>NC_088839.1:17884619-19084619 GCF_904066995.2 Poecilia reticulata | reverse complement strand
TTGATATTTTTTGTTGAACTGCTGTATTTTTACCCAAAGTGATCACATAAGGTCAACACCTCATCTGCATCAGAGTTTGCTTCCACTTTCACACACGATTCACAGATTTAATCTTCCACTTCCAAGATTACATCCGTAATCTTACACATGTCTGCCTTTAGCTTGACCGGGCTGCTTATGGAAGAGCTTTTAATGTAAATAAATAAATAAATAAAACTCCTTAATCCACCTACATCTTGTCAACATCATTCCTAGCACAGTGCAACAATATAGCAATTAGGTGGATTGTTTTTGCACTCAGAATGTTTTGTACCTGTTGTGTTTGAATTATTGAACCTCATTGCCTAGCTAATGATGCACTTACTGATGCTTTTGTTGAGAAAATGTGAAGAAAACTAAATACAAAACTGTAACACAAGATTTTTTTGTAAGTACTCAGGGGTAACAAAAAATAATTAGACTTGCACTCAATATGTTCTTATCAAGGTCATTGTAATGTTCTATAACCACCCAAAAAGTGGTTAAAGAAGAAAAAGAAAACATTTTAAGTTTGGGGGGCATTCAATATACCAAAATAAATGTGTGTATTGTTGTGCACGTAAAAAAAAAAGTTGTATTCTGTAATTCAGGTAATATGTAAAGCAAACACTCAATTCTTAAAAACTATTGAGATACTTACCTTAACAGAAGAAAGGACAGAACACGGGGATCATTAATCCATGTTTTACTTCTTTACAGCACTGCACTCCAAGTAAACTAATGAACAACAGATGGCTCAAAACACACTTTATACAGCATCTAATGATTGATGAAAGCTGCATTTTGGCCTTGCTTGCCTTTTTTGTAATAGGAGAAAAATAAGCAAAGAAAAGAAAGAAATAAAAGAAAGCCACAATACAACTCTTATATACCAGCAATATTGTCAGATATTTATCTCTGTAGTACCTCAAAGATTCACACATTAACGCATAATGTAAGTCGCCTGCCCGCAAGTACCAGATCACATAAAGACCCAGATGATATGAGATTAGTAAAGTTGATTAAGGCTACATCTTCTGTTTTGGTTAAAAATATTCAAGCTTTCTTTAAGCTTTTGTACATATTACATAACATTACCAAGGTTTAAAGAGAAATGTTCGCAATTATCAGTAATCTTGATAACGTCTGGAATATTATGGGTGAAAAGCATAACACGGCACCTTTGTACATTTAAAAACTCATGTGACCGTGAAGTCATTGAGAAATGACAGTGAGCAGTGAGCAGATGCTTACAAATTGGGACTTAAAACAAGGCAGACAGTACAGCAAGGGCCAATACAAAATAAAATCTGTACAGTATTAATAAACAGGCTATGCAAATTCTTAGAAATGTACAATTAAATGAGATATACGATTTTAAATCTGTACAAACTGATATTTTCACTTACAAACAGAATATTTACAAGAATATAGACATGTGCAAATAATAACAGGGATGTTCAAAACTCATTGGGAATGTCGGAAGCATTGATGGTATAAACAACAGTGGCTCTGGAGGTGAAGGAGAAAATAGGATTTCCTGGACAAAAACCCATCCATGCATGGGGTGAACATAATAACTTCATACTAAATAATGTGATGTAAACAACATTTTTCCCGATTAAAAAAGGTTTATATTGCCTCCCCCGTCAGTGAGTGTACATAGACTGTGGTTGTCTTTATGAACAAATTGCATTTTTTCAGCGTACTGAGGTTTTGACCGTAAGAGCGGAGTACTGTCAGTGTTATCAACACGAAGTTACACCATTCTGGAGTGAAAGACAGCTTTAAAATCAAATGATGTGGAACAAAGCATACTCAAGTTTTATTCTTATTATGTTCACTTAAGCACAAGTTATTGTGAGATGTGTATGCCCTGTGTGATCAGGCTGTCACACACATATTGTCTTAATATGCCAGTGTGTGTGTGTGTGGGCGTGTGCGCGCGTGGGGGTGTGTGCGTGTGTGTGTGTGTGCACTTTTGTTGGTCCTGTATATCTCTGTGTGGCCCTGTGAATGACTGGCGCCCTGTCCTGTGTGCATTCCCCCTCTTGCCTAATGACTGCTGGAGATAGACACAAGCCCTCCCACGACCCTGAAAGGATAAGTGGGGATGGAGAATGGATGGATGGATGCCAGTCTGTCTTAGACCATTTATTGATTTGCAGACAGGTAAGGAAATCAATCAAAAGCATAGTCTCCCACTGAAAAAACTGAAAAATGCTGCAAATATTCTACAATAAGCTTCAGTTATTTTTTTTACGTCTTCCTAACCATGTTCCAGTAAATGGTGACAAGATAAAGTTGGCTCCTTAAGCAGTCTCTTTTATCATAGTTTATGATTTTGAAGAGTTCAGTGTAGAAAACTAGCTGTTTTTTAGTCTTTTACATGCCAATGAGTGTGGCATTGGGGAGTTTGTAAAAGAAAAAGTAAAAAAGAAAATACAATTTCTGTATTTTTCCAACACAGAATAAATTAAAGGTTGAATTTTTCTGCAATTTTTAAGCGTGACAAAATTCTACTGCAAAAACCTAAATTTAGTTTTTGGAATTATAAGTAGAATAGTTTGAAGAAGTGACAGTATATATATATTTTATTTGTTCATTTTAAGGCTCTACTGAGCTACCCAGCACCCCTATAAAACATGTCTTAATAAAGTGCAAACACCACCTTTAAAGTTAGCCATGATCAGAGCTTATATAAATGGGTCATCCTTCCATCACAGTTTCAGATTTGGTTTTGGTGGTTTCCAGAAAGAGTGCAAATTAAATCAAAGACTGAAAGGAGCACATACGTTATTATCACTAACATCTCTGAAAGCCACCAACTGTGTCGTTGTGTCAGTGCCCAAGGTAATTCACAGAAAAGTACATTCTGATTTTAGAGCAACATGTGCTGCCTTCTGGACATCTTTCCCACATGTTTTTCAAGAAGACAATCTGAGTTGCATTCGGCACACGTTACAAAGCTGTAGCTGTTGAAAGAGAAAGTCCTGTCTGCAACTCTGACCTGTCCTGAACAGTCAGTGTGAGGAGAATTTTAAAATGAAAACACAATGACAGTGATGCAGTACTGTAGAATGCAGGATGAATAGTTGTAGACAATGTTTTTTTTTTAAACTGCAACTTCTAATCTGGTCCATCCTTTTTCCTTTTCTTCTATATATGTGTTGTTTATAGCAGGATCTCCTGTTGGTGATTCATCCTGATAATGACTGCACAACAGAGATGCACAATAAGAATTGAAATATCTTGGTTTTGGAAAACTTTGTCCAGGCAATACCATCTTTTCATAAGGAGTTAAAATTAATAGCAGAGGCAAAATCATATATGTTGAGGGATCAGAAGATTAAAATTAAGTCTAAATATTCATCTAGTCACAAATTCTTCCTTAGCATTTTACATTAGCGATCAGTAATGTTTGAATGACTGACATGCAGTCACCATGTGCATTCCCTGACTGCAGATACCAAGTTAATTCCAGTATTTCTGCCAACATCTTACATTCCAACACACCCAGTAAACACAGCAATTAAAATCTCCAGAGAATAAAAAAGATATGCTTCTTTCAGATTTTCTATATCCTGAAAGTCCCTCTTTTTCTTGCTTTCTAAGGTCTCATCATTTTCTAAAGTATAATAATACTTTCATATAGCACAGATTCCATTTAAAAAGTTTCTTACATTGTTGTTTCCTCTCAGTTTGTATGATGTTGATACTGAATCAGCTAACTTTGAGTCGTCCTTATAAAGTAACAGCATAGCCACTTAAGTGGGTTGCTGTAAACACAACATTGTTCTCTGCATTCATATTATGCATTCACAACAAGATTAAAATGTATCAGTTTTCCACTGTCAGGTCTGATCAAGTTGAATAAAATTGGGCTTATTCTTGTTCTTTTTTTTTTTCTTTTTTTTTGGAGTATGTCTGTGTCGATGTGTCCGTGTGTATGGATTTGCTATGCGTATGTGTGCGTTTGTGTGTGTGAAATTTCTCTTAGTTTAAGTGCAGCTCCATGACTACTGCTCCCAGGGCAACGGCGGTGCTGGGAAGGTAGAGACGACTCAGCTACACTGACAACCACCCCCATGACACAGACACACATGCACAGCCGTACTGAGTTGCGAGCAGGAGACTTTTTCTCCCTTTTCTCCGTCTCCTCCTCTAACTCTTTCACTTTCTCTCAGTCTTTCTCTCACTTGTCTCCTCTCCAAGTTCCCCTCAACAACAGCCAGGCCAATTAAGAAATGGCTCTTGAAAGGGTAGCAATTATTCCTTTGCAAGACATAGACGGCTCCTGCTTGCCTCCGCACATTATTATCTTTCTGGTACCCTACAGTGAGGTGCCCGGCCAACCATTCACCGAAACGCCTTACACTTCTGCCAGCCTCACTGCTTCCTCTCTCTATCTGGCTGTCTGTGCTGATGAGGGCCAGATTGTAAAGCATGGCAGGCTGAGGCCCAATGGTGAGCAGAGAAACACAAGATAATGGTTGGATTATTAAGGGAAGCCCTGTTGAGAGAAAAGATTTTTTTGATATCTTTGCCACCACCCGACCAACCTACATTTAGTCTTTATTTTTCCTCCCATCATTCCTGTTTTTTTCATGTTTTGTGTCATTTATTTTTCCCCCAATGATCATCCTCGCCTGCCACATGCAAATGAGAGACACCGCTGTGGGTTTAATGCTAATCAATACTGAGCAAATATTCATTTAAGAAGATGGCTGCATGGTGAGGAAGGGACCTGACCTACTTGAAATTCATGGAACTCTATGTTTTATTCTGAGGATTATTCTAGAAATGTGAATTCTTCCATGTTGCACAATATGTACATCATAATATCTTTAAAAATGTGCGTGCATGCCATCTAGCAAAGAAAAAAGCAAAAAAAGAGAATGAGGTGATGACAACAGTAAAGATAACAACTGAAGAGACCGAAATGTGAAGGGACTAGGTTGCTTTTAAATAATCATTCTAGCTGTATAAATAATAGAAACCTCTCTCGCTGTCATTACATAAGGCTTTTGTGTGAAAATTGTACACCACTGTAACCAGGAAGGAGGTGCAAATGGAAAAAGGCAAAGGCTGTAGGTGCCACAGACGTGGGCTCAATGATGGCTCCATCATCCATAAAAGCACATAAGTAGACACCTAAAGGGCTGGATTGAAAACCCCAGTGTAAGAAGAGCAGCATGGGACATGTAAAACAGCTTGTTAATAAGAACTTCAATCCATGTGAGTCAATCATTCTGGGTATTTGGTGGAAAGAAGAACAGCACAATGTTAAGCACCGCTGGTTAAGACAAAGAATTACTTTTACTATTTTTGACAAAAGCTCAAAACATCACAGGTTATTACTAAATGTGGAGTGAATAATAGTCTACATTTAATTTAGTATGTGGACTATGCGTACATATTTTAGCCTCTTGTGTTTTTGATAAAGCCTGGTGGTTCGATCTGGATTAGGAAACTGGTTAGAGACCAGAATCAGACAGTTTTATGTTGACTAGCTCTGACTTGAAGCTGGGTGGTCAGAAAATCTGATATCCCCTCTGTTCTTATGAAACAAATACACCATGGCTGCCAATGAGTGATACTAAAAGTTAACATTTTTAACAATTTTAGGAATTTACTTGCCACATGCCCTGTCACACTAATACATGCATGCATTATGCATTTAGTGCAATCTAGAAAAGCATATCTTTATTGTCTCACAATGTGAAAATTCATTTGAGTCAGCGGCAAAGCAAAAGGCAGAAGCAGATTCACACTTCACAAAGCAATCAGGAAAAACAGGAGTCACAAAACGTTTTAATAGGCTTTATAGTAAAGAGGGATATAACCCAAGAGGAATGAAATGAAACGGAATTTATTTTTAACATATCTGTGCAGTTATCAAGGCTTATTCAGATTAATAAAATTAGAGCATCGGCAAAGTGAGGTGGCATCGATCAGTGGAGTTAATCTGTCAACATGTGTCGGGCAGATGAAAAACTGTGCAATATAGCATAAAAGCATAAAACATAAAAAAAATAATCTTTTTTTGTTGAAGGAGTGAGGGAGCAGCGATTGTAACAGGCTTCTATGCAGCCAATTATGTCTGGAAACCAATGCCTGAAGTCTCAAAATGTGATATAGACTACATTATTGCTTTCACAGAGACCTGCAGTTCTGTGAAGTTCTTATTTTATTAGTTATGTGGGTCTGGAAATAGGGGACACCTCAAATCTGTGCAGCAGGGATGCCCACAGTTTTCAGATTGCGATCGCGTGTTATAAATGTCCAACTCGCAATAATCTACTGTCTGACGGCAGGGTGACACCTGTCTAAGAAGCTCTGTTTTAAAATAAAATTGAACTGAAACTAAACTATTTGCGCTTGATAAAAAGTAATAGTATAATAAAACACATCCACGCAACACCTCTCGGGGATCGAACCCCTGTGTCCCACATGGCAGGCAGCCACAGGCGCCACTCTTCAAAAGAGGGGAAGACGAATTCAATGCACTTTTGCAATCGACCCGCAAATCACAGTCGTCCTGATGCTATACAGCAACAGCTTGGGTGCTATAGTAACATTCCTGAAAGCATGCCGATGGCATAGAAACGAAATGTGGCACAAAGAATTTGTCCTCGTTGTGTCATACAAACGATGTGTGCGGCAAAATTTTATAGAGATAAATTATTGACTGTAGCGAAAAGAGGTAGCGCTTGAAAACATATTATTCCAGAAGTGATAAGAAGTCTAATCGCGGTGTGATCACCCTCGCACGACAGAGATTTCTGCTTTCCTTGTGTCAGGTCACAGCTAAAACATAAGAGGTTTTGTTTTTTTCAGACAGCTCTGCAGCAACAGACCACGGATAGTTCACAAAGTAATATGTATGCAGATACATACGCCTGAATTTACTCTGTTTTCACCAACTCTGATTTCTGAAACAGGACCCTGGCGTGACAGCCACTCTCCTAATATAAATAATTAATCGCTGCTTACAGCAGGGAGGCTACGATAAATATTCTGAATCCTGTTTCTTTTATCTTCTCAAAATATAGTTCTTAAAAAGAAATCTGAAATGGTAAAAAATTGGACTTGGCAGGTCTACAACTTCTCTGTAGTTTTTGTTGTTCTTTGTTATGAAGAGAAAAATGCACGGAAGTCTACAAACTTTTACTGTAACCTCCTCTAATATTTAGATTTACATAACCTGCTTACATCTTTCTTTACAAGCAGCACCTTAAAGTTGTAAAGGATTAATTACCTTTCCTCTATAAAGGTCTTCATTTTCTTCTTAATCTGCCACATTATTCTTGGTAGCATCTTGGTCAAAGAAGAAAAATACAAAGCAATAAAATCTATTTTATTAGTTTGATGTGCAGTTTTGACATATTCAGAGAGAGACATATTCTTGCCATGTACCACTCCAGTGCTTTTGCACTAATACACATTTCTAAACCTAAGAACAAACGCTGCAGGGATGTGTAGCTCGGGGAGGCATTGCCCCACCAAATCCTGGCAGGAAAAATGGTTGCATGAAAAGTAAAATAGATGCTATTGATGAAAGGAAGAGAAAATCTATTTTTCCACTAGACTTTTCTATGAATCAGTATCAATAGTTTTATGGTTAGAATCACTGAATTTATGGGTTGCCTGTTGAAATGCATGATAGAAGCCCGGGGTGAGGTAGTGCAGTGCTGTGTCTCAGATGATGAGTGAAACGGGCCCTCTCTCTTTATATCGTTAATATATTGGTTTAATTACACATGTTTGACACCTGTTGACATTCCAGACTCTGTCTAGCATACATAATGAATATGAGTGACATATTTAGTCATTCCTGTTGATTATATATGCGCTGTGAAAATGCGGCAGGCAGAAAGTATCATGTCTCACGGATAGGGGGCAGTGTTGAGCCCATAGGCACAACAGTTGCTCTTCTCTTACTCAGTGGAAAGACAGAAAACAGTTGGAAAAATACAAAAATACAGTCAGGATGAAATTTTTCAAGATCACTCTTCACCTTGCTAATAAAGCTACCAAATTTTAAAAGCAAAAGGAAAACAAGAGACAAACAAGGATGTTTTATTTATTTTTTTATAATGGTGACAAACAAATTAGTGGAAAAGGATAGTGAGTAAAATGTATTTATAAAGCACCACGACATTAAAATCACAAAGTGCTTCACAAAGACACAAACATAAAATCAAGAACGTAAAAACTGACATAAAAGGCAGCAGTCTAGCTAAAAGCCTGTGAATATAACAATGTCTTTGGCTGCTTCTTAAAGGAGTCAGTGCAGTTCATGCGGCGCAGGGACAGCAGCTCCAGCAGCTCCAGCAGCTCCAGAGCCTTGAAGCCACAACCTGAAAAGCCCAGTCTCCACGAGTTTTAAAACGGTTCCGTGGTATCGCTAACAACCTCTGATCAGATGATCTTAAAGCCTGAGAGGAACAGTAACGGTCCATTAAATTCTGAAAATATTCAGGGACTTGGCCCTGAAGTGCCCTGCATGTCAGGACCAATACTTTAAACTGTTATAGACAAGGAGGCCAGTGCAACGAGGCTAAAACAGTATAGAATTCATATAAGAATAAAGGTAAGAAAACAATCATTACTAGGTTTATGGTCTTAAACGCTGAATTATGAGTAAAATGTGCTTTCCTGTGAGTGACACTGCATTTCCGTCACAGAGAATCAGTCAACATGGCTTTGCTAGTGATGTCTCAGCGAAGCATTAACAGCCAAGAAGCCTCCGCCTTTCCTCGTCGTGGAAAGCATCTCTTAGCTACCTGACAAGTTCAAATCTGGATAGACCACCAGGGAACGTTGTCCTACTTCCTCTTCTTTATGCTGCTCATGAAGCTGAGTATGTCTAAGAGAAAACCTGAAGAAATAGATCAACAGTAAACTCAAAGACTGCCACAGTGTCTCAACAAAACCATGTTGCGTTCGGCAGAAACAACAGACTACAGCTACCCATCACAATGTTGGAGGAGGAATTTGGGACCTCATACACAAGAAAGGCACTACATTACTGAGACTGCAGTAATCCTTAAGTTTTAGTAACAAGCACTGCAGTGGTGAGAAGCAGGAAGAGAAGAGCTCAAATGAGGAGACATTTCTAAAGGGTCTGAGGTTGCAGGGGGGCATGTTTGTGAGCTAAGATATGAACAAAGCAACATGACGATGTTAGCAAAGCTTAAAGGAAGCACATATGTCTTCTACAGATGGACTTAGTGAATTAGAACGTATTTTAGGAAGGCTCTTTTGGAAGTTTAGAAATGTTTTTTAAAAAAGCCAATAACCATGTACTGTTCATGAAGCCTGCATCTCTGCATTAATTTTTTATTGGATGTGATCGTTTATTCTCCATTAACTGTAAGAGAAAATCATCACAAAAGGTCGAGACATCAAATCAATCATGTGTGTGTCCCTTTCGGACCTGATGAGCATGACCATTTTTTTTTTTCTGAATTGTAAAGATATAATTTTTCATGGAAGTTCCTGTTAATTAAATTAAGCATGTTCTCCATTCAAGCCTGATTATTTCCCACTTGATTGAGAATGTACAAGTGTACTTTCATGTTACAATTAATTTGCAATTTCAAAGTATAATACTTGCTTTGGGATCTGATACACTTTTAAGTATTTCTGCAGAAATAAATAGATAATTTTATTGATGCTTCTCAAATTTCCCTGCAACAACTTTATAAAGTTTAAATCAGAAAAAAAGATTATCTTCCATAAAGATTTAAAAATCTTAATTGGCAATTTTAATGTTAATTACTTTTAATAAACTGTCTGCTCTTTGGGACATCTTTCTTGTTATCCAGTCAACTTGTATTTATGATAGATATTACTTTTGATGGCCTTTATGGGATTTTTGTAACGTTGTTGGAAAGGAAAAAGGCTTTGTCTGAGGAAGAGAAGTAGAATGGTTGAGTATGTGGCAGTAATTCACTCCTTTTTACCCCAACTCTGACATATACGCCTTTCCTTTCTTTTCACGCACTTCAGAAGACCCTTGTTTGGCCGCATCACACTCCCCGAGAGAAATCATTTGAAGGCCGTTCTACCGTGAGTGTCCACACACCTGCACACAGATACCTCAATTGCCCCCCCACGTCTACGACAGACATCTGTAGAAAGGCTTTTCACCTTTAGCTGGCCCCAGTGGCCAAATAAAAAAAAGAATGAAAATACCACTTGGGCATGTTTTGTGCTGTTTTTAGAGGAGTTGCATTGTTTGGATAGTTATTTTTTTACAGTTGGCCATGACCTTTAATTGCCAAATATTTCTTTTTGTTGTGCTCTGAGGTTGTTACTGTAGTTAGTAGCTAAATAAACTTATTTATTCGTCTTGCTGTCACGGAAAGAATTGACCGCAGTCTATTCAATCAATGCTCTCTGCAGCCCTTGTTAGCTCTGTGTTCCCCCATGCAAGTCTTTCTTATAGAGGCTAATGTGGGGATTTAACGCTGCCTGGCAGCATGACTGCAGCTTCCTGAACAAGAAGTTGCATTTACAGTGACATTTGAAAAACTATGTGAAAGCCTAAAGTTACTGGTTTTTGAATTTTGGTCCTGACGAGTAGAAGTTTCTTGAAATATTCAAGTCCAGTCAATGTTATTCCTAAGGCCTATTTGAGTTATGAGGCAATTCAAAGTGATTTAACCACATGATGGAAACATGACACAGAAAACAGCAATAATATTTACCTTGCAGTTGCAATCTCTATACCAGTGTGAAGACTTTACAACTGGGTTGATATTCTCTGCTTTCCTAGTTTTATTGAGAACATAGGCAGGAACTTTCTGGATCACCGGGTGGTGTCTGATTGACTTTTTAAAAGTAATCAATCGGAAATGTTGTCCAGGCCTTCTAAATCCTTTTCAATATTTTATTGGAATAAACTTGCAATTTTTTCAAATTTATTATTTATTTAGTTTTGTTTTTTTTACCTGTTAATTTTCACAGATTTTTGTGTTTTTGTTTCATCGCATTAATTTAGCCATGAATCATTAACACTAAGGCTTACATAATCATAACATTCAGAGCTAGATTGAAGAGATGAGCAGATTGTGTATGATCACATGTTTGAAAGGGTTCAACGTCTGAGGTGTTGCTGTCAGTAACTTTATGCTCTCTCTATGTACTCGATTATGACTTTCTGCCTTTTTCTTTCCTCGTTCAAAGCAACTCAACAAGCTATTGTTCCGCTTTTCACTCATATACTTTACTACTTATCAAAGCATATATATTTCACCATTTTTCTTTCCTAGATAAAGCAGATAAGAGGCTGTTAATTGTTTACTTTTTGTTTAACATGAAAAGTACTCTTGAACCGGCACTTCTGTTTCCTCAGGGTTGTCTTCTCAGACTGTTAGTTAGATCCTTCTGATGGCAGTATGGCAGACGGCTGCTCATACTGACCCTACTGAATGTTTCTTCCTGTTAAAAATAAGTTCCCCTTTTCACTGTTGCCACGTTCATGTTCAGTATTGATGCAAAGTTAAGAACTTGATCCAATCAACTGTCCTCTGTAACTATGTGTTCATTCAGGGGGAGGATGGGTTGTGGTGGTAAAGTAACACACTTCATGGAAATGACTGGGTCTCCGAGAACAAAAAAATTAAATAAAATAAACTTGCCAATCATCATTATCAACTAAATTTGAGTGCATTGTTTTAAAAAGGCCAAACTGACAAGGATGCAACCGACTATAAATGTACCTATATAATTGCACTACATTTACTATGCAGATCCATAAATAAATTACATGTTTGTCTTACAAAGCCCCTTGAGGTGACATTTGTTTTGAACTGAACTGAGTGATGATTCTCCGGCAAATATTTACATAACCGGGCTGGGCTAAAAAATAAAAATAAATACAGCTAATGGCCTCATAAAAATAATGTAAAGGACATTTAGAAAGCCTATGGCTGTGCTGCCTGGAATAACTGCAACAATCTGAAGAACATCAAGAGCGCAGGATGTAGAATCGCTAGCAGCAGCAGCTGTCAGCCAACAGTTTAAATAAATGGGTGCCTCCTGCCCTGTCCAACGAGCCTGCTAATTGTATTTTCTCTTACTTAGTGGCATTTGTTGGGCTCTATCAGTCTTGTCTGGCACATATAAAATGACAGTCTACCTAGTTGACATTGTGAATGGTAGTAAGGTCAGGCCCCTCCTGTCCTTTAAGGGGAAGCCGTTTGTTCAAACATTTTGCTTTGCCTCATTAAACTGCCTGAAAAAGACGGAAGGCAAGATTCAGTCCTCCATTATTTTTTGGCTAACTGCCACATTATTTACATTATGTGAGAAAAGGTGAAAATCGTTTCGCTGGAAATTTTTCTAATTTTATGTATATTGATAGAAAACAGCGACATCATTCAGAGATATAATGTCAGCATAAGTTACAGAGAAAGTCGCCTAGTTGTATGAAGTATCAATCACTTGAGTTAAAAATGTTCCCTTTCTGATGAGCAGGATATTTAAAGCATCTTCAGTAACATTTCAGGGCTTTTTTTTCCACTGGGTGTGACATTTGAAGGTAAGTAGTAGCTTAATTTTTCCAGAAGCCACCATAACCTTTTCCTTAGCAACACTTTCAGCTATAGCTTTTCACGAATAGAAAAGTTTATTATCGCGTCTTGCTCTCTAAATGTTCTCTAGAAAGCGAATTCAAAAAAATCCAGCCGCACGGATGATTTCCATTTGTTAGCTTGTTCACGAATGATGCGTAACGGTGCTGGAAATATCCGGGCCACTCTCTTGCTTCTTGTTCTCAAATGTCAATGTAACACAGTGTGAGTATAAACGCTTAACATTTAGTGGCAAATAATGGAAGGTGGACAAGGCATTTGTAGTGCTGACATTTTAGATCAGTGCTCATAATGTGTTCTGGGGAAGCTGTAAAACAGCTAATGTGTTAGACGGTCTCAGTGGCCTAGAATACCGCTAAATTAAGGGGGAAAGCGGACAGGGGAGGAAGGGAGCTGGATAACAGCTGAGGGAAACAAAAAGAGGTAAGTAGGAAGGGGGAAGAAGAACTGCACTAAGTGTTTTTTTTTTTTTTCAAATCTTCAGTAGCTAAGAGAGCCACGAGAAGAGAGAGTTCTCCCCGGAAGAAAAATTGCCATTGTCTTGGGCAGAGACAGTGGTAAATGGTGCGTCATTTTGCAGTAATTTACAAATCGCGGAGTGGAAACAAAATTAGATTAAGTGGGTCTGTTGAAATGGACCTGCTAAACATCACTATTAATTATGTTGCTGTCAGGAGAAAAGAATATTTATTTTCATGGGAGAGAGTGAAATCATGCCATAGGTGACTTGCTTTGGTTTTAGGAGAGTCATTTTTCATGTGCGCATGCACATCTTAACGGAACAGCGGGGAAACACGGTCATTCAATCAAAGGCCCCCCAACGTCTACATTATTGTTCAGGGCAATAAATGGCTTAACCTGACTTCTGGGTGAGAGGGGACAGCCGCGACCAATGCTGCAATGCCACTGCTGACATTAATCAGGGAGAAATTGTTTGACATGCTCTGATTGGCCAGATAAATGTTGTGTACTTTACAAAAGCCGCGCGTGAGCATGTGAATAAATGTTGCCGATAATGGTCAGTGACATGACATTACTCACTTGCACGGCTCCTCTAAAAAAAACAAAAACAAAAAACAAGCAGAACTAAGGAAAAAATATCTGAAGAAAATGATCAGCATGTTGTTTACAAAAGGTGCTGAACATCCTCATACATTCCCATTTGGAACCAAATCGCACACCGCATGTGAAGCTAAGCTCTACTATGAAAACATAGTGAACTGAAATCAAACCACTTTTATCGTCTGAAGTTGCACTTGTGCCAGACTAGAAGTCATAAAGGTCAAAACTACATCAAGGACGACAGTAATCCCATTCATATTCCTGCATCCCTTTTACAAATACCTAGAGCACTGTTTGCTTTATAGTGCATACACAGGTGAATCATTACCTGAGGTTCAGGTAACCTACAATATTACAGTGTAATCTCAGATGAATAGAGCAGGATCACAGACAACATGAATAAGATGTATCTGTACATGGTGCTATAACTTCTCACTGAACAATCTTCACTTTACACATATTCCACAATAATAGGGAATCTCATTGTCCACATGATGTTTATGTTAAATGTCTATGATTCTCAGTCATCTTTCAGATGATAGTCCTAACTGTGTGAATGGGGGATGGGGGGGGGGACATTTTGACTGGGAAGTTGATGAGATCTAAAGTTGCGACAATTCAGCCCTTTCATGAGGGATTTCTGGTGTCGACGTGTGCAGAGTTGTTTTTTTCTTCTACCTCTTCAGATGCACTCTGTCCTCTGTCACCATAGAGAAAATCTGCCTTTATTCAACAAGTGGCACCAGGAGAGCAGATGAAGTACATTTATACAAAGCTAAGTACAGAGTTAAAAGTAGGCTGGTTTGTAGGGGTGGACATGTACAGAATCATTTATCATAATACATTTCTTATAAGATATTGATTTATTGCTGTCATGGTAAATTATTTTTAATGTTTAAAAACATTGATAAGAATTAATGTTCTCAATTCCTTTCCGATCAGTAAATATCAATACTTTTGAAAATATGATTAAATGCAGTTACTGTGTGCATTTAGTGATGCAAATCACACAGCTTTATCTGACTTGTGTCCTAAAGGAGTTCATTACATATTTCTATTTCTAGTTTTTATTTCTATTTCTAGTTTTTAAACAGCAGCATTTGTCACAGTCGCAGCCATAAAGGTAACCTTAATAAGAAAGAACTAATAAATAGTTCTGTCACTTAGAATCACAAAATATTGTGACAGAACTTTAAGTCCATATCATCCACCCCTAGATTAGCATGTAAAACACGTGTGCCACCCTGTTGTTGTACCTATTCTTCTTTTCTAGTAGCTTGGGAGAAACACAGAGTTTGCTTTGTGGCCTTCTGAGGTCAAGACCTTAGACAGCATATTTGGGTACACCCCTGTTCCACCTTCCATCTGCTTGCCATGTTGTCCCCATGTCACTAGGGTCCTGTGTGGGTACCCATTTGGGATAAGGTTGAAGTAGAGTTAAAGAGAACGGGCCAAGTCCCCCTTTACGACTAGCAGTGGCCATTCGGGGGCGGAGGGGGGGAACCAAGGAGGGCATCTAGCAAGGCAGCACCCCAGGTCAGGCTATCTGAGGAAGGAGCACATAGGCAAACGCTGCATGGATGGCTCACTGTCTGTCCCTGGCAGCTTGTCATTTATCACTGCTGAGCAGCAACGTCAGGTGGGAACGTGATTAATTTCACTTTACCATTCTCAGAAATAAGCCCTATAAATCATCCTAAGCTCAGCTTGTGCACAGGCTTTACTTCTCGACCGATCTGACAAAGCTTTACCAGGTCCCAGCGCATTTGCTCGAGTCTTGCTCCTAATGTTGTAACAGTAGAGGTTCTGTGTCAGACGGACACGTCGTTGATGGGAAAATGTCCAGCAAACGACTGAGAAGCACCAGAGACAGACAGGCGGTAACCCGACTAACACACGCCGTAGGATGTTTATGGCAGCAAAGCACAATCCAATCAAAGATTATCAGCGCTTTCTCTATAAATCTAATTGTCCCCTCATGCTACCATCTGTCCTTTCCACGTGAGTGACAGGTGGAGAAAGAGAAGAAGACAGGATCAAACGGAACATGCTGATGATGTGCACCTGTCAGCAGAGGCCATGGATGTAAAAAAATTCTAGTTTATTACAGCCGCCACAGAGCGCATCACTTCTGATATGTCAGAGGTAATAAGGACACTCTGTTGATAGGTGGCAGGCTGCCAGCATGTCAGCCAGGCTCCCTGTTAGGGAAAGCTTTTCTATTAATTTTACAGATGTGCTGCTGTTTTGTGAGTGATTTAACCCATCTTTCACAAGACTTCCCCCCACCCCTCATTTTCACTTGCTTTGTCTCTTTGTGAAAGCTGACACCGACGAAAGCTTTCGCTAAAGTAGAGCAGAATACATGCAAACGCAAGACCAGATGTGTTTTGATTAACCATGCAAAGTGGATGAGAGACAAATAAGATATTCTGAATCGGCATTAATTAGGTGTCAAAGTTAAATTTTTAAAAATCTCAACATGTAACAGACGTGGGAAATGTCCTCGAGTGAATAGGGCAGAACCATGGAAGAGATATTATAATATCTATATAGTCTCTAGACTATCTGGTTGTTTTAGAGAGTAGGACAATGATTCTGGTGCATTAGAAGCTAAAAGTATGATATCCATTGTATATGCTTAATTTCTGTTAAGAAGTCAACAAAATAGCTAAAAATATGATCACATTTTTAAAAAATGTGGTTTGATGCAAGCAATTGCAAAAAAAGAGAGAGAAATAAAAGCAAAATATAGTCAAACTAGACATTAGAGATGCAGAAATGTTATTTTTATTTTCATCCATACATTTGTGCATGCATACTTTTAACTTTTAACTAGCAAAAATGAACTTTGGCTTTTTTCCCTTCAGGCATTCAGATTAATATTTCACTGAGAAATGTGTGCTTATGGCCCCGTGCCCACAGATGAAGTCCCCGGAAAGTGCACTCTTTTCAAGTCTTCCCCTGCGTAAATAACTCTAAAGCAGGAAGAAACGCACTGAGTAAATGAATAGTGAGAGATGGACTGGCCGTGTGAGTTAATGATCAAGGCCAGAAAGGTTTGTTTACTTTTCCACATTGGAGAGTGTTCTTCTTCTCCTGTTACATGGCTGTAAATTTAACTGTCTTTGTACGTAGGAGATGCAGTAGCTACATAGCGTTTCTCCTCTTCCGTATCTGCTTTGTGGAGGAAACGGTTCATTTTCAAATCAGTTCCCATTTGTTTTGCAGTTAAGAATCATTGGATGTCTGCAATGTAAACACTGTGGATGTTTTCGCAGCTCTCCTCGACGATAATCTTTATGAACTTCACCGAGATTTTTCTTCAAACTCCATCTTCCTCCCAGCTGCCGCTTCTACATCCCTATCATGCTTGCTTCTCTGTCACTGGGATCCAACAAACCAATCACTGTGGACAAACCAATCATTCCCCCTGTTGCAGGCATGGGAACGACAACTCTGTGGTTAAGTAACGTTGCAAAACAAAACAAGCCTTTCTTTTCTTTCTTGACAGTTTTAAGGAACGTCATCTGAACTCCTTGGACACACTTGTTTTAAATTTAAAGTTCTAACTTGCTTGCCGTAGTTCAGCATTTCAAACTCTCCTGAGCAGAACACCAATAAAACCTGCTGTCACACTGGCAGTTCTTGCAGGTGTGAAGTTGGCGAGGGATCATGCTCTTGCCTGCGCAGTGCAATCCCTACCTGTTGGCCGAGATTGCCAAAATATGACAGGCAGGACGTGCTTGTTATGCTTGTTATGTGCTCCTCTCAGGCAGGAGCAGCGAGAAATGGGATATGTAAAAGATAGGGCGAGTATTGGCAAGGCTATTTTTTTTTAGGCAAATGGAAGTATTTACAGAGGCGGACAGATTTGACGCCACCCTTGGTAAAGATGCGTAAAAAGCTTTTGAATAAAACGATCTCTTATTGCAGCAGCGTAACCTCACATTGGCAAATTCTGAAAACATGCAACCTTTATTTGGAAAATCTGTATTCAGTGGAGTAAAATTACAATGTTATGAAATAATTGTAAGAAATAATTGTTCTAAAAACAAAATCACCCCTGATAAACTATACTGTCCAACCCTCTCTTGACAGTAAGACAGCGTTTAGTCTTCTCCTGTGACATTTCAGAAATGTGACTCCTACGGTGAGAGGGGCCTTTGATCATTCCTCTTTGTTCACTCTCACACGTTTTCTACGTGACTTAGGTCTTGAGGCTGAAGTGGCTGTAGAAGAAGGTTGATTTGGTGTTTTGTGAACAACTTTTAACATTGATGTGGTTTGGACTCAGTGTTGACCCATTTTCATGTAACTGGTAGAATCCAGCACATTTTTATATAAAATATCGCAGTGTGTGCAGTTCTTGAAGTCACGCCTTGAAAAGGTTTTCAGAACCCTGGGAAGACGCTTCCACAACATCACACATCCTCCATTGTGCGTAAAAGTTTACATCAGGATACTTCATCACATATTCACCTTTTGTTTCATGCCAAGCACACCCGCACTGTTTTTCTTTCCATGCAGAAACGCTCAACGTTATTCTCCTCTGACCTAAACCAGGTTAAAGCCCCAGTACTGTCTGTCAGGCTCCATATGTTAACGTATGTTACAGAAGAACAGAAACTCCATCATGGCAAATATATAGTGACTAATGGTTGTTCTGCTCACAAAAGAGAGATCACTCTGTGCTCCTCCTGCACCACTTATAGTGCTTGAGTTCAAGATGGCAGCCAGAGGCTAAATGAAATTGGCAGCAATCCACCTCAAAAGTAAACATAAAATCATGAAATAGTAAAATTCATTAGCTGGATTTATTATGAAAAAAAAAAAAAGTTTGTCAGGGGTATTACCAGTGATTTTGTTAAAAATATATTTTTTGTTTAAATGGAATTTGCTATTTATTCAAATTAAAGGTTGTTGTTTTTTGCATGAGATTATGCAACTGCAATAAGTATCTTCACAACCAGGTGTGCCAAGAAATTTGTCTACGTCTGTAAACGGGTACATTTCTGCTTTGTGTGCTAAAAGGGCACATTCTTGCACCTCTCTGTTCTATTTTTTTTTTCTGAGCATATTTTTATAAGCCTATAATTGATGTGTACATCTCTGCGGAAATCACTTATCCTCCTGTGAGAGTTTTCCCCCTTCTTTAACCTCCTGATACCAATCTTTTTTAATTAAGTAATGACTTTCAAATGAATCTCAGATCATGTGTGAGGGAAGACACTTATCCTTAAAAGTATCTTAGACTTGATGGATTAATTGAGGACGAAGTAGGCCATGTGTCCTGCACATTAACAATCCATCTTTTGCTGCCAGGAAGAGGAGTGATGAAGACGTTAGGAAAGCTGCGGAGATTTTTCCAGATGATGGCACAGAACGAACGAACAAAAAAATAAATAAAATCAACAGGTTTGCATGTGTGGGCGTATGTATCCAACACTAATGTTACCTGCAGTTACTGTGACTTCACATGCACATGAGGCTGCTATGAAAGAAGTGAGTCCATTTTCAGCAGCTCCCAAATCTATATTCACTCCCAACAATACTGCTCTTGACTCCCCAGCGAGCTCAACAAATGCCACACAATCAGCCCACAACATTTATTCCTGCACTAAACCAAGTGAGGCCAATCAATTGGCCCGCACCGTGGTCAGAGCCTCTGTCAAACCGAAATACAGACCCGGTTTCTCTTAAGAAAAGAGTGAACATAAAAAAGAAATCACAAGAAAGAGCGGAGGAGCTGAAGTGAAATGACGTGAGTGAAATTAAGGATTTTTTTTCTCTTCTCTTCTGCACAAAAGATCTGAGTGTTTCCACTTTCATTTCCTCATCTTCAGCTTCTCTTTCTCTCACCAGCGTGCGGTGGTGAAGAAGCCAGATTGCATGACTAAATAGTCATGTAGAGCTTACTCTATTTGATATTTATATTCCCATTGAAGTGTTCTTGTTCCTGAAGTTTTAATTGGGTGCTGATAAATAAATCATCCAGTCTCTTCCTCAACAGATGTGCGAATGAGCGTTATGCTGCATAATATGTGTCTGCTTTGCAGGTGTGTGCGCTCGCCTCATGTCACCGGTGTACGGGCTAAGATGTACCACCCGGACCCCAGCGAAAGCATAAATAACAAAGAGATGTGGCGGCTTCGGAGATGGATTTCTCTTAACTTGCGACGTGTTTTGTATGATCGCGTGTATTTGTTACGTACAGTTCAAAAAGCTAATGCTGTTGTCACTTTTCCAATGCCCGTTTTAGATATCCACTCCTTTCCATTTTTCTGAACACATTAGTGTCATGTGTGAAGGAGCAGGCAGGTGCTTCTCTGTAACAAATCATGATGACAGTCGCACCAGTAGCAGACCGCATAAGACATATAAGTCCAGCAGTCACATTAAGGGATAGCCACACTTACAGGCCATGCTTAATTTGGCATGTAATCTTCTTTTTTACAGTTTCTTGGATGGTGCTGCTGCAGCTTCCTCCTTATAAACACCAAGCAAAGGAGAAATCACAATGAAGATGTCTTCCTACAGGTGAAGAAGAAGATGAGGTTTTTGTCAGGCCAATATCATCCGTGTTCTGCTGCCGTTTCATAGTGACCACAATGCTAAGAATCATAGAAGTTCACATTTTTCATTTGTGCTTTCTGCAGGAATATTGTATCACGCTTTCACATAGTACAGTAGTATTTATACCTCTTCACCTATTTTTATGTACTGTGAAGTTACAGCCACAAACTTCAAAGTATTTCATAGGAATTTTATGTGATCGATCAACAGAAATTTGTTCCCAATCCTGACACTGAAGAAAAATGGGTAACACTTTATTTGAAGGGGTGTGCATAAGACTGGCATGACACTGTCATAAACATGACATAACATCTGTCACGAATATGAAGGAGTCTTTATGAATGTCCATGACTGTTGTCAGGAAGTGTCATTCAGTAAATAATTACACTTTTAATGCAAAGTTTCTCTAAAAGTTCCATTAAAAGTGGCAACTTTGCATTATTTTTTGAATAATCACACTTTAATGCAAGGTTGACACTTTTAATGGACTTTTATTGCAACTTTACATTAAAAGTGTCGTTATTTACCGAATGACACTTAATAGACAACTGTCACGGACATTCATAAAGACTCCTTCATGTTCATGACAGATGTTATGTCATGTTTATGGGAGTATCATGTTAGTTTTATGCACACCCAGTCAAATAAAATGTTACCGAAAAACGATACATGGTTTTTACGTTGCTTAGAAAAAACAAGTCTTTCCTTTCAGCCCACTATACTTAGATAACCCTAACTAAAAAACAACCAAATGCCTTCAAAAAATAAAAGGTTGAGGTTGAACTGCTTGCAGGACATCCAGAACAGTCTGAGCTGGATTTAAGTCTGGATTCTGACATGAATATTCTTTATTTAAAGCAAGAGTGTCAAAAATGTGGCCTGGAGGTGTGTAATGACTGCATGGTAAAATTTGCATTGACAGCACAAGTGCTAGACTCTGATGAGCATATAAAAACAATGTAAACTGATTATCTCCAACAAATCTGCCTTAACTCCTACACAAATTGTTGGTCTAACAACTCAGCTAATTTTAATTTAAAACAGGAAAGACATCAAGCATTCAGCAACGTATGGTATTCATACCTTGACTAAGGAAGTGTTTTCCAAAAAATATCAACCTGCTCTAGTTGCTGAGCAAGCTCAAAAATGTCTTGCACAAACAAAATAGGAAAAAATTAACCTTCAATAATTTTGGAAATTGTGCATTTATTCAAAAATGTGTGAGATCCTATGTTTAGTTGACTATTTTGTTAAAATATTGCATGTGTTGATGAGGCAAAACCTTAGCGTAGCGCCACAACTTTCAGTGGGGTTTTAATATTTTTAAGGCAAAATAAATTCATTATAAGCAGTTTTTTTCTCAACGTTTTAACAAATCCAAGCGGTACTTAAGGCACTAACAGAATCTCATCAAAATGACTTTGATAATATGTGTTTTGTTAGCTTCAGATTAATGACAAAATTCATGTCACAGTTCATTTTCTGCTTCACGTGGTAACAGCAACTTTATTTAACACAACATTCACATGTTTCCTTGTAAACAAGTTGTTCCATAGCTGGTTTGTCGACAACAACAAAAAAGAAATGACGGCATAAAGCTGACACAAAATTGCAAGGATGAGTATTCACACTTGGGTATTGGACTCTGACAGTTAGAGTTGCTTTTTCAGTGAAGCTTTAAATTACACATTTGCTTCAGAACAGAACTTACAGGTTGCAGTGAGTCTGATACGGGTTGAGAGTCAAACAAATCCAAAGAAAATACCAGTCTCTTTAAATATCCAACAGAAAAACAAGCCGCTCACGAAATGCAAAGGTGTGAAAAATGGTTATCACATTAATAATGTGGCATAAGAAAAGCATTACAGTCTTAATTGTTACAAACTTTCAAAATTGGGGTAGTAAGACAGAAAGTTATGTTTGTTAAACCTAGTGTATTTTCTCCCCATAATTATTTTTAAGACTCGTGATTTGGGTAGATCCATGAATTAAGGGTCAGGATTTTGGTTTGAGAACTGAATCTTTTAACCTCACATACTCTCATGAGCTCTATTTTCTGGATGCACCATATTTGTTAGATGTATGAAAAACCCTGAGTGAACGGCAGTGAAATTCACCACGATATACAAATTTTTGTTAGGATTCCTGGAAGTATCATGCCAGAATTGTCATATTTCATTTTAATTGCAAAGTTAAGAAGAACAAATTGCTCACGTTTTAAAATCCTTCATTTCTGTGTGCAACAATAATGTTCTTCTTCACAAACACCTGCGGGGCTCCTGAGTTTTGTTGAAACATTGACAGTTGAATTCAAAATGCAAAGTTGCTCCACCTCGTCAACACAGCTTGCAGAGTAATTTGCTACACACATCTTTTGCCTAATTTGGATTAAAAAACATGGAAATGTCTCAGGCTACACCAAAGTTTGAAAAAGTAATTAATTTTGGAGGAATTAACTTCTCCAAACTTATATTACGCAGTAGCGGAAAATACAGTGAACAGTTTAATTAGGCTATTCTTGTTTCCTGGAAAATTTAAATCAAAACACTGAAATCTGTTTGCATAAGTGAATAGCTTGCGTGGGTGAGAGAGAGTACGTATGTGTTCTTTGTTCTTTCTAAAATACTGGATATAGCTCCTTTGTGTTTGCTGTGGACTGTATAAATGCATTTGAATAGAAACTATGACTGCCTTATTTATACTAAGGAGGCTCTCTTTCTCACTTAAACCAGCAAGGACACCAAGGAACAATATCTACTGCGGTCCTTTGGGTGTTGTAACCATAGCGATAGTAAGAGATATTGTCACACCAGATTAAAACCTCACTATGATGTGCAAAGATCAGACGGAACATGAATAGTGCTTGCAGGTCAAGGTCTTCAGGGCTGCAGACTACCCATCATGCATGAATGATAATTCCCCAGCTGTTTTGACCATGCATAAAACGTCCCTACCATATAGATGTACTGAGAGTTTGGGGCATTGTGGTTGCAGTAATCGTGATGTATTGATGAAGAGGCTTCCACATTAGCTGCCGTTGTTTTGCTGCACAATTTGAAGCAGAATCGGCCTCAAACCTAAACACAAACCTCATCTTCCAAGCAGCACTTCAACCAAGGGTATTGCACTTGGTGGCGCTGTCTTCTGCTCTGCCTTTTATCACAAGGATATCTTCATGTAGCTTCAATTTTAGATGGATAGGGAGAGGAGAATGATGCAGTGCCAGAGTTTCTGCTAGTGTATTGTAAGCCTGGTTGGCTGCCAGGCTGTACTTGCTCCACTGCCAGGCAAAACCCAGTTTTTTTTTTGTATTTTAATAGGTTTATAAGCCAGTACCAGTGATAGCAAAGACAGTCTTAACAGTATCTTTGGTGAAACTGTTGAAAATGTCTTTGTCAGCGCTTCCAAATGAGCCTCAATACCAGCCAAGAATACAGTTTTTTTTTTCATCCGATCAGAGTATTCCTTGCATTTGACTTGATAAATAACAACAAATAAAAAACAGTTAATCAAAAATACTGCACTTAGTTCCAGACATTACTAAACAAAACATTTTGCTTTATGAAAGCACAAGAAACTTAAATACTTTAATTTTGTACCCTAGCATATTTAGTTAAGCATACAAATGTGCTTACGCCATTTTAGAAAATATTATTAGAAATATTTCTTTTTTGGTCACATTGATTTTACTTTTAAACAAGACCAGCATTGCATTGCTTCTTTTAAGATTCACTAGCTGATTACTTAATTTGAATTTAACTGAGCCCTTTATAAGACTCTACAGTAGGTTTTTAAGTACTGCCAATAATGGCTTCCGATAACAAAACTACCTAATCGTATTTTCAAAATTTCTGTCAACTTTTAACATTTTCTAATACAGAAACATGGTGGGCTGCTGGTAGACATCCCCAGAAGTCCTACTACTGGGAACAGCAAGCCGCCTGCAGTGCTGGGCTCAGCGGCAGGTCCATTTGGGCGTGATGTTTGTGCCATGATGTCCTACACAACCACACAGGCTGATTTGCAGCAAATTCTAGTTGAGGAATGGATGCTATTCCAGTCTTGTATGGCCAAGCTGATGAAAAGCATGAGGAAGAGGTGCCAGGCTGTTGCGGTTCGCAACATTTCTGCCATAGACTAGGACAGGGTGGTGTGAATGTGGACATATGGTTTGATACTCATTGGGAAAGTGCATCCGACATACTAAATGTGGTGAGGATGCATGGAGGATACATTTCAAAGGTATGGGAAGTAAGTAGGGTAAAAGCTAGTTGAGGAGCACTAAAAGCAACATCATTATTGCCTTCACACTTAAGGACTTTCTGCAATCCGGCCATACTCTGATAAGTCATCCGACTCAGAGAAAGCACACCATTGTCTTACTCTCATCTCAAGGCACCAAAATAAATCCTTTAGACCCTGTGAGTTGGATTGCAGGATCATTTTGGATTGGGTTTGCTCCCCGCTGATGCTCTCAGATCCCATTAGATTTGTATCTCAGAATTTAGGAGGCCAAGTGAATAACTCAGTCTCTTTGTGGTTCTCTTTGAGCAGATTCTAAGTATTTCTTTTGCAGCCCCCATCCGCTCCCCCTGCTGCCCTTTGGGGTGTTTCTACGATGCAGAAATACTCACACCATGTGGGAGTGAAGAGATTTATATATATTTACTATATAAATAATTTTGTCATCAGGAGCGTTATTCTTTCTAGGTTGAAGGTAATTAGCTTTAATGAGTTATCATGGATACATGTCTTCCTTTTGAACTCTGAGTTCTTGGGTCTTCATGTTTGTGCATCTCTATGTGTGTAGGTAGAGTTGTAAAATGCAACAAGGCGTTTTGCCAATAGCTAAGGGCAATATATAAAAAGGCATGTACGTACGCATGCTGTTTACTGCAGCCTCCCACCATGCTTCTCTGACTTCCAAACACCTGGAGTCTCACATGAAATGGGCTGCTTGTGGAAGTGGGCAGTGGTCCTCGAAAGATAAAAACCGGCCTTGTTGTTAAAAGCCAAACACTGCCAAAGGGCTCTAATGAAATATGGCTACATGCTGGGTATGCCCAGCCAATGCTTATTTAACAATGAATATTAAAACAGTGCAAGTGCAGAGGTGTTGCATGTTCCCGTCAGCGGCCAATCCTACATGAAGGAAGCTAACTGGTAATTGGGTGGGTTTTAAATACTCTCTAGTGTTGTGTCCTCAAAGAGGTACAGCAGAAACGGCACAGTATCTTTTTTACATAACATATTTTAGTACATTTGATTAAAAATGGATGCAAGAGACCAACTAAGAGCAGAATTAAAAGATACATGTCTCTTATTATTAAAAATCCTAAAATTGTGGTGTGCATTTGTTTTCAGTTCTCTTTTAGTATGAATACAACTGATCCGTGGAGGTTTAGATGTTTTTTCTGGAGAACATTGGAGAACAAGCATCATCATTAAGACTAAGGAGAAAACAATGACATTTAAAGATAGAGTTGTTGTAAGGATTTAATGAAGAGTGATAAGAAAGCCATGGCAGTATTTATTTGCAGTTAGGAACAAGCCATGTAGGGAACACAGCAACCATGTCAGTTAAGGTGCTCTGACCAAATGAGACTAGATGTCTCACATGCAAAATACTTTGAGACCATGCACAATATTAATTTTTCACCTCACAGTCTATTAACACTGAAGGATGGAGTTATATAAATGTGAAAATCTGTATATAATTTTCCTCCCACTTCACAAATATGCCTTTTTTTGTGTTGTGCTGATGTGTTTTCCTTATAAAACGCAATGAGGTTGGTGGCTGCAAGGTGGTACATTGTAAAAAGTAAAACAGATGTGAATTATTTTGCACAGTAAATGATAATTTTTGTACATGAAACTGGAAATGTAATAATTTGAATTAGTAGAAAAAGAACTAAATAGATTAAAGCAATTTTCCAACCCTGTCCTATTCCTGCAACTGATGAGTCTCTAACCGTAACCTTTTAAATAGAGTTCAGAGTATACAAAATTAGCATTGCGACACAAAGAGAGGCATGAGAATATTCTGCTGAGGAAACTTAAGAGAGTAGAAGATGACCTGATTTCTCCACTGAATAGAGCTTAGTACAAACACAGAGTTTAATATTTAATGTCTAATTATTGCTTTTTTCACTTTTAATCTAAAATTAAAGGAAAAACGGGCCTGAAATGAAACTAGGGGCACTTTATGAGGTCGATACTTTATAATATACTTTTTTGGCAGAAAAACTGCAGCTTTTACTGTCTCCACCATATTGTGTTTAATGTCTTTAAAAATGTGGCCCCTCCTCCTGTGTTTCATTGGTGGAGAGTAGGGCTGAGGGCTCTGTTTCTCTGAAGTCCATTTTAATCCAAACTAAACTTAAAAATAAAATATCTCACTATGATTTTTATTTTTTTTGCATACTCTATTGATGGTACAACCAACACTAACACGTTAGTAGTTGACAGCCCTCATGCCTTATAGCAAAAATCTGCAGATGTATTTTAAAGGGGCAATTTAAAATACATCCACAGGATTATTTTCTAGCGCAATCATGTAATTATGTCACTTTCAGTTTTTATAAAAATGCTGTATGTATCAAATATCACTTACAAGAAATTTGACTTTGCAATTTAACTCCTTGAAATTGGGCGTCTGTCTTTTTAAGAAGTTCTCGCTCTTTCCGACACATCATCACATCAACATTCCTCTATTAAAAGTTTGCAAATGTCGGTCGAAGCACTGGACTGAGAAACAGTCCTTGTGCTAGTTTGAAGGAGAGTGGTCAATTTTACATAACACTGTTTCTTTAAACGTTCTCATCAATACCCACACACATTTTTACAAATCATCTTCAGATTCAGCATAAACAAAAAGAGTTGTATTAATTCATCACTGGTAATGTATGTTGTTTAATGCATCATATGATTTCAGTTTTAGTTTTTAATTTTTGATTTTTATCTTTGGTTTAGAAAAAAGTCTTAGAAAAAAAAGTTACATATTTTATGACTGTCATATTTAACTTAAATAACAAAAATATTTTAATAAAATAAGTTGAGTTTTGAACAAAAAAAAAAAGAAACCTAAAGCTTTTGGTCAAAGCTACCTTTAGAAAAAAAGAGATTTGGACAAACCCACGCCTTAACAACAGAGGATAAAAAAGAAAGAAAAGCTCAGTTGTGGGTTGTCCAGTTGTTCATCTCTTTCTGTGGAGGTCATCGTGGCTCATCACAGGTGCCCTATCCTGTACATGCTTATTAATTTAAAATCATTTGCAGCACCTCGAGGGAAAGATAAATGCCAAGTGCAGACACAGGGTGGTGGTGAAGCCATAAAAACTATTAGAAACCCCCCTTTTCTTAACCCTTTGGTCATGGCCTCTTAATAACCTTACACTGCAGAGGTAAAGCCGAATCATGCAGGAGTAAGGTATTTCTCTCTCTCTACCTTTATCTGCCTTCTAGACTGTGCAGCTGAATTAAGGACACACAGGAAAACATCCACACACACAAAGGCAACCATTAAGTAAAGTTGAGTAGAACTTTTACATGGCCAATGAAATATGAAAATGGAATCAAAATGGTATTATCAATTTTATTGATGGATAAAACAATGCAGCTATAAATTAAAAATAAATTTTGATAGGATTAAATATTTGTGTAAGAGATACAGATTAAGACTACCTTTACTCTTACTACAACGCAAAGCATTTTTTTAGCTCTTCTCTAGGCATTTATATAATGTGCCACACTTTACAGCATACTTGACTCTCAATGCATTTTTATCCATAAAGATGATACATTTTCAAAATCTTTGAACGTACAGTTGCGAATTAAATTTAAAACAAAGCCAAATGTGATAAAAAACAAATTCAAAACTGTACTGGCCTCTTTTATGAATGTCTCACGCTGGGTTTGACCACTGGTTTTCTGTCCTCAAAAAGACATATATATATATATATATATATATATATATATATATATATATATATATATATATATATATATACAGAGCTCAGCTTGAGTTTCTGCTTGAGAATTTCCTATCTGCACCTGAAGGTACAATAAGGACAATTGAGGTGAGCAAATACTTTTCTCTCTCTTTCAATAGTTATGTTTCACAATCAAATGCAAAACACTGATCATCTAATCCACTCAAAAAAAAAAAAATTTAAAGTTGTGGTTTTAAATTGAAAACTGGAAGTTGATTGAAGCCAATATATCGCATTTGGTGGCTTTGGAAAGAGAAAAGTGCTGCACCTTAATTTATTTACTAAGCATATGGCCAAATGTGGGTAGCTAGTCAGATTTACAAAGAGAACTCAATTAACTTGTTGAAAAATAGGAGTAGTTTAACTTGACCATAGTTTTTACTCGTACTTGAGTAGATTTTGAAGTAAGTTATTTTTTTTTACTTTAGTACCATTTATCTAAAAAACAAACTTAACCAGAAAACAATATTAGAAAGCAGAATACTGTAACAAAAGCATTCTGAACAAGAACAAAAGTTTCACCCCATAATGCATGAATGCTTATACTTCTTAAAGAAGCACATATAGAACAAAAAATTAGAAGAATTGGGCCAGTATTCAACCACAGGTTGGTGCAAAAATGTGTGTTTTCTTCTACTTCCCATTCGCTTCTTAATAATACATTTAAGCTCTAAAACATTCAAACACATTAGATGTTGGAATAAAAACAAGAGCAATCATTAGGGAGAATAATCTGTCATTTTTTTCTGCCTGCTGTAAATAAAACTGAAATTTCAGCACAATGGTTGCATCATGTCCTGCTTCCTGTGCTACTCTGAAGTAGAAGTTTCAAGTTGTGAGAGTGAAGAGAATATCCTGCTGTGAAGCTCCTCTATGGATAGCAACAGCAAAGAAATACAGACCTAATTTGACGTCTACATCAAAAAAAATATTATTTGCCTTTACAGAACATCAGGAAAGAAGAAGAAAAACCATGGTATAATAAGCCATAGCTGTCAATTTTACAGATTTGTTTTTAGTACTATGACATTTGTCGTTGTAAAATGACTTTTCCGCATTGCTGATGGCAGTGAGAGATGTCTCGCGCATTAAAATAATGCATGTGATTTTCTATAGCTTTTCATTTGAGACAAGTAAAGGACAAAAATACATTATTAAGCCCTGATCTTTGAGGAAGAAAATTGCCTTAAATACAAATTAAACATATCTTTAAAATCAACCTCGTGAGCGACCGTAGAGGATAAATGTGTTGTGATGAGTAATATGTGCTTTGGAGTGAGAAGGGCAGCGAATGAATGCGCCCTGTGTATAGCCTCAGATAGTTTTTTATGCATTCAAGCAATGAGGAATGTTAACTACCTGAATATACTCTATGACCAGGTTTTCCATCAAATAGATTTTATCTTCCCTCATGGCCATGGTCGTGTTCCAAGACGACAATGCCAGAATTCATCGGGCGTCAGATTGTGAAAGAGTGGTTCATGAAGCATGAGACATCATTTTCACACATAGATCGGCCCCTGCAAGGAACATTTGTGATGTGCTACAGGAAATCTTGAACAACAGACTGACTTATTCCAAAGAGATATTTCTCTGAAAAAAAATATTACTGATGTCTAATAATCTACGCATTTCTTCAGCTACCCTGTAATTTTCAGATAGCCTTCATTTTCCAAAGGACATCCATTAAAAGCTGTGGTGAAGTTAAATAAGTTGAATATTATGTGACTTTATACATGCACAATTAATAACTTCGTCTTCGGTATTTAAGAGACCCTTTTACATTAGTTTTGTCTGACATTCAGATGCGAGAAATGTATCATGCCACCCCGTTTAAGAAAATATGTTCTGTCTTGTGGTGAAACAGTCAGGAGGTGGATGTGGATTGAAGCCAGGGTATCACATTTGGTGATTATGGAAGGAGAAAACTGTAGCATAATTTACCTATTAGATATTAAGACCAGAGTTGAGTAGTACAGGTACAGTTGTGAAGTTTCATTTACTTGAGTAACTTTTTGAAAAAAGTTCTACTTTTGATTAATTTGCATCTTAAAAAATCGTTTAAACTAATATGTTAAATGGATGGATTACACAGAGAGTGATACATTTATGGTTTATTTCTCTGAACAATAATGAAAACCAGATACATCTCAAAATTGCAGGTTTATTGGATGAAAAAGTGTCTGGGAAGTTTTTTATTTTACTCGTACAAAACTACACATCTAAACGATAAAATGTCAGAACCATTGGTGAGGATTAGCCTGTGCTCAAAACAAAGACGTCTGATTAAGCACAAACGGGTGTGCGATTCAGGTCCGACCAGGAAGACCAGGGAGTTGTGAGGTTACACACTTTCAGGCCACCACAGACGAATAGCTCATGATTTAATTGCAATCCTTTAATATCATTGTTTGCCGCTACTGGGGGCCACAGTTCATGGTTTTTGTGACAGTGGAAATTAATGCTAAATGTATTCATCTGCTTGATGTGTGACTGCAGAATGTGGATTATCTGTTCAGCTTGTTCAATGTAATGCAACTGAATATGTCATTATTATCATTTAAAAGCTGATGGGTGAAAATTATCATGACTACTTTTTTGACGCCGTCTGTCAAAATGACTGACATCGAAAAAAACAAACATTTTCGTGAAAATATGGTTTTCATTTTCTGTCAGCTATAATCAGCAAAACTGAGACTTACACTTCATATATGTCGTCCAATGTAACAAGTCTATAAACCCTATAAATTTTGCATTTTTAACCGTTTTGCGTAAATAAACACATTTTTCAATCACATCCTAATTTATTGAGTTGAGTCTGTACTTGAGATCTTTTCTAATTTCTGTTTTCTTTTAGCTTATATTTGCCATAACTTGTAATGGTGCATTTCGAAATGAAGCAATAAAAGCCGAGCCAAAAATAATGTTGATGAATGAAATTTAGTCCCAGCCACCGTCTCCAAAACCTTATTGGGCTTTAATATAAGAACTGTGAAACCACTGTCCTGAGCCTCCTACACTTTTCTAATTTATAATGTCGAGAATACTTTTTTTTTTTTTCCCCTCCTTTTCTCACTCCCTCTTACTTTGAGTTATACTGCATCTCAGTTTTTTTCTTCAAGCTTCAAAACCAGCGTCTCATGTTTATTTTTAGGGGCATAAACAAGGGAAAAGCTTTAAGCGCCGAGATGAAAACAACTAGCCATAAAGTGCTCAGAGAATGAATAAACCATCCTCAATCTAATCCGTGGCTTGTCATGGAACTTTGAGAGAACTGACTGAAACCCCCAAATCCCATTAAGTCTTTGTCGGGAAAATGGCTGACATTTTGTGGTCTAATTAACAATTTTCTGCAGTGAATTGGTGAATGGTTAATAATAATTACCAGCTGGCATGGGAGGTTGGAAGTGGCTGGTCGTCTACTTTTCCTCCACTTTAATCGCGCATGCGAAACCCTCGGCTCAGGGCAAAAAGTGATAAATCCAATACCTCCCTGATGCATTACTATTCACATAACGGCTACGTTTCATTTTTCTCTAAACTTAAATTATTCAAATTGTACAAAGTGTCACTGTATGCTGCGCATAAATTAGATTAATGCAGCCATTAATTTATCAGTTGTTATCATAATCAGCCTCTTTTTTAACCACATTGCGCTGTGTGGTTGTGGCGGCGGCTTTGTTTGTGTAGCTGTTCATGCAATCATGCAGTCCCTCTGTTTCCTGCTCATTTGCATTTTCTCCAAATGTCTCCAAGCAACAAAGTACAAGAGGAGGGGCTGGATGGGCCTCAAACATCTCACCAGCACCCCCTTGGATGCTCTTTTCTCTCATGTCCATCCCTCCACCAGTTCTTGCTCCCACTCTGCTGTCAGAGCACATCCTTAGAAACCACCCGGGTGTCACCATACTTCTTCCTCCAAAGACACAGGGAGGGCAGACACTCTTTTAATCATCTTTTCTCGCCTCTATACTTCTTCTCGGCGGTCAGAATAACAAAAGCTGTCACACAGAGTCATGTCGTCTCCCAGTGATCATAACGGATAATTACCCTCCCCCCGGGACTCCAGTCCAGCCTCGTCTCTCCCGCAAGCACAGTTTCACTGCGAGTCCATGGCACTTGTGAAATGGCTGTGTCTCGGTAACAAGCTCTGGGTGGCAGTGATTCAGTCAGAGATAGAGCCAAGTCAGGCCAAGTAAAAGTATATCAGCCTTCAACCCTTATTCACCGTTTTTCAATAAAAAAAAACTCTTTCTCTTCTCCCACAGAAGATTTATAAATCAGCGGGACAGAGTGAATGTCAGAAATTGTTCAGACGAGTCGTTTTTCAAGTGGGACATCAGTCTGTCCAGCCGGCAGACGAGTCTCGCCAAAAGGGGGCAGTGTTGGTGTTTTAGAAAGACAGACTGGCCCGATGTACCGACGGTGCTGCAGTGCGCGAGGCAGTGAGCAACTGAATCAGGGAGTGAATGAGTGAATGGGTTATTGAGTGAAGGACGAGGACAGATAACATGCTTGCTGACTGACAGAGGGAAGCTACCTCGATCAGCATTGATCGCTGCCACACAGACCAACAGCCTCAGTCAGTGGTGGATCCACCATCCTCCAAGGCACAGTCAGGTGCTAGATTATCAGACTGCGTGATTCCATCTCGAGCAAAGATTTTATCTGATACAATGCAAAGTGTTGGTTCTTCAACTGTCATGCAGCATTTAACTGGGAGAAGCAGCAGCAGCAGTTCCCTTTTCCTCGAAGAGAAACCTTGCAAAACTTTCAGCGTGATGGAAAATGCGGAGAGACTGAATATTTTCTGTCATTTAGAATAAGGCTGAAGACATTTTAGAAGCACAGGTTTATCCATGTAAATGCATTAAAATGATGCAGATTGAGTTATGAATTTTGGGATTAAGGGTGCTTTGAATAATCTCAGCAGCCCTTGAACATTTTTTACTATCTATAAAGCATACTTTTCAACTTCAACGTATTATTAGACAGTGGATAATTGTGAAGGGGAAAGGAAAGAGGTATGTGGTTGTCAAATTTCTTGTTCAAAGAAAATTCTGAGAAGTCTGGCATCAAATGTGTTTAGCCCATTTTTACTCTTGGAGGCAACACAATTCCCTTTAGAAGTCCACCGACAGTGTAAAGAGACTCTACAGTCATTACATATACTGGCAACATTATGGGCCGTAAATGCTTTTCATTTAGATGGGACAGGAAATTTGGCCACAGTTCATAGCAAGAAACTCTGTTTGAGTCAACGAAAGATTGGACACCATTCCCTTCCAGAAGGTCAGTCCTAAACGTACAGTACGTGGAATGATGCAACGTTTTAGATCGATGCATGTTCAAAGCTAAAATAGCTTCGTCAAAGTCACATATCAGTCCAACTGAGAATTTGGAGCAAATCTTGGAAATAGGCTGTTTCAGTAGAAACATACACCATCGGACTTAAATCTGGAAGCTAATAAATCAGGAGACTGAATCAAGTTTTCCATCGTTTTCAAAGGTAATTTAAAAACCTTTTTAAATTATAGGTCGTCTAATTTTAAGTTCACATTATGACAAGTCAGTCGTGATGTGTAACTTTTTTGTTATCTGCGCTGCAGTTGGAACATAATTTCCTCCTCTGTTTCAGCTAATCTCCCGTTTCTTAAAATAGTGACGTCTGAAAACAGCTCCGCTCTCTCGCCTCCACGTCTCTTCCTGTGCTGCGTTGTGCTGCTGCGCTCGCAGCACAGGAAGATCCCCGAAATTATTTTGCTGTCGTCGACAAAACAACACAGCAAAGCGTCACTGTGAATGAAGTTATTCATGACAGAAGCAACATGAAACTGCTACAATCGAATAAAAAGCACGAGCAACAATGAACAGAAAAACATTAAAGACGTGATGCCATGTTCTGTTCATTACATCCTGGTTTAATCAATCATCCCTAATAAAAACATTTAGAACTCATTTATTAACTCAGTACATTTACTTAACAAATAATTAATAGTGTTTAATTCACAGCAACCTTGTGATTAATAAAATGAAATTATTTAATCATTTGCCATCTCTAATATATATATATATATATATATATATATATATATATATATATATATATATATATATATATATATATAAAATAAGAGATCAGTTTCCCCTCCCTAACCAAAAAGCTACACAGAGACACTTGTGTGAAAAATTATAGGAGCCTTCAGACTCATTTTACACAGCTTTGTCTACTTAAACTAAATCTTCCAAGATCACGTGGAATCACAGAGGGGTGAGGAATCAGAGACAACCTTATGACAAATGAAGCTATTTCAAACCCTCCCTGTCTCCTCCTCTCCGCTTCTTTCTCATCTTTGCTGACATTCCTTGTACCTACATAGGTACGGGACATAGTGAAATCACCTCAGAAAAGCAATTCACTCCTTCTTGCGCCTGCACTTTTGGTTTCAGGTTTGCAATTTGTAAACCGCAGAAAAAAGCCCCCCGTAAAAATCTCCACACCCAGTCCACAGACATGCTATTTAAGATCAGTAAACACCAGCATGAGAGCGGGGTAGCTTCCTAAAATATTGCATGTCCACTTTTCTCCCCCTCTCCTTCAGCATGCTCTACGTCTTTGGATGAGAAGGGGAGGTGAGGAAAGAAATGTTTCAAGTGAAATCTATAATTGAGATCCCTCATCCAACTCCTCCCCTGGTGTGGCCAATTGGTATTCTGCAGGATCTTCCGGCCCCCTATGGCGTTCCCAATCTCCAGCTAGGAAGGCAAGAATAGAGAGCTACTAAGCCCCTGGATGGAGAATGCCTAGCTGTGGATTAATGGGCAGGAGAACAAATGAAGTCCAGAAGAGGGTTTACATCTATCAATATAAAGTAGCAGATTAGGTATGGAGTTGGCTGCGTCTCTGTTTTCAGTAGTCAAGCGACTTGACACCGTTACTACATCTTCAGAACTAGCAAAGCATCGACAAAGTAGAGTGGGATTAATTAAGACAGCCAGAGCACAAGCTGGTTTCAGTCAGAATAACATCTTAATGTTAGTGTTGCTCAATGGATGATGCAGAGTACCTGGAAAAAGTTTTCACACCCTTTGTTTTTTTTATCTTATCACACTATCACAACTTTTGCTAATTTGATAAAACATTAACCTGTTTTTATATCTAGATATTTTCATACTATAGTTCAAGCATTTAGTCATCTTTTATGTTTTTATTTCTTGTTTGGACAACTATTAGTAACATTATTCTTTTTGTTTTGTTCCTTGCAGTTCCACTTTCTGTTAACAGTTTCAGGACTCCTACATTTATATTTTTCCCGTTTGAACCGTTTGGCCTGTCATGGGTAGACAAAGTTGTTTTGTTCATTAATTTTTTCCATCTCCTGGTTGAAGCGTGCATGTGAAGTTTCCTCATTTGCAGCCCTGAAACAAACAGCTGGGGATACAATGGGGCTCAGAGGTTTAGAAATGTCAGAAGGAAGCATTTTTCCTCTCACTATATTAGCCCACGTTAGCAGTCATGCGATGTGACAAACTCCGTTATTTAGGCTTTAAACCTCAGCTTTGCATTTTTTTGTGTTTTAGAAATGCAATGCTCAACATATACTTTCAACAATATTATCTGAAAAATGATGGGTAAAAGTGAGGAATGCAAAGGTGTTAGATCACGGAGGACTCTGGCCTGCTTGCTATATCAGTCCACAGGTTAAAGCTCTAAGCTTGAGGCAGTTTTTGATTTGGGTCATATAGCTCATCACCCAGGACGCTATTCTATTGAAGGAGGTCATAAGTATTGGAAAAATATTATCTGTCGGTTCCACCCAATTGCTTGTTTCCATGTCTAGTCAATATGGGCACCCTCTTGTTTTATGTACCAGAGAGCAATGTAATGTTATTCCCATTCAACAACAAACCTGGAATTGATTCATAGCTTCTTATTGATGTCAGTCTGAAGGGACGCATCACAGTATTTGTAAAAGAATCCGGATGTCATTTGATTATCTCTTGAGGTAAATCTGAAACACTGAGATTGGCCAGACTGGAATTGGATTACTTTACTGAACATTGACTGAAACACAATTTGAGGAAACTTGGGTTTTATCTGTGGCATTGTGAGGAGAGCATCAGGAAAATCCTAAACTGAGTCAAATGTAGACAGACAGGTAACAGAAAAAAGGGACAATTCAGAACAAACTTAACTACTTATAGCTGTTCTCCACTGCTTTATGACAGGTATCTGGTTGTAAGGTGTAAACATCAAATTTTAAATCCTATCAAAAATACAAGTAAAGTGTACATCAGTAATAAAAAACAACACATTTTAAGCAAATGAGTTTTTTTAGACGTGGTAAGAAACAGAAAAGCTGGCTGCTTATATAAATAATAAATAACCATTTCAATTTACTTTGTGTGAACGGCATAAAAGGGCTGTTGATATTAGGTAATGTTAGTTGGATTCTATAAAAAGATTGAAAAAAAAGGGATTTATCCAGCTACTTTGCTTGGTTTCTGTTTCTATGTAGAATAGCCTTAGTTTTAATAACAAACTTAATTATACTCCAGAGAAAACAGGAGTAAAGTAACAAAAATTGGCTTACTCCATCTTGAGACAGGAGAAGCAGAAACTTTTTTTTCTTGAAGCAAATATAATTTGACAAAATATCACAGTTTCCTGCCTTTCTGCTTTCTTGTGTTTATAGCTGCAAGCCTTGAAAATGCTTTTTTTTTTTTTTAACCTTTCAGGTGCTTTTAGAAGCTTCACCCTCTGTGCCCATCTCAGGCAACCTTGGTCGATCCTGTAATGAATTTAGCCGGCAGCAATAACGGTGCCAATCAATAGCAATCCGTGGTATGTCATTGACAGGTTAGACACTGTAATGTTTGGCCATGGCGGCGAGTCAAAGAAATCAAAGGAAGGCAAGCTGTTGTTATTCAGCACTTCTGACAAGTAGGTATACACTAGAAACCTCACCCCTACTGGCATCTACAAAAAAACATAAAAATATCAATACAGATATAATGCATTGATCATCCACAAATAGGCTTTTTAATGCCATACGAAGGCCTTTAAAGTTCCTTTCTGAGCACGCACTGTAACTCCACATCCTACCTGCAAAAAGTAAGTCTGACTTGGAAAAAAATGAATCAAATACGGTCAACCTTTACAAATAAATATTTTCTTCCTGCCAGGCTGATTATTCAATGCATTTGATTTAAAAGTTTTATTGAGAAGCCACAATTATAACTGCAATTATAATTACCAGCAAGTATATATGTATATTCTCAGTCATCCAAGCTAAGGCGATCGCAAATGCTTCAGTCGAAGGAAACTGGATGTCTTGTCTTTTCTTCTTTCTAGGAGACGTTTCACCTCTCATCCAAAAGACTTCTTCATCTCTGAACATGGCTGGACATAACAGGTTTATAAATTGGAGTAAGTGTGTTGCTGCGTCGTTCGTACTACAACTTCTAAGCCTGTTTCTTCCAATCTTTTCAAGAACTGAAGAAACAAGAAAAAAAGTCTGGCTTTCCTCTACTTAAGCACTTACAATTATCAGTAAGCTTGATGTTTGGGCAGACCTATTTTTTAAACAAGGATGTAAAATAATTTTCTGCTAAGATACAAATGGCCAGAGAGAGAGAGAGAGAGGCTGGACAACACACGCTAAAATAGCAAAGTGGATATATCTTCTCCACTCATTCCCTGGTCAGTCCCTCCATAACAGAGCCATTAGACACATTTGCAAGGTTGGTTATGTCATGTTTCTTTTACAAAGCAATACCCTCCAGCCAGGGGACTCCAGGGGATTGAGATTTTGCTTCCCTTTGTCATTTGTATGTGTCGAGCCACCCACTGAGGCAAATTGCAATTCTACATCCCATAAGGTCAGCGCTGGCACTTCCTCTTTGTTTCTTTTTCTTTGGGTGGAGGACGATACTCAATAAGGACAGATTGGTAAAATGTAGAAGCAGTGCTTTAATCCCCGTTAGATAGTCAACCAAACAAAGATCTGCTCTTAGTTTAAAAGTGAGAAAAAAAAGGAAAGCAATTATTGAATTGCCTGTATTACCCATATCTTTTACCTGATTTTATTGTGATATTGTAAAATAGAAACTGTAACAGCATGTTATGGTTTAAGTTACAGATAGAGACTTCTCAAAACTCTCCAGATTCACTTTTTAAGTCAGCTAAAACTCTTTTGGCCCAGTCTGTTGGAGGAGTAGAAGGTGCCTAGCCTGGCCATTGTCACACTGGCCAATCAGCGAACGAAATGGAGAAGTTGTGAACAATGATCCCAGTTTTCTGCGCCGTTTTAGAATTGTAGTCCGCATGTTGTTTTAACATTCAGTTCGTATTGGCCACACTTCCAAATATTGAATTAACACCAACATTCACTAAATTTGACTAAGGGCTTCTCTTTCACTGCGAAGGATGATGGTTTACAGCGCAGGCAATTTCCGGTAAGCATCAGAGTGCTGCAAAACATAACATGTTGCTAAGGCCAAACCTTAACAACAGAGTAAAATTTAAAGTGCATATCATGCTTCTAAATCCTTCCTTGTTGCACTTTTAAGGCACGATTCTGTTCTTTTACTATTAGTAGTACTGGTTTAGTCGTCGAAGGGATCTCAGTTTGGAGAAACGGGGATTAGTTCTGACTGGATGGTTGAGCTGATTGCTCAAGAGAGAGAGAACAGTTACAACAGCTCGAATGTAAAACTGTAGCAGTTGTTGCAAATACTATTATTAACATATTGTCAAATTTTATAATTAAATTCATAAAGGTCTATCCCTATGGAAACTAAATTCTGTATTGTTCCATAATCAGATAATAATAGTCCCCCATTTAAAACTCCCAGTAAAGATCTGTCACAAGTTTAAACAAAATAAAATAAAAATGTTGCCACATATGGTGCTGCATCTAAAAATATATTGGAATTGGTTAAAATGTGGGGAATAAATGTTATAGTGTATGTGGTATGTGTTAAGGGTATTGAATTAACTGTGGTCTGTTCATATAATGAAAGTATATGGAAAATAGGTATGTCCTACTGTCAGTTGGAAGACTCCATCAATTTACCCCTTTTATACATTTACACCATTTGCAGAGGTGCCGCTAGGACTTCTTTGTCACTTGACAAAAAATATCAAATTGACCTCAACCCTGTACAGCTGTTGTCACCATATCTCAAGAGTTTCATTAATCCATCAAAAGATTTACAGAACAGGTTTTAAAGGCTTGAAACAGCCTGCTTCCTTTGGTCCAATATTGGTACTAGTAGAATATGTACTGCTGGTGAACTGCATGTGAAACAGTCAGCACACAGTATACAATTCACTATTTGAAGTAAAATTAAAAGTAGACATAAAATATGCAATAGGCCATGTCCATCTTCAAAACAAAAATTGTATAAGCAAAAAAAAAAAAAAAAAAAGTGTCACTAAGGGTCTGAAAAGTTGCTAAATATAGTGGCTAAGTGGATAAGTTGGCAATAGTGCTTCTATCACGACCTTGTTTAACCTTTCCGCTCATCCTCACCCTTGGCCGTTTCTCTGTGTCTTGGCTCCGCCCACTTTGGTGGAATTTTTCACAATTTGTCAGTTTTGTTGTGCAACTGTAAAGAGAGCAACAGAGACAGAAAAACCCCCATGGACTCCCTGCAGTGATGTTAATTGACATGTCATTGAACACAGTGTTGCTCACCTTCTCTGGGAGAGGGACGAGGCGGAGTGACACTGGTATTAGGGAGTTAGGGCTGCTGCTGACTGACTCGTCTGTTGTTGTTAAACGTGGTGAAAGGTACAGTTAAGTTAAAGCTGCAATATGTGACTTTTATAAAGAATGGGTTTTTTAGCTGTCACCATGTCGTGATAGCACGTTATGAGACAGATAATCTTTGGAAAGATTGATCTCCTCTGTGAGCTATTATTGCCGTCTGAAGAAATGCATCACTCCCAACCAAAAACAATCAACCAGAGCCAGGAGGAAGGTCTACATGCTGCCAATCAATGCTGCTAAATTGCTAATGGCGGAGAAACAACTTACTATTACAAGAAAACTGTTCATCTGCCGTCATCGGTGGTCATGCTAACTAGACTGAGCATTCAACATGCTATAGCTGCAGCGAACCAAAGAGCAAAGCAGTCAGAGGGAGGGAGGATGAATTCAGATAAATTTAATTCAGTTTAACCATCTCGCTGTCTACCAATCTATCTCGCATTTAGTACCTTTCCGCTACCATTTTGAATCACTGAAAAAACTTGTTCTGTACATGTACTTAAACCATGACTTTATATTTTCTTGTAGTTATTTCCATGAATGAAGGAAATGAATATATCTGCGATGCTCAAATCCAGTGTTCTCGTATATAGGCACATTGACGCTTAGAAAATATAATAGATATGACTCCTGAGATCGAGTTGATCTCCTGGTCAGAGATACTTTCTGGAGTCATAATTTACATTTCCTTGCGATAGATTATGGGTAGATTGTAGAAGCTATTGTTTAAGTCATCGTTACATCCACCAGGCTCGTTTGATGGGGTAACATTAAAGGAGACCACACAAGGATTTAATGACTTAATGAAAATAGAATGTATTAAATTATTTTAAAGAAATAAACCTGAAAAAAGGAATGCCTGAAATGAGAAACCAAAATAGATTAAAGCAGAACCTATAGTTGACCAGAAATAAGCAAATGCAAACAAACCAAACCAATTTCAACCATAAGTTACAAACCAAACCAAATGGGGTTCTGAAGAGAGAGAGGGAAAAGCCTCCTGACTGCTGCATGCATGGCAGTTTTAAAGCTGCAGAGCACCAATCAGGGCAACACGCATCACCTGCAGGGACCTGTCTGCAGAACCCTACAAGGAAAAAAGGGCAGAGACCCACTGAAGCCGTAACAATCATTTATCATCATGTTTGTTTCATACCCATCAAAGTGGGTATGAAACAAACCTTCTAGCGTGCACAAAGTGCATGATCAGTAAAAAAACATCCGAGGGTGTACAGCAGAATTCAATACCAGAAAAAAATCCAAAATGCTGAAGGGGTAAATTGACCAGCAATCCAGCTGGAGCTGCTCCAATGATTTGTCATGGCAATTTGAGTAAATCTTCATCAGCGTACACAGAACACATGCAAAGCATACCACACGGTTGAGGAACATCGTCATCAGATGATTGCTCTGAAGTAGCATTGTTGTCAATTCCAGCAGCAGCAAAGCACATTATCAGATGTCCAGAGAGGCAAAGCTGTAGCATTATCTTATTAACACTTGATCAAGAGTGATATATTCCTATCCTATTAAACTATTTGGTGTTGGTTTAGAAAATGCTACTACACAATTAAATACCATGAATTACTTTTGCATGTTATAGTTTTTTTTTTTTATTGAGGCCAGATTGACTCCATGTACACAAACCCTTTTTATCCAAGAAAAAAAAAAACTTCAGAGCAAGCACTCTTGATTCCCTCCTGTGAAGGCAGTTTAGGCTTTTGATTCAGGTGTGTTAGACCAAGGAGACTTCTAAAAGCTGGAAACACAAGAACTTCAGGACTAGAGTTTGAAACCTCTAATTCAGAGGTTGTTTTTTTTTTACTGCGGATAAAATACTGATTGCTGACAGTAACCCCACAAAAAATACTATGAGTTGGAGCGATTTGACTCTGATCCTGCTTTGTTTAATTCATTATTTAAAGACACAGACAGATCAGTCACCCACTAACATGTGCATCAGTATTTCTTTGAAAATACCTTGTAAAACATAGTTTTTAAGTAAAACCTAATTAACGATTCTGTGTAACAATTCACGCTCCATTTTAAAGCAGAAATGAAACCTTTGTGCGTAGCCAAATGTTAGACAAAATACACACAATATCAATATCAGCCATTTTGAAGCATATTAGAGCTTAAAACTTTGATGTATAAAAGAAAGGCATTTTAGGAACTGCAGTATAAAGATCCAATTTGGGGGAACATTTAAATGGGGTAAAAAGTCTCAACTAGATGTGGTTGTCTGGTGAAGTCTGCTAAATGATATTAGCAATAGTTGTGCTAGCATTTTTTGTAAAAAGAAATTAATAACTGAATTTCATCATTGATTTAAATACATGTTTTATCTCTGGACTGTTGTTGGGTGTTCAGAAACCAATATTCTGGCATTCTGCCGAAAGGTCAGACTTCTCCCCTGAAAACCAGGTCACACGCCTCTCTCACCTTCTTTTTATGACGGTATTCTGCGTCTGCTTTTATGTCCCCTTTGGCAGTCTCATTTTTTGTAATTTGTTCCCTCTGTTCCCTCTTCAATTTTCTTTGTAACTCCCTCACACACTTTCCAACTTTCTCCACTGGTGGGGGAGGCAAGAATGCAGGTGGCAGATGGCTGGGATGTTTTGTGTCTCAGAGGGATCGCGCTCATCTGATTCCCCCACCTCTCTTCCTGCCAGGAGGTCAGTAAGGTGGCCTGAAGAGTAATTGGCAACTGGCAGGGTTGGAGCTGACACAAGGGATGTTCAGGGTGGCATTAATTGACAATTGTAAATAACAAATGGAGCCGACAATTCAAATTACCTGTCCACATGATTCCCCCTCATTAATTGTGTCCTGAAACGTGACCCAACATAACAATTTCGGGATTGAGAGTCTTCTCTCCCAGCTAAGAACAAAAACCTGAATGCGGCAGGGGGAAAGGAGAAAAAGGAAGAAGACATGAGTGTGAAAAAAAGAAAAGAAATAGAGTGAGAGAAACACATGAAGGAGCAGATTGTTAATATCAGTCGTTTCATCCGGCCAATTGTGAAATAAATGGCAATGGGCCTTGCAGTAACATGGTGCAACACGGTGCGGCATCTAATGGGACAAGCAGCTCTCCACCAGCAGACACCTAATGAAGTGCAACGTCGTTTTTCACCCGGCGACCACAACGATGTCAAGGTGCTGAAAACTTTTGTAAAACAACGGTCGACTGGACGTCACCTGCTAGGTTAACGGGGCATGCGGAAAAGTCAGACGCCGAGCTTACAAAGAGGGTCACTTTGGAAAAATCAGACATCAATACCATCAATTGACCTTCCGTTGACCATGAAAAAAAAAAAAAAAAGGCACCCATGCTCCTCTGTTCTGTAATGTTTGACCAAACACCCACAGGACAACGCGACTCAGATGGGAGGTGCAGAAGACGTCCTTGTCGAACATTGTGCACTGGGATATGTTTTTATTATTACAGGTCTGGAGGCAGTCACGCACCAGAACACAACGCATGTTTTACAGGGAGGGCTTTTGACTGATGATGGGGGGAAGCTGCAGAATGGCTGCAGTGGCATTTGATTTACTGGCTTCTCACTACACTGTAATGAGGAGTAATTCTGTCTTGACACCACAACATCTCCCTTTCCTCCATTCTTATCCTTCTTTTACTTTACCTTTCGCCTGTGGCAAACCCCCTCCTTTAGTGTTGTTTGTCACCGTTTTAGGACATCCTCCCCAGTTAAACTGCTCCTTCCCGGGGCGAGAAAAAGCCTGGCATGTGTCTCATTAACCAAACAGATTCTGTATGTATCTTCTTTATCAGGCTATTGAGAAAAAGATATGCAAATAAGAGAGAAAAAAAAAAAACGTTGCTTCTCTTGAGAAATCTCTGCCGAGGAGATTAAAGATAACTCAAGAGGATTTATTTTTCATGGAATTATTTTTATTTAGTGCGAGTTCAAAAGCCAAGCAAATAATTTGTTGGAAAAAGGTGTATGTTATACATTCAGCACAAATCTTAATTAAAAACATTCTAGCAAACAAATTTAAATGTATTCATTCACTTGGAGCAGTTGAGAGCATTTAAATGTCCCTGAATTGTCCTCCAAAGAAAACAATATATCAAATATATATCAAATCATAGGTGATGGGAGTCTAGTTATCTATTTTTTAATCTGTCCATCAACAAAAATGCACAGAAACGTCTGCATAAAATCTTGATCAATTTGGCTTTCATTGCCATGCAAAAGTGTTAACAAACAGAAGGTTATTGTTGTTTCACACAGGTCACAGGGGATGCAGGTGGGTCAAGGTGCTCTAGTTAGATTAGATCAAATTTGAACATTTTGGTCAACATGCAAAATGTTATGTAACCAACACCTCAAATCTCACATGGAAACATGACATTGGCTGCATTTTGTTACTCGGAAGCTGCATTGACAGGGATCCTGGCAACATAAACGAAGTGACAATCCATGATGACAACACAGTAGAGTTTGCAGAAGACTTGAGTTGAGACCAGGGCAGAAATTCACATTCCTGCATTAGAACAACTTTGAACTAACAGCTACAATACACAATAATGATTTAGAATGTCCCAGTCAAAGGCATTGCCTAAATCTAAGAATCTTTGGTAATACTTTAAAACTGGTGCTCAACATGTTTGTGTTGTTCTGTCACATAAAGGTTTCAACATCATTGATACTGAATGGTAAATTCCCTGTACTTGTACTTCGCTTTATCTAGTCCAGAGGACCTCAAAGCACTTCACAATACATTCAGTCATTCGCCCATTGGCCACAGCTGCCCTGGGGTAGATTGACAAAAGTGAAGCTGCCGTACAATCGGCACCACCACGCTCCCAGACCACCAGCACCGACAGGAAAGTCAGGTGAAGTGTCTTGACCGAGGACACAAAACCTGAGACGTATGGAGAAGGGGTTCAAACCGGCAACCCACCAGTTGTACTATGAACTCTTGCCTCCTCAGCTACCGTTGCCCTTTTGAACTGCCAAATCTGGCCTGAGGGCATGAAGGCAAAAAGCTCTACAAAAACGCGTCTTTGTGCACCTGGGATGCAGCAGTTTGTCACTCAAGGTTCAGCAACAGCTTCATGCATGTAGCGAGAGACATTGTCCATCAGTGATGTTATTTTAGCTAGAGTCTTTCTGTCTCCCACCACCTGCACATGGCCAAGGGGGCATTATGCGCAGAGCTGGCCTTCCTCACAGATTTTGTTAAAATCTGGTGGAATGTGCTGAAAATATATTCTTCAGCAAGTTTCTCCAAGTCAGACAGAGTCGCATTCAGTTAAATGCAATGATGAGATTTTTACTCTTTTAAAGTTGAGAGTGAAACTTATCATTTTTTTAAAAATAAGACCGCTTAATCTGATTAAATGTTATATGATGGAATGGAATATGCAGAAAGAATAGAATTAAGTTGAAAGGTCCATTGCTTTGCAGCATATTCAAGTTGTGAATCATGTTTATGAAAAATAAAGTAATGTAATCATTACATTACTTGAAAATAGCTATGTGGATTATTTTCTTGAAAAAGTACTCAGTAATTATTAACTAATCACTATTTCCAAGCAGCTTGACCGATACTGGTGTTTTTTAAGGAACATTTTGTAAATCATGTCTTAAACAGGTGGATGTGGAATATTTTGCAAATAAATAATTTGAGCTTTATAGCATACTTTAATTTCATTTCCTCATCAAAAACGTATCTGGAGAGTTGCTTTGAATCATTCATGTATATCTGCGTTAGAGGATTTCTTTGTATCAGTCGATTACTCTGATACAATCACTATCAATCTCCACCTTGGAGATTCAGCCTTTATCCGAGCATCAGATATGGCAATGAGGCAAAGTCAATTTTTTATGTTATTTCTGGTATGTGCAACATTTTCATAACAGCTGAAGGAAAGTAATATTGTTACTCTATTGTGCTATAAAATGGCACTATGTGCCTGGTAAATACATAATATTCCCCCTTTAAGTAACAATTTAAAACCATTAATGGTATTGTTCAAAAAACTTCTCTGTAGGCATTATTTTTCTCAGTTTGCCAACATTGTGAATAGTGTTGTTACTGAATTAAACTATTCAGGGCCATTGTGCACAGTGAGAGCTCCACATGACATCTGCTTGATTGACCTGTGCAGAGCGAGCAGGGATTGAACAGGTTACACAGAACGGTGAGTTGCGACGACTTGATTTGGAGGGCGACTCAAGCGTTGTTCTACAGCCTACGTAAGTAAGGCTTGGTACCGAATTACAAGCTTGTTGGTTCAAAAAGACCTTTTTTACATTCAAAGGCTTCGCTCTTCAGTTGTCCTTCATTTATGACCCGTTTCTTGTTTACGATCAGAACAAGAGAAGAAGAATTACGAGTCCCTCTGTCACAATTTGCTACAACCTAAATTACAGCAACTTGTATGTAATTTTTTTTCAAACAGGATTTAAATAAAAAGCTATTCTGTTACATTATTAATGTGCAATTTATTTATTTTTTTTTTGCATAATTTATATTTCAACAGATTTTAGTGCACGTTTACTTCCCTTTCAGTAAATTTTTATCTCATCTGCTCCAGTACCTCCACTTTATGCATGATCTTATTACATCCACTCTGCACATTTCTTGGGGGTCAGAATACATGACATTGCTTTCACCTTGTTGGTCCTATTCAGCCGCATTCAGATTTTCATTTTCCACCGAGGGCCACGTGATGTCAAAAAAAAAGAGATAGCGGCAGCACTATTAAAGCAGTTCTTCCCTCACACAGATGATCTGAAGACATTTTTGTGATGGGAAAAGAAGTGTTGTTAAACCATCAACATGAAACCGCATCCAGCTCCAAGGCCTGACAGTGCGGCAAAGCGAAGAGACAGGTAAACATGAAAGTAAGGACAGAAACAAACACACTCGCAGATTTATTAGTGGTGGCCTTATAATGTAGGGTCATGATAATAGCTGTCAGGTATGATCAGTCATCTGTCTGATAAACAGAGTTAATCAGAGACAACTCAAAGAAGAAGAGAGTTCAAAGGGAATGCAGAGTTAGTGTGTTGGAGGTGATTAATGAAGAGAACTGCATCAGAGTTTAAGGCTTTGCTGCTGCTGCTGCTGTTTGTTTTTTTTGTGTCCTTCATATTGGTTTGCTTTCCCACTAGAGTGGAAGAGTCGTCTGTAATTTCTCCTCTGCAGATAAATTTAAAATGGAAACAGACACAACTCTCTTCCTCTCTGTGTCTCTCTTTTCTTGTCCTCCTTACACCCTCCCAGTTCCAAGTCTTAATTAGCCAGTGTGAAGGCAAACAAGCCAATTTCTGCTGAATGCATTTGCTCTAGAGTGCCATTTTAGACCAAGGTTTCCCAGGCCTTTTGTGAATCAAACTTCACTAAATTCTTTCTCCTTTCATGTCTGTGTTAGCTTCAATTTAATGCCTGCACACCTGCCTATTATCTTTATGGCGTGGCCAAGTCCAGGATGTGGGGAAACCTGGCTGCTCATTAAAACTCCACATTGTTACCCTGGGCAACTGCGAGACTCTCACTCTGAATAACACAAATGTGTTAAATTCATTTGCAGCTTTCATGGATGTATTATTTTGGATAAAAAAAAAAAACACACTAAATAAGCAATATTAAAATTGGCAATCCCTCTTGTAAAAAGAAGTATTTGTGTTTTAATTTCAAATATTAACTCTGACCCCTAAGGGTACAGTCTAGCTCTAGATTTGAATATCAGTGACCATGGATGGTCTCATTCAAAATTCTTGGTAGAAAAAAAACTTAAACTTTACAAAATCAGAGTGTTTTAAAAAATGGCTGTAGACAAGGCATGACATACTTATTTGCATAGCACATTTCAACAAAAAAATATTTGTATGTGCTTTATAAAATCAAAATGTAACACAACAAAAGCATTACACTACAGTGGCATAATAAAGAAAAGTAAGGAAAAGTTTCAAATGTTTTAGTCGATATGAATTAAAGGCAGTTCTAAACAAATAAGTTTTTTTAGCCTTGATTAAAAGGAACTCAGGGATTCAGTATTTTTACAGTTTTCTGGAAGTTTGTTCCAGCTTAGTGGACTGTAATTACAGTCAGAAAAATGGTTCCCAGCAGCGGGATGCACGCCTCTAGGTACGTATAATTAAACTGAATGTGCTTAAGTTAGTAGACAGCAGTGTGTTTCATTGCACTAATAACTGTACAGTGGAATGATAATGCAGTAAGTTAGTTGGGGTTTCTCTGCAGGACCTCTCAAAGAGCAAAGATACAAAGTTTTTTGAAATTTTTTTTTAACAAAATGTATGTATTCTCGGATGATGACTTCACAAAAAACAGGAAGGATTCAGACTAGCAAAATCTGGCAGGAATTCATGAAAGTTCAAGGTCATCAGCTGACATTAGTAATCCATTTGGACGGACATTTTACCCAAATGAAGAAAAAATGACCCAGACAGAGTGCAAGTTCTAGTGGCAAATTGTAAGCAGGAACAATGATGACAATGATCACACAACTAATGTTGGTTTAATTGTTTCCCCTTGATTAGCTTCTTTGTAGGTTTGCCACGAGGAAATGCCATTTGCTGATTGTGTTGACTAAAAATTACAGCTCTGATGAGAGCTGATATAAAAAAAAATATAAATGATACGGCAATAGTGGACTTTAGTTGTTGATGGTGACAACGGCAGAGAGAGCCGGGGAGGTTCAGGGTTTAATCCAGGACAGTTGCATCAATGCTTCTATAAGGTACACATGGTCTATAACGGTATTCACATCACTGCAACATTGTATATATATATATATATATATATATATATATATATATATATATATATATATATATATATATATATATATATATAACAGGAAAAAGGAGCACGAGAAACTGGAGAAATACCAGGGCCTCAGGAAAAGACCTGGAAGGTGAAGAGCACAGTGAGACAGAGAGAGAGAGAGAGAGAGAGAGAGAGAGAGAGAGAGAGAGAGAGAGAGAGATCACCCACGGAGGGTGAGAAGGGAATTTTACTTTATTGCATTGCTGATGTGGCCGATCAAAATTAGGTGTGTGGTGCAAGTAATTTTATACATTTGATACATACATCTTAAACATTTCAGCACGTGGCATCATTGTATTTGTTTTCAATATATTTTAAACCCAAAAGCTAATAGTATTATAGGTCTGAAAAGTAAGTAAATAATTCATCAAGTTTGATGCATATTTAGTTCTAACTATGGGACCAATATGAACTGTTGTTCATAGTGACAGTGCAAAGCATCTCTTATTCACCCAGCCACACTAAAAACATTCACACACACATGCACACGCACACACTTAATTGTAGGCAACTTGGGTTTAAGTAAAACTTTTAATCAAACTCAGTTTTCCAAATGCAAGACGGCCGTTCTTGCTATTGACCTGGGAGGATGTCTGTGCTGTGTTCCTGTGATGGACTGGTGACCTGTTGAGTGGACCCAACCACCTCCTATTTGGTACCAGCATCTCTGTGATCCTAGGATTAAACAGATTTGCTGGATGGCTACAACACTGACATGTTGTCTCTAGGTAAACAAGGGATTATGATAAAGTTTCCAGAAGAAATAAATAAATGTGATTAATCAGTCAGGGCACATTCCTCCTCTGACCCTTGGTCCTGCTTGAATGTTAACATCTGTGTGTACTTTACCAGTGACATTCATCAGGATTCATCTCTTAACTGGTCTGCAGAAATACATCTGCATATCCAATAAGTTTTTTTCGTTTCAAGGTTTTTTTCTTCCTTTGCACCAATGAAACTTAGCAGCAAACTGTTCAGCTCCCTCTTTTATAGGCTTTTTACCCTGAAAAATATTTAATATGTCCTTATCAAACACACTTTTCAACAAATTAAGTTGATGGGGCGCTTTAATCCCATTTTATGACTAGTTGTGATGATTTCTTTTTACAACATATTAGTAGCAAAAACAGAATCATTAGTTAGTACCAAATATGCCCCACCAATTTTTCAAAATAAATTAAAAAAAAAAAATCTGTTATTGACTTTATTTTTCATAAAGTCCTGGATCATTGTAGTTTCATTCAGGTAGCATTCTTCAGAAAATGGACTGCATTATAAAATTTAAATAAAAAATGGTCTCAGTGTGTTCTTTTTTTAACTACTCTGCTTGCTGACACCAGATTGTTTTTTCTCAAAGTTAGAATTATGCCCATATTATGAAGGGTTTCCAAAAGATGTCAAAAATGTAAAAGGCTTGCCATATACATCCTGTGACATAATGCACAACATAAAATATGAATAAACATGTCTCACTGATTAGAAAGGCTTATATATAAAATGCCAAAAATGTCACTGGTGTGTTTAAATTGATGTAGGCAATTTGGTTGTGCATTAGTTAATAAATTCACTGCTCCTGTGCTAAAGTGAAACCCAAGTGCCAAGTGTCACCCTCAGGTGAAACTGAAGATCCAAAAAATAGATTTTCTTATTTCTTACTGTGAAACACACCTCACACTGGCCTCAAAATAAATGCGTTATAAAAAGTGCTTTTTCAGCCCAAACATTTACCCCACATGCAGATCATTTTTTTTCTGATGCTGCCCTAGCTCCTTCCCATATCAAATAGTAAATATTATATTAGTGAAAATTCAAGGATTTACATAGAAACCCCTGAGTTGGCTTTGTATGAGGAAAGATAATCAAGTTTGCTCTGCTAAAATAAAGAAAGAAGCCCTCTAAAAATATTAGAATACCGTTAGTATTTTCTCCTTAAACATGACAAATTTTCCGAAACGCAATGAATTTGCATAATCCTTTATATATAAATCAACTTATGATTTAATTTATCCCTCCCACTCACCTTTTTTATTTGATTCTATCATATAAGTATGTCAAATATGAAGTAAATGCAGCATATCTGAGTGCAGCCTCCTTCCCTCCATATTTTATTTTTATTATTCTTCTATACGTGACTCACCTCACCATTTTTTACGGTCATTAAACAAGTTACATGCACAGGTCATGGGAGCTTTTCGCTCTGTCACTCTTTGCCATTCAGACAGCATTGTTTTATTACAGCTACTAGAGCGCATGCTAAAGGAGACTGCAGGGAGCAGTGCTTCCACCTTGTGTCTCCTTTGCTTGGTTCATGGGGAGCAGGTGAAGGTCAGTCTGAAGCTGAGGGGAAATCAAAGCCTCTGTGTCTGTTGGACCTCTGTCATTTTATGTTCCTTCTCAGTGAGATACCCCTCTCTCTCTCTTTCTGTCTTTTTTTTTTATCGTGCAACAGCTTTGGTATTGATAGTCTCTCTTTTTGCCCCTACCTCTTTTTGTTGTTTGTTTTCTTCCTCACTCTTGAATGCTCACCATCACTCCCTGCCCTCCGTGTAGTTCTTCATTTCTCTTTTTGTGTTTTTTTTTTTTTTTTTTTTTGATTCAACGATACCTTGACTTGAGTCACTTTCATTTTCCACTGGCACAAAAATGCCAAGGGTTAACTCCAGATCTTAACATTCAATGAGACAAGTGTGGCTAGCACACCCGCAGATACATGACTACGCAGCACACATCCTAAGTACCTCCAAGAAGATTCATTTTTCAAAGATATTACTGGCGTCAAGGCACTGCTCTACACTAATTATTGTTGCAGTTGCAATCCTTGCGATAAATATGATGGAAATAATCAGAAGAAGGCAAAGTGTTATATACGTTCAGAACACACACATTTAGAAGTGCAAATGAATGCCTTTATATAACCTTGGTCCACGTTTCTTACAAAGGGGAAAGTGGTCTAATTAAAACGTTCCTCATAAGTAAAATAACACTTAATTCAATTAATTCCATTAATTGTTATAGATTTAATACACAAGCTCTTGGATGTGCCCGAGAAGCAGCAAACGGGTGACTGCTTTGCAAAAATGAAAGCAGTAATGGACTGAACCACTGTTGCACTGTAACACTTGAAACATTTTTTTTTTTTCCGACTATCAAGTTCACTTAGTGTGGCTTTTCATTTGACACAAAAACCTGGGGCAGTGGCTGCAGGGAGGGAAATGGGGCCCCACTCACGTATGCACCTGGCAGCTTCCTTTACAGTCATGTGTTTGTACTGCAGGCCAGCAAGTACAGCAGCCTCCGCAGTTTGGGTTTAGAGGTTTTCCCTGGGAGAACATGTTATGGGACTGTAAAAAGCATTCCTTTCTACAGGTTTTAGACTCGACTACTGAGCAAAGTGCTAGTAATATGATGTTTACCAAAACCATGACGCATTTACATTCAGACACGCCATCTAAGTGGAGTTTATTTACCTGCTGCTTTGTACGTTCAAAAAAATGTAGATATAAAAATGTTAAGACACTCTAGGGACAGAACACAGTCAGTGCATATAGGGAACCAACCATGTTTCACTCAGTGTTTGATGCAAATTACTTTAGGATCACACATATTTGATGATAAAAAGTTTTTGTTACATGTCGTAGAGCTTTGCATGAAAACATCTGTAGATCATACCTTTGTTTAAAGTGGATACAAAAGTTCTGGCACATGAGTAATAAGCTATTCTTTCAGAAACTCAAATTTCAGTACAAATGAGAACATAAGAAATTAATTAATTTAAGGATAACAAGAGTTCTGTAGTAAGAATCTGAAAACATGCACACAAAAGTCACGTCATCTTCAATCATTTTCCCCTAATATGTCACCATAAATCAACACAATCTCTCATGTTATAAAACTGCTAATATATTTTGCAAGCCCTTCAAGTGGAGATTTTTCAAGGATCATGCATGATTTTATTCAAACACACGTTGCAAATACATACTGCTTTAGCTCCGTTTTATTACAATCTGTTTGATGTGCTAAAAAAATCTTAGGTTTGATGATAGTGCCACTCAAGTGAACAGGAGTTTTGATAATGCAGGCTTTACCAGTCTTGCACGTCAGGATAACAAGATGGGTAAAGTTGTCACAAAGAAGGGGAGGTTAGGGATTTGATATCCAAATGATGCACGTCCAAGACATCCACTGAAGTTACAGTAGCTGAGGCTGAAGAAAAATATACAAATCAAGTGTAATTTGGACAGCCTACAAAGAAAGGCTTAAATCTTTGGCTTCATCTTTGGTTCTGTTGTGCAAGAACAGGGATATTTTGTGGTTGTTGCTATGGAAGAGTGGGTTACATGTTTACATAGCCAAAGAGTTCACTCCATCCTATTCCAAGCATTCTCCCGACACTTTGGAATAGGATGGAGTGGGATTTAAGTAGATAGTTTGTTGTTTTCTTCAGTAATACAGGATGATAAAAGAGCTGAGTCAAACAACTATTGGCCTCCAGTAGTCTAAGTTAAAAACAAATAAAATAAAAAAAAACAGGCAAGATGAGTTAGTATTGTTTATAGGTGCTTCTTTCTGGAGGTCTTTCTGGCCTGCTCCACTTAAGGAAGACCTTTGGGGCAGAACCCAAACTTACCTATTTTATATTCTACTTGGCCTGGGAACAAGCAACACATATCCTCCACATTGATGGGTTTTCTATGAGCATGAATATCACTTCATAATAAGATTTGATCACCGGTGAAGTTCAGAAAAAGCCACAAAGCAAATGTTTTCATTGTCACCCATGGGTAAGGAAGTAATAAAGGAGGCAATGAAGATACATTTCGGTAAGCCTTGGCCAAACCTCTGGGGAATGTGATCCGTGTGTCACGTCAGCTCCACCCACCATGTTCCTACTGGGAGGGACCTGCCCAGTGAGGGTTGGCACTGTGAGTACCAGCAAGTAACTTAAGGCTGGCACTAATGATGATTAATGAATTTAATAAAGAAAGAAAATTGTCAGATCAACAGAGAAACTAAAGAGCCTATCAACCTTTCCTTCTCACAGGTAACTGAATTCAGTTACTTTAGCCTAAAAGGTCAATTTTTCTGAAATAGAAATACTGTTATTTTCCACAAATACATTATCAAATAGAACTGGAAATATGCTATACAATTCAAAACAATTTAAAATTGAAACAAACAACACAAGCCACTGCTAAATGCTGGGCCATGTATTGACCCATATATATTGTAATACTACAGCAACAATCAATGTCTTGACAGCTTAAAATAAATCCACCGATTTTGAACAAATCTTTCTGTGAACAGTAGAAGAAATAAATGTGGAAATGACAAAGGCAAGTTTCACAAGTTTGCCTGGGTAAACGTATAAATTAGTAATATCCATTTCCTTCAAGAAAGTTTGCAGATGGTTAGATATTGATCACAGGTGAGATACGGAATATATACCCTTTTCAAGCTTTTTAAAAAGCATTTTTAAAAGCCAACATTCATTTTGGAGTACATAAAATGTTAATAATTAATAAGTAAAAGAAATACTGTTTTTGTCATAATTTAAACACTGTATCTTAAGATCATGACCAGTGGACAAATTGCCTCATTTTGCTAAATGGAGTTTCAATTGATTGATTGCTGACTGGGTTTAAGCATCCTCCTTATTAACCACGGTGTATAGGCGGAGTCGTTTATTCCCCGTGCTTGACTGCTTAACCGAAATAAACCTTGGGATAATTGCTATAGGAGTGTATGGGGGTGGCAAATTAAGACTGTGCAGAGCCCTACAACCCATTTATAGATATTCAGCCAACTGCATTATGAAGGGTATGGAGAAAACTAGTTTGTGCTGTTGTCCGGGTAGTAATCTGTGGGAGTGAACCTGAAAGTGTTGGGGTAAAAAAAAAAAAATAGGTGTGGGATGCCGAGAAAATGTAGTTGCGCAGGGAATTGTAAAAACACTCCCACTGTGTGTTACTTGTATGTGTTTGTACTTTGTGAGTTTGTCAGCAGTTGTGAATTGTTGTGTCGTATGTTATCTCACGGACTTCACAAGGTCAAATCCCTCCCAGCCACATAAAGACTTCTCTGCCTCTGTCCGTCTGTAGGCTATATGGACATCTATCTGACACTGTTCTTGTGTTTCCATGGGAAAAATAAATAAAGAAATAAATGAAATATTTATTTCTTGTCAAAAAATTTCACTTCTTTGCATCAGAGAAAAATGCGTTTGAAATTCCACAAGTCAATATGTCATTCTGTATTTGTGTAGCATAGACCAAGGCTAATCTTGAACTCTTTCTAAGGCTGCAGCAAAAGGGAATTATATTGAAGAGATTAAATAGTTTATGAGTTAAGCAGACTATCTTGATAAAGTTATCATCCTTATCGAGTCATAAAATTAAAGTATGTCCTTATTTTAATTTTTCCTTCACCGCAGCACCACCATCAGCAGTCAAAATGCAACTCAACCTTGAATGTTAAAGGTTAAAAGAAATATGCTTTTAAAAGGTAGATATAAAGTGTTTCAATAAATGAAAGGAGAGGAATTACATGTCGCCATTTGGCTATGACAGCCAACCTTCTTTTTTTTGTTTTGTTTTACTTTGAAAAAGGTTGAAACAATTATTGCACTTTCCATTTGCTGCGTTTTTAAACACGATTGCAGCATAAACCAGACCTTGAACTTTGATTTTTAAACTCCCGATATTCTTTGCTCTTCTATTCACAGCTATCCAGTTAAACTTCATGCAAACTAAATGAGGCCTCACTTTAGCGAAAACAAAGCATCTTTTTCACGGAATTAAGCTATTAAAATAATTTTGTTGTCTGACATTGCAAACTGTTATACAATATTTTTTCACTCATTTGAAAACCCTCCGTCTTATTAGACAAAAGATCATATTATATTATGATTCAGTATGAAACCTTGACTAATGTAAAATATGAAAATGCTAAATACCTTGAATATGCAAATGATTTCTTGGTAGACAGCTTGTTTTAAGCTAATGATCTGCCCACATTGGTCTGTTTGAGGAGAAAGTTGTTTTGCAAATTTCAGATTTGAACCTTGGAAAGAAACGGACCCAACTAATTCACCTGGACTTCGTCTGCGAAAACTTTGGGCTTGCATCAAACAATAGACTAATTTGCACACTTTCAGCAAAAACTTTCAAAAGATAATTTAAAATACTTTATTTTATTTTCACACTTAAAAAAATACATACTTTATTATTATTTTTTGTCTTGCTTATTTAGTTTATTTAAGTTACAACATACATCACGTTTAAATCAACTATATGCATGCTGGATCTGCTGATGTTACATCATGTAAAGCTATTGTCACTAAAGCCATTTCTGTAATTTACCTGAGACCAACTAAGTGCATCCCATGATTAGCTCAAAAAAAAAAAGAAAGTTTGTACTTCTGACAAAAAGTATCAGAGCAATACATAAATCTCATGGGAACCAACTGAAGCAAAAACTAAAAATACTTATTTATAAAATTACAATTTTTAGACATATGTTTAAGTGCCCTCATTAACTCATCTGGAAGTTTGGTTGGCCAATACTGTCAGAAAAGTGACTCTGTTCATATGTCAATATTTGATCTACCAAGTCCAGTGAGGATTTTTATGAAAGCAAAACCAAGAAGTGTGTTTGATCATCTCTTGAGGTTTGGATAATTAGTCATAAGTTAGGCTTGTGAGAACAGAGATTAGAAAGGGGCAAATAGGTGACCCCAATTACTTTAGTGGGAAATAAAAAGAGGCATATTGAGACTATTTGTTTGTGTTTATATATTTAGTAATTAAGATATTTTTGGTCTAAATAGTTTGATTTTCTATTATAACGAAACATACCAGCAGCATATGTGTTGTTTTTCTCTCCCAAACTTTTCCGAATCTATGCAGCGTGTGAAACTGTATTCTATTTCTCCTTAACTGTCAGGGCATGGAGCCCTATTTTGGATTAGAGTTTAATGGGGCTTTTGGGGTTGAATCTGCTCTCAACAAGGCTGTTTCCCAGGCGAGCCAAAGCACCCCGAGCTAAAACTGCAGGTGATTATGCATGGCTGTCAGTTCCATTTAGCCAACGGTTCCAAACTTCAAAAATGGACACAAAGCCCTCCAGTTTGTGTTTTGCCCTATCCATTTAGATGCTACTGTTTATTTACCCAATACAGGACACCAGTGTGTGTCTTGGTAGTGATAAGGAGCACACTGGAGGATACCCATTTGGAAGAAATCATTAATGTGTTAGTGATGGACCATAGCCCCGATTATGCTTTCTTTCATGGAGTGACTGGCATTTTCAAGTTGGGGATATGAAAGATTCCGTGGAATGACACATTCATCCTTCTGTTCCACAATTTTCTAAACCCCAAACCGAAGGCCCCGAGAAATGTTTCCAAGAAATCATTGTTTGAGTCACTAATTTCAGTGGCAAGCCTTGAAAATCTTATCGGGGTCTGCTGTTGTTTGACATTGCCTTGGGCACGGAATATTTAAACAAATCTTCTCCCTGTTGCCCTCAGACAGGAAATCTGTGAATAAAAAGCTTGAGTGGCTCCAACCAAATTAATTTTATCTTTGCTTGTTGAATGTGAGCTGTGCTCGGAAAAGATCAAGCCGGAGTTGTCTTTCCATTTTCTCTCTTTACCCTTCAAGCAAGAGTATATGCCCATGATTGGCACTTTTAAAACACAGAATCAGGATGTATTTATGGAAGTGGCCAATTTTGCAGTATTTTATACCAAGAATTTCAACAAGATGGGTGAAAAAAAGAGTGTTTTTGTTGTTGTTATTTTGTAGTTGTGAGCAATTTCTCACAACTAAAGTAGATAAGTTATTCTACTTTGTAACACAGAAGTAGAATAACTTATCTTTTTAGGGCGCAAATAAGAGAAAATGTGCATCAGCTTATCAAAACAATATTTGAAAAAATAATCAGTTTTAATTGAAAACAAATGCAGTGCTCAAGCTAATTCAAATATTAAACATACATTATTGTGTTGTAATTTAGAATTAGTTTTTATCATGAAAAGGAGCACAAGTAAATAAAGACCAGAAACTACCAGGTCCTTTGTGCATATTTCAAAAGTTGATATAAGTCATTCTCACTGCTTCATATAATTGCTGTTTCAATGCTTCAACGCTTGATAAGTGCAAAAGTAATTGACTCACATAAACAGTTACTTTTGAGTTAATATAATATACTTGTTAATCATGCAGGTCTTAAATTTGAATGGGTAGTCACTAAAAATATGTGAAACAAGTTTAAATTCAACTAATAGGAACTTGTTTTAAGAGAAATAACAGTAACAAATGAGAGAGAAAGAAATTCACAAATATTATCATCATTATACATTTAAAATAAGTTTAAAGATTGCTTCAGGATGTGTTTTTAGGATAGGATAGGAACAATAAGATGAAACATAACCATACAGGGAACAAAGGGATAACTTAGTTTTATACTCACCCTAAATCCATGTTTTCTTAATACCTAAAACTAACTAAACAGTGAATGGGAAAATGAAAATAAACAGTGGCAGATAACATATGTTTTATCTCAAAGGGAAGTGCTTGAGTGAGACCCAAACTCAGAGGTCCTGGCTGACAGTGTGTATCTCCAATGCCAAGCTCCTCCAGCATTCAAACACAAACCTTTTCATTTTGGAAAAAACTGATTATCACTGTTTTTGTAACTGCTTTGGGGGAAAAAAAAGTTACAAGTTCTTTCCTATGTAGCTTTTTTGTGCTGATGTACAAAGAAGGAAAAAAAAAACACCCTGCTTTTCAGGGTATAAATAAATAGATTATATTTTTGACAGCCTCAAAAAGTCCTTGAGATGTTGTAGAATGGACTGTCTCCAAGCAGTGTTACATTTTTCAGGGAGAAAACCAAAACTCAAATGTTTTAAAAGCTCCAATTTTAGTTCGGCTGCATTTTACAATGTATCATCTCAAAGATAAAAATAATCTCAAAGAAACAGAAGAATTCTGCATGCTCTATAATTGCATTTGCATTTTATAGCATCCATTTGTTTAATTTAATATGCAAATCTCCAGAAACTCTCTAGAAACAAGAAATCACCTTATTATTGTGATCCATAAATCTTATTCAGTTTACAATAACATGAGCATAAGACATAAGATATTTAATACATCAATCCTTAGGGAGGATTACATGCAACTGGAATATGCAAATGCTTTTTTTTTTTTATCTTTATCTTTTTGAAATCACCTGGTATATCGACTTGAATTTGATTAATGCAGCTGCTACATTTTACGCGTGCCGTTTGGCAGTAAGTTGTCAATGCATATCTGAGGCGTGTCTTGATGGAAAGTAGAACATCAGCACAATTTCTCTCGAGAAAAATGACACAGCAGATTGAATGAGACAGGGCAGCCCATCACGAACTCGTTTAAACCGATAAACTGAACGCGGTGAAACTTTTTACCCCCACCGCGGACCTACACTGCCTGCATCACGACCGCACGCGGACATCTTTTCAGTGATCAAGTGTCTTTCAATGTCACTTGAGAGACAATATTCTACAAAGAGCAAGACTAAGATTGTCCAGTCCAGACCAGGAGGAAAGAGTTTGTCACCTTGTGGAAGGTGCAGAGAGCAGAATTGGACTAGTAAAAATAAGAACTGACAGGATATTGATTTGCTTATCGCAGCTGTGCAGACACACAGATGTGAAGGGCAAGAGAAGGGGGATGCGGTGGGGTGATGGTGGTTATCAGGCTTTCACGTCTGAAAGGGTGAGGGGGAAAAAAAAGGGAAAGCAAAGATTTATCAGCTGATTGCTTCGCCTCAATTTCTGTCCACTTTCTTCATATGCTTCACAGTAAAAGGCATATACTATGTGAAAGTAAATAAAAAAAAAGTGTGCCTGATTATTGGGTCAGCTAAATGGACAGCTCTATCTAAAACACTTATTGATGTGGTACATCAATTTTCCATGTTCTGTAATGGGAAAACGCGGTAAGATATGTTAATTAAATTACAACCATGTTATGAACAGTAAAGCCAATTTTGTGGTGGTTCTGTAGCTTTTTGACATTACTTTTTACCGAAGTTGTATTCCCACTCTAAAGGGAGAATATCATTGTATTTTAGAGCCAGAAACATAAAAACGTGAAAGTGTATTACATTAATAAATCACAATCAGCCTTTCCACTGTTTTTTGAAGCAGATGAGTAAATTGAAAATGCTCTTTATTGGTACAAAGTATTTTCCATGGTTGATGATCTAGGCCATGTGACAGTCTGAAAACCTGTCAAGATAGTCAGAAAAGAGATTTTCTTGACAATAAGGCATTTCTAATGGGAATATGTTGAGTGGATGTGTGCCTGCTTATTGGTGACAGATAAAGGATGAAGTGAGCGTCTTTGCTATAGTTTTTTTTTATGCAATTAAAAAAAAAACCTATGTGAGTGAAGACAGAAAAAGAAGATGGATATATCCTTACCTCTATCAACAGTCTCTCTGTTGGAAATACTTTTTGCCCCAGGATGATGAAACAATTGGAATCTAGGGTTTAAGGGAAAGAACAACTCAAAGCTGACACATGGCTCTGGCGAGGTCAGTGGCCAGACAGTCAAAGCAACCATTAGGGTCCTCTATAAATATAAAATGCCTGCTGGTGTTTGTGGGTCACAAAATTAAACAACTCAATAACCACACTCTCCAAATATCTCCAAATATTTCTGCTGGTTGGTTTGCCACTGCAACTAGTGTTCTTTGTGTCTGAGCCAAATGATGGAGAAAATATTTGACTACATTTGCCATTTTAGAATTTTTTTTTTAATCTTCCATTGCAACTGCCACATTTAAACATTTTTGTTTACTTTTAGAGCCAAATACCATGGTGTGGTGGAAAACTGATTATCGATGGACTAATCGAGTTGGGATGACATGGTACACTGTGTCCTGTACCATTTTGACAGCTACATCACTGTTATACAATTAAACCCTCTCAAGTAAAAGACAGGCTGTTTATGTGCAGAATCATTAACATGGTTTAATCATTGCATATCCATGGGAGGGCATACAAACTCCATGCAGTGAAACACAAGCCGGGATTCAAATCCAGGTCCTTCTTGCTGCAAGGCAATATTCCTATCAACTGCCGTCTTGCAAAATAAACCAGGCCTATTATGGCAACAAAGTTAGTGGTAGATATTGGAGTGCAGGATCAAATTGGCAATGTTGTTCAGAAAAGAAGCCAGAAATGCAACATTTAAATTCCTGCAAGAAACGTAGTGCTCGGAAAAAACTTTTTCGTTTTTTTTTCACAGGTGATCATCAATCAATAATCGGGCGTACTTGTGCGTATTCTGCGAGACACATGGACTCTGTGTGCACTGTTGGTCAACAGCTGAGATGTCATAGTTGAGAGTACCAAGTGCCTACATTTCTTGTAACAAATTCCTTCATTTCCCACAATCCAAATGGATAATAAAAAGTGTGATGAGCTAGTTGGGCAACTAGCCCAATTTCTGCTCAACAATAAACTCATTTGGCTTGCTTTTTCTTATCATGTTTCAATTGTAACAATAAATATTGGCGTGAACCAAATTTAAAGGTGTAGCCTCTACAGCTCAACAATCAATTGCAGAACTTAAACGGAGAAACAGACAACCATGAATGTTCGCACCCAAACCACTGCACCCATTTGGAACCACCATGTTTATCTAAATGCCTTTGGGCTGTGAAATATTTAGAGCACCATAGAAAACCCAGACTGATACTGGGGAAGTAAGCAACTTCCATAGAGCAGATCATGTTCAAACCGGTATTGTTAATTTGAGGCAACTGTGCTGATTGCTGCAACAATCCACCTCTGGCCTTCAGGTAGTTGCCTTAAAAACCACATTATCTGAACAATTTCACCACTGTAAGCATAAAAGGTTAATCCATGGCCAGATGTAAAAATATCTTCTGGTAACTGAATTACTAATAAAGCCATTAGCTGCAGGCTTTTAAGCAAGCTCTCTAATAGTGGCTTGCCATTACCTAACCAACACAGCATAAGAAGCAAAAAAGTGTTTTAAATGTCCATTTATGAGAGCAAAAGAATTAACATCTTAAAAGGGTTGGGTATCTCATGTGGAAATGAACCCCCAATTAGATTGCTATTACAGTCTAACCACATTATATCTGAAATCACACATGTATCAGCTGTAGCTGTAAACTGTTCTACTAGATCAGTATCTATTAGTCCCACTCAATTACACTGGTTTATTGATTTGACTACTTGTAAATATCCGCCTAAACAAGCAACATCATTACTGGTAACAAAGTGAAGCTTAGCAGTGCCTAAGCCTGCTCTAACAACCCACTCGGATTAAACTTAAATTAATTTTTGTTTGTGCACAATTGCATCTTATGTCAGACAGAAGTCATGACAAGACTTGTTCACCATCAATTGACCAAGAGGATTACGCTAATTTTCTCCACAGCTTTGTTTTTCCTACCAAAGAGATCTAATAGCCACTGTGAAGTTAATTTAGAATGTTATAATTGTAAAAACCCAAATCATTTAAAGTATTTGTTCATCTTTGACTCATGCAAGATCTCATGAATTAACAGACAAATATGGAGAGATTAAAAAAAAAGTTCTTGCCAGGATATTCCACCTCTATTCTAAAAACTTAATTGTCATCCAATGCCTCAAAAGAGATGTCAGCCTAGCTATAAAGAAAATGACAATCTAAACTGATCTCTCAACTTCTCTCTTTAATAGAAAGATCATCGTCACATGGGAAACAGACAACAGTAGTGAACAGCAGAGACGGGATAAGGAGGGTGCTGATTACATTTCATTCATTTAGTTAACTAGCTGCTAATATTTCAATTAGATCAACTAAAGGCGGTGACACTGTAGGGTTAAAAATGGAATAGGGAGAATTAGTCCAACTGATTAATAGGAGGAAATGACTTCTGTTCTCACAGGAGACCTGCCTCTGGCGTCATTCATCATCGACATCACCATCTCCGAATTAGCATTTCTGATTTCTTAAAAAAAAAGAAAAAGGAAAAAGAAAACCTCTATTTTTGAATCTGCTATATGTGGATGATGGAGAAAGTTTGCGCTACATGAGTTGTCAGCTGCAGAGGCATATGTTAAAGCTGGCAGAAGTGGTCGCCAAGCCTAGACTGAATTTGACAGAAAACACATAGGAGACTTCCTCTCCCCTCCTCTGCCTTATTCCATTAGCATAAACCCACTCACTCATAGTAACCATTAATGTAGCATCTTATTAAAACCCTATCAATACACCCACTGCCAGTGTGCTAATGGCCAGGAATTTCTCTCAGTTAAATCTTGACTTTGGTCTCCACTCTGGACTAATGAGAGTCATCGCTCAGCATCTCTTTGGGCTAAATCACCTTTATTTGTATCTGCCTTTTCGCACTGTTGGTAATTTATTGAACAGAGAGCAATGAGAGATGTTTTGCTAAGGCTGGGGGCTGAGGTTCGGTAATAGGAGGGGTGGCTATGGCAGTGAGAACAAGAGGAAGTGAAGGAGGGAGACTACGCTCAGTTGCCCATTCTAGTATTTTTTGCTAGGGACCACGGTGAGCCATCAATTATTTAACATCAGAGCTCTGGCAATAAAAGAGAGCCCCATTGCTGCTGCCACTGATGAGGCATTGTTGTCAGCAAAAGTTTATCTCCAGTGCAGAGATGCTGGGAGGGCATGGTTGATGCAGGTGCACCACAGGAATTTGAACTTCTGACTCAAGGGAGGAATTGAACATTGCTCTATCAATCAGAGCATTTTACAGCTCGGGCTTTCTTGGCATGAGCAATCTGGGGGAGTATTTATTCAACTCCTTACTGTGTTGGATCTCAGGCAAACGCTGCATGATTTTTGAGGTGCTAGAACGGCAGGGGCACATCTGTTGGATAGGGAATTTATCCAACAACGCAACAAGGAAAACACATTTTCTACAAGTGAGGGGTTATATTGCATTGGAACTATTTTGTTATAAATTAAGTCTTGTATCTCGACACTGCACTTGGCTCAGGGGGTTTATTGCACATAAAACCAAGGAGTAAGTAATGTCTTTTATGCAAAAATCATTCAGCTGCTTAGGAAACCAGAAAATCTTAAGCAACATAACTGAAGTGGTGCTCTTTGCTTGCCTGTTTTGCAGGAAGAGTAAAACATTGTTTAAAACCATTTTTTCCAAGAGGATATCTACTGAAAACACGTGCTTCTTCACTAAAACATGTCCTTCACACCCATTTAAAGCACATATTCACACTTTTCAGCTGGCAAATAAATGAACATCTCAGTATCTGCCAATGAGGAATACTAGCAAACTAGACTGTTGTTCACTTGTAACCTCCAGGATATTGAATTTTAGCATCCTTCCCATTATCAAAGCTATATATTTATTTATTACGCACATGTTTGTTTCTTTCACCCATTTTCCAATCATGTTCACTATAAAGTAAGAAATTAAAACAAATGTTTAGAACAGTGGTTCTTAACCTGGGTTTGATCGAACCCCAGGGGTTCGGTGAGTCGGTCTCAGGGGTTCGGCGAAGCCTCTGCCGCGGAGGTAAAGACACACTTGTGTAAAGTCGTGATGACGCCCCGCTTTGCCATCACTTGCTGCAGAGGATCACGTTACATTGCTTAGCTAATCAGAGCTGCGGAGGAGCACTGATTGAAGGAGTTCCACTCTCAGCATGGATTTGAACTTTTGTCTTTAATTACTTCAGCAAAGCTCAGTTTTTACAGCTTTCGGTGTACTTCTAAATATGCTCCTTAGTCGCATCTTTTCAGGGTTGCTACTGCCTCTAGTGGAGTAGGGGTGGTAACACAGCTAATATAATTACACTACTAAATCAGAATACCGCAAAGTCTTTATTATTTATTATAAATTTTTCATTAAATGAGCTAATTAAATGATCTTGTGGGCGTGTGTGTTTTTTTTACACAGAGCCTCTATTCAGCTAACATTTTTGCTGTGATCCAGATGTTAGTTTATATGACACTAGTCATATAAACACATCGCCACTTTTTGAAACTCTGTCTGAGAGTGAAATATTTCTGTAACAAAGGTGTTAAGTACTCCAAGGGTGTGAAAGCGTGCATTTACAGAATGCCTGACTGTAAGGTTTATTCTTTGCATGCACTGGCTGATAACATCAAAACCTATTGCCGATAGCGGTGTGTTGTATTGTGCTGCTCAACCTGTTCAGTTTAATACAATTTCTGATAAGGAAAATATGTCTTAAATAAGCACTTAGTTCATCGAAGTTGGAGACGGGTTACTGCTTACTATAAGGAGGAAGCTAGTGAGGGGGAAGCTAAGGGTCCAAAGTGCATGCCTCTGATGACATGCTAAAGTCATAGCGTAACATAGTGGCCTGGCATTACAACTACAGCTGACTCAAAGTGTCTCGGCTCTCGGCAGTGAAGTCTAAACATGGAACTTTTCCCAAATCAACATGTGAAAATACCGTCAGTTTCCTGGCAGCCGTCTTGTATAAACATAGGCTGAGGGCATGTGAAACTTTTTGAAAATATGGCAGTTGGTTTATCATTTCCAAGCTTTGCCATGTTGTTATAATCACCTTTCAAAACAACAATGATGACTGCGCTATAAAGGTTACGCTCTCAAACAGAGATACAACCCAAGCAGTGATACACATCAAAGGACAATTTTACCTTAGAGAGTTGAACTTCTGAGGCTTCTCTCTTTGAAATGTCCGCTACTGTCACTGCTGTCAATAACAAAACCACTAAACAGCTACAGCATACACGACAAAGGCACTGGCTGGCAGCAAAGGTAACCAAGGGCAGAGGGCCATTTAATATTTATGATACATGTCAAATTACTTAAATCACCTATTCATTAGGGCCTACATGCTGTACCACCACAGCTCAGAAAGAGGAGGGTAGAGGAAGACATATCTGTGGGTTTTTGATACACTTGTAATAACCATCACCAAACAAGGCCAATAACAGTTTTTATGTTATGGCCATCGTAATCATCCTCAGTCTGGGAGGCGCTTCAGCTTTAACCACAAGAGAGGCCTGCCTGCCAAAAGTGCTAGTAATATAAATGCACTTTGAAGAATGAGGGGGTTGGCATACTCTTGGACATATGCCAGCTCCACATCTAAAGCTGCAAAATCACTGCCGCGCTGACTCAGGCAATGACACTGTCTCAAGCCTTTCCTTTTTCCTCTGGACTTCTCTGTGGGTTGCAAGCGAAACTAGAATGCCTCTGTTGCATTATGTAAAAGGTACAAACAAATTGTGTCACTTATCTTGCACATCAAATTGAAACTGCTAAAATGGGTGCACTGGATTTTAAAGGACAAACCACTGATCCTGTCCCTTTTTTGTTTGCTCCTAACAGCATACAAGTACTAGGGGGCAGCATTGCTTCATACACTTAATGTACACTTAAAATAAACACTGAGATTTAGCTAAGCAAATAAGAAATTTGAACAAAGTGATTAACATATTATATAAAACAAATTATTAACATGCAACAAACTGAGGAAACTGTACTGGTTAAAAATCCACTAGACTTATTAATGATTGCATGTGCATTTACACTGCAGTCATACCATGGTTTTATTTGAGCAAAATATTTGAATATCAGCGCAGTTTATTATCTCAGGAAGTACTTGTACATTTGCCTCAATCAATGTAATAATCTAACTGGCCATTTACATTTCAAGTTAACGTAAACAATCTTGACATATAAAGTTTCCCTATTGGCATTCAACCACTTTTCATGAGTACATGGAAGCCAATGGCATTCTCTCAGTGTCTGACTGTCTCGGTGAAGGGTAAGGTTGGTTGACTCACAGTTTGTTAGATAATTATATCAGATGTGAACAAAAGCATAAGGCAAAACTAATGAAAACAAATCACCGAAACAACAAGTAAGAAAGAAAGCAATGCAAAACTTCTGACATGTGGAACTGATAAAGGCAAGGTCACAACTAGAAACCGAAAACTAGAAATCTCCGCAGAGGAGTCTATAAACGTTTACACATATGAAACTCATTGAGAGCCCTCTCAGGCAGCCTGCAATCTGACTCAGTCATACTAGATGGAGAGAGTACATAAATACATCCTCAAAACAAATTCTTACCAGTATTTAGGACTGGCATTTGATTGAATCACTCCAAGACATGATGCTTTGATCCAAACCATTGGTGTAGCTATTGTAGCTCCAGCTGTGTTTAGATCCATTATCTAAACACAGTCATGGTGTACTTGACTAAATTAATGTAGTTATTTAATTAAATACATTAAATATATGAATCAATCAATCATTTACCTCCATAAATTTTTCCATCAGGTCTGAGCTTCACTGAAGAAAAGCATCCTTACTGCATGATTGTTCTTTCACCATACATATTTTTGTATAATTTTTTAGGCCTGACAGTTTAAGTTTTGCCTCATTTGACCAGAACACTCCCATTCCCAAGGTAGCTTGTAGCAAACTTTAATTAGGACTTCACATTGCTGTCTTTCAACTGACTTTCATCTTGGTCAAATGTGTAGAGTGTAAAACCAAAACTTAGTGGCCCAAAAGATTGTTCCACTTGAGCTGGGGATCTTTGCATCTCCTACCAGATCTTTCTGCATGGAGTTTGCATGTTCTCCCTGTGCATGCGTGGGTTTTCTCCGGGTGCTCTGGTTTCCTCCCACAGTCCAAAAAAACATGACTGTCAGCTTAATTGGCCTCTCCAAATTGCCCCTAGGTGTGAGTGTGTGTGTGCATGGTTGTTTGTCCTGTGTGTCTCAGACTGGCGACCTGTCCAGGGTGAACCCCGCCTCTCGCCCGGAACGTTAGCTGGAGATAGGCACCAGCAACCCTCCCGACCCCACTAAGGGACAAGGGTGTAAAGAAGATGGATGGATGGATGGATGGATGGATGGATGGATGGATGGATGGATGGATGGATGGATGGATGGATGGATGGATGGATGGATGGATGGATGGATGGATGGATGGATGGATGGATGGATGGATGGATGGATGGATGGATCGATCGATCTTGGGTACTTCTCTTGTTAATGCTGTCTTAGCTCAGTCGGTCAGTTTAGGTGGGCAACTACATCTTAATAGATTTGTTGTGCAATACATCTTCCAGATGATGGAATGATCCGTCCCAAAGGAATGGGTAATGCTCTGGTCATTGTTCTCTGAATTAACTCTGCTTTAAACTTTTCCACAACTTCATCATTGAACTGTCCGTTGTGTTCCTCGGTCTCCTATTTATAAACTACTGGTAGTTCAGGTATGTTAAAAACCCTCTGTCTCCTTCACAGTCATGTTTACTTACAGGTGGACTCTATTTCTGGACTACGTGACTTCTGAAAGAAGTCTGTCTCACTGAATTTCAACAGAGCTAAATAGAGATACATGTCACATTTTTTCCCCCAGACTTTTAAATGGTCGGCCATGTATCCTTTTCATTCCACTTCACAGTTTATTGTGATTTTGTTTGATCTCAGATAAAATCCTAATGCATTAAAATTTGAGATCATTGTATGGTAAAATGCAAAAAATGTCAGGGCTATGAATACTTTTGCAAGGCAGTGTATGGTTATTCATGACAAAGTACAAAAAATTATTAGACCTTGACAGATTTGATGAAACTGGACTCTTGCCTGGTGTAAAGCAAGGATATAATGCCAGTTGGATAATAAATGGGATCAGCCTTCTACTGATTTGGATTACTCCAGGCAATATATGATGGTTTTGGCAACTGAAGACAAAGTCAGAAAAACAAAAACAAAAAAAAAAAACGACCATACATTATCAAAAGTCCCTCTATGCCTTTCTGGTATATGAATGTGCAGGGAATGATCCCTGCCAAGATCCAGCTATGACTTTGGTAAATAGCTTATAAACAGTTTAGCAAAATTCAACCTTAGTTTCCAACACTTTGAACGTGTCCATATTTGACCACCTGTTTATTTGACCACCTCATTGACGAAGGGATGAGAGTGTCACAGTCACTCCCGACAAAAATAATGCTTTTTCTAACTTTTAGCATCTCAACTCTGTTGACTGCCAAATGAACTGTGGTGTCCACAGTCTGGTTTCTATGTGGCACAAATATTGTGGGTTGTGAACCTGATAGACACAAATAAGTTGCTTCTTATTCTTGAAACTTCAAATTAAATTATTTTGGGATGTTTTTTTTATCTATGTTTTTCAACTAATGTTTTTTTTTTTTTTCATTGATAGTTCAGATTTAGTGCAAGAGCCAACTCTTCATTCATTCCATGGGGTAAAAAAACAAATAGAGAATCAAAATATGTTCCTCTTTGTTTCAGAAAAACACAACATAATCTCACAGATATTTTCAGAGTTTCTAACACATTCTCTCTACTAAAGTGGTCCTACTGGTAGTTCAGGTGTTATTAAACAAAAGAATAAGATAATGAGTAAAATTTAAAAAAAAGCAACTCATAAGTGAAATTCTTATTTTTGAAATGAAAAAGCCACTAGTCTTGTCATAATCTTCAAAAGTTTTTTTCTGTTCTTTTTTCTCCTCCTTCTGTATTCATAGCAGTTATAATTCAAGTTTTTTCAATCATCAAATATATATCTAAATTATCCTCCTCAAACAGGGATTGTGCAACAATTCATTCAAGCTTATTTTATAAGCAGTGGCCAGTGACACACTGAATGCCCTGATAATGCTTAGAAATCCAGCTTCAGTGTTTGGTTCTTTTTAATAAAAAAAATAAAAGATAAAGTTCTGTTATTCCCAACACAACTGGAGGCAAAAAAGCAAAAAATGACTCGGTAAAAGACTTGGAGCTCATATACCGTATTTTCCGCATTATAAGGCGCACCGGATTATAAGGCGCATAGAATAGACGCTACAGCAGAGGCTGGAGTTACGTTATGCATCCACTAGATGGAGCTGCACTAAACAGAATGTCAACAAAGCAGTCCGACTCCGGTCGGCGAGGAGAGCCTTCTGCGACGTGGCCGGACAATGGTCACCTTTCTCCATTCGCACACAGCATGTTCGTGAACGTGGTGCTAGATGACCTGCAGACAACCTGATTCTAGATGGTCGGTAGGTAGATAGGTCAGTCAAACTTTATTAATAGATTACAAACCAGCGTTCTGACAACTATCCCAGCATGCACTGCCCGCTTCTTCTTCTATGGGCGAAAATGAAGTCAGATTCTGCTTACCGTAGTTGCTAGACCTGTTGTGGCTCAATATTGGTCCATATATAAGGCGCACCGGATTATAAGGCGCACTGTCGGCTTTTGAGGAAATTGAAGGTTTTTAGGTGCGCCTTATAGTGCGGAAAATACGGTAATCTAAATTCCATCTTGATCTTATATTAATGCAGACATAGTTTATTTTTTGTTTTGAATTGAGACTTACTTTGCACTGACTGGGGATGTCCTGGCCTATTGACATGGAGGTCCCCCCAACCCTGGTCCTCAGGGCCCATTGCCCTGCATGTTTTAGGCACACCTGGCTTAAATTAACAGGTGATTAATGGGCTTCTGTAGCAAATGTAGGCATGCAAAAAAGTTGAGTACTAGAGTGGGAAAATATCTAAAACATGCAGAACAGTGGTTCCTGAGGGTTAGGGACCACTGCATTAACACACTCTATTGGTAAAACACTTTATATTGGCTCAATTTCTTCTTTTCTACCTAGCTTTTGCTTCATCCCAACAATCAATTCACAAAACAAATAGCTCAGATGATGCATAGACACGACCAAACCCATCAAGTACATCAATGAGCCATTTGTAATGTCTTTGGACCAGGTTGTCACTGTCCTTGGTTCACAGAAAATGTCAGCTTCGCCAGAAAAAGGGCAGTCCCAAAAGGGACGGAGAAAGCAGATTTTTTTCCCCCCCTCACAGCCGGCTCCATGATTGTGATGGATGATGAGCCAAGATCCTGTCAGAACCACATGTCATGATGGAAACAAATTTGAAAGTGCAACAGATGTGTTTAATTCAAAGTGACATGTTGTAAATGACAGTGCAATGATTCAATCCTTAACCTGATACATTTAGAGATTGAAAGCATTGATTGAAGTTAAAAATGCATTCAATTGCAATATTTTATTCAGACTATAAACATTTCACTCCCTGTGACATATAACTAGATTTCCAGGTGTGCCAGAGCTACCTTGTGCAATGGCAAACTTGTATTTTATGTGGGTAATGTTGACTTGACACATATAGAACTGCAGCGTTCATTTTGCCACTGTTTTCAAATTTATTTGTAGATTATCCAAATATTTCAATGCAATCTCAGGCATTCTTCACTGTGAGACAGAATTTATTTATTTTTTGTAATGGGGCATTGCAAAACAGGATACATTTTTTATTTATTTTTTGGTTTTGTTTTCTCACAATTTCTCCTTTAGCTTTAAAACAACAGCAGCTTACAGGAGACAGTAAAGCTTAACCTTGCGGAGGCATGTTACGGGTCTTTGAGAAGCATGTTTTGTTGTTTTTCCTGTGGGCAGATTTTTCTGTAAATGCATTATACACATGTGGTCAGACAGCATCATAGACAGACATTATTTGATTGACAAATCTTGCTTTGCGAGGGCTTATCGAATTCGACAAACAAGTCAAAATCCCATTTGGACACAAAATCTTCACTGAAATTTATTCTGGATTTAAATAGATTAAAGTTAAAAGATTTTAGTTTGTTTTAGGCTTCTGTATCCCTCCTCCAGTCAAAGCTCTGAATTGACAAATGTGATTCCATTCTGTGGAATTGCAAAAAAAGTTGATCTTTTTCTTTTAGCTCTAGACTTTGTACTTTGGTGTTCTAAATAAAAATAAATGGTAGGTACTGTAAATGCTGCTTCTGAACCATTACAAACATTTTGGTGAAAATAAATATTCAAGTTAAGCTTAAGGATACAACACTAGGGTCCTTTCCTATAAATCCTACTACTGGGGTTATAACCAGTTATATAGTAATTTATAGGATATAGATAGGGTATAATAGGTTATTTAAATTTTCAATAATTCTGGCATCTTGGATATCGTGATTTTAATTGTATTGCCTTAAACAGATGAGTGGAATTTCCTCAGCATGTTTGCTATGGAATATAAAAATGTCATAAAAGAATTATATCCAATTGAAAATCTGTTTTGGTAAGTAATATGGGTAGATGTTCACAATGCCAACATAGCAGAGTGAAAACATAGTAGTACAAATATATCACAAAACACAAACCCTTGGGGAAATGAATACAATATTTTAGACACCTTTAAGTCTGCCAACTAGCACTAACTATTTTTAGGAAATTGTCATGCAGTTTAGATTTGTCTGATCATTGTGAACTGTTTAACACAATCTTGATGTCCATTGGAGAAGAATTGGCATCATGTTGAATAGAACTGTTAAACTATTATGTTAAACTCAGAAGAAAAAGAAATGGACAATAGTCTTAAGCTTTTTGAGGAGAAAACAACTCTTTCTTCTTAAATGTGCAGAGAATCCCTTTAGGTTTTTTGTTTTTTTTTCTCAAAACAATGACACCATGACAAATAATTCCAAAGTTTTTTCCAGCTTTATTGTGGCATTTTTCTTGTAGTTGTACTGAAAACCAAAAGCACATTTAATTTGTTGTTAATTGTATGCTATAGCCTTGAAATAAATCTACTTAATCACCCTTGCTAGCCATTATGTTGAGTCTCATTAACTTTAAAAAGAAGTTAAACTGTCCTAGCAAAATTTTTAAGACATGACAGATTGAATGATAGAAGTGAATCAAAAGGTGTTTTAATGAAGTTTTAGTTCAGGGGTCTACACACTTAGACACCAAGGCTGTTGCAGTGTGTTTTTATCTTATAGTTTTTCTTCCAACAGATTTGGTGGAAGAAACAAATCTGTTTCTTCCAACTTTAAGGGATATATTACCCCTTAAAGGTGGGATAACCTCTGAAATGATATGATCTCAATATGTACACTATCAAAATCTATCATTTTGATGAGGAGGGGTTACATTTTAAGCCAGTGTTTATATTACCTGCGATTGACATGGACTGACAACCTGTTCAGGGTGTACCCTGCCTCTCGCCCATTGACCGCTGGAGATAGGCACCAGCACCCCTGGTGACCCCACTAGGGATAAGCATGTAAGATAATGGATGGATGGATGTGTATTACGCTCAAAGAAGATTTCCATCTGCAAAATATTTGATGTACCTCATAAATTGTGCCATGGACTGATTCTTTATGTTGTCAACACAGGAGTGCAGGACATCATTTCTCGTGCTAATCCTCACTGCCGCTTCTTGTTTCCACTTATCCAGCTGCGGTACACACTCAAACACTGTTTTCACAATCAAGCACTTTGAGACAACCATTAGCCATGATCTAAATGGGTTCAATTTGTTTTATCTTAGTGCCAAAAAAAAGTAATTTGAAAGAGAAGTGTTGGGAACCGCATGGTACTCTGGTAGATTTTAACCCAGGCTATACAAAAAATAGAGAACAGGAAAACACAATTGCTGTGAAGAGTATTGAATACTCAGTAAAATGCACTTCTTGAATGAAGGCACCTTGCCCATTTGGTTTTTTGCCAGCACTATAACAATAAGCTTTTTTGATAACCCTTTAAAAAAAATAGAAAAAAAACGCAGCTGATCATCTTTATCTGTTAGGAGCACTGGATGCAGATGAGCCAGATCTTAATGTCTCCTCTGAGTATTGTTGCACCTTGTAAATGTCACAAGGGTAGTTGATATGTGACTGCCTTGCAGAGCTGCATTAAAGCAAAAAGGCAAGGCTGTTTTACTGGGCATTGATGCTAAATCCACTGTCAGAAATGATCAATGTCACCTATTGTCATTGTCTTTAAAAATTATTGCTGTGGATTTATGCACATACACTGAATTACACATGAACCTGCATGTTTCCATGTCTCCATCTGAGAAAATGTCACACATGAAAAATTAATGATTAAAAGAATGTCAGCAATATGTTAACTGGCAGACAAAGATATGAGCAAAACCCAAAAGATCTCAGTACTTACTTCCTTCTGCTTTTTGGTACATGTGTAAGTCCAATCCAGCCCTGCATGATGCAGTGTGTCAAAACAGTGCAACAGTCCCATGCAGCGCACATTGCTCCAGGTTTGTATCCCTCCAACTGGAGGTCACAAAGTGACATTGTCCTTTTATGGCTGCTCTCCATGGTGCTTCACATAAGCTCTGAAATGACTAAATCCCTCAACCAGTGTCCCTGACCTCCAGCATCCCTGTTAGTGCTGCCGCATTCACAGTCTTTGATGTAGCCCTGAATTGGAATTGGTCACCGTCTTCATTCCAGGGACTGATGCCGCCTCTGCTGTTCGTATGCCTACAGGCTCAGAAAAACTTGGCGGTTGTCTCATGTCTTGTCTGATTGTTGGTCTCTGACTCTTCATTTTGGGACTGCATTATCAAAAATGATTGAAGCAAGATCTGCTTCTTGCTATGTTTCTGAATAATCAACAACAGCCACAAAAAAAATTATAAAAAAGAAACTCAACAGAATGTCCAGCAACATTTCCCCGGAAATGTCGCTGGACGTTTTCAGGAGAAAATGTCCAGTAACCGGCCTCCGAGATACTCAATAAAGAAAGCATGCATTGTACCTCATAATGCAAAGAAAAATACTGAGATTTGATTTACATCATCCTGTAAATAAAGTACACAGCACTGAAAAATACATAATGTGCCAAAGTCCACAAGACTGAGTTACGTAATAAATATGAAAATGCTTTTGAAGATTTTTCAGTTGTTGCTTTGGATAATTAATCCCTTTGACGTTCGAATACATTGCAACCACAAATGTTTTTTTTTTTTTTCAAGTTTCTGTCATAAACCAACACAAATGAATGAATAATTATGAAGCCAAAGCAACAATGTAATAAGGTTCCAGGGCTGTGAATATTTTTGCAGGTCACGGTCTACTGTGTGCCCAAAAACAATATCTTACTCACACCTGTTCACTGAATGAAGAAATTAAGAAGAGTCAGCTGTGTGACTGGCATATTGTACTTTGACTAAGACAGCTTCGTTGTTTATATGAATTTATCTGATACACTGAAATATAAATGTAAAAAAAGCCTGCGATGCTATCATTGATCTTTCATCTGATTGTTTTTTTATATATATATTTCTCTGGCTAATAATTGAATGAAATCATTGAAATAACTTAGGTTAATCACTACATCTGGTAGTGGTCACATAATTATAGCTCTGTATAGACTTAATTATATTTTATTCCACAAAGTTGATTTTTTTATATGAACTACATTACTACTGTTAAATGGTATGTAATTGTATGTTGGAATCCAAATATTAATTAGGTTCAACAATTAAGCAAATTTAATTTTAAGCATAATTCTTGCAAATGCAATGGTTAGTGTATTTGTCTATGAAGTGAAAGTATTGTTTTATTATATATATATATATAAATTGCATCAACTGCTTACCTTCAGTTGTCCTTTAACTTGACCTCTATGCATAGGACTAGGTGATATTGACCTAATTTGTGTTTGTTTTCTCCACCCCTATTATCTGGCCTGGTCACAGATGACAAATGTATTATAACACTGCAGCTAAGCCAAGTGAAACTTCCATTCATAATGGAATGGAAGTGCATGCTGGGGTGAAAGTAGGAGGAGTCGCTTAGCTAGCCAGCAAAGACATCTAAGGGGGTTTAGATAGCTGTGAAACAGCTCAAGGGTATTCTATATGAAGAACCTCCCCCTGAGATTTGATCTGAACTCAGGCCAGGCTACTGTGGAGATATTGTTGGATACAACTACTAATGAGACAACGCTTTTCACAGCCAGAGGTGTTGTGCATTGCTTATCCCTGGAATAGTGCTATATGTACACAGTTTACTGTTGTGTGGGGCAGCATTAAAATAAGACACATATTTTACAGTTGCAAAGTCTTGTGATTTATTTAAGATTGTTCTCATGTCACCCAAAGGATGAAAATTTAGGACTATTATTATGTAAAACGTCGTTATGGTAAACATTATTATGTTTTTTTTATTAAAATGTGTTGGAAATATGCAAAAACTATGATACAAACCTAATGTTATTGAGTTTGTATCATAGTTACAAACCTAACTATGATGGGTTTGTAACTATGATACAAATTTTCCTCCAGCACAACGCTGCCATCAACTTTAGTAATCTCTAGAGGTGTGCCGATCGATCGGCCACCAATCATTATCGGCCGATTTCCGTGAAAAAGTGTATGATCGGTGATCGCCGATCACGGTCTCTTGCTGCCGATCAAACAAATTGATCACCTGCATCTCATTTCTCAGCCTGCATGTGCAGCTGGTCTCCTCTTTCCTTCACACTGCGTAAACACGCAGTTCCACATCCTAAGTGATGTGGAACTACAGTATAACGCACTGAGTGAATGAGGAAGTTTGCATGTTGCAGCGGATTACCTCGGGGTGAAGCAGGTCAAAATGCATCAACACGACAAATCTAATATGGCATAAAACAATGCCATACTTGACGGAGTTTGGCTACATCGAGGCTCACTGCAGTAAAAAAGACATGGAGGATCAGATAGCAGGTAAAGCAGCGCGCAGCTACAAACACTCACCCGGATTAGCATGACGGTCAGAAAGCTAAACAAATAACCCGCAAAATTATTTAAGTCTTCGAGCTGCGATGTAACACGCTGGTTCTGCTCTTGCTGTTGAATCGCTGCTACGCGCTACAGGTAGTAATATTTCACAGACGGAGCGCCGCTTCTGCTCCACCTGGTAGTGACTCTCACACCGAACCTCTGCTTAAAGCTGCCTGATCTAACTTAAAACAAATTTACGTATTAAAACTTTCGCTGTCCTAACATGAGACAGATAATCTCTGAAAAAATAATCGATCTCCTCTGCCTCCTCCCTGTTCTGCATAATTACTCCGCTCAATCAGAACTAGCAGTAATCAGCTAGCCGCCATTATATATGGAAGTGTTCATTCAGTAACTCTGGATTGTTTATTCTAATGGAACCTGTGTTTGCCTTTGATTGTTAAGTTTTATACTTGAATTTTTTTGGCAATGTTGAGAGGTTTTATTTTGACTTTTTACATTATTTAGCCTCTTAAGAAATTTCATATGCTTTCAGTCTGTTAAAGATAGTATTACCAATGGCAGTACAATTTGCACAATGCCTACTTTTTATTGGAAAAAGTAATTAAAAACAAGTTTTTGTCTAAATTAAGGTGAATTCATGGTTCCTTTTTCCAAATAATGTAACCAGTAGTGCTTATGATTAAAAAAATAATAATTATGTGATCGGTATCGGCCCTCATGGGTGATCGGAATCGGCAGGAAAAAACCTGATTGGCAGATCTCTATTTATCTCATATTCACTCTTTTACATATTCACATAATTTCATCTTGCAAAATTTGAAAATTGTACCGTGTTTCAAAATATAGACAAGAATATAATATTCGGAACTTAATAACTGCTGGATATACACACATACTATTTCTGTATTATAACCAGTAAAATTCTAGTAAATTGAAAGACTTGTGAAAAAAAGTATTTCCTACCAAAACAAAATTCTTACAGACTGCAGCAACAAGTAAGTAACTGCTTAATTTTTGTCTGTTTAGCTTCACTCATGGTACACACAGGTCAGCATCATTTCTAGCACTAAAACAAGTTGATACTGGAAAAGATAGCCAATTGGAAAAGAAGAAACAGATGCACAAACCCTTCTAAAAGGTAACGTAGTTTGCCTATGCTTTTATGACTACTGAAGGCAAAGGACTACTTGTAGCACTTTCTTTAATTAGCAGTGAAGAAAAAAACATGTTCAAAAAGTTTTCCTTGTGAATTATAAAATCCAAGATATCATTAACTCTTGGTCCTCTTTTGTGATTGTAATATTCATGAAACAATGAAGCTGATAGACAATCAAACAGCTCAGATTTTGATTAGCGTGATAATGAAAAATCTTGTTGAAATTATAATTCCACATTAGAACAGTAGTATCAGTTGTTAAAATTTTCGTTATTGTAGTGTAGCTGTTAAAACTAATAGTGGCGTGACCTAATGGAGTGTTTCTCAGTAGAGTTCAGTGTTTGGGATACAGAACTATCCTCAGTCTTTAAAGATGTCCATGCCTCTCTTTTTTTTCTTTATAACTATCGTGGCTTGGGTTCTCCCAAACCCCACCTTTTACCAGATCACTTACTAATTGTTTCTGTCTCCAAGGTAGCATGGCTGCTCTTTGATGTTCAAACCCTTTCCTTCTCACAAAGGGGAGTGACGGCAAGAGCAGAGAGAGAGGCAGATGGGCCGCGACAGGATGCTACGAACCTGACGTCTCTCTCCCCCTTTCAAGTGCTCTGGTTCAATCAGCCCTCGCCGCACAAGCTGTTGTGGAGCACCTTTGAAATCACGGTGTCTGCACAATAGTCCTGACTGTTAATGACTTCTTGTAAAGTTCCAAAGCAGCTCTGATTACCCATCCTTGTCCACATGCTCATGTACTAGCAGGCACAGACTAGAACAACAATGTTGTGCTTCACCATGTGTGCATTAAAACATCCTTCTCTCTCTTTCTTCAACCAATCTTCAAAAACACACATACACCCACAGGTCAAACAGACAGAGTGCTCAGAAACACGCTGCATCTCCTTGGCAACACCTTATATACTTCAATGAGGGTATGGTAAACAATTAATATGTAAATGTGGCTGATCATAGAAGCCTGAGTACTTGCATAAAAGAGGATGTGCACATTAAATGGTCAATGCTCACTTGAGTACAATCATACTGTGTTCCGATGATATTAAATGCAAGCATACGTGTATTTATCATTGTACTACACACTTGTAATTTGATTAATGGTTGGCCATAAAACTAGGTTACAGCTTTAAAATATTGAGTGCGATTGCATGGGAGGCATATGTGATTAAAAACATGTTTCAAAAGCTCTATTGGGTTTGATTTGATGCCATGTTACGTCTTGTTAGAAGCTACCACACTTCTTGAGCCATTTAAGAGAAGCCGTATCAGACGGCACAAGATGTCAGACACGCAGGTGTTCACCCTAAAAATATGGCATTACAGTTAACAACGTGCCTTTAAAATACAACTACTGCATTGGATTGCCTTGAAGGAGATAGAGAATCCAGTCCTCTCTGGAGCTGAAGCTGCAAGGACCAGCTTTAATTGGGTGGTAGGCTTGGAGAAACTGGCACGTTGAAGTGTGTGTGTGTGTGTGTGTGAGTGAATGTGTGTTTTGAGACTGAACTGTGTGAGCAGAAAAGAAAGACTGTAGAGTGCTGTCCTCTGCTTAAACTTGTGAGGCTTATTACTCAAATGTGCCAAAGTGATATCTTGCTGTCAAAACCGTCAAGAAAGCCTTCACCTCTGGTAACCGATAGACAGGAGCAGTAAGGCAATGTTTTTTCTTGTATTAGTCTTTTGCACAGTGTCCATCTGCAGGGATTCCAGGTTGGTTTATGTGTGGCACAGCGCTTAGGCATCACCACAAGCTGTGCGTTCTGGCTCTTGAAAATCTGCTGCTAATTACAATGTTCTGTAAATAAGACTCCCTAATATTTACAACACCTGACAATATTAGACTTCTCACTAATGGAAAATATCTGCTCACCTGTTTATGTTATAGCAAATAAAGACCAGAGAAGGTCATTACTCGTGTAATTCTATTTGAAACTCAAACATAATAATTTTTTAACAGTGTTTTTGGATTTTTGCATGCGTTAAGATGATGTTCATTTTAAGTAAAAGAAAAACATATTAATCTTTTGCTTATCCACCTTTTTTTTATGGACAACCTGTCACTATATGGTTAAACCACCTTTTGCCTGAATTAACTGAATTAAATTCTTAGTAGCATATATTCAACAAGGTGTAAGAAACATTCTTAGAGATTTTGACTTTCTACTGAACTCAGATCTGGTCATATTGTAGGCCACTGTCCCAAAATTGTTGAGTTGATTTTAGCTTTGTAACATGGCGCATCATTTAGGTGGACATATCAGCAGTTGGGTACACCGTTGATGTAAAGGTATCGACATGCTCAACAACTATACTCATGTAGGTTGTGGACTTTGACGCTCAATTAATAATACATATGAGTGAAACTCAGCTTTTTTCAAGAAGAGATCTTAGCGCGCTATGGGTATTTTGAAAGCCTTCTTAGGGATGTTTTTTTGTACTTTAATTTTGAAAAACCTTCAACATCATAGGCTTTTTTAATCTTGTTTTGCTTTGCTTCTTTTAATGTACATTTTCTGGCCAAGTAGAACATATAGTACATATCTCTCCTCCTTGGAGCCATACATCTGAGGCTGCATGAGGTCTTACAACCTCTGAAAGAAATTATGCATTTCAACATTTTGTGTTGCTGTGCTGCAGTTCACTCATGAGCCCGAGTCAGAAAATCATAGTCATTAAATTAATATGCACTTTAAACTTCACTGACATCTGGAAGTTGGAATTTCCACACACACACACGCATATATTTGTGTGTGGGGGTGTGCGTGCGTGCGTACGTACGTACGTACGTATGTATGTATGTATGTATGTATGTATAGACAGACAGACATCCTTGACAGGTTCAAATTCAATACCTAGCAAAAACATAAACATCACACATAAACAGCTAATATCTTGGGGAAGTTTAGAATTACTCTTGGAAAGCTTTGGACTATGTGTAGTCCAAAGCTTTCTTGGAGAAAACCCATACATGCATAAAGACCACATTGCCATGTGGTCTTTCCACTACAGTTAACAGTGGAAAGACCACTGCCATGGCTATTGCACCACTGTATGCAACCATAAGCAATAAGAGTTCATCTGTGCATAGAAACACATCAAGTGTATTATAGTATTAATAATTAGTCATTGTATCTAGGCCTGTCGCGATAAACAATAAATCAATTACCGTATTTTCCGCACTACAAGGCGCACCTAAAAACCTTCAATTTCCTCAAAAGCCAATAGTGCACCTTATAATCTGGTGCGCCTTATATATGGACCAATATTGAGCCACAACAGGTGTAGCAACTACGGTAAGCAGCCGCCGACTTCATTTTCACCCGTACAATTATCAGTCAAACAGGACCTCCATGATTTCTGATGACACCTCTTTCCATCAGCAAGCAGTGTTCCCTCTGTTTTCTGTTCAATGGGAGACTGATAAGGAATGAATGGGCCCATCTCTGCAGACAAGGCACTTTGTTTATCCCTATGGTAACACACTTTGTTGAGTGTGTAAATTAAATTTTGCTGCCATCAGGTAAAAATGCTAACTATATGATTGTGCACCCCCCCTTTCTATATAATTCAATACAATTACATGTTATTTCAATTCAGCAGAGACTGATTCAATCACTCTATAATGACAAAATCATTAGAAAATTACTATTTGTAAAAAAAAAATAAAATTAGCACTGTCCTTGAAGCAGATTGCATTGAATATTTAATTCATTTCCCCACCCTGTGCATGCACAATGTAGTGCGTGACAGTGAAGCAGAGAACTCCCTCTTTATAGAAAGAGACCTCTAGCAGTACAAGAATTAAGACAGACAGCTGCATTTCCCTTGACTAGCTGGGAGGCAGCAGTGTGGAGGGTGAGAGAACAGGGAAGACAAACAGGGAAATGCCAAATCAGCAAAATCTGGAATGGAAAAGGGAAAAAAGGGAGAGAAAACACAAAGGTTAATCACAACGATGTGATTAACCATGTGAACAATGTCATCAATGTGATTATGGTATATACGTAAATGTAAAAGGAAGAGATTAAAGACAGCAGACTGACTAGAGGTGGTCAACACATTGTTGGGGGTTGCCAGTACCTTAAGACTTCAACAGCATGACTAAAGGGATACTTCAATGTCACCTAAGCCAAACCTACTATAAGATTTATCAAAAAAGAGCATTTTAAGCTTAATCTTAAGCTGGAGATACTCCCTACCTCCTGAATTCTCTGCGGTATGAGTCTAGCTGAAGCATGCTTCTCACTAAACTAACAGCAACTATGCAGTCTCAGTGAAGCTTTTGTTAAAAATAGAGTGGATTTATTATCTCTTAAAGATAAATTTTCTTCAAATACAAAAACAATATTTTTTTCCTGACAGATTTGTAAATTATATTGTCAGTTTTACATTTAGAAGACACTTAAAATAGATATATTATGGCAGTTTTACAAAAAAAATGTTTAGATCAGTTTATAATGGAGAATTAGAATAGTCCTAGGTAGAGAGATAAATGCATTAATTATTTTTTGTAACTAACACTGAATGTTAGAGTCGCATGGCTGTTGATTAACAGGGAGGTAGGCTTTATCAGGCATTGTAGACTCAGTTCAAAAATTTTATTAATCCAAAGGGAGTTCAAAAGTTAGACTAACTCATCCAAGTTTCTTCAAAGAGCTGTTGTAGAGGCTGTTGGCTGTTTGCAGGAAGGATCTCCTGTAGCGACCTGGAATACAGTGATACTGAATAAACCTTTGACTGAAGACACATTTGTTTTACATCAAATTTTTAAGAGGATCATCAGGGTTGTCCATAATTTAATTTTACCAAGAATCCTTCTTTGCTACATTATCTCCATAGGCTGAACCAATAACTACTAATTTTAAAGACAAGTATAAATAAATCTTTAACATATTTACAAATAAAAAAAATTACTTTATTGATCCTAAAGGGAAATTAAATGTAATTTCTCTCCATTATTATCACATTTAGCAAATATAAATAATTATCATTCTAACTGACTTCAAACAAGAGAAGCTTGGTCTAATTTAACTTCAGACAATGAGGGTTTAGTGTATGTCAACTTCCAGTTTCAACTATCTCTGTATCAATCTATCAATATCTGTTCTTAGAAGGCATTTGAGGGTTGTTAAATAGAAAATTTATGAAGGACAACATCATGAACGATAACAGCAGAAAGGTCAGAGATAAAATTGTGGACAAGTTTAAAACATGTTTTGGTCATGAAAGAAATGCCTTGAACTTCTCACCATCTGAAAATAAAAAGAACTACCATAACACAGCCATCCACCTAAACAGACATACTGGTTAAGGCAAAGAGAGCCAAGTGAACTCTGAAGGAGCCGCAGAGATTCAATGCTGTGGTGGGTGGATCTCTTTGATATGACAGTTAAGCCTCTTTCAGAAAACATTTTCATCACAAACCTGCTTCAGTCAGTATAAAGAAAGCCACTCCATTCAGTCTACTCACTGTATCAGTGGAAGTCTTAACTTCTATTCCCATTTAAATCTTCTCACAAACACTGTTTAACAATTACCCTGTGAATATTCACAATATTCATGTCCCCCCCATGGCTGAAAGCCTCTAGTCTGAGCCACTTCTAGAGTACGGATTTAATTGGGCCGATGTTTGGTCAAGCAAATTGCTTCATGCGAAAAATTAAATCCTTGACTAGCCTACCGTAACCCAATTAGCTTTGTAATTACCTGTAGGACATATGTCAAATAATATTGGCTGAATCTATTATCTAAGCAAAACATCAATAAGAGTCACACCTTAGTATAATGAAATATCAATATTCAATGACTCTCAGACAAAAAGAAATGTGCTATTTCTGTGTTTCAGTAAATTGCTTAAAGGAGAAAATCAATGAATGCTCTGCCTCCAAAATCAGAGTTCATTTTCATACAGCTGACAAATGTATGCAGCAGGCTGATATTTTTGTCAGACCCCTGAATAGCAAAGTGAATAAAAAGTAGTCTCAATGTGGAAATACCGATTTCTAAAAAGGATGATAATGCTAAAAATAATTATTTCACAATATTTTAACAGAAAGGCTGTTAGCCTGCATATTTAGCAAAACTAAAAATATGAATGGCCCTTAGCCAAAACAAAGAATTTTGCCGAAACATATTGTAACACCAGCAATTAAAATGTGGCTAAATGCCTCATATTTTTTAATTAAACACTGGTGCTTGATATTGAAAGAAATTACTCAATGCTGTATATGTATTCAATATTTGCACAACTATGCAATTAGGAATAACAAAACTTGACCATCATTGTTGTGTTTGCCTTTTTGGTATTCACATCTCACTTGCCAGAGATAATATGATTCTAATGCATATTATTAAATGTGCATTTTGTTGTGTCATTCTCAGAGGTTAATACATTGAAACTTCTAACTCCCCCCCAAAAAACAGGTAGATCACAATAGAGTTTGGAAATGTTTGTGGGATTATTAGGTCAGAAGGGTCAAAGGAAGCTAAATCTCCAGATTCACCCTGAATCTAAACCAAAATTATATGTTTTCTTTCTTTATTGACGTTACACTCTAATGTGTGTTTGACAGTGCACGTCTTTGATTAGATGCTCTTCCTGTCTGTTGTGCTGGCAGTAACATTACAGCATTAATGACAAAATGAGGTTAACATTGAACCTCGGAGATGTCACATTGCATCCCTCTGGACATTGTCGATTCCTTGACTGTGTGCGTGTGTGTGTGCGTGTGCGCGTGTGGGGGTGTGTGTGCATGTGTGTGTGGGGGTGTGTGTGTGCGTGTGAGACAGAAGCAGTGTGGGCAAGCAGAAGTCATTGTGTTCAGTGTAAACATGATGCGACTTCAGCCCCGCCAATGTGTGTGGCAATAGATGTACCACAATGCCATGGGAAATCAACTCTATTAGTGTCAACACAAACAGCCGAGATGGCTTTTGTGATGTGGGAATGGAAGAATGTGTGTGCAAAGATATGAATCTTGAACATGTAAATTTGCCTATATTTTTAAATTAATTCTGCTAAACTTGATTTAGAGTTCAATTATAATATTAGTCAATAGATAGTAGTTGTATGACAAAAATAACACAATGATAGAGGATAAAATTAGTAAAAATACAAAGCTTTGTTTAAGTTAAATGGCCATAAGTGAATTCCCTTTTTCAGCAGCTGTACTATGGTTTTTATTTAAAAACTTATTATTTAAGAATGTGACATGAAGAAATATGTCACAATGCTGCAGGCAAATATGCATGTCCCTGCAGCAGATGCATATCTGTCAACTGTACTTTCACAGTGCATTTTTATTTTTGCCTCAAAGTGGTACGATGTTGAAATTAAACATGATACTGTGCTGTGAAAAAGTTGCCCACTTTACAAATATATTTGGTTTTTGCTTTTTAAGTCCTGCATAAATGTTTCAGTTCAGATTTTTTTCGAATCAGAGATTAGAGCCAGTTTGCTTTGTTAGGTGAGAATTTATTTGGCCCTGCAAGGATTAAGCAGATACAAAATGGGCAGATTGAAATATGGACCATGTAATTTACATTTATGCAGACTTTGTGTATTCACAACAGCAGCATAATCTTGGATAAAATCACGTTTTTGATTCTGGGCCTCATCCAGATCACAACAGAAATCACCTAGACTATTGTGGCATTTGAGTCAATGTTCTGAAATGATACTACTCAAAACTAATTTTAACCCGAGCAAATGTTTCCCCCCATGTTTCAAACAGTGGTGATGTCTGCCAGCAGTTATTTGCAGCAACCCCTTAGGAAGAACCATCTGCAGCCGTTTTCAATTTCCACACACACACCAGGGGATGTGCGCCTTAAAATCTTTAATTGAGATAGATTGGGTCATCCAATTAACCTCAACACACTTGGGTGTCCTTTGTGCAGTTGAAGCTATTGCTTTGGGGTATTGTTGCAAATCTTTAAGTCACTACAGGAAAAACACCTGTCTTCACTGTATTTATAAAGTTTAATTGGGTTGAGCTTTCTAAATCAAAAGACAGCTTTTTCTGCCACCTGTCTGTTTTCACTCCTTTCCACAATAAGGTGTGACAAGACAGCCTCGTTTGCTAAGATGTATGGTGGCAACATAATTGTTTGCTGTTGAAGTAAAAACTTGTGATGGTCTTTAATTAAATTTGAACAATAATTTATCTTAGCTGAACTGAAATAAAACACTTTTTGGCCAGGGCAGCTACTTTTAACCACATGATTGTCCTGCATCTGTCAGTAATGAACTCAAAAGTATTTTATTATGTACTTCTTTTAAGAGTGCTGAAGCAAAAGAATTGCAATATTCACTTTACAAACTTTAAACACATAAGATGCTTAACAGAATCATAAAGACCAAAAATAAAAAAAACAACACAACAGACAGATGAAGGATACATTGGTGAAGATGTTTAGAGTTAGGTTGTAAACCTAATTCTATAAATATATCTTAAGCTTGGGACATTTCACGTAGTCTGTCATCTGAAAATGGAAAGAATGTGGTACAACTTCAGTCCTAATGCATGGTTAATCACCTAAACTGACAGGCCGAGCACAGAGAGCATCAAAGAGAAACAATCAAAAGGCCAGTGGTAACTGGAGGAGCAGCAGAGTTTACAGAATAACTCTTAATTCTGGAGACAATAAATCTGACTTTTATCACAGAGTGAGGAAAAGAAAGGCACTGATGAATGACCGTCATCAGTCCTATTTAAAGACACAGCAAACATATAGGAGAAAGTGTACTGTTCAGATGAAACTAGAATGCAACTTTTCTATTAACCTTAACACAATATCTGCCAAGGGACACATGACATTCTCACAACACGATGTTGTGAGAACGAATTTATTCAGACAGGAAAACAGATCACAGTTGACAGGAAATAGCTAGATACTGACCAACATTCCTGAAAGAAAACCTGTTAGTGGCTGCAAACACTTGAAACTGGTTCAAAAGCTGATGTTCTAAGCATCCTGCCAGTGCAGCAGTAGAATGGCTTAGCTCATTCGATCTATTGTGTTATAATGACTCAGTCAAATTTTAAACAAATCATGAGGAGAACTTCTGGGAAAACATTGTGCTTAAACTATTTTGTATTTTGTCAAAGTAGAATGGGCAAGACTATAATTGTTTAGATGTGCTAAACTGGTGGAGACATACCCAAAAGCCTTGCAGTGAAATACGGTTCTACAAAGTACAGCATTAATTCAGGGAGGCAGGAAGTACAAATACAGACGAAAAAGATTAAAAATCATGCATCATTTCCTTTGCTTCTTGAAGAGTATGCACTAGTTTGAATTAACCTAACAAAAGCATCAACATTTGAAAAAAAACAGGAAAAAAACTAAAATTAAAAGAAGCATGAATATGTTTGCAATGCAGTCCAGACTGAATATTAAAACAACTTTTTTGACTCTAAATCTAAACACTTTAAATGAATTCCAACATCATCATCATTACTAATGTTTAGTATGAGAGGTGGGGAACTATGAAAACAAAACTAAAGTGAAAAGCTGGCTTGTGATTAAGAAAGAAAAAAAAAAAAAGCAGTAGATTCACATTTAAACGTCGGTCACCAAAACAACCCTTTTGCTTGAATTAGAGATAGGGCCTGCCATATTTAACTGTTCAGGGGAAGTAAAGCAAACTTGTCTTTTGGGGGCAATTTAATTTGAAATGCAGCTCTGTGTGGCAGGGAGAGAAGCCAGAAGTCATGCAGAGAAAATAGTCTTAATTGTTTAATCCATATCAGTTAGACACCATATGGGAGAAATTACAGGTGCTGTGTGGTGGGATAAACACTACAACCAAACAAATGTCTGAGGGGCAGTCTACACTAGTTTGTGTCTTTTAAGATCAATTTGTCTTGGCTCTTTCCCCTTCAGAGCAGCTAATGCTGTGTGCATTAATTAAAAGAGAGCCTTTCAGCTTTAAAGGTTCTACTCAACTCTTAAAGTTCTACTTAGAAGATTGTTTAAATGTTGAGACAATATAAATGAAATGCTTTACCTTTGCTGTCTCCAATTAAAACAACTTGTTGGGAAGACATTTCATTTAAAAATAAAAGAGCATGTATTTACAGTGCTTCGCATAGTCTGCTGAGTGAAGTGTGACAGTAGATACAGACTAAGTGTGACATTTTTTTTTTTCAATATTAGATTTTTTTTTTAAATCCACCGCTGAGGTTTCTGCCAGGCTAACCATTTAAGCACTAAAAACTACCACTCTATGTATAAAAATGGTTTAAGCCTTGACAATGGATATTTGATCACAGGGATTCGAGAGATTTTAGTCGCCGTGATTTATTTTGAGCAAGTGTATCTGTCTTAGGGAGGGATCGCAATTACCATACTATTAATCACACTATAATTAGAGTCCACGGCTTGACTGTGACACAAAACCTCTATTTCCTAAATGAATTAATAACATCGATGTCATTTTATATTAGGAAAAAAGTATCTCATGAATTTTATATCTATTTTAAGGGCCGACACAGGTCATTTGAACTGAGTGAATGTGTACTAAGACAGCCCTTTGCAAAAGAATTCATTGAATTCTCATTTCTTTGTGTTGTGCTTTCAAGAACTCGTTTGTATTATTTTGAGAAATGAGGAATTGTTTCATTGTTTGCTATTACTTAAATTATAAATAATTCATTGAAAGACTGTGTCTCCACATTACTAAACAAAAAACTCATTTTAAATATGATCTTCACACACTTTGTGTAAGAGAAAAGCTACACTTCATTCCAATTTATTTAGTTGAATCTATGGAAAAGTGGTTTCACAAACATTAAGGTAATTCCCAAACAGTTTGTGTAAAATATTGCATGGATTAGATGGTAGCTAAAAGATAAAGCACGGCTATTTCTAAAGCAAGTCTTTCAAATGCTATTCATGTAATGTGGAAAGTCTTTTTAGTCTGACTTTCACTGTTTCTTTTGCTTGTCTGGTTTCTTTGTTTTTTTTTAAGCAGACATTGCACAATATGCATTTGAGATCAAGCATAAAGTCTCACAAGAGAATGAGTGAAAAAGCACTCAAACTCAAAAGGAAAACTTCAGAAAGCCTGAAGAACCTCAAATTGAAACTACTTTGAAGACTACAAGAAAGCCTGGGTCATTGGCAGCAGAATACAAAAGAATTATTTGTGGTATGAAACTTTATGAAACTTTTCTGGTGCCGATCTCCACCTGGACAGATCGCCAAACGGGACAAACAACCATGGTCACACACACTCTGATACCTCAGCGCAATTTAAACAGACCGTTTAAACTTACAGTCATATTTTTGATCTTTGGGAGGAAGTCAGAGTACCCGGAGAGAACCCCAGCATGTGTGACAAGTCCAGCCTCAAACTCTTCGTTGTGTGTTTTTGATGTGGTGCGTTCAGGAAAACAGATCTGGATTACAGTCTTTTATTCCATCTGTTAAGAGATAACAAAAGAGACAGCAGTGAGTACTCCAAATAATCTGGTCCAAAACACTTCCAGCCTGCTAGCCCAGCACAGCATTTCTCTATTTTTGGACATATGTAGAAGTACATTATTTACAATACATTAAACAAAAGCATTCAGTCTTGTTATAATAAAACGGTAAAGACAAACCAATACAAAATTGTAAATATATTTATTATATTTTGTATAACTCATACCTGTTAAGAGATGTCAAAAGACACAAGTGAGTACTCCAAATAATCTGTTCTAAAACACCTCCCTTTAGAAAAGAACAATACACAAAATAAAGAAAAATTAGTTAAAAAAAAAAAAACATAAAAACCCAGCCACAACTGCATGAACTGAAGCTAAGGTAGATCATTTTACATAGCTATAGGATAATGTTACCCAGCAACCTTGGATGGGCTAAGCGCTATGTGGTAATTTTGCTCTTTAAATGTGTGATGTCGGGACATAGAAAAGACGAGACACACATGTTTTCTTCTTAAATTAATAGGAAAGTTTATTATTTTCTGTGTCATGAACATACTCCATATACAACACATTATATGCAATACTTCAGGTATCACTGGGTAACTGTAATAAGCTAGCCTTTTTAATTGCGGCTCAAATAGGCCAGAAAACAATCCACCTTCAAAGAATAGACATATCTGTTCAAACACAGGTACAAATATCGATCCATCCATCCAGGAGAGATGCTGGTGCCTATCTCCACCAGTGGTCAACAGTGGTCAACAGGCTAGAGGTGGGTAACACTCTGGACAGGTCGCCAGTCCGTTACTGAGATAACTTTTGAAATGTGAGTCCACCAAGAAAAGCGTCTAAACCCAGAGTGTCGCACGTTTTACCTCCTGCTTCAGGAATATCTGCATTAATTGATAGGCTCATGATTACCTCAGGAAAGCTCCAAATAACAGTTTAACTGTGGACCGTGGACATGCGGTCTGCTATCAGAGTTGTTCAGTCGGGAGGAGCGTAGGTGTAAGTACGGTCAGCGCCAGAAACACATGTGTTAAGTTTTGTAACCATGATTTAGCAGTGCTGCAAGCTGAAGCCTCTCAGAAGAACGGACAGCGATAAAAAGATAGAAACTGCAGCTCTGGTCAGAGCTCTGTCGGGGCTGCAGTTTTACGTAGCCACGTTAAGACCGGTGTGAAACACCGGAACTACGTACAATTAGCTTGGTGTGATGTAAATTTTCATTTGGACAAAATAAAATACCTGGGTTTATTTAATCAGACAAACAACTTCGACGTTCTCCATTATTGAGTATTTCCGCAGGCATTAGCGGAGAGTTGACCTGAGATACTGCGCGTTCGGGGCCCGTCCACAATAATGAGAAACTCTGAGTGAGCTGCGTTCAAATGCAATGGGAAATACTCACTGCTCAGTTCAAACAGGTACTAATAAAAAACCCAATCTACATGACAAATTATGACCTATTTGATGGAAGTCGAAGCATTAAAGTAATATAGTTAATCTGCAACACATGCAGAACATACCTTGAGGTGGGATTTGAACCCAGTGCCTTCTTGCTGTAAGGCAACAGTAATACTGACTGCTTCACGGTGGAGCCATATAAACATTGCCAATGCAAACTCCTGGGTTTCCTTATAGGCAGAAAAGGTTTTATGCTAAGAATAATGTTTATACCAAGAATCAATTAGATTGTACCTGTGATTAATTTGAAATGACTTTGTGTTTTTGTTTTTTTAAGTTTGTCTAATTTTTAATTGTTGTATTTTTTTTCCCAGTTCATTTAGGTTATCTGAAACTCACTGCATTTGAAATATATAAAAACATTATCATTAAGGGAAAATCTATTGCCCTAGATGGAGTTGCACTTATTACAATTTACATACCATCTACTTTTACATTTAGCCTCTTCGTAGACAACAATATCTCAATAGAAGAGTAACTTTAAAACTTTGGTGCAGTAAAAAAAAAAAAAAAACAGCTGATGACTGAGTAAGTGCACAGCTTAATCTGACATCCTCTCATTACGTGCTCTATGATTTTGATGTCATTTTAGGAAGCTGTTTTCCAGTAAGCCACTAATGTTTGAAGAGCCATGAAAACGTTGTGAAAACCCAGTACAGACAAGTTTTTGTTGAGTCATTTGCCCACCACCACCAACAACAGCAAAAATGTATAAATAAATAAACAGATGCAGGTTATAAATTCCATCTCATTTCTGTCAGAAGATATTCACAAACAACACTTCGGGATTCTGGCACTGGAGAAAACATAACTCCAACCTCTGCTTTTCTCCTCTACCTTTTTTTGACCAAACAGAATCATGCAATCCGCTCATCAAACTTGAACCTTAAAAGGGGGTTTCATTTGATACTGGCAGTCCCAGAAAGGTCACGGGCATCAAGGAAATAGAAGAAATGAGCCGAGAGGATTTCAAGTTGTATTAATGAGGACCCCCTTGGCCAGGGCCCATCTTAGAGGTCAGACCATCACCTAAAATGATAAAGATTTATCATGGGGAGGCAAGACTGGTCAAAGTGCTCTCTTATCTCAGGCTCTGCCTGTTACAGCAGCAAACACTGTCAAAGAGTCTCACATGGATAAAAGTGCTGGCCACTCTCCACCACTGCTGCAAACCTCCAGAAATATTTCGATGTCCGTAAATAATTCATCCCCCAATATTTTGTACTCTTTGAGAATTTTTGACGACGTGTGAATGCATCATGCCATGCTGCCTACGAAGAGACTGCTCCTAAGAAAAAAAAAGGTGGCAAGTCCAAAGATAGACACAGCCAGTATTTTTGACGGGATCATGATAAAAAAATACTGCTTTTATTCACTTCCATCCAGATGTCAACCTTTGGCTGTGGTCCAACGTTTGTGCTGCTGGATTTCTATAAATATACTCGAATTAATTAGCATAATTTATAAAGAAAAATGCTCTGTGACATAAAAAAAATGTCACAAATGTAGTGAAAATATTTTTTTTTAGATACACTGAAATTAATTAAAATACATCTTTATTGATTTACTAAATGTTGTATATGTATGTAATGTTCAGCTGTATGGATTTGATATTTTACAGAAACACAGTGGCGTCTGAAATATATACAGCAGGATCCCTGTGATGTTCAAGTAGCAGTGGCCCCAAAGAGGAGAAAAAAACATTGTTGATATGCTAGCCAGGCATTTTTTTTTTTTTCAGTTTGAAGCCTTTCATAGCTGACTCTCTTGTTTTAGATATTTATGCATGCAATGGCCTGCAAAGTTTTTATGGCTTTGGATGTTGCAGGGTTGTGTTGGCTTACGCGACTCTGCAATATCGCATGGACATCGGGGGCAGTTCCCCTGGACTGGCAGACTGGGGTGGTGGTCCCCCTGTTTAAAAAGGGGGACCGGAGGGTGTGCTCCAATTACAGGGGGATCACACTCTTAAGCCTCCCTGGTAAGGTCTATTCAGGGGTCCTGGAGAGGAGTGTCCGTCGGAGAGTCGAACCTCGGATTCAGGAAGAGCAGTGTGGTTTTCATCCTGGTCGTGGAACACTGGACCAGCTCTACACCCTCAGCAGGGTCCTGGAGGGTGCATGGGAGTTCGCCCAACCAGTCTACATGTGTTTTGTGGACTTGGAGAAGGCGTTCGGCCGTGTCCCTCGGGGGGCTCTGTGGGGGGTACTCCGGGAGTATGGGGTACCGGGCCCTTTGATACGGGCTGTCAGGTCCCTGTATGACCGGTGTCAGAGTCTGGTCCGCATTGCCGGCAGTAAGTCGGGCTCGTTTCCGGTGAGAGTTGGACTCCGCCAAGGCTGCCCTTTGTCACCGATTCTGTTCATTACTTTTATGGACAGAATTTCTAGGCGCAGCCGAGGTGTTGAGGGGATCCGTTTTGGTGGCCTTAGGATCGCATCTCTGCTTTTGCGGATGATGTGGTCCTGTTGGCTTCATCGGAACGTGATCTGCAGCTCTCACTGGAGCGGTTCGCAGCCGAGTGTGAAGCGGCCGGGATGAGGCTCAGTGCCTCCAAATCCGAGGCCATGGTCTTGAGCCGGAAAAGGGTAGAGTGCCTTCTCCGGGTCAGGGGGGTCGTACTGCCTCAAGTGGAGGAGTTTAAGTATCTGGAGATCTTGTTCACGAATGAGGGAAGAAGGGAGCGGGAGATCGACAGGCGGATTGGGGAAGCGTCTACTGTGAAGCGGGCGCTGTACCGGTCTGTCGTGGTGAAGAGAGAGTTGAGCCATAAAGCGAAGCTCTCGATTTACCGGTCGATCTACGTTCCCACCCTCATCTATGGTCATGAGCTTTGGGTCATGACCGAAAGAACGAGATCACGGGTACAAGCGGCCGAAATGGGTTTCCTCCGCAGGGTGGCTGGGCTCTCCCTTAGAGATAGGGTGAGAAGCTCGGTCATCCGGGAGGGACTCAGAGTAGAGCCGCTGCTCCTCCACGTCGAGAGGAGCCAGTTGAGGTGGCTCGGGCATCTGGTAAGGATGCCTCCTGGACGCCTCCCTGGTGAGGTGTTCCGGGCACGTCCCACCGGGGGGAGGCCTCGGGGAAGACCCAGGACACGCTGGAGGGATTACGTCTCTCGGTTGGCCTGGGAACGCCTTGGGATTCCCCCGGAGGAGCTGGAAGAAGTGGCTGGGGAGAGGGAAGTCTGGGCCTCCCTTCTGAAGCTGCTGCCCCCGCGACCCGACCACGGATAAGCGGAAGAAAATGGATGGATGGATGGATGGATGGATGGATGGATGGATGGATGGATGGATGGATGGATGGATGGATGGATGGATGGATGGATGGATGGATGGATGGATGGATGGATGGATGGATGGATGGATGGATGGATGGATGCTTGTATGTGTACACACATTATAATCTGTCAAAATGACAGACCGATTTAACAGTCAAATACGGAAAATGTTCTTTTAATGCGACCTCCGATATAAACAATTTAATTTTCCTTTTCAATAACAAAAGAAAATGTAGAATACTTGCATAATGGCCTTTTACAATTTGATTATAATTCTGCATTAAAATTCTAATTTTAAATAAATCAACCATTATGGCTGTGCATGCTTTAAGCCGATCGGGAAAGTGTGTAACAATTCAATGTCTCACTGTTTCTGCCTACTATCCTGCTCCTAGACATTACTATAAAACTTAAACTCATTTGTAAAAATACAAAAATATTTCTCCAGCTCCGTTGTAAAACTCATTTGAACGTTAAGAAAAAAATCTCTATAAGAAAAAAAAAAAAAAATCAAACACTTAGCCCTAATAGTTTTACTGACACTTTTCAATGTCAGTTTTTTCCTGCTGGACCATCATTACATTGTGATTAAGAGTAATAAGTATGATCATGTGACAGTATTGCTTCAATAATCACTGCTTTCCACAAGAGACTGTGGTCAGTCTGAAACTACATAAACTGCAAACTCAAAAGTATTAAGGGATTTGGTACATTTAAGTAGCAATTTAGATTTTTTTTTCTAATTTAATGCCAACAGTGACAGAGCTGTTTGCCTCTTGCAATCTTTTTTTTTTTTGCGCCATGTTCGTCCCCAGCTGCATTTTCCTTGGACAAAGAGTTCGGCTATAAGGAGCAGTCAACGTGGGCCACACCATCCGCTAAATGTTTAACTTCCCTTTAGGAGTCATTCAAAACAAGAACGGGAACTTGTCTATTGGGAAATACCTCCGGATTAGGGGGGCTGAAAGATTGAAAAAGTAATTTGAAAAATAATGGGCTTTTTAATGACTAAACCTATGGGACACCCAGATGTGCTCTTTGTTAATTTTCACTAGTGTAATGTAAAATTCCAACTGCTTAATTACTCTAGGACACACAAAGCAACTGGTTTTTAACGAAGCAATTATGCGAACAGCTTCTATTGCATTGGCACGCCAGTCTCCATTCTCCTCCAGCTCCTTCCTTGATGAACTGCGCTACTTTTTGCTACGTTATCTGGCTTTTCATGTCTCCAGCAATGACAGAAATTCCAAAGCCTTTCCTTCGGTTATAGGTTTGTTTTGCTCCAGAGACCGGATCATTTTAATGTGTCCTACTTCTCTAACGGAATAAAGAAACATAATAAATTCATTATTACATTTCATAAATAAGAACAATATTTATCACCATTCTCAGCTTTCCCTCCGGTCCCTCTGGTGCATGTTAAGGAAGTTGGAAACTGGGTAATTTAGACAAGGACTAAAACATGACATAAAAGATGATATTTTAGGGTTTCATTCTGCATGCAGAGTCAGCCTCTGCTTTTGAATTTATAAAGCCAAAATTTATGGTTCCTTTTATTTTGCAGTATCATCTTGTATTTCGTAAATATAGAAGCAGATTTATTTTTCCAGCCATAAGGAAAAAAATACAGGTAATATTAACCTCCTCTTCTCAGCCTCCCATGGGAGTAGCTATGGAGCAGCTGTTGGTAAATATTACACAATATTGCTAATTTAACAGTGAAAAACCAGACGTCTAAGATCGGAAGTGATTAACATTGAGAACCTTCAGTAAACCAGTTCCATTTTTACATTGGCTCTTACAAGAATACAAGGTGTCATGCAATATTAAATGGTGTAAAAATCACAGTGATCAGTATATTTGTGAATATGATCTTTAAGTGCAGTTGTCATGATATTTAACTTATTGCAGAAAATGAAGGGAATTGTACAGAAGCATAAAGATGCAGCAAACGCAGAAATTCATTCTGTATTTGCTCGAGCTTTATAATTCATTTATATTCTTAACAATGAAGAGGAAATAGATTTATATTCAAATAGCAAGCAACATCAAATAAATTAAAATTACATTACCATACCTTTGTTTTGCATCAATAGGAGTGTGAAGATAACCCCTTTAATAAATTATACCAAAGAATGCCACACTTCCAGGGAGAGATCATCATTTTTGCTTTATTTAATTTTAGCTTTTTTTTTTTTTTCTTCTAAAACATGATCCCCAGGGCACAAAAAGGAAGGAAGGAAAGAATGAACAATGAAGAAAAGAAAGAAAATCACACTACCGCCACTCCAGACCATTTTCAAAAATTAAAATTCTTCCTTTGACATGCAAATGCTCAAACAATATTCTTCATGTTGAATCTACATTGCAAATGTACACAGTATATAAGCCCAGCATGTCCCTTTCAAGACATGAACCTGATGGTGTTGATCAAAGAGCCCAGCCTTGAGACACTGGGGAGCTGTTAAGATGCAAGAAATATGGCTATTTCTTCCACTTGCTCCACTCAAAGAACACACACACAAAAAAAAATAACTGAAAAAAATCAAACGTGTAACAAGCAAACACACAAAATTGTCAAAGTTCCAACAGTAAAAAATGATCAGGATTATATAGTCGTGCCTGTATGAAACAGAAAAGAAATTCAGCCTCATCAAGAGAATTGCTAAAAACTTCATTCAAACAATCCTTTTAGATTTAGGAGGTGTTTCCATGACAGCAGGCTACTTCTTTTGATCCCATGTAGCACAGCACCTTGATAGACCAACTATATGGATTAATAGCACTAGTTACAACACAGCCTTTGGCCCCCTGTATCTATGTTAATAGAGCCTATCCATTCCTGTCAGCTACTGGGGACATATGGAATTGCAGAGGTGGCCGTGTATCCACAGAGCAAATCATAAACCCTTGGATGTCACTTGAGCTGAATGGCTGCAATTTTCATGTAAAACTGAAAATATTGTGGTGAAATCTATCAAACACAGCCAGATGATTTTTCTTTCACCAGCCTTTAGACTGGGTGGGGGATGGGGCGATTCTCAGTACAGGTTGCTTGTCTTCATTATATGGTAGGTGGCCGACGCACACAAACCTGCACCCGCACTCACAAACACGGGCCTTTTGAAGTTCAATCTGACTGACGCAAACATTTGTCTCTATGTGCCGTCCACAAAGGAGCGATGTGTTGCGAAAGAAAGCCAATGCTCCTGCCGTAATTGATCATGTCACAGCATCTTCATTTGGTGGAGTTGAACATTTGGCAAAAAAAAAAAAAACATTGTGCACACAAAAGCTATCAGTGATAAAAAAAAAAAAACTAAAAAAAAACTTAATGCACATGACATCTTTGGAGAGCAGTGCATTCTTTGTCACTGACATACCTGCTGCTTCTATTTCTCCACTTTTGGTTTAATTTGAAGAGTCCAAACATTTCACTTACTTCATTTAATTTATCTATGCTAAATATCCAACACCAAACAACAATAAGACATTTACATGTGATGCTCGACCGTAGGTAGAACCAATCTATATCTGCAGTTCCTGAACAGTTTAATGTTAAAAAAAAGACAAACACAAATCATGGAGTTTAATCCCACATTCACCCACTGCACCTTCAGACACACCCAGCCTGCATATTATGCAATTCAAAACAGTCTTGAATTCATACGGTTCAGTTCAATAAAGCGAATTGAACTGAACAGTATCTTTTGTTTTACTTATGATAAACCTGTATTGATGACCATCTTCATTTTAAAGCTAGTTGTGGTTTGTTGTTTCTCAGTAGTTTGATTAGTCCTTCTTGCATTTTGCGATTGTTTTTGTTTATATTTTGCAATCAAAATAACAGATGTGTTGGTGCTTCTTTAAAAATACGTGCAAGAAATTTTTTGATATTTGCTCCTATTAAGACAGTAAGTTTGACTTTTACTCGCTATACTAATCACGGGTTATAACATCAAGAAAAGCAGAGGTAGCAGTGTAGTAGAAGTAAGAATTACTGCCACCTGTAGGTGGGGGTTGGCAGTCACTTAGACCCAATGTATCTGAAAATCTTGCAGAAAATTTGCAACAAACACAGTCATGCATTATTGCAAAACTATGTGGGGATCTGCTGACTTTGCAAGAATTTTTATGATAGGAGAATCGCAACATTCAGGAGGGACTGTTTCATGGTTAGTTTAGAAGTTTCTGACGTCAAAGAAAGAACTGACCTATGTTTACTGAACCCAAGCAACAAACTATTGCTTGTTCTCAAACAGAACTTGGCTAGAAGCATTTTTATTTTTTGATCTCATGATTCTACTTCTGTTTTTATGTTGACACAAGCTCCCTAAATTTATAATCTTAACTTTTTTAGACTTAGGTCTTTCTTTCTCCTCATTCTATGATGTGGAATTTAAATACATGTTTTCAAAACGCTCAGCTCTAAATTTATGCCAATTAAAATATTCAGCTGTGGAGACTTTGAAGCTGCTAGACTTCTGGTCAGTAGGTAGCTACTGTATGTTTCATAAGGGCTCCGTTGAACAATAAGTTGAAGCATGGACTATGATAGAGTAGATTAATGCAGCATTTAACATAAGACATCATAGATGAGATCTATCCTCAAATTTAATTTGATCATTTATCATAACAGTTCAGCAAAGTCATTTAATTTTGACAGGGATTTTTTTTTTTTGTTCACTTTGTGAGAAGACAAAAGATCCCGGTGTTAACAAAGTGACGGGGACAAAACACAACATCTTTGTATCCTTTGCTAAATGGTTCAAAAACAGAGCTACCAGTTGGGGATTGCTTTCAAGTAATGTGAGCAATCTGACAGCTTCCATCATGAGAAGCTAACTCCTGCGGTGCTGATGGCACACCACATCTAACAAAATCCCAATTAAAATGGTAACATTAGTACACTTCAAGGCTGGTACAGTGCAACATCCTGACAGAAAGAAGAAGGACCCTCAAAATAAGAAAGTTGAAGACAATCTTCACCTCTGTCAAGTTGCATATTTCTTCCTCTGTAGCTAATAATGACAAGCTTGCTCTTTGATGCAGGCGAGACAGTTTTTCATTTTCTGCTACCTTCAGATTCCAGGTATTTAATCCTCACTGGAAATGCCAAGCTTTGAGGATGTTACCCCAACTGTTCTTCAGGGTTCGGTGCCTAGGGAGGGCAAAGCTAATGTGAAAAGCAAAGTGTTAGAAATTATTTCCTTTCGTGTTGTTTGGGCTTCAGCTCTTGTTTTTCTGAAAAGTCGGATGTTGCTAACCTCACGGTCTGAACGTGACTGAAAGCTACAGCCAGGCTGTGAGGAGAATCCAGAATGAGGCTGACCCTCATCCTCTGCTGTGATTAAGGAGGTGGGCAGTTGTTGGAAGACGTAAACATATCAGTGAGTGGCCATCAGACTCGCTCTTGCCCCCCACACGGTGTGAGCGCACAACCATTAACACCTGCATTCAGAGAAGGAAATCGGTCACTTCATGCGCATAAACACGACACACAAAGAGAAAACTGAAAAGATGAGTTTTGCACAGCCCTGTCTACATGCCCTCCAAGGAAAATGTTGATTTTCTGCTATTGAAAAAATATTGTTGAATCTTTATATATATTTATATTTTTAAATACAGTATCGTTGGTCTCTCAGGTTACTACTTTTAAAGTGGCAGAGGGCGCCCTGCGTCCTCTCATCTCCTGGGGCCCTGAACCAGGATTGAATGAGCCAGATAACGGGACGAGGAATTTCAGTTCTTCTATGTATCACTTGAAGACAGGAGTTCTTTGCTGCCGTTTGGCTTCTAGTTATTGAGAGCAGCCTGTGCTATACGCACTGCAAGGCAACATCTGCGAATCTGCTGGACAACTGAAACTCACGGAGACATCTGCTGGTACATGGGAAAACCAATGGGACAAATCTGTTAATCTGTCATCAAACCATAATTAATTTAGGTGACTTAGGACTCAACAATGCTTTCGAGGCATACCAGATTTTTGCAAATTAATGCACAATGAGTAATTTGAATTTGAGTTCCCTGAAATAGCTGTGATGATTAAAACTACAATCTGTCATATCCAAACAGCCTTTTTTTTTTGTGCAAAACTTATTTTGTGTCACCTCCTGTTTTCCTTCCTCTGTGTCCGGGTAATGAAAAAGTTATTTCCTTATACACTTTAAAATGATTTGAGAAAAAACAGCAAAGTTCAAGTCAGTTTAAAACATGCATATCGTTTCAGAGTTAAATTTGGCAAAAGTTGAACTTTTTTTCATACTTTAAAGGGCTTCCCATCCTGTCCTATAAAAAGATATACAATTAGCACGTCAATCGCTACCATATTGCCAAATTACATTTATAATGATGGCTCAATCAACCCCATCTGCCCACTGTAATGGACAATGAGGCTATGATTTAGGAGCTGTAATTGGTTTCCAGCAGCGTCTAGTGTCATTTTTTCTGTTCTGCCGTAGCCTGTGTGTACGGTTTGAGGACAGGGCTGCTTGTCACAAGTGCAGGCTTGACTGGACAGGGAAGAAGATATCCGCGGAGACACAGCGGCTCCTCTGGCACAGCTCTCTGTCTGTAATGGCCTAAATTCACAGGCTCTTGATGAAAGGTTTTACATGGGAACTCCAAAGGCTAATTGGCCCATGGAGATCAAGCTTATTGTTAGTTCTGCATGGCTTCCAGCAGCCATAGCTGCCATATGAGTGCCTGATCACCACAGGGCTCCACACCTGACTAAACAAAAGAATAGTTTCAATAATTCTTTAAAGTGTCTCATATCTTTAATGTGTATTTTTCCTGCTCTATTTATTTCTGTCATTCTATTTCTTTTCTAAGTTCATAAAAGTTTGAAAATCAGTGTGTAAAAGTTGGATTCATTTTGGCTTTAATTTAATCCAAATCATCCTTGAAGACCTCATTAATCATTGCCACTTTGGCCTATCTGTAAGGTCGGTCCAGATGTCCATGCTCTCAGCATACGTAAAAGCATGAACTGCTAAGTTATAATTAATAAAATGTAAACAATGGGAATTATTAAACCGTTTCTTTTATGTTGTACATTTTGACATTCCTTTGTTGCATTTTTCTGCAGATATATTAGAGCTAATTAGTCCCAAAATCAATGACATGACGTAAACAGTTGCATAAAAGGCCAAAATTAAGCTTTATAGCCTCTATGTGCTGTGACTCAGAAACAGTGAAATACCCTCGAGGTTTGTGTTTGGATCCCTGAAGGTATAAAACCCAGCCACAATATCAAAGGTTGGCAAAATGTCAACGAGCTTTAGAATTGTTGTATGTCATTTTGATTTGAATACCCACCTGATTGCTCCAGGATGATATGGCTTACAAGCACCACGAGGCTCTCATCTTACCTGCGTGAACTCTGGGTCTGATGTGGGCAAAAGGACGTTGCTTCATCTGAGAAGAATAAAGCAGGCTTAGGTTTTAAAACAATTTCTTGAGCTTCAAACATTTCACACTACTCATCAATGCATCATCTCAGAAAGAAAAGGCTATGGCACAAACCTACCAAGACATGGGTGTCTACTTAAGTTGATAGGCATGGAAAGCATTAATCATAGAAACAGCCCTGTGACCCTTGGTATCTTTAAAGGAAATGCTCAGGCGAATTGTTGTTTGTTGACAAAAAAGCTATTAGTGATGCACTCCACTTGCCTTTGCACAGCGAAAAGAAGCTCCTTATTGAAAGAAAGCCACAAAATGTCCAGCTTGCAGGCTACTCCAAGCCACATATATGACAACATAAACAAGTAGAAAGGCAAGGAAGATAATGAAAACGAGAAGAGGAAAGAAAGAAAAGAAATGAAGAGAAAAGAATAAAAAAGAGAAAAAAAGTAAAGACATGACGAAAACATGGCGGAAAAGTGATTGTACTACACGGACCATAAAAAGGGACGGACAACGACGGAACAATTGGCAGATAAGGTAACACAAAGCAAAGGGGAGTTCGTATCATTTTTGAACAATGATCTGCTCATGTGCATTATAATATTGTGATTGTGATGGATGGTTGGAACCAGTGTTGTATTGTAATTTTTGTCATAATTTAATGTATTTCTAATATTTTATAAAATAAGTTTAAGTAGTACAATGAAAATTCTGCAGTTACCCGTACTTTTTTGACAAAATAATTGATTATTCTGTCAATAGTTGACAGAAAATAGTTGTTAGAATTCTAATAGGTATGAATACGATCATAGATCACTTCAGTGTTTAAATTATAAATACAGGTATTGAGAAGGAAGGCATGAGTAAAGATTATTTCAAATTATGTGAAGGCCTGAAGCAAATTACTTTTGTTAGACACTAGTAAAAGTTGTTTATAACACATATAAACTACTATTGACCAGGTGTTTACAGTAGCTGACTACACAATGTATGAACCACTTTTCCATAAAAGTTGATGGAACTATAGTGTGTTTATTTTGTGATGTAAAACTGGCAAGCTAAAATTCTTTTTTTTTTAAAAGCAGGTAAAGCAGAATTTTTAATTATTAAGCATAAATTAGGACTGCTGCCAGGTAAATATAACTCTCTACTAATTAATAACATTTTGTTGTTTTCATATGCACGCTGGTTGGTCAGAAGACCTGCAAGAGACATGAGCGCAATTAGGTTGCTCATTACATGATGGGGCTCCAGACATTATGCAGGATGAGAAATGTGTAGTCTGTTTTTAACTATTGATGACTCACTCACTAGCCCATTGATGCATGCATAATTTAATAAGCCCTGCTCTGATATTTGATCATTAATATTTATTACAAATGTTCATTAAAATGGGTAAGGAAAAGTCTTAAAGATAACATGCAATGCATGAGTGGTAGCACTTTTTTTTTTTCTTATGGTGCAAACTCATTTGCTTATCTGTATTTTTTTGTTTTTGTTTTTTTGGATTAAGACAAAAGCACAAGAATCTGTCTGGAATTTATTTTTCCTTTGCAAGTATGTATTTTTTTCCCCCACTTTCTTACAAAGATTCTGTATAGGACAGGATAAGTTTTTGAAAAGCACGATATGAACTAGTCCCATTTAAGTCCCAGATGTCTACACTTGTTGTCATGCATGTTTGCTTGATTTTTATCAACAGTCTGGCCAGGAGCACTCAGTTTAAACTGAAGGTTGTAGGAACAGAGAACAGAAACTGTCAACAAATGCCGTTATCTATACCCCTCTATTACATTCAGTTATAAGTACAGTTAAAAAGTCAGACAGAAAAACATATTTATTGCCTCTGCCAATTTTAGACACGTCTACAATAAGACACTGTTGTATAAATCTGCCATCTGAATTTGAATAAGAATTTAAAGCTATTATAAAAGCTTTTTTTTTTCAAACCTAAAAATTACATTCAACACAGTATGCAAGTGAATACTCATTAAGTCCAGCTAATTAATGACCTAATTGGTACTTACTGAACAATAGTGCCTGAAAATTAGTTGAACCTGATTGAATGGGCACATTAAATTAACACTTTAATACAGCATAAGGGATTAGGGTTCAAAAACAACCTATTCAATATTATATTAAGAAGTGATTTTTCATCTTAATTGTGCAGCCATCTTATTAATGAGTGCAAAGAATGACCTACATTCAAAGCTGAACAACACAATTTTTGGGAGTTTGGATTATCCCCTGAATGTTAAAAGTATAATAACTCTGTGTTTGTACCATTGTATAATTGGTTTGCAGTTGTTTTTAGGTTCTTAAAGACAATAGCATTTCTTAATAGTAGATTACAGTTTAATACCACACTGGTAGCCTCTCTGTCATAAGAAAAACTTATTATGATTTACATGACGGTCATGTAAGTCTGGTATGCATGTTTTCAGGTAACCCACATCCAAATGTCAGCTAATACGCACAAAGTGCTTCCCTAGTGTCAACAACAAATTATCTGTCTTGTTAACTAATTACCTGAACATGTCAAAAAAGTTGTTGCTGTTTGGAGGTAAAGTGGCTTCATTCATCTTCATCTTTTGCGCGCTGTGTGCAGAGATGCAGCTGACGCCTGCTAAGGCTGTTGCAGGGAAACTGGCTTTCAGTTCATCAAAACTACGCTCCACAAATGTAACATTTAGTTCTCCCTTTCTCTTCATCATATATCTCCAGTCCTATATTTAAGATGACTGAAGCTAAATCGTTTACATTTTTAGCCACAGATCTGCAAACCTAGTTTGTTTTGCTTTTGCAGGAATTAATCATTTCTTCTTCAGTAAAGTTTTAAATCTGCAGAATTTTACATGATTCGGTTTTTCATATCCCATCTTTGCAAAATATTACTCCCATAATTGAAACACTTCCCTATAATAATAATAATAATAATAATAATAATAATAATAATAATAATAATAATAATAATAATAATAATAATAATAATAATAATAAATTGATGTCTACTTTGCTTGGAATTTTTCTTGCCATTTTTTGCATAATGCAAAATGGCATTATATACTATCACCTGTTAATGCATTTCCTCCCAACTTCTGTTTATGAATAAAACATTAAGTGTTTGATAGAACACTTAATGTTCTATCAAACACTTACATTTTTGATTAATAACAACAGCCAAATATCCTGTGTTCATATACTCTTCCAGTTTCTACATTTTCAAAGGTAATTTGTGTTCTCTTAGAGCCTCCAGCTACGTCTTTCACCTCCATCCCTCTTTTTTATTGCATTTTAACCAGGGGTGAATGTAGGCGTGTACGGTCGGGTACTGCATACCCCTATTGTTCACGTTTCTGCACCGTACATAACAAATGTGTTGAGTGGGTCGGTTACAACCCGTCAAATATGGAGCGGTAGCACCATTTCTTTGGGATCATTCTTTATTCTATTTTTATGCTAACATGTAAAATTCTTAAACCAAAATTATTTCTTTGTAGCTCTTCAAGCAGGCAAAATTTCTTGTCGCAATTTACAACAGCAGCAGCAGCAAATGTTTGTAAGTTACATTTAATTTTACTTTTAAGATATTTTTAAGTCAAGTATGATTCAAAATTTTAAACCTGATAGAATGATGAAAAATCCAACTTAAATTAATGGTTTCAATATACCATTGTCAATATAATCTTAATATTGAACCATTAAAATCCCTGTTTTAATCCCTAGCCTCCTGAAATATACCCTTCTGAAGTCCGTCATGGCGCATCGAGTGATTCAGTGACGCAGTTGCAAAGGGTTAATAGTTTGAGTCATGCAGAACTGATTTGACCGTTTCCATAGCAACGATCAGAAGCAAGACATTTCCCCAGAACTACAGAGACTCATTGCAGCTGTGACCTCATCTATGACATAGATCAGGGGTCCCCAAACTTTTTCCTGTGAGGGCCACATAACTTTTCCCTTCTCTGCTGGGGGGTCGGAGTCAGTTTGTAACAGAAAAAGTGTGACGATTGCAGGAGTGCCTATGTAAAAATATATTGTTTTCCAGAAAGCACAATCAAATAACATTCCCTGGGTTCTTCACAGAATAAAAGTCAGGAATTAAATAATGCTAATAATGAAATAAATAATAACCAAATAACCCTCTCTGGGTTCTTCACAGAAAACATCCAGGAAGGATTATAGTCCGTATTTTCCCAACTATGAGCCGCACTGGACTATAAGCCACAACCCCAATTTTTATTTCTTTTTTTTAAACCACTAAACATACACATATAAGCCGCAGATATCTCTGCCGCTCCAGGTTTTCCTCAACGATGCAGCAGCAGCAGAAGGGGGTGGACACCCAAAATTTGAGTCATAACAGGTCAATTGAATATCACATTTATTATGGTTGAAAAAGAAAAAGTTGCCAAGATTAGATTTAACAGAACTGATTACGGTAGTTTCCGAACGGTAACTGTAACAGTAAAAGTGCTGATCCTTCGTGTCTGCTACTAGCATGTTCTAAATCAGTGGTCCCCAACCTTTTTATTAACGCGGACCGGTCAAGACTTGGAAATTTTGTTGCGGCCCGGGAGAGGGGCAGAGGGAGGGGGACAGTTGGTGTTCCCACTAAATACTGAATGTCCCCTATTGGGTTGTCTTGGCCCTTTTATCGCAGTCTGTGGCCTTTTCCCGAACGAGAATACGACCTGATGAATGTGACAGGTAGCCAATCAGAAAGTGCGGTGACATAAGAACAGAGGGGAATCCCAAACAGCTGACATATCGCGCAACTGAGAGTCCGATGGATATCGGACATGATACGTGGAAATGTTTATTATTAAATTTAAAGGTCATTATTATGTTTATTCAGTTAAAAATGTTAACTATGATAAAACATATTCACCTCCAAATCATAGTGCAGCAAATAGAGCGGCTGCTACCGTCTTCTTTCATCCACCGCCTTTTCTTTTTGTTACTCTTTTATCTCTTAAAATGACTCCACAAACTATAACTATTGCTTCTACATCGTCATCCGTGTTTGGTTATTCTAAATTCCCGCTATGTTGGGGGGTTTTACTGGATTTTCCTCTGGAATCAGGATGTTCCTGACTGGAATCGGTTCGTGTTGCTCCTGCCTTGGACACATGAACCGATTGAACCTGTTGTACTTTTATCAGCTCTGTGGTCACAAAGGTTTGGAGAATCGGCCGACATTTCTTAAATCTAAACCAGTCTAAACCAGACTTAAGACCCACAAGCTCTATCATCTCCTCTGGACCACTGCCCAAATGCTCTGACTCTGGTCGCTATGGTAACGTTTATATATCCCTTCAAAATAACAGAAGTGCCACAAAATCGAACATTTTACTTTCGTGAAAATTTTAACTCACGATAACGACTAACGGAAGCCCTGAGCTTGTTTCTCTGCAACGAGACTGGGAGTGATGAGAGACAATGTCACCCGAGCTGTGCTGCTTGAGCACAGCCTGCTTGGTCTCTACGTGGCTATTGCAGCTTGAAGTTTCATTGCCTCATTAGCAGCCGGTCGCCGCATGTTACGCAGAGCGGGCTTGTAATGTGGGATTCACCTACCGGTCTGTGATAAATCCATTCTACTGTCTCTTCTCTGTGCCTTTTCCCCTTTGCAAAGAAACTTTCCAAAGACATCTGATCAGTTTCTTACTCATTTTGCTGCTTGTGGGCTCAATGTTGGTGCAAGTAACCAGACTTCCAATGATTCACTTCCTGCTAAAGAGCCCCCTGGTGGTTGAAGAAAAATCCACATATAAACGGCTTATAGTCCGTAAAATATGGTAAATGAAAAAAAATCTGAATGATCTCTGGTGTTGTTCATAATTACATTTATATTGATCTATTTATTTACAGCAATGTGGGTTTTTATACAATAAGTGATGTTTTTCTGTAAAATTTGCAAGGCTATGCGGAGAAATGATCATTTTTTGATAATTGCTGGAGAAGATGAATTGATCTACACTCTGAATCAGGTAGTTAATCTTATTTAGTCATGGCTCATAATTATTAATTTTATTTTGCAATTGACTTTTATCAAGAACATTTTGAACTAAATCCTGAAACTGCAGATTTCATTCTATCTGACACCCAAAAATAAAACCACCATAGCATTATATCAGTTGTTTTTGCTCAGTGGAAAGCAGACAATTGGTACTCTATCTGATGGGAAAGCATGTTCAGTGATTAACTGATTCCCCACTACTGGTTCCTATTTCCGCGCAGATAAAAAGGTCTGGTCGACCTATTTCCCTCTTGTAGATGGAATAAAATATTATGTCTTTTAATGGATAGGCCTATTTTAATCTCCCATATTAATACTTTAGTATGCAGGATATTATTGTTCTGTACCAATGACTATAATTAGTTTTGTTTAATAATCTCTGTCAATCCTAAAATTGCTCACTTGCTTTTTGCATGGAGGGTCATTAATTTACAGTCTTCACAGCAGGGTGGGATGAAAGCTGCCCATGAACAGGTTAAGTGATTAGCCAGTTATGGGTAAGAGAAAAAAAAACATGCACTTTGCATGTCTTTTTGTGGGGTTTTTTAACGGGATACATGCAGTGGTGTAATGTGGGCTAGAAATGCAACCCCTCAAACAAAAAATCATGAGCAATTGCTTGATTTACTTTTTCCTCTTGGTCATTTAAATTTAAAATTAAATCTGTTTCTCTATTGGTTTCACCAAGGATTGGTTCACTTTTTAAAAAGCAGAGTAAAAGCTGCAAAGAGTCTTTTTAAGTTTAGAGTTTGAGGAGAGACAGAAATATCATGGAAAACTGACTGGCATCTCTGGTCTGTCATTTCAATGTTAATTTATTGTCCTATGTTCCTCCTATGTACTCCTAGCAAAACGGGCATTACATCTGTGGTGTCATAATGTTAAGAAAATAATCTGAGTGCAGCGTTCATGTCAGAGGCTCTAAAAAACATTGTAGCAACCGGTAAGTCCGCTGAATTGCATTTTAGCATTGACACTTGATAATCCCATGAACTGAAATTGATCAGTTGCATATCAACAAAAATAAACCTCAAGTGTAAATTCGTTTCATCAACCAGGTAATTGTGATTGCACACATGAACAACAGTAAATTATTGTGGAGATTTCTTTCTTTTGAGATTCACAAAATGGGCCTGTTTAATGGAAATGAATGAATATCTAAGAAGGAATCACTAGCAGAATCAGTAAATTTAGTAAAAGTAAAATCCAATTCAATTAAGTATACAGAGTATTATCAGCTACATAAAAGTATAATTTCATAAGAAGCTATTGTGATGTTTTGCTTTTACAAAATTTTAACTCGCAGGCTTTGCACAAAACTCCACATAGCTACTTCAGTTCAGAAAAAGGTTTATACGAAAACAAAAAATAAATTTTTTGACAGGAGGAATAAAATCAAATGTCTCAAAAAATGTTAATTCCACCCATTTTCAAAACCAACTTGATCAGAATTATTTTAATTTAGTTCAATCAAATACAAAGCCACTTAAATACAGTCCCATTTAAAACTAGTTATTCTGCATTGGATTCAGAATCATTTGGTTAAAGATTGTACAAATTAGAAGTCATATTTAATCTGTTTCATTTAATCAACCATTTGAAATTCAACTGTGTTGCAATAGTGTGCAATATTTTCCTCTCAATTTGATTTTTTTTTCATATGGGCTGTTATTTCATTTTTAACCGTTTCCTGCGAGCCTGTTGATCATGAATCTAATATTTCGGTATTCCTAAGCGTATATTTCCATGTTGGTTCCTCTTGAAGGGGTTATTGCTTCTCCTAATGTTATTTTCTTAATTATTATTTTATAAACGTTTTCTGGCTTCATGTGACAGTGGCCAGACAGGAAAGTGTGTTGTGAGGGAGAGGGAAGACGTGCAGCAAAACTCATCGGACTGTAACTCGAACCTATGACGGCCCGTGACCTGCTCTATTTTTAAACTGAGTTTTCTCTCTTTACTGTGGTTAATATGTTTATTTCTACATGTTTAGAGACAAATGGTGCAAAGGCATCTTGGGATTTAATAATGTTAAAAGCAAATGTCACTGTGTAAAAGATTAGGACCCAAGGCTTGTTTGAACCACTATTTAAGTTCTGAGATTTGATTACTTTCAGGGTCTGGTTTAGAAATTTCCTGACTGAATAGATGTTAGGTGGACTGTCTGATCTCAACATTTAAGCTTAACAGTTAATTTTTTTTTCTTTTTTCACAAAGAGAACATATTGATTCCCGATAACAACTCCATAGAACTCGCATACTTCAAGGTATCTGAAGTACTTTTTTTTCTTAATATGGTAGAACTGGAAAGGTAGAAATTGCTAAGACCTTGTGGTGGTAAGGGCACGAGGACAAAACTGTTGTCGGTGTTTGTGTCTTAACCAATTCAGTGCTCATTCAAACAGTTGTGAATCTCACACTAAGACCCATATCCACAGGTGACACCTGAGCCAACAATCTTCATCTGTTTCTTAAAACGCCGTCACTCGTCTCTTTGTATGTCTCTCTCCACCCGCCTCGTCTCAATGCAAAAGTCAGAATGGCAAAGCCTCCAATCACATTACTGTAAACCCGAGAACATTTAAATGCTAATGTTATAAGCTCACATGCCTAATATGATAAGCTGACAAGCTTATTATAAGCTCAGAAGTTTTAAGAGTTTCTCCCATTAGTTATCACAGGAGGCATTAACTTGCATCACTGAACTGTGCCAGAAGGTATGGAGTTAAATTCTCCTTCAGAAGAGATTATTTTGGCAGGTTTCTGACAGTACTGTACAGTTGCAGGATTGCGCAAAAACGGTTTTTCCTGAGACAGGGACGTTTGCTTGGAGAGGTTTGATCTAAACGTGTGTACACACGTGTTCTACTGACTGGAGAGCTCTCTACGTGTGGCTATAGTATGAAGGATCATTTATCCAACAGGGAGCTAAATAACAGCTGAGCTTTCTGCCGTCCTCATGATGCATTGTGCAGGGTTCAGAGTCTCTGTGTGCATCAGAATATAAAATAAACGCTGTATGTAGCGTTGCGTCTCTTTTTTTTATATCAAAGAAGAAAAAAAAACCTGGGCTGTACAGAGGTGCAGGAGTTAGGACTGTTGACTGAAGTTCTGCTTTCTGTGTGGTCTTTCGTGTCTGCTATGGAGAAAGTGTACAAAAAGATTGAAATAAGATTTGGATTTGATAGTTCCACTACTTCTCACAAACAAGACCCAGAAAAGGATGAATATAAAATAGCAGCAAACTCTGCTTAGGTCCACTTTACAAAACTATTTAAAAAATACTAACGTGGAGATTATTTAGATTCCAAAATTGTGTTTATTTCAGTTTTAAACTAAAATACTCACTGAATTTGTAACTCATAATTCTTTGAGAAAGTGTTTGATGGAAAAAAAAAGAAGGATAGTGAATACTTTTGCAAGGCACAGGAAGCCTGACAGATCTCTCCAGAACAGATGTAATTTTCTGATATACCCGAATCATTAACATTTAAAGTATTTACATTTTAATCAGGTCCTGTGTTTCACATCCGTCACGTTGATTAACCTTATCACCAGATGATATACTTTAGACGCATTATGAACGACAGGATGGGAACGACTGGAATGGGCCTTGCTCCACAATCGTTCTCTTGTCTCAATTAGTCAGTGATACTGCATCTGAGTAACAGCTGGCAGCTTCTGTCTGTCTAATCTCTCACTGCAGCTGTGCTGGAACAGGGAACATGCTAGCCTAATTAGCCATGCTGTCTCCACGGGAAAATGAAGCCTTGAGGTCCTAGATCAATGTTGCCATCCCCTATTCACTCTCCTCTTCTGCTATAGACGAATACAAATGTCCAAAGCATCGTCACCGAAACATACAATGAAAAGCCGCTGTTGTCCATGAAATGGCTTTGCAACGCTAGCAAAGAGTTGGCTAGTCATTTTTTGTTTTTAGCAAAAAATGAATACACATAGGAAATCGGATTTTCCATATGTTGTAAAATTAGCGTAAAAAAATAACAAAGGGGCAGTGCATGTATTTTCAAGGCTCATAGGGCTACTTTAAAGCACAAATAGCTATGCTAACTAATATTAAGTTAATAAGATAAGTTATGGCACATAAGATGTGGCATAACTTTTATGGCACATGTGTATGTGCCATAAAAGGGAGTATGGTACACTGGTAAATTAAATTGGTAAGAAAGGGAGCAAAAGACTGAGAGATGAACACCACCAAGTTATTAGGTTGAAACTACTTATTAAAACTGATGGTAGAATGAGTGGAAAACGGTGGAGCCTTAGTTCTCAAACTGAGGTATGAGTACCATTATTGTTGCTTTGGTTGCCAAAAATTATATTTGGTAAAAAAAAAATTCAATAAATAAATAAAAAATTGCAAACATTTCTAAGGTTTCATTGGACTAATTAAATATCACAATAATGATTCATTCTGACCTGTGTTTTAGACTGAAACTACCCAAAAGAGAAGAGCAATGAGAAATTTTTAAAGAACAGCCAGTAAACTAAAATGGAAATTAGTGAACCAAGTGCATGTGAAACTGGCTTCTTACTTGCTTAAGAAGTTGGAAAATGAATAGGGGAATGACACCATGGCCAGCTTAATAAAGTTATAATTACAGAAAACCTGTGAGTGTTAATCCCTATATTGGCAACAATTAACAATACCACCTAATGATAGTGTATCTCTTTAGATTTTGTGTACACAAGACCAATGAACATCTCATCTCATAGATGTTGAGCAGCATCTGAAAGATTTGATGAGGTACAAAATATAAGTGCAAATAGACTACTTATGTCAGCCTTCACTGTGTTTTAAACGAATAGCAGCAATGTTCCATTTCGAGGTTGTGTTTGAGGAAAACTTAATATTACCACTAGCAATTTTTACTTCAGTTTACCACATGTCTATTTCTGCAACTTGCAACTTGGAGCTTTTTTAACTTCTGGGTAAAATTGATTTGCACAAGTAAACTTCATTACTTTTTCCTTCTTATTATCTCTTGCTTGCCCTGACATTGCTCAAATGACATAGAATATTTTCTCACCTCAATCTTTATACCCTACCACATTATTAGGTATTTGGATTACATTTTAATGACAAAGAAAGATGAGCAGCTGTAAGTAAATTACACTACCAAGCACTACCATCCTACATATTTAATACTTGAGCATGAACAATTGGATCATCAATTAAAGGTCAGGGAGCCAAAACCTATTGGTAAATAGTGAAGTGTGACAATTCTGAGACTTGATACAGTATAAAAGCACCACTGGATGTTTCTACTTAAGCTACGTAGAGAGTCAGTGTGCACTGATGAAGAATTGCCTTAGGTCAAAGCAGCTCAAACTCTTGGTATTGTGATTATTACTGTTTTCTGATTATTTCTGCAACTTTCGTTCAGCCACTTTGGGTTGGGGTTCTGTACAGTGGGTCAGTTGCGGGAATTCAGATACTTCAAAGTCATGACAGAACCTGGTGCTTAAAAGCGTGCTTCATTACTTTACACTTAGATCGACCTGAGATGGATTTTCAAATGCTTCAGCATAGATGGTAAAATAGGAAACAGCACGGCAGCACCTTTAAAAACAGATTGTCAAAGGTTTGACAATCTGTTCGCAGTTCAGTGTGATTGAACTGTCTTTTATATTTATGTTTAATAGCTGGAGGTAACATTTCCCTTCAGAAATCCATTTTGATCAGTGAGTACAGAGAAAGGCTATTAAATAGAAAATTAAATATACATTTTGCTGGTGGACTATTTCTTGTTGAGTTTATTTATTTATTTATTTATTTTATTTTATTTTTTTTACCTAACATCTGGTTATACCAAACAAATGTACCGATTCTAAAGCTCTTCCCCTGAGAGACTTCGGGAAGTTTTACTTTCTTTAACTGCTCTCATGCCATTTCGGTTGATGTGAAGGAGCACAGTGTCATTGCTACGACCCCTGTTTGCTGTAACACTACCTCCCCCCTCCACCCCTGCTCAGCGGGGCCCAGCATGGGTCACAAACCTGTGATAAACAGGAGGGGCCAAGGCTCGATTTGGGGAAAAATGGGCACTTTCCACAGCATCTGAAAATGTCTAGAGTAATGCTCTAAATTATTGGGGTCAGTGACTGCACCGGCTCTGTTGATTTGTCCATGGACACAGAAGGCTCACACTGACACTGAAGGACATTTTTCCACTTCCAAGGACTGTAAATTTAGAGACGTGCCTGCACCGGAGTTGCTTATGCGACGGCAGCATGATTGAGGTGTTTAACTATAACCCCCCTTGTTGATGCAAAACACACACACACACACACACAAAAAAAACAACACTAATGGTATTTACGCTGGGTGTTTGTGCTGTGTGGTAAAGGGGACATCTTGCAAACAAAAGATTGTGAGGTTTAATCTCCTGACCTACCACGTGTCTAAATGTCCTTGGGCATGATACAGAGCCCCACGATGTCTATGACACAATTATAGGTAGGTGATTGAGAGAACAAGGCAATGCATAAATAGCTGGAAATTATACAGTAAACCTACAGTGTCTTGTGTTTGTGTAAACGGGAGAGTAAAATCCCATGTAAAGTACTTAGCAGAGCCAGGACAGGGTTAAAAAGGTCAAACCTTTGTAAAAAGTTATTCTGACACAATGGTGCCATATCCACCATAATAAACAAGCATGTCAAGTGTTCTGACAGGCAGGCCTCAGAGCATATCTGCCATTAACCCCCGAAACGCGCATCCTCGCAAAGCTCCAGAAGTGTATATTTAACCATCCTGCATCACCAGAGTTACATGATTCCAGCTAATCAGCCTAATGAGCCAAAGATTGCAGCAGTAATCAAGCATCATTAGGTTTATGAGTATTTATTGTCTGCAGCGTGGAAATAATAAAGAACAGCACCTCTTGATGATGGCACACAAAGGAGCACAGTCCTGCAATCTGTTTATTAATGAGATCTGTCACCTGGCCACCACAACTCAACAGGCCGGGTCATCCATCAGCGCCGGGCTCCCAGCACTCACAAGATGCATGCACTTCCCCGTTCTGACCTGAATGTTTAGACATTTCGAAGTTGGCGCAAAGAGCTCTGCGTGGTTCAGAGTATCATGTAGTTGCCCTTAGGCGGCACTGGGGCCCCTTTTGTTTCCTTTCTTGTCGTCTGCATTTTATGCACGTGAGCACGCCACGTCTGCTGCAGAGAAACAAACCATATGCAAGTGTGGAAAGTTAATTTGTTTGCATTCAGTTCCAACAGTGCCTCATGTTGTTTTCCTGTGAGCGATGTGTCACGCTGCTTGCAGCTGACTTGGGTGTCGGGGGGGAAGCCACCGTGCAGGTGCCCCTCCATATTTGCTCCATTTTACTTCAGCTGTTTGCAAGTGATGTCATGCTAGTTAGGATTAAAATTATATTCACACCCAAACAAGATCCATTTTCACATTTTTCTTGCTTTCAAATGTTTTTTTTTTTCCCCCCAAAGAAAAGTGTGATTAAAAGTTGGATTCTTTTTGTCTTGTACTCTCAGCACCTCTGCTAAAGAATGTGAAATCATAAGGAGGGTTGCCTTCAAGCAGGAGAAAGAAAAGAAGGTTAGAGAGATAGCAACACAGACTTCTTTATCTGGAGAGAAATGTAACACCCATTGCATGGATAATCTGATCCATATTGAGACATGAGTACGCCAAGATTTAGGGGGGATATTCTTGAGTTTTATCTGTGACTGCTATAACTATAAATGTGTTGGATTTTTTTTATTTTATTTTTTTAGATTAGTGCTCTGTAGATTTTTTAACACTGACAAGAAACTGACATGGTCCATGCATTAAATAGTTGTTGTTCTTTTTCTATTTTGAGCTTTGATTGAACCATGCTCAGTGTTGCTGCTTCATCTAAAAGGTTGTGTAACTGGTGATGTGTTTTTTTTTTTCTTTTGTTAAGAAAACAAATGTGAGAGTTGTTTTCGTAACAGTTCTGAAGATGTAAAAAGAAATGCACTGTAATATAAGTCTCCAAACCAGTGTTGCAGCTGTAGCAACAGATCCTGTTCTGTGCATCTGGAAACAGGCTTACATTAGCCAAGAGCTATTTCACAGGTACAGCCAAGCAGAAAAATAATTCAAAGGTTTGCTTATCAGGAAGACCAGTGTTAAAGTTCAACAAATGATTTTTTTTTTTTCCTGAGTCAATGTTCACATAGCTGTCGGTTGGAAATGGGGAAAGGATGTCGAGGCAGAGATGTAGATTCAGAGTATTTATTTTATCAGTTTCTTGTAATACAGAAATGCAATCTTCCCACAGAACCTTCAAGCATAGACGGTGTTGGCCTGCCCTCACTGGTCACTTTACTCCACACCTTGGTAGATGTCAGGGTGGACACCCTTTTGATTTTAAAGCTGCCTTCCTTCTTCATGGTATAGATTCAACAGGGTGTTTGAATTTTTCCTTGGAGATTTTTCTCCATGTTGAAAAGTTAGCATCTCACAATTCCTGCAGCTTTATCAGTTGTCCATCCATGATACAAATCTCCCGTTTTACCACATCGCAAAGATGCTCCATTGGATTTAAATCTGCTGTTGCCATCAGATCACATATACACCACAGGCATAAAGAGACGGACGTGGTCAACAAGTTGGATTGTGGCATTTAAACAGTGGTCAGTCGGTACTATAGGGGCTCAAAGTATTCAATGAAAATACATTTCAGGATATGCAGAACGCATAGTACTACTTCAGTCATCTCAAACCAGTCAGCTCAACTGCTGCTGATGTTTTCTGTTATTCAGCCATCCTCCGTAAACCCAAAAAGTACTTGTGCATGAAATTCTGACCAGACCCTGAAATTTACACACAGACCAGCTCATCTTACCCACTTAATCGTGCTTAATTCAAAGCCAGTCAAATGTTATCTCATTCCGATTCTAATGCTCAGCTTGAATATCAGAAAGTGTTTTTCATTATGTCTGGATGCCTAAATACGTTGAGCTTCTGCAATAAATGGGGAATTCGCCATTTGTGTCAGGAAGTAATTGAATATGTACACCTAATAAAGGGAAATCCAGGTGCCCATACATACAAAGCCTAAGAACAGAGTTTGCTTCTGAAATCTACTACTGCCACCCTTCCATTTTGGTGCCCATGGCTCCCAGTGCACCAAAGACCCCTGGCACAAATGAGAGACCTTGACTTTTCACAACCTTACTATTTCTTCTTTGAGCTCTTGGTATATTTCCAGCTTGCCATTTTTCTTATTTGTAATGTTGATGTCACTAGGTATTGCTTTGTCTCTCCCTACTGACCCCCATTTTATCTTTTCCTTCACCACAATGTCAAGGTGGTATGTGCTCATGGTACAGGATCTTAGATCTATTCATCTCAACCATTCTTGGCACCGTCTTTAACCTGGACTTCCACATAGAGCTCAGCAAAAATGTTCATGCACATTGTTGCAGTTGCGGGGTTATGATGTTTAACATACAGTTTGCCTGCCAATACATTTACCCTCCATCTTGTTGTGGTTCAGGGTTATCTCTGCATAGCGTGCATTCTTGGATACTGTTGTTGTTACCTCGTCGGGCTTTACTTCATCCTTGTTCTCAAGTTAAGGCACTAGTTAAAAGTGCCCTAACTTTTAACTTTTAACTTTAGTAACTGAGGTTACTAAAGAGCAACCTTTACTAAGAAACAAATAGAAGGATGCAAAATAATAAGATCACAGTGACTGAGATGTTGCCCAGACTATCATGTCAGATGTTGGGGACCCACAACAATCTGCTGAAATGTGGGCTACAGCAATAAATGAGTAGGAGTGAAGAACATTAAGATATAGAAAGAGATTAATATCTGCCTCTTTGAAAACTATTTGATATGTTGGATGAATTTGTACTTTGATACCAAGACAAAAAAAAAAAGGTTTCTTGCCAGTTCTTGGTAATTTATTATAAAAACTTGCCACTGAAAGTTTCCTCATTTCCATTTCATTAATCTATTCATCACAAAGAAAAATGCATGAACCCCTTGGTAATAGGTTGCTCAGTTAAATGTTCTGAAACTGTGGCAGAGTGAATCAAAAGATAGATGCTGTGAACACCAAAGTTAAAGTCAAAAAAATTTGAACTCTGAAAGGGCAATGAATGTCTATTGTGCTGCAAATGAAAATACCCCGACAGTGTGTCTTACCACTGATTAAAAAAAAAAGAAATTCTGGGGGGTGAGGAGGGGAGGAAACATTCTGTATTTTTTATCAGTATCCAACAGTTAAATTCTCTCTTTATTATTGGTGATTTGAAATGATAGTTTGGAAGTTCTGGTTGTATAAAAGTGTAGAAGCAGATGTTTTTGACCTAGATGGAGGGAAAAATTGTGGGGTGACAGTCTGCAAGTGTGTGAGGGGATTAGCAACCAAAGTGCAAACACATGCTGCTGACAGCCAGTGAATAATAGAGACTGGGTCCAAACATCAGCTTAAAAGAAAGGAAAAAAACAACAACTTTATTTGTAGCTGTACAACATTATAAACAAACTACTAGCTAATTACGATAATGTAGTGATAAAAATAATAAAAAATAACTAGAGAAACATGGATATTTAAGACTAAAACACAGCATCAGGCTTTTGAAATTTATGAGACCTTTATTCTATTTGTGAAAAAACACACAACCATTAATTATATGCATTTTTGTTGGCACTGACAATCTATATCTATTATTCATATCACTTAATGCCAGATTATCAGATACAGTCACAAAATAAGACCTCTCCTGTTGGGTGCCTCAAAGCTAGAGTAATAAAAATAAATTAAACAAATAATTGGGGTAAATAAATAAAGTAAAAAATATATATAAGGTTTTTCTTTTCCCCTCATTATTAGGTTTTCCTGTCTCTGACCGAACAGACAAAAAAAGTCAATTGTTTTCTGAATCGACTACAGATGCAAAGATGTTCGTTTCAGGTTACGGTGGCAGAGGAAAGAAAAATAAACAAGAACCCAGGGCTTGATGATGATAAATCTCACAGTTTGAATCATATGTTTTTACTAAAATTATCTGACAGACCAAGGGAAGATTTATGAGTCTGTGGGATATTTCAGTTTTTTTTTTTTTTTTTTTCTTTCGTTTCACCGTGAATGTGCCCTGGCACACTCGGCTCCAATTCAAACACAGCTGCCCTGCTCAGGGATATTCATCTACCTTCATTAGAAATGCCAAAGTGACTCTGAAGATGCAATTCATTAATCCTTAGCAGTGAACAGTGTTCTTCATATTGTTATGGAAAATCAATGTGATTGAGTTGGAGGTCTGCCAGCGTGAGCTCCTTGGAAGGAGTCATGCTACACAGTCTTAATTTATGCCAGTAGCACAACCAGATCAAGTGGATGGGGGGAGGAAAAAAAAAATTCACACACACTTCTAAAAATGTTAGCTTTATTTAACCACCAAGTCCGCATCATCTTCCAACAATGGTGCGTTCACAGCAAAGGTGAGCGTCTTGTGAAATGTAAATGTAGAGATGATTGATGACATTTCATCACTTTGCTTAAAAAAGACTTAAAATGTGATCACCTGTTCCTCACGTCACCTGGCTCACACATTTAAATGATTTTGAGTGACGTGCAAAACTGTTCAGTAAATGTTAAGAACGAATGTTGCCCCAAATGAAAATGAAATAAGTTTCATCGAAGCCAAAAAATATGAAAAACTTTAATTCTGATCATTGAAAGTTTTGACTTGTGTAGCTGTAGGTTATGCTGAATAGCTGGAAATGTGGGTAATTTAATAATGATCTTTAGGACTATTATTATGAAATTGGATCACATAATAATGGCAGAGTCCAAGTTACTATTGCCCCTGAGGGGGCTCCAAGTCAAAAGGTAGAATGACCAAAGAAACCTAAAACCCAGTTTTGACAGGCTAGGAGCAATTTAAATGCAATTAGCATACAGAGCTTTACTCAAAGTTCCTGAAGGTTTCAAATATCAGAGAAAAATAGTATTCAGAAGAAGCAGCACAGACTGAAAGCCATGTGGGATAATAGCTTGTATTAGAGTCAAAATTCTCTGATTTGGGGATTGTTTTCATCAAGTAAATCTCACAAAACAGCATGTATGCAAAGTTGTCAAGAGCTCAGATAGATATATGATATGCTGATTAGTATCAATGCAACTGTTTTATACTAAATAACACTATTTACTGTTTGCCTTTTGTTTGTTGGTTCACACAGTAAGATTTTAATGGTTAATTCTCAAAACTTAAAAGAGAGAGACAAAATTTGATTTTTGTCTCCACAGAATTTCCAATCTAGCCCAGTATTAGCGATCCATTAGCATTTTGTAATGTCTAAATGGGATTTGAAGACTGTTTAAGGATTCAACAACCTCTTGGATAAATGTTCGGGTAATTTTAACACTGTTTCAATTGCCTCTCAACTTCCCATTGCTGTTTGAATGATGGCTTCCAGTGAGTATTAAAGGCTGTAGAATACAAAATTAATCGTCAGTCCCTTGGCGTTTTCATAGTAAGTCGAAGCAGAAAGTGAATAAACTATAGTTTTGATTAATGTAATTTGTGACATTAAATAATAATGATTAAAAAAAAAAAAACTTTCATTTTCTTGCAGGGCTTGGGACCTGCTCACACTGCCAAAGGTACCAAAAGCCGGTTCAGTAAACACGGTGCTGCTGTGCTTGATTGGCTTGCAACTTGATTTGACCATGACCTCAGAGAGTATCTATAAGGTGTTGTCAAAGGGAAGATGAGAGACACCAGAAATAACACAGGTGTCAAGAAGGCCAATATCAAGCAACCTGAGCTTCTTTTACACCTCAGTGGTGCCACAGACTGATCGCCTACATGACATGCTGCATTGATGAACTAATTCATGCAAAAAGAGCCCCATCCATGTATTGAATACGTAGAAATGAACATGTAAGCCTGACATAGAAAGCATTTTTTTTTTACTGACCTTAATGTAATCTTTTTTTTTTTTTTCGGAGACAGAATTTCTGGTAAAGGCTTGAGGTATTCCATTTGATGTGTAATGAATATATATAATTCATGAATTTAACTTTCTGACATGAGAACGAATATTGAACTTTTTTACGTTGCTGTAATATTTTCAGATGAGCCAGTACCAAAACATGATAAACAAAATAAAAATGTTCCCACCACCCTTAATGCCATGCTTTTGGTGAAATTATTTTTAAGTATTGCCAAAAACCCTTTGTTGTTTTCATAAAGCAGAAATGCTGGCTGGTTCTGTTACAGTAGTTTTTAGAACATAGGGCTTAATAAGCCGAATGCTGTTTCTGAGCTACAGGCTGCAGATCTCTGTAGTGGAGGACCAATTACAGATAACACATTTACACATCTTTTCAAAGCCATTTAAATTAACCTCACATGTGTCATCAAAGAGTACATTTTTGGTTCCTTTATTGCGTCATTTGGACAGTCACTGTTTTCTGTAAATCCTTAAGCTACCAAAACATGGCAAAAAGATGTTGGCTTAAGTTTGAATAAAAACAGGAGAGAAAAAAAATCACTGAATTGATAAAAACCCAAAAGCCTACATAGTTGACCTATTTCCTAACCTCCACCTCCCACGTTGAAATTGTTTGCTAAATTTATAACCAAACAAAATAATGTCATGGGCAACTGAGATTTTTAACTTATTAAACCTCAGGGATGTCTGCCTTTGCCCTTCTGGCGTAATATCACTGGTTTACTAGTGTATGTTTAATTAGTGTTGAGAGCTGACAGGCCTTCTGCTCCAAGTTCCTTGATGTTTGCTGGTTGCCTTTGGCTCCACTGACCACATAATCATTGCTGGGCACATCAGGGACAAGGCTTGATTTTCAAAGCCTTTCGCTTCACTGATTCGCTGTGCATCCATGAGATTGATCACAGTGGTTTATCTGTGGCAACATGTGCCTCATCCCCTCAGATTTGGGGGTTGGTGGGGGCGGTTGCCTGAAGGAGTTGTGTCCTTGCTTTGGCCGAGCCACCAATGTGCGGGGTAGAAGAAGGGACAGTGTGACAGCAATACAGCCATGGCCCATCAGATTCTGCCTTCGGCTTCCCTTGTGATTAAAGGAGTAAGAGGCCAAAAGAGAGGGAGAGAGAGAGAGAGAGAGAGAGAGAGAGAGAAAGAATAGGAGACATGGAGAGCGAGAGGAAGTACCTGGGATAAAGATGCATATCAACTGTTGCTTCAAAATACGGTAGATACGTGTGACCAAACCTTCAAAAGGTGTTCATCTCAATTAAACCTAAATGATCTCTAGATTTGTCCAATCTGTAAGCTGTCAAACAAAAATAACTCAAATATTGCCGCAAGCTATAGATAACAAATATTACTTAGCCGTTCAAGACGAAACAAAAACAGTAATTTGACACTAGAAAAAGATGCAGAAAAGCATCTCAGCAGTGAGTACAAAACAACTGATTTCAAATGGATGATAAAAAAATACATATATTTATTTATATACGTCGTGGTAGTAAATCAAAGCAGGAGATAGTTGGCACTGTTTTTGGTATTCAGAAGATGGTGCTATTTGTTTGAGAATGCATTGTGTTCACGAGTCTGTTTATTTGCTCCCTGTGGCTTTCACAGCTGCCCTTTGCAGAAACAATGTGCTTTATCCACAATGCTTGACACCGGCAGGAGCCCATATTAAAACATATGCGTGCTATCTATTAATTTGTTGGGAGGTTAAGGAAGAAAAACATGAAATATAGTTTTATTTAGCTGGGACCTCTATCCCCCTGTTGTCTCAAAAACATCCACATGAGGAATTTATTTCCATACAGGACTCAACCTCCTACCATTACCCAGCAAGCAATAACACCAGCAACAACTCTGAATATTTATTATAAATTTACTTCGGCTACTATCTCACATGATTAAGACACTAAAGATCACCTTTCCCCTCAATTAGCATATTGGCACAATAAATGGAGTTGGAGTATTCTGAAAATAATAATAATAATAATGATAATGATACAATACAGAACACAGAGTTCTGTGTTATGTTGCAAAATTCTCAATGTAACCTTGAAGTAAACTCACAAAACACTAAGAAATGTCGAAGTGTTCACACTGCAAGGTTGTGTGATCGTTGCCTTGTTCTTCCATCTGACTGCAGAACTTCACGCTAGTTTCAGAATGGAGGGATGGTAGACTCTGCAAAGAAAGGAAAGAGTTGGGGTAATTTGCGCTAATTTGAGCGAACTCAAATCTCAGAGCCTATTCCACAGGAGACCTCAACAGCACTTTCAGATGGTCAAAAAACTGTGGTAGTGTAACCAGAAGAACAAGATCATTATTTCCATTGCACTTGTTCCACACACTGTAAGCCAGAGACAAGCCGAGAGGGAAGGGAATTGACATTGATTTTTCTTTAGAAATTGATTTTTCTCCTCACTGACAACAGTGTGAACGCTTCAAAAATAAATCAACAAGAGTGAATATGAGCAGTAGCAGTTCATGAAGTGCTTACTTCAACATTCAAACCTGTTATCTGTGCTGGACTATTAAGGGCAACGTAAGGTGCTTCGTGTCGCCCTTTTTAAAGAAAGTTTTGCCTCAAACTTTAGAAAGTAAACTCAAACTGCAATGTATGAATAATGAAATGTGCCATCGATTTCAATATGCCGTCCTCGTCTTTTCAGGGAGGCAGATTGTCCCTTAGCTGAAGGGTAAATATTTGAAATAAACAATAAAATATTTAGTCAGTTCGTGAACCAAGTGCAGCCAACATTTAGACGGAGCATGCTAATACACGATATTTATGACCTGATTGGTTGGTAATGACACCTTCAACATGGCTCCTCCATGACCAAACTTGTCCATTTTATTGGTCAAGTAATTTGATCCATTTTTTTTTACTTAAATTATCTTCAAATCTTGAAGGTTCTGGGGGCCTCTAGTATGAACGTAACTTTTTTTTTTTTACCCCCATTGATTTTCTATTGAATTCAGGTCAAGAGATGGACTGAGCCATTCCAGCAGCTTTAATTTCTTTTTCTGAAAGTAAAATGTATTTAAACAGCGCCTCTCACCACAGATATTTAAATCGCAAGCATAAAAACACTACTGTAAATGTTGACATTAAAAATGGCAGTTTTAGTTAAAACTGTGAGTATAGCAAAGTCTTTAACTGCTCCTTAAAGGAGTCGGTGGAGTTCGTGCAGCGCAGGGATACGAGTTCCAGAGCCTCGAGGCCACAACCTGAAAAACTTGATTTCTACAAGCTTTAAAATGAGCTTGTAGAATCACTAACCATCTTCTGATCAGATGATCTTAAAGCCCGAGAGAAAGAGAAAGGCTCTGATAAATTCTGAATATATGAACAAAGTGTGCCCAATTACAGCTAACTGCTGACCTCATTTGACAACAGTATACATTTAGGTAGTTTTAAGTTTTAATCTTTTTTTTTTCTACAAAAAATTATCACTCCTATTTTCAATAAAGTTGCCATCTTTGCTCCTTTGCTTACACTTACATTCTTATACTATAAAAGTAGCCTGGATTTGATCCATAACTTTGGGGAGTGGACCTGTACTAGTAAGTTGTTGGTCCTGAAAAAAAAAAATTGTGAATTATAATGCAAGAAATTACAAACATAAAGGTTCAAATCTGCTTAATCAGTATAAAAAGATAGCATGTTCTACATATTGAAAGGCTTCACAGTGAAAGGTAAATGAGGCGATGTGTTGACGGCATTGTAACATCAAAAATATGCTTATCTCTGCAGCTGTCCACCAGACGGCCTATAACAACAAGATTCTTTGTCCAACTGTGTTATTCAAAAGATTACACAAAGAGCACAGACCACTGCTTTTCTTCCTCATCCCTTTTTCTATCCACAGTACAGTCTGTCCTGAATGTTGCTCATTTTCTTTGGAAACTCTGCCACATCTAACTAAAGGAGGGTATTAGTAATTTATAGTGAAGCTGTTTGTTTCATCAGGAAATAACACCTGCAACAGAGATCTTCAGAAACAGATTTTATTTAATATGAAACATACTCCTGTGGGGAATTTCTTCTTTAATGAAAAGTCTTCCCTGCAGCTCAGCACACCCAGCTCCAAGGGTGTTTACACTTCTATGTCAACCGAACATGAAGCCTTGACCTCTTTTGATCCCCTTAAATTTCTTTCCATGAGGTCCTTCTTCTACTGTCTTCTTTCTGCATCTCTTGAGTCCCTTTTTTTATGGGAACGTGTCAGTAATTGCCCTAGTGGCAGGTTGAAGCATGAACTGAAGACTCAAAAACTGTTTACGGTTTACAGTTCCTTGCAAAGTAACAGCTTTAGAACTATTCCACGTTTTCATTGTGATTTGTGGAAATTTTATGTGATAGACAAACTTAAAGGTACTTGTATTTGTAACATGATGTCTTCTTCAATAGGCTGGCCAAGAGTTCATGGGTAAATGATTGAAGTTAGATATAGGTCACCTGTGACCTGTAAACTTTGACAAGTTGACTTTACCTGTGTGTACACAGGTAGAAACCTTTGAGGCTGCAAGAGCGTCCATGTTCAGCTTTCAGCAGCACAAGGTAAAATGGAATCATGTAGACCTGAAAGTATTTTAAATCTAGATTTAAATCAAATCACTTAAGTTTGTAGCTGTAGCCTGACAAAATGCAAGAATTGTTTAAGAGGTATAGATTCTTTTGCAGAGTGTTGTATATGGAAAGACTAACATGTTTCTCCTGTGGGTAAACCAAGCATAGTCATATTCCACATAATTTGCATATTCCACTTCTCGTTCAAATCTAAAGCAAATGTTGAAGATGATCAAAAGTTATGGTGGTTGAGGAATTAATCACTTTCTAATATTGCCATTCCTGCTTTAGTTTGTCTGCTGATCCTGCCTGCAGAAGCTTATGAAGACAACGCAGACTGATTAAATGTGACAGTGGTTGAAAAAGGAGAATACTGTATGTACATAGAGGCAGAGAGGGAAATTCTCTTCAGGGGAGTTTTCAGCATAGAGAATCACTGTGTGTTGGTCAAAGTGATGTTATTTAATGCAATCTGATGAATGCAGAAGGATTCAGTTGCCAGGCATTGAATTGCCCTGATAAACTCCTATGGTAATGGAGGGGGAAGGATGGTGATGCAGTGATTTTTTTAAATTTTTATTTCATAGCAATTTCCAGCATACGATCTGTTTCCGAGGTTACCCATAACCCGCTTCTCGTCACATTAAGCATTTTGTGTATGTATACTCAGCACTTGTTCTCTTCGTAGCCCTATTCTCAGCTATCAGGACTCACTGAGGGATCCAATAAATTAACATCAGTTCGTCATTGAGCAGATTAGGTGTCCGCTAACTGTCGCTTCTGCCCACGTGCCATCTAGAAGCCTCAGGGGGACCTGTGTCTCAGGAATGATGGGTAATAAAAATGAATCATAGATGAAGGCCAGCGACGGGGTGCTACAGGAGGAGTCTTGATGCATTAAAACAGTAACAGTCGATATGTCCTCTTGTGATAATAGAGCATACATGAGCCGCAACCAAGCTGTTTAACGCTTGTCAATCTAAAATTCAAAGGGCTACAACAGCGAGCCGATTTGGAAATTCAGAATATCACGACGTATGTTGTAAAGGAGTTCTAGAAAGATGTTTTTTTTTATTCTTTATTTTTTTCTGACAAAGTGCACAATTAGTCACCAACAAGAAATAAACCAGATAAAACAGGCTTTGTCATTTGTCTGGGTTACTTTAGTAATTAAGCAATGCAGACGTGCTGTTTAGCAATAAGATTTAGAGCCCTGTGACTTTCTCCTTTACACTAGTTAATTGGTTCTGATCCCACTTCCTCCGGTCATCATTGTGAGCAATGCTTTCTGCACGCCTACAAAACCACTTCCTTGTTCCACCTTTCAGGAATAATTACCTCCTCAGCACACTGATGGATATATTAGGAACAGAAGGACAGAAAACCCTGTTAATCTAGCGCTTTCTCGGAGCCACGTTCGCTTTTCAGTGTATGTCACTTTATAGAGACTCCCTCTCTGGCAAATTGAAAGTATGTCAAATTGGCCCACTGTGATGAAATCGTTGATGAATGAATGTCAGTTCCTTGGAAGCAAGTACAGTAGTTACATCTGTGTACCCGCTAAATGAATGGGATATGTCAGTTCTGCACAGCTTATCCAGCTGATGGTTTTGCATAATTATTTCAATATGATGTATATTTGCATAACCTCTTACAAGGCATAAAATATGTGTGCCTTTGGCATTAGAGCAGAGACCATAAAGATTACTATCAAACATAACTTGGTGTTCCGTACAATCCCTTAAAAAAGCATTAGCCCTTGAAGTACTACGCTAAGTCAGAGGTCTTTAACTCCAGTCTTCGAGAGACACTATCCTGCAACTTTTAGATGCATCCCTGCCGCATACACCTGAACCACATGGGGATTCAGCTTTCTGATTCAGGTATGTTGGAGCAGGGATGCGTCCAAACGTCGTAGGACGCGGGAGGTCTTGAAGACTGGAGTTGGACATCCCTGCTCCAAGTCATTTTGCTACAACCAACTTCTATTATTGTTGTAGTATCAGCTGCTTATTTTCAAGTCCTGCCACAGAATCTCACTTCAGCTTGTTCTGGAGTCATTTTAATGCATTAATGTGCTTTGATCCAAACGTTATAGAGAGGTTGTGTTCATGGTTATGTGCAATGTTTGTTTTCAACTACACAGAGGGTTTTGCATGTGAAGGCCAAGTGGTTTATATGTGACCTCAGCAGACCAGATGACCACATCAGGTGTCCTATGGCAAAGTGTGTTTTTGCAACAACACTTCTGTTCTTGTCACTATTTTACATATCCAAATATCCAGATGACCTGTTAACCCAATTCTCATCATTTACATCATCCAATTTATTTTTTAAATCAGTTTTTAAAAAACCCAAACATTTTCAACTCTCTCTGTTTACTTGTAATCATATTTATTTTCGCTCTGTTTTAGATGTGTTCTATTTGTATGCAAGATTAGGCAAAGCACTAAAAACTCGACAAAAAAAAAACAAGTAGGCTTAGCGAAGAAAACGTTGCTCACACCAAATGAGTCATTTACGCAAACATGCACAGGGTGCTTTGTTAGACAATGAAAACAAAAGGCTTATAAGCTGGAGGAGCCCAGGAGGGAAAACGGTTATTCACTATGGTTATCCTGTTCACAGCAAGTATTTGTTTGTCCCTGTATTGCAATTTAAAACATATCATATTGAAACCTGAGACACAAAGTGAACCTGTGATGGGAAAAAAAAGAGGTCTTTTTGAGTGGTCTCAATACAAGGAGACAAAGGAGAAACGGATGAGAAAATCTAACACATATTGCCATTAATAATTAATTACCCATTACATTTACTTAGTAGATAATGATTAGTAAATGATAAGTTATTTATGAAAAGACCGGGGAATGAACACTGAATGCCCTCATAATTTATGATTAATGATAAATTAAAAGAGAGCAGGCTGTGTGCTCCTTCATTTGATGTAGAAAACTTTAGTAAGCAAAACATCTCTAATTTTAGTATGAGCAAAAGTGTTTATAGTGCTATTCCTTGTGTTGAATAGCAGGCAACAGCTAATTCATTTGATGTTTTCTGTAAGCAACAAGTTGTGCTGTATTGATTTTTAACTGCAGATTTGGAGGAGACTGCTTTGACACCCTTTCTCTACATTTGCAACTCTTCTTCAGAAGTAAGTAGTAAGAAGTAAGAAAATAAGCTCTTGAGCTACCAGCTGAAAAAGACTGCTCAGTGGGCTGGCTGACACTACAAAAACTTTATAAAGTCCAATCACTTTTCAGTTTTTTTTAAATCTGAGAAACAAAATAGAGCCATTTAGTCGACACTTAAAATAAAATTGGAGTTCTCTTCACATTGTGGTGAGTTTCATAGCATAGCTTCCTTCACGATCAAGTGAGCGCATCACACGCGTCGCTGCCAAACGTTTTTGCGATTGCGTAAAATCAGACTCAACTGTTTAAAACTTCAACAAAATCCATGCCTCCAGTGAGAAACCGTTTCTCAATAGCGGAGGATTCAAAACGGGGTTGGTTTTTAGCAGGCCAAAAATATAGTAACTCTGTTGTCTGGTTAGAACAAAATCGATGCTTGTGAAATCTCCTTGCTGTTCTTATTTTTATATTATTTATTACTTTATTTAAAATTGCTGCAGCAATGAAAATCACAGGTTTCTGATTGGTAACTAAGAGTAATAGTTAATTAGGAGCAACTCTTCCTTCCTCAAATTAAAATCTTCAGTAGAACTATGCTCATAATGAATTAAATGAAAATTTTAATTGAAAACTGTGGCGACAGGTTCATTTGTAGAGTAGAAAAACCTGTTCAATTGAAGACCTTAAAGTTGTAAAAAAAAATGTTTTGTTACAAGAACATGTTTTGTTACATGCTTAATGTAACACAACAGCTTTTATTTGCTGTCATTTGAAGTTATAGAAAAACTTAACTGCTGAAAAATAAAATGACCTGTTCTGGACGTAAAAGTGGAGCCAGCTTTAAATCCTGGGTTCACTGTTTTGGTTCTGACACAGTGGGCTTGCTTTGATGGGTTGACTTTTAATCTCCCTCTGTTAAAAACAAACATGTACTGATATATCTGTCATCTATTTTTTTTCATTATTAGCTTTGATTCCATGCTTTCCTGATGGAGGGAATAGTACATTTGTTGGACGCAGTAAGGTAATTGACGGCGCGTATGCAGATCAGAATATGTTTCCAATTAAAAATGGAATATTGCTTCCAGTCGAGGATTTGCTACATTGCCCACTCTGCAAAGTAGAATGTGAAACTATAAAGGAGATAAATCTATTCAAAAGAGATTGAAATCAGAGGATCATTCCTTAAACTCCTGATCAACAGCACACGTGTTTATTTCACATCTCTAATAGTCTCTTTTAGATCTCACCTCAAGCTGGAAAAAAGGGGCATTTATTTGGAAGATATAGACTAGAATGTTTCAGGCCTGTCAGATTTTGACAGCAGCACCAATGAAAGCCAACCAGAATGGGTGAAGGGTGAAAAGAGCCTTTGCAGATTTTCCTCCTCCCTCTCTACCTTCCTTCAAAAGACATAACTGAGGGATGGAGTGTGCTCCAAGGTGGTTTCTCGCACCTTTCTTTGTCAGATTAATAAATAATCTGTGAAAATGTAACGTTATTGTAATGGCTTTCAGGCAGCATTGATTTCAGACTGCTGCAGAAATGGCAATGCGTGGCTTTAAAAAATGAATGGGTTTAAAAACTGGGACTCCATTAACTATCCCTTCTATTTCCATTCCACCGTGTCTTGTAGCTTTGTGCTCTTAAGGAAAGTCTTGTTCAGACCCAAAGGTAAAATACTGATATGTCTGGAATCGGTGTGGCTCTTTGGAGTGTATAGGCCTGTACCATACTTTCAGTTCTTAAGGCTGTATTGTTGACAAAAAAAAAAAAAGTCTTAAAATAGATCGGAAGTGTATTTAATTTTACAGCTTTGAATAGCCTTTTAAACATGTGGCACGACACTTTATAAAAAGTTGTGCACCTGGAGCTGTTTGTAGCTTTCAGTGCTTTGACTGATATAAATATCAGGTTTAGTTTAGAAATGATGTGCATTAACCATTGTGAAAAGCCAGTAACAATGGGGCTCTGTCAAGCAAACAAGAATAGAAATGTCATTCCTGTCAGAATGGATACTGACCAAAGTTCTTCCTCTGTCTCTCACCAGCTGGCTTTTTCGCTCTCTCCGTCTTGACAGAAACTCACTTTGAGGATTTGAGAGGAGGACTCTGTTTCTTCCATTATTCAAATATTTTAGAGTTTGATATTTGTGCGAGGCACAGGCTACCCCCTTTTGTCAGCCATGCCCCTGTCGGAATATAGAAAACCGGCAGCTAGAATGTGCTGAAATATTTATAGGGGGTTTATTAGGAATTTTCTCTTTTTTTTTTCTTCTTTTTTTTCTGATGAAACATTCTGCAAATGTATCTTTCCAAGTGATAAATTATCAAAATGAGCCACTAATAATGGACTGGCACTGGGCGCACTGTGATACATATATATATATTTTTTTTAAACCGTGGGGTAGTGTTTTTTCCCTCTCATGCCAACACAAAAGTAAATCAGCTGTAAACTTTATTATTATTATTATTATTATTATTATTATTATTATTATTATTATTATTATTATTATTATTATTATTATATCAGAATGTTAAGTGGATGTATTTTAGTATATTGTAACATTTATTATGCATCTGCTTTTGTGGAAATAAAGAAAAAATGATTTGTCCTACTCCACAGAACTGGCTTGGAGTTTTGCCTAATTCTTTTGTATGTTTGTACTGCACATTTATCACCACAGGAGTAATATAAAAATCGCTCTCTTTTCACCTCTTTTGGCAGCATAGGTCACTAATGCTGTACATTAATATAACATCAGCTAGTGTGTCGAGAATGAACCATTTAATTGAGTCTTGTGCAATCCACCACTTTTGAAATTGCTGGAAATCTACCTATCATTTTGACGCTATCTGGGTGTATTTCTAAAACGACGCATCCTAGTTTAACGGGCGAGTTTGGAAATCAGACAACCATTTGTCCTCCCAGGTTCATGACTGTGTGAATGAAACGGGCTACAGCGTGGTGGATAATACATGCTAAAACAATACAGAGATAGCCACACATTCAATGAGGGTGAATAAACTAAAACACTCTGAGAAATTAAAATTAATGCTGCAGTATTGCACAGCCAAGGAATGAGCAATTTTTCACTATGCGGAGCACATAATCATATTTCTGAAAGCATATTTTGATGATTAGATCAAAATTACTGTAATTTAGCAGTGAGCATTTTTTTTTTAATTTTTTGTAGAGGTGAGTTTTGCTCTTGACAGACATCACCGCCTCCTGTGGCATTAGCCTTTCAGAGTCACTTGCTTATCTCCTCTCCCTTTTTCATTATGCAAACACAGACAACACAGGCGCTGAGGCCACACTGGTGCTCTGAATGCTTCAGTGGAAAAGGATAAGCTATGGTTTTTAGTTGCACATATAAAAAAATAAAAGCGTGAAACGGCAACAAAAGCTTGAAACACACTCCTTTCAGTTTTGAAATGGCAGCCAGAAAACATCGGGGAGATGGAAGGATAGAATCATTGAGATAGAAGAACACTTAATTAAAACCTTTTTCAAAAACGATGCAGCTTGTTAAGTGGCCAACATTAACGTGTTATCAGTTTTATCCTGTCTGTGTGGTATAAGGTTGCTTTTACCCACCACTAAATGCTGTGTCTGCTGTTTAGACTGAATTAATAGCAAACTACTATATTATCCACTCCATAGAAGGTTATCTAAATGTCACATTTTCCTTTAATGCAAAACAGAGTACCCAAAGTAAGGAACTCTACCACACTGAAAGATCAGATTTTTTTTTATCAGCAAATGCAGCAAATAAATGATCCTTAGTTTTCTCGGAAAGAACCTAATGAAGGAAAGTGCCAGCGCTTGATGGTGATGATGATGACTTAGGAATTGAGCTAAAACTGGCATTAAAAATTAACTGACTTACACATCTTTCACATTAGCTCTAACACAGAACATTACCATAGATTTAGAGAGTGATGGAGTTTTCCAGCCCACAGTTCACGACCCCCCGCGTACCGTCTTGCCACCGTTTCACATCGCCCTGTCTTATCTCGAAAACAATTTCAGGGAAATTAGAAGCAGTTTTATTAAAGCTTGCTGGCCATGAGGTCAGTTAACTGCCTGACTGTGACAAATTTGCTGTCTTCTGTCACAAGTATAATGACCAAATATTAAAAGTGAAAGAAAGCCAATAAAATAGCTTAATATAGCATGGCACCTTTCATTAGCATACCAGATTATCATTCCAGGTAAGTTGATAATAAAGCATTTGTGGTAAAATGGAACATTTATTCAAATATCTAAGTATATAATAAAATTCTGAATGTCTTTTTTTTAAATTATTATTATTGTTGCATTTTATGTCAGCATTTAGAATACGAGAGTTTACACATATTTTTTCGTTTTAGTCCTATTATTTTGTGTTTTGAAATTCAAGTTTGGAAAAATAGCCTAACTTCACCCCATAAGCTGTGCATCTAAAATGCTCTGCCACATGCCTGTCTGTCAACCTGCCCAAGGTTATTGCTCTTTAATTTGGAACACACTGTCTAATCAGATCATTGTGTGAGATGGCTGTCGCTGATGTCAAGGAGAAGACAGCTGGCAGGGACACAGATGAGGATGGACAACTGAGGGAAGTGAATAAACATCAGTGGATTGAAAGAAAGACGTGAAAAGAACATTATGTCTCGGTAAATACTGGTCACTTTGTCTGCCTTTTCCCATGGTCCTCAAGATTAATTCTGAATGCACGCTGAATTACCAATTACTAAGTTAAAGTTGGATTTTTTTTTTTTTTGTTTGTTCATGCAAAATGAAGAAGAGCCGCTTGTTAAAATGTTTTACTGTCTTAACTTGGTTTCCTCTCCTCCAAATTGCTGCACTTCTTCACCAGACCGTACCACTATCATCTGACTCATTAAGCCAAATTAATGATGTATAATATTCATTGTGGCGCTCCGTCCAAGGTTCTTTCTTGTGGAGGTTAAACTCCTTGAATGCGGTGTGAGTGTCATTAAAAAGTGGTGGAATTGTAGATTGGGGTTTATGAGATATTAACCTCAGGAAAGGGCTAATCTTAATTATAAATATCAAAGCAGTTCAAAGGAGATCTTTTTTTCTCTCTCTTTTTTTTTTTTTGGTTGCAAATGGTCCAAAATTGCCTTAGAGTTTATTATCCATTTATCCATGTGTGGTTATGATTTCAACACTGACAGGTGACCTCAAGTGACCTCATTAGTGGTGTAGATTCAGTGGTTATCAAAGCAAAAATCCAGTGAGCAATGCAAAATCTGGCTCTCTGACTTTATGTCATTTGTACAGTTAACTTTTGAAACGCCCCTTTAGATTTGTGTCCGAGTTCAATTTCTGAGTCAAGGTCATGTCAATGAGAGATTCTGTGGTGCTTTGTGCTTGAGATATGCTTCTTTATGTTTTTAAATCACTGCCTCTTGGCTACAAGTTGAGGAAATAGCCAGGGTGGATTTGATTTCCAAACCCATCTTGAATATTAGGTATTAGTTTGTGACACTTATGTGTAGAACTGTGGAAATCCAGGCCAAAAATAAGGACCTGCTATTCCAGAGTATCAGTGGACCACATGTGCTTTGGGACATAATGAAAGGTATGTTATCAAATGTGTAGATAAATTATTCAGACATGTACAAAAATTGTTTTGTTTCACTTTTTTAAAATATTGTGATGTAAAATACAAAATTTGCAGACACTTTTCAAAATCATCTTTTCAGAACTCTTTATCTTCTGGCAGATTGAATTATATGCACATCCATTGAGTTTTACTGTATATTTGTGAGGATTGAGATTTATCTGGGTCAACAGTTCAATAATTTAAGTTCGAATTAAAAGAAAAAGAGCCTAAGAAAAAACTACAGGAAGTGGTAATTACGGAAATCAAAATGTAAATCATGATTATTCAAGTTAAGATAATTGCTAATTTTAATTTAGACTTTAATTCACACAAACAAAAACGTGAACAAAATAAATTTTTATCAAACGTTCATCAGGCTTAATGACAGTTTTTTTTTTATGACCAACAAATTATGAGTAATAGTATCTTGCATTAAAAAAACAAAGGAGGAAATCTCAGAGTATATGAGCTATACCGCTTTACACAGCCCTGGGAATAATAATAACAATAATAATAATTTTAAAAATCCCTTATGACTAAGAATTTTTTTTACTTTCAGTTCTTCAGACACATAATCCTTCTGAATACACATGCTCAAATTTACAACTAAAAATTATTTTACAACTTTCATTATGTTTAAAATGGCAAAATAAGATTACCGTATTTTCTGCACTATACGGCGCACCGGATTATATGGCACACCTTCAATGAATGGCCTATTTTAAAACTTTTTTCACATATAAGACGCATGGAATAGACACTTCAGTTTGGGTTGCCAATTTGTTCCATACTCTATTATTATACATCCAGATTTGTAAAGAAGTGGTCCGAGTACTTTATATAGTAGGCTGCCCCAGTCTTTGTTTCACTCACGGTGTTGGTGTTGCCATATTGTGCCCAACTGCTTTCTGGGTAACACAGACCAACCGACACGATGCCGCAGCAGTCTTTGTCTCTCTTGCCCCGCTCCTGGCTTTAAATGTGTTATCAAACTTTATTAACAAACCAGCGTTCTGACAACTATCCCAGCATGCACCGCGCACTTCTTCTTCTACTGGGGAAAATGAAGTCGGCGGCTGCTTACCGCAGTTGCTAGACCTGTTGTGGCTCAATATTGGTCCATATATAAGGCGCACTGGATTATAAGGCGCACTGTCGGCTTTTGAGGAAATTGAAGGTTTTTAGGTGCGCCTTATAGTGCGGAAAATACGGTAGTCAAAAAGGAGATATAGACAGGTGTTCAAATAACAATGAATTGATTATTATGACAAAATCTTCTGTCTCCCAATGATATTTTGAAGTTTCCTGAGAAAGAAAACAGTTAATGCAGGTTAAAAGTCAAATCGGATATTTGTGTGCAATCAAGTCAACCAAACCAAGACAGTCTCTTAACATAAGTGCACTCAAGTAAGCTTAAGATAATAAAAATGATAACTCAGTGTTGTCACACTTTGGAAAGAAAAAGGTGCCATTTTGATTAGGAGATTGAGTTTTTCTCTGATGAGAAATATGACAAAAGTATTTTGAAGTGAAGACTCCAGCAACACTTGTGGTAGGAAACAACTTAATTAACAAGCTAACTTCTTTCAGCTTGCAGTACAATACAAATGTTCACAAAGCCAATGAGCTAAGCTTTAGATCTTACCCGAAGGTAATTTTTGTTTATCCGGTCGACGTTCACGATTCTGTTGTCTCGCATCAGTGGGCTGTCCGTGTTACTAATGACAGGCTCGGCCTAGGAGAGGGTACTTAACTAACAACTGGCATTTGGCAGCATTTTATCATTAGAAACGCATGTTGCTAAAAAGCAAACTCTGAGGAACAGAGTAATTATGCAAACCTGCTTCTTGCTGTTGTTAATTAGACCAATCCACGTGTCACCGTTGCAGGTTAGGATGCACAGCTTCCTGGTGGAAGTTGATGGAGAATCTCAGCAGGCTGCTAGGAAATTGGTAAGAGCTTCAACAAGCCCATATGCTTGCTGTAACCTCATTTGACTCATTATTGTCAAAAAGCTGTGCTTTGTTTGTTCTGCCATGGTATGGAAGATCATAAACCTGTCTTGAAAATTGTAGCGTCTTCCACAGTAAGCATGCTGAATAAATAAATGATTATGAAATGCTATCCTAAATTTTAAAATGTAGTAAATGGAACAAGGAATGTTCCTTTTTATATGTTTAAAATCTTGAGAACAATAAATAATCTGATCTTCATCCATTTTTACTGAAACAAACCTAAAAAAAAAGAAAAAAAAAGGTTTTTACACAATTTTCCATCACCTCCATAGGCAGAACAAATACATTTAGATTGTTTTTATTATTCATAAATTGTTGAACTTTGTTGTTGTATGACCTGAAAACTACATGTTAAAAGAAATACTTTTGTCAAAACATCCTCAGATGGTGTCTGCTGACCCAATGAGTTGCAGTTCCTTTGTTCCTGGCACTTTGATGCACTTTGCCAGAGTTTTGATCCTATGAAGATGGCATCAAGTTCCTCTCAAAAAAAAAAAAAAAAATCCCTGGTTCGTGTCCTTATCTAACGTTTTGCTCTTTTCCTCTAGGACCTTTTGCTAAAGGTAATCTCAAGCTCACCTACTGAAAAACTGCTCTATAACAAGTTGAGCTGTTCCTGCTAAATACTAATCTAAATTATTCTATAAGATCACGTCTTGGCAGCTCCTTTGATATCCCTCCAACATTCAGCTCTGGATTCAATGCTAACTCCTCCAACTACATTCTAACTTTCTTTGCCACAGTCCAACTACCCCAGAACCATCCGAACCTTCTGAAAACAGTCCACAAAACAATAAGAATTATTATCTCACTCTTCTATAAATATTTCCTGATTAATGTGCACCACAGCCTCCTTTAAACATCTACTGGATGTTTAAAGGAGGCTGGTCTGTTTTAACAGTTTGGTTGCAGGAACCAGTTAAAGGAACATCCAGCTATAAATGCACCTTTTCAGGAGAGTGAAGGATCTGCAGACATGACATTCAGGCCCCTTTAAATGACCACAAATGATTATTTATGTAATTCATACTGCAAGAATGGTTTTCTCAGGTTTTCTCAGAGATAAATTGCACACCAGATGTTGCTAAAAACCCAAGTAATTCACAAAGCAATCCAAACAAATTGGTCTATAAATTATATATTATGAAGTGAAATGACATGCAGAATAAAGACAGAGCAAGCTTTGGACAGTTAATTGAATGCTTTATAAACCCCCCAATATTTCCAGAAAAAAACTGAGGGGAATTTTTGACCCGTTTTTCCATAAATAGTCTTCAAATCTCTCATCTTGGGAACATCTTCCATGCATCTTGAACTTCACTTCTTTCCATACATTTTAAATAGGTGATTTTCTACTACTGGATTTTTCTTGGATCACTGTGTGAGATCACAGAGTTCCTTTAAAAATCCTCACTTGTTCATCTTCTGACTTTGAGCAAAAACGTCTTTGTAAATTTCCCCTTCTTCCCATAACGTGGAATTATCTTGGAATCACAGATTTCCTCATATTAAACTTATTTTAATTTCTGTGTCTTTAGACAATATAAAGTGTTCTAAAAAATTCTAGTTCCCTATTTATTTGTCCATTAGATATCCAAATGGCAACCTTGGAACGTACTGTCCTACTCACCTTTTTTAGATTATGAATTCAAAGCCGCAGTTGCTGAGCTGGTGTTATGATAATGCATTGCAACCTGCTGTGATATACAAATTGGTTTTGACAACAGGCTTGCTTTTAGATTTTTTTTTTCTACCCTAAGACCATGGATTTAACATATAACACATCTCACAGACTCCTCTCCTCTGGTAACAGTGGGTGCGGGCGCTGGGGGGATGGCTCCCTAACTACTGCTGAAAGATGCGAGTGGCCAAGAAATTCATAAAATACTGCCGTTTCCTCTGACACAAACACTCACTTGCCTCTCCCTGCGGATCTCCCCTCTCGTTGAGGGAAATGTGCCCTTGACAGTTCCAATGTCAGCTGTGATTTTTGTCACTCAGTGGGCGAAATATATTGTAGTGCCACAGCCCTATTGAGTCCTAATAACTTCAGGCGGGGAACTCCACCCTCCCGACAACTCCAAAGTCTTTTTAGTTGCCAGCACTTTTCTTAACTTTTAGGAAAAAAACTCAACAGGCTTTCAGATGATTTTTGTTTTTATTCAGTCGTCTCTCATTATGTTATCTGTTACAGGCCATATACAGTGCCGTGCAGAATCTTAACTAGCTAATTATTTTTGAGGTGGAGCAACTTTCCCCTTTGGAGCCAACACAGCTGTGTTCCAAAGGAAAAAATTAAAGCAAGTGCTCCCATGTGCATACACAAATGAAGTTGCAGACATTAGAGGAGGGGGATGTCTTCTTCGAGCAGAAGAGGTGAATCAAAATGTTTGCCTTGTGATCGAAGACTGGGGGGAAAAAAAAAAAACGTATACAGACACACCAACCTGTGAGAGGACATCAGTAATGGGCTCACATTTTCCTAATCTCCTTTGATGGATTCAGGCCATGATTTTCATTTAGTCCAAAAGAGATAACCAAACTGTCAGCTGTGCGGCTGCTTTCCTTTAATCTCCGCCTGCAGCCAATAATCACCCGGCAACCCGCAACCCTTTGTCAATTGTTAATCTTGTATTGAAGACATTTAGATGCCAGGATGGTGTTCTGCATCCAAGGATAATGCAGGGGGGCACAGACGAGAAGCAAATTGGATTCATTATTAAATTTTGCATTATTAAAAAGACAAATGAATTGAGTTCTCCAAAGAATTTGTAGAATCAATTTAAAAATAATCATTACCGTGCAGATGCATATCACGCCTCCTGGAGACTGCACGAAAAGATTAGCTATCTTTTCAGTAGCATCTTAAAGGAATTTAACACATGGTTATGCCTTAGTTGTGAATATACAGACAGCTGTGGCAGGAAGTTTGCAAAAGTCCTCAGAAATTGTTAGATTCCCCCCAAAAGCTGAGGAGGAAAGTGTCCCATTCTGCTTTTTTGATCTTGCTGCAGTCTAAAAGTTAATATCTGTTCCTGTGAAACTAAAATAGTCTACTTATACTTTTATTTCTACATCAAAAATAATCACATTTTTTATATGTAACAGTGGCAAAAAATAAATAAATCTGAGCATTTGTTGGACTTGTGTGATCTAATCCTGTGATGCTGAGGTTAAGCTCTGCTTATATTTTTTTGTTTTTTTATCTCACCTATTATTTTCCAGTGACACTTCAACTGTGTGTCGTTTTTTGAAAAAGAATATTATTTGGTGTGACCTTATAATATTCCTCTTCCTTTGTAAAGCAACATGGAACACATGCAAAGATTTGTGTGAAAACAATTTATACCATTTGCAATAATAAAAAAAAAAGACATCCTTATTATTCGTTTAATTTCTGTTTAATTAACACAAGCCAAAATGCTAGAGGATTGCAGCACCTCTGTAGTTGCCCTGAGTTTCTTTCACACCCATTGTAGCTGTGCTTTAATTTATTTTCACACAGAGCTCACAGCATAACGCTGTGCAGAGACGCTCTCTTTAAGCCAACATCGCTTGCTTCGGTTTCTTCTTGGAGATCAATTATTCCAGCCATGTAACTATGTCTTCTGGTGTTTAATTTTATCTCACAATAGTGTTCGTGTTTTGAGAAACTTGTTGCATTCCCTGTTCTCACCTAACTCTGTAAAGTCTAGCATCCTAAGACTCATAAACCTTGTCTTTCTGTAGGGCTTATGTTGCTTTGCATCTTGGAGTGTCAAACATCTTGATAGATGCTCTCTCATGATACATTCATTTACATGTCTAAAGCTGACAAATAGCATATTCGGGACTCAAATTTTTTCATTTTCATTTTTTTGCTTAAATCAAGAAATCAGATTGTGCCCTAAGATCAGCTGTAGTAGACCAGACACTACGGGGGTACATTACATCTTATTATCCATCTGAACTCTTTGCTTTCTGTTCTTAAGAAAAGTCTGGCCAAACAGGCTTTTTGTTGTCAAAAGTGTTTATGTAGTTACATATCTGGATAGATAAACAATTGAAAGATACATTGTGATTTATTAAGATTTTACGGTCTCTTTATTTCTCACTCTTAAGATAATTTTGTAGATATCAAATTGTCCAAATAATTTGATCATTTTCCCCAAAATTATAAGCAGACATTATCATCAGACATCATGCCACAACTGACAAAAATATTGTTTGTAATTATTACAAGTTTGAGGACTGTCAAAAAAAAAAATTACCTTAATTCCAATTATTAATCCAAAATGTTTTTTTTCTTCTTCTTCTTCTTCTCCAGACTATATCTGTCATTGGAAGATTAAGTGTAGTTTTATATATATATAAAAAATGTAGCAAAAACGGAAATCTTTTGCCAACATAAAGGGACAATATTTTAAACTAAATTTAAACCCCTCTGAGCAAATGACTCCCTGGAGGACAACTTTAAGGAATCTTGACATTTGCAGATAGAAACCTGCAGAAATTGCCCAAGTTTATAGAATGCAGTGCATGTACTTTAGTTAATGGAACAACAGTCTGTGGATAAAATGAATCAAACAGAGATTGATTGAAGAGTCACTTCTGGCAATTTTATGATGGTGATTATATTAGGAAAGGTCTTCACATTTAAATGAAAAATTTAAAATAAGTTCCCATTTGCTATTTGCTTTGGCTGCCGTGCATACAATGTAGGATATGCCAGGGCATGCTCAAACAAGACAAAGGCAGAGGAGGCTGATTAAAGTTTATCTTTCGGGGCCATAAGTCTACTGGCATTCATTATTGCTTGTCAGATTGTAAACGGTCTCCGGGAGACATATTATGCAAGCTCACACACCTGTGTTAAAGTGATTGATTGAGTTGCGATATCCAACCACACACTAACTTGTTTGTCTCAGGGTTTGTCAGTGATCAGTCTCTTTGAAGACGACAAAGAAGTGGGAGCATTATACACGGATTCTGAATGCAAGTTATGGAAGAAGTCCTTCATGACGGTAAATAAGATCATCTTTCTTAAGAAAACAACCCGACAATGATCTCAGCAGCCTTAAAACAAGTATAGCAGAACTTCTGTCAGATGACCAGCTTCATTGATGTGATTATTGTTGAGCAAACTATTAAACTGAGCAAAGGAAGGTGATGATAGTTACACCCCATGCTACCTTCATTTTGAAAATTATTTTTCATGAGTTAATGTACTAAACCTAACCCACAACGACCGGTATGGTTTTAATAACATGCTACAAAAAAAAAATCAAATGCCAGAAATAGAAATAGAAAGGATATTTATATTCCTTATTTAAAGCTACAGTATGAAACTTACTTTTTTTTTTTTTTTTACATATTTGTTGAAACTGTTGCTATATTGTGACAGTTTATTAAATAGTCAATGTTAATCAATCTGTGAAAGAAATCAAGCTCCTCTGGCTTCTCTCAGTGCTAACTAGAAACAACAAATCAGAGCCCGGAGGCGGGACTTAGAGCTGTCAATCAATCCTATATGCCTCTGCTCATTCCCAATTTCCATGCTCTTATTGCTCTCTGCTAACACTACTGTATATGCCTGTATATGCCCGTCCATGGTTTCTGTAATGGTAAGTTGTTTCTCTGCCATTAGCACATTTAGCAGCATTGATTGACATTGCTAAGACCTTCCTCCTGACTCTGGTTGGTTGTTTTTGATCAGGAGTGGTGCATTTTTTTCAGACACCAATAATAGCTTAAGAGAGATGTGGGGGAGATTGATCTTTTCATAAATTTTCTATCTCATAACATGCTGTCACAACATGGTGACAGTTTTAACAAATTTGACAAATTTGTTCCCTAAAAGGAACAAATTAGGAACATTTAGGAATTTAGCATTTGCCTCTGCAGCTTTAGCAGAGGCAAACGCAAGTTTTTGTCTCCAATCCGTAACTCTAAAAAAAAAAAATTATTAAAAATAATCGATAATCATGTGTCTTTTCTCTAATTTAATTGATTCTCCTCTGAAATTTGCTTTGTTCTTGCTTTGTCTTTCGTCCAGCTTGTTTTGTGTATGCTGCTGCCATTACATTATAGATTAGTTTCAATGTACAAAGCAAAACGGACTAAGTCTGAATAAAAGTGAAAATCCTTTCCTTTGTACATCAGACTGTTAAACAAAAGCTCAAACAAAAGAACAATTACAGGCTGGTGTTGTGCTGCATTGAAGAAACAAAACCTTTACTTTTTCTTGACTTTGGCTCGGCATTGTGCAGAAAAGCCACACATAACATTTTCAGTATTATTTAAACAAGCACAGTATCTCACTGATATATATTTTTTTTATTTAATTTTTAATTTATTTTTTTGGTAGGGATCATTCTCTAGAAGTTTATCTTAAATTTGCTGCTGCACAATATGTGTCCACATTGTAACAATTAACTAACCAAGTCTCTTCGGTTATGGTAGGACAAATAATGCAACTCTTTTTATTGCTGATTTACATTCACGCTCACTGTAAGATGATCTATAACCACACGTAGCACCAAATATATTTTTTGGTATATGAAGCTGAGTAAAATGTTCAGTTTTATAGCTGGCCTTCATTTGCTATATGATCAGATTCTTCTTCTTTGTAGAGGCTGTGCTAGATTTTTTTTTTGTTGTCATCTTGACTAACGGAGTTAAAAAAAAAAAATCAAGTGAATCTATTTGTCTCCATTATAAGACGATGAAATTCCATTTGATTTTCATTTGGCTTAACTAATATTCTAAAAGAAGCTGAACAAATAACCCGCACGGTGCCATCACACGTCAAGCAGATGAATACAAGTAACTCAACAGTGGCAAAACCACAGACTGTGGCCCCAATAACTATGCATAAGCAAATTAAATCATTGTAATTAAATTATGAATGATTCACCTGCCTCACAGTCTCGCAACTCCCTGCTCCGTATGAACCTGAATTGTGCACCTTCTGCTCTGAACAAGGGGTTTCCTAATTGCACAAGCCCTTCATTCAGTGGTAGGAAATGGACCAGCGGTCCAGCTGCACCAGATGCGCTCCAAAGCGCCCCGTCCAAAACCCTTCGACACGGTCAGCTTCCTTATAGTGAGATGGAACCTGCAGCTCTGGAGCTGCAAGTGGCTTTCTGACTTCCTGAGATAAATTCGTTTTGGGCATATCATTTTCAAAAGCACATAAAAACACATTTGTAGCTTGGTGACGATGCTTTCATTAAATGAAAAAAAAAAAAAAAGAAACATTTTTTTTTCCCATAACCAATTACAAGGTGGTGCAAAATTACAGTTCATTAACTTTAATTTCAAATCACATCCATGTTGTTTCAGAACTTCACCGTGGAAATCCAAAAGAGCTCTGGAAAGAAACGATTACGTTTTATAGTTTATGTTTAGTGGCTCTAGGGATCCATGGGGTTTGACTATTTGTGCCAAATTCAAAATTTGTCCAAAGTAACTCACAAAATCTATAACACTTAAGTAAAAATGACAGAATTTGTAGTACTGTAGTAATAAATGCCAATTCAAAGGTCTGAATAAACATGTAAATTAACTCTTACATAAAGTTGGATGCATCAAATGCTTTTTTTTTTCTTTCAAACTGATTATAATGGATGGAAAGTCAGCCTAACATGATGTTTTAATATTTATTTCACCAAGGACTTGTATAATTTATTGATAGTACAGTAACGTACATCAGTTCGCAGCAAGACTAATCAGTTTACTTTCCTGAGTAATACATTTTATAATTTCTTTGTCTATTTCCGAAACAATTGTGTCAGCGTGCATTGACAGAAATTATCCCTGAATCTCAATTAACCTGATTCCTCTTTACCCTGGTGAATGATTGAGAAACAATAACAGGCTCTGGTGGAGATGTAAAGCACAAGATGTAAAAACATCCCACATCCTAATAACCTGCGATTTCCCGATGAAGAGCGAATGATCAATTTATCAAAAAAATACTGTTGGGACGCATACATTTTCACTGGGCACTGATAATATGCACCGTAACCCTGATTTATTAGATATAAAACAACATTTGTGAACATAAACAGCTGTGGTTTCTTCTGAAAAGACCTCAGTGACAGAAATTCACCAAACAAACATGGTTTGAATGCATAAAAGTTGCCTGGGAGTAGAGAGTTTACAGGGTACAGCTGTTCAATAAAAAAAAAAAAAAAAAAAAAAAAAGTAATGTTCTTCGGGAACATAATGGAGGAGTTTATCCAGAGCTTAGGCTGTCATTCTCTCCCATACAAGTCAGTAATGTAATACATGTTGCGGCATCATTTTCGGCCTTGGCAAGTGACTCATACTAGTTGTCTAAAGAGAGCTGTACTCTGAACTTATGTTCAGGGCATGGTGGTCTTTAAGAGAGTTTTTCACCTCACAAGCTAGGGAGCAGCCTGTGATTAGTCTTCCAGGTGAAGGAGAGTGAGACCCTCTGAAGACCCTGGAGCAAGTCAATAAAACATACAAAGAACAGGTCTGCGCTGTTATTACCGGTCCATTCACTCGAGACACTTACAGTAGGGCATGCTGAGGCTGAAGAAATGTTGTGGCAATCATTCCTACAAGAACAGTGGCAAAGAATGCTGGAGAGCTTGGTGTACAATTTTGGTAATTTCCTCTTTTGGCAATTGAAAAAGGACCTGAGTCATACAGGCTGACGCTTCGGGTGTCTTTTTTTTATTATATTATTAAAGTCAGAAGGACATAGAAGATCCATAAATAGCCCTGAAAGCACATACGAAGACAACAAATCTGATTAAAGAAATCTAAAAGAATATGAAGACTGGTTGATGTTTACAGCTGGGATCAGCACCTCTGATCACTACAGGAAGCAGTGGATTTCACTTTCCCTGCAAAAGGCCGTTACACGTGGCTGCTCAGTGTCACAGTAGATAAGGATACCGACTTCCTATGTGAAGGACTCAAGAGTTTGATCGCCACTAAAATCTTTTTTTTTTCTTTTTTTCTTTAAAATATGTGGCTATGTTTAGTTTCAGAAATGCTGCTGCACTGTTCCTATGAGCTGCTTGGATGATTTGTATTTACAAATTAGGACTAAGATGATAAGTGATTCGCTGTATCACACAAGCTTTCAGAACCAGAGATGTACAGTGCAGTCAGAACTCGGACTGATTCTGTAATGTGTGTCTATAGGCTCAACATCTCTAACGATCTGAAGCCCTTTCCAGTTCATGAATGATGTTGCTTCCGGTTAGCACATCTGCAAACCTCATGCATATGATGACAAATAATATATAAAAAGGAAAAAAAAAAAAGTGGTGGGAATAAGTAAAAAAATAATGCCTGCAGCTGCGAAGTCCTGTTCACGATGCTTAATGTGGTCTGAGCAAATTGCAGCAAGCTACATGAAAAACATTTCTCTACATTAATGGCTTGATAAAATGCAAAGCTTTTTGTGTTCTGTCTGATTCATGGTCAGTAAAACAGATTTAGCAATGTTCTAACAAATCTAATTCAGTTTATGTATTTTAATCAATCTGCCTTTGATTTATTTGTAGAACATTTTTCAAACAATGAGGAAAAGACAAAGTTCTTTTTGAAAGGCAGAGAAAAGAAAGTGGACGCAATAAAACACATGTAATAATCACAATCGGCTGTATTTGCCAAGTTTTTAAAGGAAAAAATTTAACTTTGGTTTTGCTTTGCTCTTGAATATAAGTATATATATATATAGAAAGGTAAAATAAAAAATAATTACAAAACTAACAAATAGAAAAGAATAATTTAGTTAAACAAGGTTAGGCATAAAAAGGAGAAATGAATTTAAAAACTGCTGTTGAAAGTCGGTTTACCTTTTTATATTACTGAAAAGACTTTTAATTCCAAAGCAAGCTGTGGTCAGACTGAATCAACTCAAAAGAAAATGAGGGTTTGAATAGAATTTGGAATATTTAATTAATATTAAAGAAAAACGGTTAAATGACAAAAATGTTAAATGACACTAAAAAATGTGAAGGACATAAAACAGGAACTTACAATGCAAGTTATCTGTTTAAATAAGATCTACTTAAAGTTTTAACATAAAATGCAAGCCTATTGCTCATTTAGGACATATTTGTTTAAGTACTTTTGAAACTGCATAATAAGATACAAAAAAAAACATTTTTGAATATAAACTGGTTCTGTTTGTCTTGGCAAATGCCTCAGCATGACCTTCATCATGAATTAATGCTATATAAACAATATAAACTAAACAGAATTAAATGCTTTTCTTCAGGAACATTAGCCGATCCAGCTGTTCGTTTCTGATTGAAAAGCTCTTTCTGTCTTTATCTTGGTGCACAACTTCTTTTTTCTTCCCATGAAATCTGAGCTGCTGCTACAGAGAAAAGCAATGCATGTCTACAACAGAAATAAGTTTGATAGGACGTTTTTGTTCACAAATCAGAATAGGTCAAACATCATTGATTGAAACAATTAATAATCAACCATAATCTAGGTTTTTTTTGTGCAAAATCTGCATCTAATCACAACTGCTCTATAGTGTGGGCTATCAGTTATTTGCCTGATCTTAACATCGGCGTTGTAAATGGACAGAACTCAAGTTTTGTACAGGAATAACTTTGATGTTTCCAAGAAAAACTCACAGAAACTTAACATTAAACAGATTTACTGAATGTAAAGTAGTTTAAAAAGATAAATTAAATATCTTGATCTGAACAAATGGATCATAAAAACAATCAAACTGTTTTAGATTACGTCTCAAGGTCAGCGTGTCTTTGGATCAGCACACTGCACTCAGTCCACATTCCCACACGTTGCTCTGAAGGTTGTGTTGAAAGTTGAGGCAAGGTCTGAACAGATAAGCCTCAGATTAATTCTGTTTTGAAGTCATTTTTAAGTCTCTTTAAATCAGACATCTCAAAATCACATTGGGTGTCTGACATGGAGCTACAAGGACATCGTGGAGCAAACTCTAAAATAATGTTTTTTTTATCAAAAGAGCCGCGTCAAAACCCTGGAAATGTTCTACCAGCAACCTCAGTATGCAACCCACATGTTAGACAGTAAACAATGTTTGAACTGATCTGTTGCTGCTGCAGAAATAACCTTTAAAACTTGCAGAAACTAGCATCCATTCAACTCTCTGTACTTCACCCTTACTTGCACAGGTCCAGAAAGACAGTTGTATGTGAATTTGGATAGGATACACTTGCTGTCTTTCTCAGTATCTTGTAGGAACCCATGTACTGCGCCAGAATTTAAATCAGTTCATGAATATGGAACGGTCCAGTTGGAATTTCCGTACGGTAAAGCAGCTTGTCACTCAGAACGTCAGCATCAACTTTCGCCCTCACAAGCCTGAAATACGAAATTCAGAGACTATGATAAATCTGGCAGGCCCGGCTCTCTGACAGCGGTGTGGGGCTTCAGAAGAATGACCTGCTAACTGTGTACCGCATGTATAGGGGGTTCTGATCCGCTGCTCCTCCGACAGAAGAGGGAGACACACTCAGACAAGGGAATTGGGAGGGTCTACATGCGAATACAACAAACCAAGCATGCGTTCAACTGCATCCCTCGGGTTTCAAGCTTGTCAATGGGCTTGTTTTCCACCTTTCAGGACTATAGTTTACTTTTCAAGATTAGAGAAGGGTAAAATGGTGCACTTAGATATTTTTTCTCCACCCCCCCCAACCCCCGCTTCTCGTAGCTTGGTTTTATTGCCGACTACAATTTATCCCAGAAAAATTCTCCACTTTTTTAACAAGCAGAGATGATTCACTAACTATCACAAAGTCTGCTATGCCTCCGAGTAACTGATCCGTTTCTCTCGCATGGGGAGATACTGCTTTAACAAGATAAACCATGACATGATCTCACAGAGAAAAATTTGCAGCACTTCCTTCCTTTGACTAATGCAGAATATTGTATTTCTGATTTAGAATGTCATAGCCATTCCTCATGTCAATGAGATTACAATATGCAGCTGATCCCTGTTGATCCAGAAATCCTAATCCCAAAGCCCAAGAATACCCGCTTTCTAACACCCTCAATCTTCTTAGAAGTAACTTTATGTTCGTGCGTCTGTGCGGGTGCTCATGTGTGTCTGGGGAGAGTCGGGGGAGGGGAGCGGGAGGGTGTCTGCACCCCAATAATTATACTCATTCCACATGCTATGAACTCACTGTGACCTGTTTTTGTAGAGGGAATCGAGGCTGTAGGTTGTTCTTGGGATATATCCAATCCAATTGAGTGGATGAGAAGTGACAGAGGCATAAAAGCCCAGAGAGCCATGCTGCAGATTCTGAACACGTAATTAGACCTGTCCCAGGAGGACATGCGGTGAGTCTGCTTATTCCAGACTATACATTAGGAATGACATCCTTCTCCAACTAGGCGGCAGGCGAATGAACATCAGTTTACGGGAGCTGGGAAAAAAAAAAAAAACAACAGATAATAATTAGCTCCCATTTGCATGAAATGACATTTCTCAAAGCCATAAACTTCAGTAATCTTGACGCGAGAGGTTTTGATAGATCTTTTTTTTTTTTTTCGGATTTTCGTGGCGTTACTTCAGAAAGTTAAAACTGGTGACTGTGTAAGAAGCATAACAGATTGATTAGCTGAATGAAATTAAATCGCTGCCACAGGTCTGACAGCAAGCTTACCTCAGAGATGCGGCTCATTCTAAAAGCAATCAAACCTTAATTGTTCCACTCCATGAGCACTTAACAAAAAAAGAAGAGCAGATTAGCATGGCAGAAAAAATGATTATGTTTTCATTAATTTTCTTTTATAAAACTAACTGCTTAATTAAAAAGACTGGGTTTCTTTGACTGTAAGTCTTTCTTTCAGTCTTTTATCCCCCCCTCCGTTTGTTTGTGCTCAATGTATGGTATGCGTTTCCCGATGTGCTTTGAATCTAAATACAATGGTATTTAATGTGAGTCTGAGTTCACATGCTCTTTGTAATCTGTTTAACCTGCTATATTGTGATCAGCCGACTGTTTCCTTTCAGCAGCAGTGGCTTTGGTCAAGCTAGGAAGGCATCTCTCAGTTGGAGATTATCCTTTACCCTTGAGTGGGATTCTTCACTGAAGGGACTCGAAGACGAGACGTGAGGGACACAGATTTCCATCTCGTTTGGCACCCTCGCTACTACCCCTACTTCCTCTTACTTCTCTCTGGCTTTCTGTCAATGTTTACTGAAACAGAGCTTTTTGTCAAATGCATTCATATGCGATATTTAGGTTAAATTGAAGAGCACTAAATGCTTGATTCATATCTCATTTCGATTGGTTCTGTACCATTGACAAAATTGTTCACAATTCAAATGTGTTTTAGTTTGAAAGGAAGTGTAAAGAAATCAAGGCTATTAATAAAAGAATTATGTGCGTTGCGATATTTAAAAAAAAAACTTTCTGAAATGTCAGGAAATGTCATTTGGTGACTGTGTTCTTTTTATGACTTTTTATTTTTGGGTATTTATGATGGAAAACACTTTGAACTGCTTTGTTACTTAAATGCGCTATAAAAATAAACTTGATTTATTGATTGATTGATATACCTTTATAGTGCTAGCTCTTCATTGTCATGAGAGAAGACCCAAAGACAGACCCAGAACTCACCGAACACACTATATTTTCCTTTAGGTAGTTGGCTGAACTAATGCTAATCCCTTGACAAGTCATTGTCTAATTCACAGCAAAGATTACATAAACTCTCTCACAGTGTTTATTTAACCTAAATGCTGTTGGGACAAACATTTTCTGTCTTTGATAACCTTAAAATCAGGCTTTAGTCATGTTAATAACCACACATATCAATTAATTACGGACTGATCGATGAATCCATGGATGGATTCATCCATATCTTACACAGGGGTAAATTAGGGGGAAAAATCCAGTTTGGGTTGTGTATTCACTCAGTGTAATCAGAATATAAACAGAATTGGAGAAGGTATTTCATAAAATATTTGTCCTTGTCTCCTGCTGAAAAGTTTAAATTGAAGCTATCAAAGTGTGTGTAACCAGAAGAGAGATGAGAGAAGCTGCTTATTATCAAGTGCACTTCAGCTGTGAACTCCGGTAACCATGGTGAGATTATGTGCAGCATTGTATCTGTCTCACTATGTTCAAATTGTCCACTCATGCACTACAGTATATAAGGAAACAGTCCTGGCACGGTTAGCCCAAAATGTATTAAAAATGACTTGCCTCCATTGCATGGTATTTCAACTACTTTTTCAAACTAAAAAAAACAACAAAAAATGAAGTATATTTTATTTCTTTTTACTATTTTTCCAAATTGTGAGTGCTATTATTGACTTTTTATTTTCAATTGATTAAACGTGGCAGTCATAACCTAGCAGCCTCAATGACATATGCCTTAGTCCTTTCAAATTCCTTGAAAAGACAAGAAACCATCATTGTGACTCATTAACTTTAAAATGGCAATATAATAAAAGTCTCCATATATTAATTTCAAAATCCTTAAAATGGTTTAAGGATTCTGCCATTTCGACGCAGAAGCGTCACTTAGATGCTTCTCTGTGTGTGTTCCATCTTTGGTGCTAATCATTCCTGAAATCAAACGACAGACGGTATAGAATTAATGTCAAAACAAAGAGTGAAGTGGGATGAGGTTGCATTGTTTCCAGGACACACATCAACTGATATGTTTGTCAAAGGAACGGAGGTGATGAGGAGAAATAAGAGAGGTATGGTGAAGAAGGGCAGATTATGGTGGATTTGGTTTAAAGGAAAGAAATGGCGAGTATAAATTATAAAGAGGAATGAGGGTTATGTGTTAAGAGTAAAAACAAATAAAAAAAACATGTTGTTTAGCGGTAGGCATGATAGTGGATTGTCTAACAGTGGTAGGTGTAAGGCGGTGGTATCATGGGAGAATGTGGTTGTGCAGCTTCAAATGGCTGCACAACCACAGATGACTTTGGAAATCAAGAAGAGGAAGCAATTAAGGGCAACCTCTAGACTTTAATAGAAGTTTAAGAAGTAAGAATGATGCACCAAGTTCAGTGAGGAGTCGAGACAGACTGTGGGTGTTAGGTAAGAGTTATCAGATAACTCAAAGTAAAGTGGGAATTGTCAGAAGGAAGAAAACGAAGTAAAGGAAAGTATTCCTTTACTTGCATACAAGGAAGAGATAAGCAAATAAAATTTAAAACTATATTCGTCAAGGAGATGAATAAAGTAGGCAAGAGTACCCTGAAGCTAAAAGTATATAAGGCTAGATACCAAGGTCAGAGAAAATGACTTGTATTGACCAACTAGACGGAGACAGAGCAATGACACACTAGTGATTAAGGGTAGTGATGGAAACGCACTAATAAGTGGAGATTAGTTGAAATTATGAAAGAGACACGGAGTAGTTCAGGGACGAATAAAACTAAATAGAAATGCATAGGGAATCATGAAGTGCAGGGGTTTAACAGAAAAAAAATGTGAGGGCAGATTTTTAGAAGAAAGAGTCTTTTTTAGATGTACCTGTATTGGACAGCTTCCATTTCTCTTACAAAAAGAGGCAAGAGTGTCTAAGACTAAAGGTAAAGCTCTGCAAACCTTATCACAGAACCATCAAAAGTTTGGGTGCAAAGCATCAACAGTTTTGCAAGAGACATGTTGAAAAGATCCACAAAGATTGCTGCCAAAGATTTGAGAAGAATAAAATGTGAAGCTATCAAGTGCTGTCATATTCCAGAACGTCAACCAGCATGAAGAAACCAGTTTATACAAGGTGAGCTTTGCTTAAAGACATGGTTGAGGCAAGGAAGGCTGGCTTCTGATCACCGTTGAACAAATGCTACACTGAAAACCCAAGACTGAGCAGAGACATTTCTGACAGCAAGAATTTCGAAAGTTTTATGGACTTAAGAGATGAGCGACTCTTGATGTACTCTGGATGCGCCCGAGGCTGGATCAATAACGGGCACAGAGCTCCACTTCGACTCAGAGTTCAACTCAGATACTTGGGCTGGTATTATTAAAAATGAGCTAGTTGGACCTTTTTGTGATTATTGTAATGTGGAAAATGCAGACAGAATTGCAGACTGTAACAAATGAAATAGAATCCCCAGGAATGCCTTTAATAGCGTAAAGACACCTTAGCAATGGAAGAGAGGATTTCACAAGTTTTTCATGGGTGCAACCCACATTCTCAACTCTACTACTCAACCCATAAAATAGATTTTGTTAAGAAATATGGCAGCATCTGAACTAGAAATAAGCAGGCTTTTCAACAGTAAAGTTTGATTGCCATAAAGCATTAAAGGAGAGAAATAATTCATGAAATTATTGCACAGGCTAGCTTTGAATAGTGATTATAGGCTTCAAAAATTAACTGTAGATAACATAGACCATAAAAAATGTCACAATTGTGCTTATTGCATGTTTGATAAAGAGATAAAAAAAAAGTGAGGTGGACAAAACCAACTTGTGCCCAAGGTATCTATGATGTCTTTCCTATGAGACTTGATGTTATGAACAATGCAAGAAAGTATAAGCACATTAGCCATTGGATAGTATTGGCTAAAGTAACCGGCAGTTGCTATTTGCAGAGGATAATTTATTCAAAAACTAAAGAAAAATATTCATACACTCAACACTATAAAAAATGTATGACTTCAAGCTTCACAATTACCAGGGATTTATTGGGTTCTCAGAAGAAAAACTCAAAAGGGACTTTGTGGCCTAACCCTGACTTCTAATACTTAACGTCAGTGTAAGTTAGATAACCCAAGTGTCTCAGGATAACCTCAAGAATCAGCCAGTTTACTAGGAGCAGACAGACGTGACCATAGAGAGAATGGAGCGCTTTAGGTCAGAACCATTTCCTTTTCTTTCTCAAGGAACTAGAAGCAGTGCCTTCCCCGTGTGGCACTGGGTCACTGAGCAGGCAGATAGAGCCTTCTGGAACCCAGCACAACCAAATTAAGAAGACAAAAGGGAATGTACTTAAAGAAATGACTGGGAGAAGTTGAGTTTCGATGGTGAGCAGAGAACATTTAAACTATTACATTTTACAAAATATGCAAAATAAAGTTTGGGGACATCAGTAATCATTCCTCTCTTCAGTCACAACAGGCAGCTTAGAGGTACATGAAGCCATGAATCCACTCGCCTCAGCAGAAGATATCCATTCTGGGCAATGCTTTAGGTGGATTGGTATGCAGCGGTGCGGAATTCAAGAATTTCAAAATTTTTACTCCTCAGGGAATTTGCTCCTGCCGCCGACATGTCCTAGGACTTTTTTACTGTGTTGCATCAGTCTGTGTTCCCCCTGCGGCTCCACACCGCCCAGTCTGCAAAAAGTGTGCATGCTCATAGCAAGCTCGCTCCCGGCCCATAACTCTGTTCTCACTGAGGGGGCCTATGCAACTGTGAAAGCTAACTCGCTCTGTTTTGCCAATCTGTACACACTGCTCAACCCCCCCCACCCATCCTCCTTGCTCTTCCCTATGCTACAGCTTCTCCCCGTCAGCAGAGCCTGTTGTGAATCCTCAGGCTAGTTACCATTGCCACCAATGGGTGACTGACAGCGCTAAGACCTTCCTCCTGGCTCTGATTGGTTGTTTTTGACTGGGAGCGCTACATTTCTTCAGACAGCAATAGTAGCACTAAGGGGAGCTCAATTTTTTCCCCACAGTTTATCTGTGTCATAGCGTCAAGACATGGTGACAGTTTTAACTAATATGTAAAAAAACCTCTTTTCATATATACAAAGTTACGTACCCCAGCACCGAGTGAACTACCGGCACTTCAAACACTGCTTCTGGGGTTGATTTGTTCTTCTCACATGAACAAATTAAGAATCAATTTAGCTCACCACATTTACTTTAAACCAGATTACCTACACTTTTTTAGTCAATCATTTATAAGTGGGTATTGGTTACATTTGATTAAAATTGATTCTTGATTTTAAGGATCGCCAGCTCTTACTTGGTTTAAGATTTTAGATTAAAACACTTGTAATTTTTGCTTTGATCTTAAATACATTTAGAATCACTAAGGATATGAAATCTCCCCTTGCTTTGTTTTTAGTCTTTAATAAAATAGCTCGGTGGAAACATTCATCCTTCAGACTGATAAGAAGTTATAATGCTGATTCATTTATGAGCATTATACGATTTTCATATAGTTTAACTTTACTGCAACAACAAATCAGGAGAGGCAGAGCAAAATAATTGTTTGTAGTCATTATGAATATGTTTGGAGCAGTTTAAAAAGAAGCAGACAAAGCAAAGGCACCAAAGACGGAAGAAAATGTAAGCAACACGACACTTAAAGAGACTGAGCTTTACGCAGCAGGGAGCCAAAGATGCAAGAAGACTTGCAAAATTAAAAAGAAAAAAGTAACAACCATGTGTGCACTCTCACAAGATTCCAGCTTGCTTCTGAAGCTATTTTAATGTTCGTCAATCTGTGCAATCTCCAAAAAGTCCGTCTCACCAAGCAAAGGAGATGAATAAATGAGTGTGTCTGACCGAGCAGTCATAGTTGAGATCAAAGTAGAAGTAGATAATTAACAGCAGACTAATTGGTAACCACCCTGAGTTTTCATCAGATATGAAAAAGAGGGAAGCTTCGGTGGATATTAATTGGAGGAGAATGTGCAAAAAATGTGTTTGGGCGAGACATTTTAACAAGTAGATGGCTTGATACAATCATACTCTACTGGAGACTTATAAAAATTAATGAAAGAATGTAAATTAACTTGAAAAAAAAAATCACAAGTCACCCGAAAACACTCAAATTAACATAAATGACATTTTGTGTAATAAAACAGTATCAGGATGATTCCTTGATGTCCCAGCCTTAATCTAGACCTTGTTTTACATTTCAAAACTGGCAATTACTCTGCTAGAGATTTACCTGTGTTTAACATGATAATGAAGATTTAGTTAAGAAACATAGGAACAAGATTGCAAACGGTAATAGGTTACATGACAGAGTTAAAGTTATGGATCAACATTTAACACATCTACAAATGGAGCTGCAAATCAACTGTACAGCTATTTTAACTCAGCTCGTTTTATAGTGTACAGTTTAGCCTCAAGGGGGAAGCAGATAGTCATTCAACCAATCGCAAAGACGAATAAGAACTCTTCTGCGAAAGAAAACGCTCAGTGTGGCCTAGTTTTACAGGCGCTACCTTGGATTATCACCGTTGTCAAACAGAAGTAGAAATAACTAAAGTTGAATATATAGTAAAACTTAACGAGAATCAGATTTGATGAATTGGACAAGACTTAAGTTCTGTGATTAGAACATGGATTTATTTGAACTTCGTATTTCAATATCCCGGTGAGTTTTCAATTTGATTACTTACAGCTACATGCTAACCGAGTTAGCAAAGAGTTGACTGCTGCTAAATGAGTTCTTCATTACACATAAAACCGGTCGGAATAAACTTAAAGTAAGGCACATTTTAGATAACACAGTCATATATACTTGCATGTGAGGATTTCTGTGTGTTTAATCTTCTGCTGTGGTAAATGATGATCTAATGAAGATGAGTAATGAGTAATTGTCAAACATCTGGATGAACCAGTCCTGAAACGTTTTGTTGAGTTGCATAGTTCTTCATACTGTTGTCTTTTAATTGCACAAATACACAAGAGCTTTAGGCTTAGCAATTATTTTTCAGTTGAAAATATTCTTTTTATATGTGATTATTATTGTATGTGTAAGTGATGCTTCCATTTTAGAAAATGGGTCACTGGAAAATTAGTTTGTTAAACTCTCTATAAAGGGGAGTTTAGTTGAAAAGTAATTGTCCTGTATTTGTGCAGGCGTTTTTTTTTTTCTTTTTTCTTTGGAGGTTTCAGCAGGAGTGTGTGTCCTTACCTGACTGCTGGTGCCTGCTGTCATTGGTTCCCACTGTAACTGGATCTTCTGCCGCGCCACAAAGTCTCCCCATGCATTACCTACCTTGGACCATTTTTTGGTGCTTCTTGGACACAGTTTGAAAAGGCGGTAGGGCTTGAGTGCACTCAGTTTTTTTTTTTTGTTCAATGGACATTGGGTTTTCATATTATGTTTTTATGCCTGATATTTCCGAGCTATTTTCAGTTGTTACCTTGGTTAAATTATTTGTGTACAAAGAGAGAGGACCTAATGGACTTTTATTATTTTAATGCTCAGTCAGCCAGTTATGTGTAAACAGATGGATTACATTTTTCTCGTTACTGTCAGAATTTTGTCTGGTGTGTTGTTTGGAGTGGATGTCTAAATCTCATTTAGCCAGACTAATGTGAACAAGACTCATTAGAAAATTTTTTTAACTATCTGATACTTTTAATAGCTGTATATTAAATAAGTTTTCCCCACACCCAGTTATGAAAAAATAAAGCTTTACATAAAAGGACGGATTAAGCACCTACATGTCTGCAGTATTAATGAGTCAACACAGACCTAATAAACAGCAAGAATCAGTTTATCATTTCATTCTGCAACATATGTAGAAATACAGCTGAGGAGACTGAGAACAACAGTCTCAGGTGGGACATTAAAAGCAGTATTTATACGACTGAAAATAGCTCATTCCATGGTGAATTATGGCATTGTTAGAAGCTCGCAGCAGCCGTATGCCCCATGGTGCAATTGTGAGGTAATACTCTGGAAATAAAAGGCTTACATACTAAGGTCTTTTTAATCTATTATTACACTGTACAAAAAAAAACAAAAAACCTTATAGTCAAGCTTTATCATCTTGAAGTCTCTAGTAACACATTTAATGTCTTCCATGGCAATGCATCAAACTGTGGGGGACACCAGGTTTATCTTGTTACTAGTTTATACATAAGTCTTACGAGTAGCTCCATCAGTGGTAATAATAACACGGGTGAAAAAAATTGTGGGTGTTAATACACTGTGTCCACATTAAAAAATACTCACGTTTTCTAAAATGGAACATAGATTAAGTTACATTGGCATTGGCAAAGATGATTTTTTTGTTTTTTTTGTTTACGTTGTTTGTTGATTACATTGAAATACTGAAGGGTAATGCACCCTAAGGTTTATATTCATATCCTTATTTTGTGAAAGAAGAACTTAATAGTATCTCAGGGGTGTCAGTAAACACTGGTCCTTGGCCGCTACATATACAGTACAAAAGGGATTTTTCATAATTTTTTTTTTTGTTGGACTGCTGTTGGACTTTACAAACCAACAACAAATTGGAAAATAGCTGAAAAGTAGATCCCTCCCCTCACCCCCGGAACCTGGATGAAAATTAGGAGTTTCTGAAAAGTTGTAAAACTTATGTGGTTGATGAAGTTGCCATGAAGTGGGAGTGGAAGAATAAGGACAACGTGCAGACAAAGCCTAGAGTCGAGCAGGCAGTGGTGGAGAAAGTACTCAAAAATGTACTCAAGTAAAAGTAAAACTACCACATTAACATTTGTACTTAAGTAAAAGTAAAAAAGTACTGGCTTTTAAAAATACTTAAGTAAAAGTACTTGCTGAATGCATTACCTAATCCCTAATACAATATCATTGAGTGAACCGACCTATTTAATTTTAATAGATTAGAAATGTGCCATTTTAATGAACAATTCCACAGATGAAGCATGTTTTTATTATGTTTACTCTGTAACATAGTTTAGACTTAGATATGTGATTCTATGCATCATAATCATAATTTCAGGGATGGAAACATCTTATCTCCTGTCCTAACATAGCATGAACTTCACTTTTTTTGCCACTAGTGGCATTTATTTTTAAAGAAATCCAAAAGAAAGGGGATGGAAAGAAGGTGGGTGGGGGAGGGCATGCAAGCAAGGAGCCAGTAGCAGAGTTGTAGTCAAGACCACCAACCCAAGACCAAGTCAAGACCAGCACCCAAAAAAAGAACAGAACAAAAATTAACTTTTACCTATCATAATTGCTTCTCTAATTGATCTGAAAGATCTACATCTTTCAGATCAAAGATCTTTCACCTAGATATTAAATACTTGGAGCTGAAATAAATTTTAATCAGTAAAGATCCGTCCAGAAGAATCGGATCGTTCCTGAATGTCATATCAATGCAGACTTTGGTCACAGCGTTGTCCCATATATGCGACACCTCAGTCAACACCTCCACACAATAATTCAGCGCATGAGTGGCAACTTTTTTTCATGGCAGATGCAACATGTGTGTCTCAGTCTGTACAGCTAGCTTAGCTAGCATCACATCCACAGATCTTACCTTTCTTTAAGCTTTCCTTCGAAGTGACGCTAAAAGTTGGACGAAGTCCCCACCGTCTGTGAAAGCGATGCGCTGCTGATTTTACATGTCGCCATATCTGATGATTTTTGCAGCGCTATTATATTACTGACGATTAGACAGACATCTTCTCCCGCTCAGAAGAAACTACTGCGCATGTCTTGGAGCTCCGCATGCGAGTAAAGGGGGAGGCGATGGGTGACAACAGACACGAAAGTCACTTTATTTCTTGGATTTTACATCGCCACCTTAAGTCCCTGAACTTCACATTTTAACGGAAAAAAAGCTCCATGTGACTTGGATGCAATGAGTAACGCGACAGTTTTGTAGAAATGTAGTGAAGTAGAAAGTACAGATACTTACTGTAAAATGTAGTGGAGTAAAAGTAGAAAGTCCCCATTATTAAATCTACTTAAGTAAAGTACAGATACACGAAAATTGTACTTAAGTACAGATACTATAGTTACTTCCCACCACTGCGAGCAGGCAGGCAAGTTCGAATAAAACAAAGCTGATATTTTGCTGAGCCAGAAAACACAACACTGGTTTAATTTAATAGTCAGTTGTTCTACTTTGCAACAAAATTTGAAATTACAGACAGAACAAACACATTTAATACCTTTAATATTTTGAATATGACACTAAATTAAAACCCACTCAAGTGCTAAACACAGTGGGTCTGACGTACATTAATAAATATTGTTGATGATCTAAACTTTCTCAGAGGAGTTTCTTTTCGATTTTTCTCACTTTTGTTTTGCCGCTGAAAAATCTCTCCAAAGATGAAGTCCATGAACCTTCACTCTATGCATCACAACGGTGCACACAGCATTGAGTGTGTCAATGTGATAAGGACCAGTTTGCAGATTTGTAATACTGCACAGTTCTACGGCAAGGTTAGAGGAGACGCACGTCAGATAACATGCCTGATGACTAAGAGTTTTGTAGGACAATATTAATTTAGTCAATATTGTTTGATGGTCCAACAAGTTTTTGCAAACAATGTTATTGATCACACATTCATACTATCAAAAATATCATGGACATTTCTACTGCTGCTACAACAAACCAAAATGTTTAACTAAAGAGGAATACTGTTTACCATAAACATAAAAAAAAAAAAATCTGCAGCAATTTGTGGCTCTGTGTTCTTTGAAATACCTTAATTTCCCAAGCAGTTGCTCACAAGACAACAGTGTAATAAGTCCCAAAGGAATCTGAGCCCAACTTCAGAGTTAAAAATGCAGAAAAAAAAAAAAAAATAGGTGAGGGGATTACTCAGGCAGAAGCGTAAGTCAAAACGGTCGTGTTTGACAGTGAGTTATTTGGTTGCAAGCGCACACCCAAACACAGTATTACTTGCTTACAACCCCCACTGGGAGCTCTGGGTCTAAAAATAAAACCCCTAACAACACACATTTAAATCTCGGAGGGACACAGATGTCTCGAGTCTCTCTTGAACCGCTCTGGGTTTTGTTATATCTTCCTGTGAAGTTATGCAAGTCGCTGTTTTTTTTTCTTTTTTTCTTTTATTCTTTGTTCCCAATATTATTTGGCATGTCTGAGCTGTGATTCCTCAACTTCCCGAGACATTGTGGAGATAAGGCCTTGGGGATCTTGTGAGCGAGATCAAAAATATCTGCTTGTTTTCTTGGTCTCGTGTACAATTTACTCCACTTGATATACCTACTGAGATTGTCATGGAGGTTTCACATGGGAGAAGATTCAGAATCCAGCTCTGGTGGGGTGGCAGAGTTGGTTCTCATTACCAGCAACCTCTTTCACATGACAGAGTTCATCCATCTGGCCTCCTATAGGACACCTGCACACCCTTGTTTTTATGCAACAGAATGCAACGCTAACCCAAACTTACCTCTCTCTATATTTCACACTCAAACAAGATACTGACATTGATTTTTTTATTTTTTTTCCCACATTTCTCTTGGACAGAAAGAGGATTGGCATTTTTCCCCTTAAATGTTATTTAAAAGAATATCTCTGACTCCCAAATAACTCAAACAGTTATCCACAGGCCTAATCTCAGTCGGTTTGACTGCTTCTTCAATATCCGTTATGATATTTTCCCTCTCTTCCCTACTCCAGGAGACTGTGCTGCAAATACAAATTTTTCACCAGACATGAATGTAGATATGGAGCACACAATGCAGCAAATAATGTGGCTTGTATGGATACATTCTCTGCAAATCCCCAACCGAGGTCGTGTTCTGTGCTTCAATTTCACATCTCCACAGTTTATTTATTTTTCTCACCACGTACTTAGACCAGATGAGCGGATGCCTTACTGAGCAACACCTCTTCTACAATGAATAAACAAAGAAGATCAACAATAATGTGTTAAGATAGGTGGCAAAACTAATCTATGTCTAGCGTTACAGAACATGCCTTTCATTTTTTGAATAGTTAATTCAGTTTTAATAGGTCACATATTATTTTGGCACTCATCTGTAATAAAAAAAAAGTCATACCAAAGGAACTGAAAATATAAGACAAAAAAAACTTGGTAATAAGTTCCCTTTGAGGTTATAAATGAATGTACTAATGATTAGAATTTGATTAGTATCATTGAAGGATGGGGGCATCATTAAATGTGAAAAGCTCTTGTTGGTGTTAAGCCAAGGAGTTAATTTGAAAAAGATTTATTGCGGCGCATGTGCAGTGTCAGAAGTTACAAGCAAAGATCCTTGGCCTATCTCAGTTCCCCGCCTGGCAAAAAAAAAAAAAATGGAACTCATCACCCAATCAAGCCGAATGGCACTTGTCCAAACATGATGCTGAGAGCTGGAAGTGAGATTATTTGCAAATGAACGCGTCTGAAGGATGTAGAGGAGGCGCATGGCACCGTTTTTATATTTATGCCGTTGCTCTTCGGTACATTATTGTCACATAACTGTATGCCCATGTACTGCAGATTGACTTGTCGCCTTATGAACTTAGAAATCAGTAATGAAATGTTTCTAGTGGGAATGAAACTGCTGCTTGGGTGTATAAGGCTAAATCAGCATTTAACTAGTGATGTTGAAACTACAATGTGTGACAAGTAACTTGAAGTGGAAAAACTACAGAGCCTCTGAGGATTTAGGAAGAAAACTTAAACCCTTTCCATATCCGGCGAGGTTTTTTATTCAATACTTTACTATGATAACATCAGCATCATTCTCTCTATTTATTACAATTTAAGCACACAGCCCACTTGTCCAAATTCAAATTGGCTTGGATCAAAACAAGTTTGGATACTGTGCGCGACAGATGTGGCCAATTTTATCCATGTGTTTTAGACATGTAAAGATTTAAGAAATTTCTGGAACAAGAGCAGTGACATAGAACATTGACTGTCATTTGATTTTCTAACAGCAAGGCCTGCTAAATTGAGATGAAAGACTGTACTACTTACTGTATATTTAATGGCTTTCATATCCCCTGTGATGTTTTAGTTTTGTTGCTTTATTTAGAATCAGAGTCATATTTTAAATGAACTGGGTTTCTTTCCTCGCATAATATTCATACACTTAAATATGGTGATTTACTTTCTGCAGGCTAATCTAGGTTTGAATTTCTGATTTTTAACACTTCCGGTTTGTAAGCCAAAAAAAAAGTTCCATCATTTTTAAATCCCAAAGCCAGAAAATCTAAATATACAAAACATAGATGGATAATAACTGGTCACAACATGATTTTTAAATGACGTCATTTTGAAATGCCTCTTTCTGACACAGAGTCGAGCCTTCAGTACCAAATATGCACTTTCATATATGAATGATGACACAGTGTATTTACTGCACAGGCTGGAAGCCTGTCACTTTCTGATGTTTTTAAATATTGAAGTTATTATTGCTTGACAATTGAAGAAACAAAAGAAAGATAGTAAGTATCTTTACTACAAAGATTATCCATGCAAAAGTTTTTAGATGTGTTCTGTGGAAACAGTACAGATCTGTGGGAAATAAAGTAACTCAGCTAGTCAGTAGCCAAGTTGAAATTACAACTACATCAACACAACCAGAATTTTTGTATCACAGGTAGACTTGGTTGGCCACAGAGCGCCTTTAAATCACTAGATTGGGTGCTGGTTTGTTAGGTGTTCAAATTACTCCTGACAAAAAAGGTTTTGATGTTTACTTTCTCTGCCTTACTGGATAAATCACTCATTGTAAATCTGATACTGATGAACGTTCCACTCACAGCTAATACAAACGTGACATTTAAAATTAGAATATTACATCAGACTAATACAAAAAACTATTTTTAGCAACAGAAATGTGGGCTCAGTGAAAAGTATATTTAATCCCTATAACAAAAAAACTCACTTTTAAAAGGTACTTTATATAGCTCTTTTCCCTGCGGTGGCAGTACGTTTTTGTTGATCTTTGTAACTTTTTAATGTATTTTTTATTTTACAAAAAATATTTAAAGTAAAAAGTATGACGGAAAAAACCTATTTTAGTCTCGTGCACAGACTCTATCTGAAGAATAAAATCAAATGGCTAAATACTCGATGGAGACACTGGTTTGAACAGTGCACTGTAACGTGCCAATGTTCACAGATAGAAGACAAACAGTCCAGCAAGGCATTGTTGTCAACAAAATGGCAGCAAAAGCTTTATCTTTTCAAATGCTGGTGCCATGGCGAGGACAGAACCAAATATGGAATTATAGCACAATAATACAGATTGGCTGGTAACAAGGTTAGCAGCTGATAGGATTTGAGCAGAACCTTGTACTGCATTTCTGGGCAGGGGTGACTGGAGTATCAAGCCCTGGTTAAGAATAATGGTTTCCCTTCAGGAGGATGTGAAATTGGATTGCTCATACAAAGTGCTTGCTGAGGATAAACCTGTGTTATCCAATTATACACAAAACATTTAAGGTGTGTGATGCCCTAAAGGGGCAGAAATGAATACATCATACTTTGTACAGTGTTTAGAAGTCTGTTATTTTTTAGAATTTTGTTTACCTACTTAAAATGTCTTATGAATTTTTTTTTCTCTAAATTTAACACGTAGTGGGGGGAAAAAAAGACATCCACTCTGTCTCATTTAGGACCTTTCTAGTTCGTGCCAAAGTCAATGTAGGTAGCACCGTTGCCCAATAGAGGGCAATAGTTTATTGCATGAGGCAAGCTCTGTTCTGAAAATTAATTTCTATTAATTTTATAATTAATCTCCTCACTTGGCCTCTGGTCGTTTATGGCGCATCAATTTTGTTGGAAAAAAGGCTCATTATTAATGTTGAAAGGCTGTTCAACAAAAACTGACCATGAAGAATTTGCATGACTTTTTTATTTTTTTTATTTTGCATGTTAAATACAGATGAAAAACATAACTGTGCCCAGTGTCTTTACTGCAGCTTCTGCCTTATTTATTTAATGACTACAGTTAACATGAACACGTCTGCCCCTGTCTGTCTGTGAAACTGCATACATCTCAGTTGCACAGTCTCACAATGATCAGATCGGCTATTTTCCACACTAACAGTTATAACCAAAACTTTAAAATATGCATTTGTGTCTCAGTGGTTATGTTCATAGTGAGGCATTTGTGACTTGCCTCCGCAGCCCATTTACAAGGAGGGATTTCCACTTCCTAATGAGACTGATTTTCAATCGGAAATACAAAAGCCTCTTTACTTCTAAAAAGTGTAAGTCAGCATGCATTTGCATAAAAAAGGCTTTGATTATGATAGATATTGCCTGCAGTCTCAAAAACACTGGCCTGGGGTGGCTCTCCATTCAGTTAGCCTCCAGATAAGACTCATATTGTTTTCTGATATGAAAAATTATGCACGCAGTTGCGCAACCTCAGAATGTGAAAGAGTTTTGGCTTTCTTGTGCTAAAATTATTGAAGATTACATACTAATTAGATGCTTATCTAAAGACAAAAAACCCACTCATGGCTAACTTTTTTTCTTTTTTTTTTAGTTCTTTAGTATTTATTTTGTGCCAATATGTTAAAACATGAAATGCACTCAAGGGAATCATTGTAGGGGAAATGACCCAGTGTGCGTACTGGGCATCCAGGCGGGCCAGTGTACTGTAAAAGTGAAACTTGTAAAGTGGGGAAAATGAGATGAAAACCTCTTGCTTCTGAGAGCCAACCATTGAATTAGTTATCAACCATTACTGACAAACCCAGCCGACTTGATGCCTCTTAAAACATAAAAAAGGATGAGAGCAAAGTGGGGAGGGGTGGAAAAGAGTGCACAAATATTCTGTATTTGCTGTCACACTCATGGAAAGTCATTAATAGGTACAAATGGGTATGTAAAGCTGTGAAATCTAACTACGGCATTAGACAAGACACTAACAATGAATGAAATACGGTTTTGTCGTTGTTTCCGGTGTGTTGCGGCGTGCCTTTGAGCGCTGTAGCTAATGTGGCTATGAGTGCACGTTTATTAAAATGAAGAGGGCTGCGAGTCTGGGGAGCAGAAATCTGGTTTCCCCCCCACAGGAGTATGAAGTGTCAGTAAAAATGCTCAGCAGGCGTGAGGAGCAGCCTGTGCCAGGAGTGATCGGGTGGAGAAGGGCAGCAGCAGAACTGCGAGGAGCTCTCTTTGAAAAGCACAGCAGTAATGACCTGTCCTCTCTGTGTGGCCTCAAGTGGCGCCTAACTCTGCCACCGGGATGCGGCTTTCAGATAAGGCCTGCGAGGGCAACTGGTGCAAGGGAGTAGGGGATCACAGGCTCTAGGTCAGTCTTGTCACACTAGAGAAGTGGGATTGTGCTGGGGCTCTGACAGGTCTGGCGGGGCGGCGAGGTTAGAAGGAGGAGGAGGCGAGGGCACAGAGGGGAAGTCAAGTTGCCTACTGGTCCCCCTAACACCTACCGCCATGTAGGCTTGTGACTCCCTGTGGCAGAAGGATGATTATCTGCATGACAGAACCGGGTGCATTTGCAGCCGGTGACCATGATAGTCCCTGGCATCGAGCATTTTTTAGTTCACTGTCTCATGCTCCTGATAATTTCATGACAGGGTGTCCTGCACAGCTGCAGGGAAGAAAGTGCGGTTGCCTTTCATAAATAATCACTTAGTTAAACCACTGCATGGGACAGACGTGACGTGAAAAGAAAAGGATCACAACAAAACCCTTGTGGAAGATATAACGGTAATTTAATATTTATGCGTCCATGTCTGCTCCTTTTGCTGGGCTGCTTCTACCCAGCTGGATAAAGCAGACAAAGGGCCATGTGCTGCCATTTGAGAACCAACAGACTTGAACCATCCAGACGGGACCATGACATCCTGGTAGCATGAAATTACAATGTAATGACTCATTTTCAGCCAGTGGTACTCTATGAGATAAGTATAATGGAGTTTCCATTTTGTAAGGTACGCTGGCAAAAACGATCTCTGTGTTGATTTTTACAGTTATCTTTAATGGAGGATAAGAAGCGGGGGGAGGGAGGGGGACATATTCCGATTGTAGTTTTATAAAGCCCTTCAAAATCTTACATCTGTAACAAATTCATATGGGGGGAAAAAAAATTGTGAAACTTTCATTGAGAAGATTATATGTTCTGTGTAGTTATTCTGTCAAAATAAATAATGGGTAGTGAATTATAGATTGTTAAATTTGAAAGGAAATATGTTCATTGTGAGGATGTTTTTCTGTGTTGAGAAAGATCTGAAATCTTTTTTTTTTATGAAGTGAGAAATGTCACTTATTTAGCTGCAAATCTCAGACTGGTCATAGCTGGAAAATTCATTTCCTCATCTTCTAATTAGAGTCTGGAGCCTACTGTTACGTGACATGGCGTCACATAGGCAGAGACAAGGAATCATGGTGAACTATATTGTGAACATTAAAAAAAAGCATCATTTTTTGACTATGCTTGTAGAGCTGGTGGTGATTACTGTGAAGCTGCCACCAGAAATGTTGCATCTTTTCCGAGTTTCTTTCTATATTTCTCTCAGCATTTGTCTGTGTATCTCAGACATAGTTGAATTGTTGTTTTTATTGCCTGCATAAACCCCCCCCAGAATATTACCAGTTGTACAATTAGGTTTTGAATGTTGCTCCTGTTCTGTAAGTGCTTTATTGTTTAAACAAAACTACATTATTGTAAGTTGTTTGCAATTTTTTAAATACAATCTAACAGTAATATAAAATAACTGCATCGTTTAACATGGCCTTGATGTGTTTGTGAGAAAAAAAATCAATTAAAAAGGTCCTGGTTATTAGTATTAATAAAGTAAAGCTGCTTTCACACTTTCTTATCTTGCCACCAAAACAGGATTAACACCCTCCGGGGCCCCTGTTCACTAAATCTCTGGGGCCCCTAGTCACTGATACTCAGGGAACCAATTTAAAAATGCACATACCCATGGAAAACCATTATAGATAACATCTTGTACATGATAGTCCCCATCATGATTATCAAATACCAAGTAACTTGTTCATCTGCTAAGTTAAAATCTATCTTCATAACACATATTCACAGCTCATTCAAGGTAAAAATACCTAAAATGATGCCAACAAACAATTTAACCTCTGACCCTAGTTTTCACACTTTGTAATATAAAGAAAATCCCAATGTTTGTGAATTGGGATGAGGGTGTAAAATGCACTGTGCACGAATGGTTATGAACAGAGTGAGAGTTTTGTTGTGATGACACTTCTCATGGTTTTCTTTTTTCATACCTTATTTTTGTTGACCTTCATGGAATGAAAGTTTAATGCTCTAGGTACAGTCTATGAATAAGTGTAAAAAAACCCCCAAAAAAAACAACAACCCAAAAAACCCTATTTGAGCTGAATTAGAGCTGCGTAACATATCAAAACACGATATCAATAAGTGTAATATTCCACTTGCAAAGAATTATTTAGAAGAGATATGTGAAATAGTATTAAAATTTACTAAAAGTACAATTAAATATTCAAGTTAATGGTTATGGGCTGCGCAGTGGCGCAGTTGGTAGAGCTGTTGCCTTGCAGCAAGAAGGTTCTGGGTTCGATTCCCGGCCCCAGTCTTTCTGCATGGAGTTTGCATGTTCTCCCTGTGCATGCGTGGGTTTTCTCTGGGTTCCCCGGTTTCCTCCCACAGTCCAAAAACATGACTGTCAGGTTAATTGGCCTCTCCAAATTGTCCCTAGGTGTGAGTGTGTGTGTGCATGGTTGTTTTTCCTGTGTGTCTCTGTGTTACCCTGCGACAGACTGGCAACCTGTCCAGGGTGACCCCGCCTCTCGCCCGGAACGTTAGCTGGAGATGGGCACCAGCAACCCTCCCGACCCCACAGAGGGACAAGGGGGTTCAGAAAATGGATGGATGGATGGAAGTTAATGGTTATACCAGGAAGTAAGCCTTACAAAGATACTTTTATTTATTTGTTTTATTATTATTATTTTTGAAGATGAAAATTGGGTCAGGAAATGACTTTAGACCCCAATTTATGAATACGATTTCTGAAACGCGCTTGGATTTTTTTAATGGCCCTGCTCAATGACCATTCTCATTTGAATGCACTTCTCTTCACTTCAGTAAAACATTGTTTCAACACTTCCATTGACTACATAGACTACTCGGTGCTGCAGATATCATTGTCATCTTGAGGTGAAGGTCAGGGAGGAAAAAGAAGACAATCTTTGACTTCACAAATCTGTATTCCAGTTTCAGGCCACATTGAAACTCAAACTTCTTAGTGCTAACAGAATACAGCGGACTACCTGTAAATTTAAACATAATACTGTTTTAACAAGAAATGCCTGTCATTCCAGACATTAAAATGGACCATGTTTGACAATTACTCCCGAAACGGCACTTTAAAAAGAAATCAGTGCCAGTTATTAAACTAAATGTACGCAAACATTTGTATGTCCTATACTGCTACAACTGTGCCTAGACTATTAAAAATTGTTCCTAACCTGATATAAATTCAATGAGATATATAAATGAGATGTGGGGGCTTTTCTTAACCACATCGAACTCTAGTTGCTACTAGTAACTTTTGCTTTATCTTGGACAAAATGAAACATAAGCACTCAAGCTCTCAACAATCAACTTGACCTAACTCAAGAATCATGACATACCCGAGAAGTACTAATAAATATTTATATAAATGAGGAAGTGGCATTTCCTTCACAACAGGATTTACTTGTATTTGAGTGATTCCCTCATGTCAGTCATTGGAGCTGAGAGTAATTAATTTCAGGGTCAGATAAGCAACTTGATAATACTACTGTGGTGGAGTGATATAAACTGTACAGATGTAAGCAAGAAATCAGTCTTATAGTCTATATAGGATTCTCTCCAACATCTGTTCTGAAGGATGAACTTTTCTACAGTGACCTATTGTGATCACAAATTTAACAGTACAGTATGTTCTGGATGTTTCTCAAAAATATTCTCCTTTTATCAATTAAGATAATTACACATAATCAAGAATCAAACTTATTATTAATCTCACACAGGTGTATTTCCTAATGAGCTAATTTAGTGACAGGATGCACAAACAAAATAAAAGCAAAACACTAATTACATAGATAATTAGCAAAGCGGAAAACTTGAAATATTATTTAGCAGAGTAAATAATTTACTTTTGTCAAAGTTGTTTTAACTTTCTTCTGGAGTTTAAAGAAGTTTAAAATTTGAAGTTACAAAGCTTCATTTTGAGACGGAGGAGCTTGAAGAAACGCTGATGCCGTCCACATTAGCGGTGCAGAGGAAAACAAAATAAAACTTCACATGACCTTTAAATAAAATAAAAAAATTGACAAACATAAACATATGTTTTAGTGCACTCAGAAGCTTTTAATGCAACTGAAACTGGCAAACTCATCATTTTTGGTCCAACTTAGCGGGTCAGCAACCTTCCCTGTTTCATGTTCTGTCTCTTTCTGTCCGGGTCAACACTGAGCTGTCCACCAGAGCTGGAGTCGTCATGAAATCCAGATCATGATCAGGACATGCGGACGTGTCCCACAAGTCAACCATTAAGGGAAACCGAATATTTCATCTTCAATACTAAGCTCTTTAAATTCTGAGAGAGAAACTCAGAAAACTGTCATTGTATAGTAGATAAAACCGATTTAAATTCAGATTTAAGGAAATGGCACATTAACCACAATATAATACATATATATATCAGCACTTCTAAATCAGCAAAGTCATACACATTCAGACAGTTCCTTTAAGCATTACACTTCAAATCATATACTGTAATAAAAGCACTTATGAATTTGACAAGATCCAGAAAGCATGGGTTTAGGAAAAGAGGTTTTTGTGTCTAAACTAATAATTATTTCAGGAAACTTAAATAGAGTTGTGCTAAATGTATCTTTGTTTTTTCAAATATAGGTTTTTCTAAAAACACACAATACAAGCAAAAGAATGTTTTCAAAGTCTGAATAAACTTTGAAAATATGTCAAATTTAAATAGAAAAGTTTATGGATTTTCCACAACTTTTAGCTTTCCACACAATCACCTGGCACTCAAAAATATAATTTAAAAAATACTTAACCGCTTTTCTAATGAAAACAGTGTCACGTTTTTTGGTTAATAACTGGTTTCTCTGTTGAATCCCATTTCAGTTTTAACATAAAAAGCTGCTTGAGGACAAAGAAAGTTAATTAAAAATATCAAAATCAAAAACTATCTATCAAAACATAATCCTCTTTATTTAAGAGCCACAAAAATATATTAAAAAAAAATGTTGAAAGTGCTGGATTTGTTTTAATTGAGCCTACTAAATATGCAAAAATAAGCGTGGATATTAGGTGATCAACAGAAGGAAGAAAGCTTTCTCAAGAACAGTGAATCTGAGAAAGCGAAAATGACATGAATTCAGTAGACTAAAAGTAACGCCTCTCTAAATGCCATGAAGAACATCTGCAGGTCATCTGTTTTGATGTCCTGTTATGTTCTGCAATTACCTCAGCAGTGATTGAGCATAATGAGTCTTGGCAGTACAAACAAGATGACATTTTCAACAAAGCAGAGCAACAAAAGGGTCTGACAAAGATCACTGAATCATAAACATTATTAGATTATTTAAAAGGAGGTTTTAGGTGACGGTTCAGAGTATTTGACCTACCCTTTTTTTTTTTGCTCTATGTGTGTGCCTGTGCATTAATGATGTTTGGGAAGTAAAATGTTCATTGCTGTACATTCAGTAATTCTAAGCAACATCAATGCGGATGATTCCATTTTTTGTTTCTACTTACGGAGTCGAATAAGGACCAAGAATTTCTGTGTGATATTACCAAGTTCCATATTTTTATCTCTAGCCTTCCACCTAGGCCTACAAATTATTATTCAACTGGAGTTTGTTTATTTTCTGTCTTATGGGGTATTTTCAGCTTGAAGTTAATAATATGTTGCTGATTTATTGCTTTAGAGCTTCAAGAAAACAACTCACTGCCCAAATAAAAGTCTTAAAATAAATAAAACAACATTATTTTTTTCTGGGAAGAATCAAGTGAAGGACAAAAACTCAGTGCAGAGCAAGCGCTGTAAATCCAGGACAGTTACCGTTTGATGATATCAGCGGGGTCATTGGGGGTATAAATGGGCTCAATAAAAGTTTACATTTTTTACGATTGTATCTGTAGCAACTGAACAGCTTTAGAACAAAATCAACATCATTCATTCTATGCACCGTATATGTTTGCCAGATGCCTCTAGGTATTTTAGCGAAAGATTTAGCCACCTTGACACTTCTATCAGTGGTATCCTTGTACGTTGTTGCACATTTAACTGCTTTTCACTGTTGCTGATATGATGTAAGGAAGCTAAAACCATTTACACAGAGCCACTGAAGTCTTATTTTATACTGGCATGTCACAACTCCAAACACTTTTTGATGCATTGTCTGGTGTACCCTGCAGAGTAATCCAGCGATTCTACTTGCCTACGTGGAAAATGTGGCACAACAGTGAATATTTTCCCCAAGGTTTAGGTGGGATTTGAAAGGTTGGGGAACACGTAGAACTGTTGGCAGATGATACAGCAGGGAAAATGACTTATCTGAAAATAAGTGCCAAACAGGCTCTCAGAGTGAGCTATGACAGCACTCCAAAAGATACTGTGAAGTGCTGAAAGTAATGTACAAATCAGTGCATCAAAGTGAGGAAGGGAGGCTCCGGAAAGGTATTCACCTTTTTGATTTTTTTAGGTATAACGGCGATTGATATGTCAATTGTGTTATCATTTAGTAAAGATAAATCTCACAGAAATGTCAGTTTATTGAAAAGTATATATCTGCATGAAATACTTTTTGCATGAATTACTGTATCGGCGGTGCAGTTTGGCATGCGTGTGATCAGCTGGTAAAACTGCTGAGGTGCTGAGGAACCCCAGGTTGCTTTAAAAGCAGCCCTCAGTCTGTCAGCATTGTTGGATCTAATGCATTTCATCTTCCTCTGTACAATACTCTATTGATCCTCTATGGCAGAAGAGCAAGCTCAATCACATTACTGGCCAAAATAGACCGTGTCATGGGCCAAACAGGATAAAGGTTCAATTGCAAAGCAGCTTTTCTTTTTTTTTGTTTTTTTTTTTTTGGTCATTTTAGACGTTTAAGCTGTGGTATTATTGTAGCTATAATTAACAACATGACTAAAATTTTTATTTATTTCATTAAGTTCTTGAAATAAAACGTATTACATAGAGATACACACAGAGGGATGTTTTCAGTCATTTATGCTATGATCATTTTCAATTTACAGCTAATGGAGACGTGATATTTAAGACTAGAACATTATACAACACCAGCAAAGACACATTTTAGAACCGAATTGTCAGCTTACACATCTTTTGTAAGGTGGCTTAAAGGTGGAAGTGTTCAAAACTTTTGTACTTGCTGGAAAAATGAGAGGAAACAAAAGTAACAACAACATTTGTCAGAGGGCAATGCTTCATTTCTCAGCTAAAAGCTCGTCGATGTTTGTTCTCGAGTTCTCAGCTGCCAAAAATCTTAACATGTTTGTTGTTGCATATGAGTAAGACAGATCTGTGCACCATCTTCTTTGTCTTCAATTTCAGTGAGATGCACCTGTACAGTTTATCTGTTTTTTTTCTGCAAATATAAAGTAGAAAGTTAACACAACCATCAGTTAATAATCAAGATCATTTTGTCGCTTGCGGCTAAATATTACTTACCCTGATGTGATCACATATGCTTTTCCTCTGAGCTGATTAGGTACCCATGGGGCCACCCTGAGAACATCAAAGTAAAAAACAATGTTTGTGTATGAGCTATTAATGTTTATAATGAAGGTATTTAGAAAGCAAGAATTAGAGACACATTACCCTTATAATGGCAGGGTCTTTGCCTGTCTTCATTTTGAGATCAAACAGGATAAAAGAAGATTCTTTTCCAGCTAAATATAGCATTTTTATTCTTTTACCAATGATCAAATCATACCACATGACTCAAATAAAACAAATAGCTTTAATGTATCCAAGTTAGCATACCTGTGTGACAACATCCCTGGGGAACAGAGCAAAGTCTCAATGCGACTACAACGGAAGATTTTTCATTGTGGCTGCAATTTAGTTATCACGATGTCACACCTCATTACCTTATAGTACTGAAAAAGTAGCTCATTCTCCTGCAGTAGTACTGCACTTTGTAGTCACAGCTTAAGCATCCCATTATCATGTCTCGTAGCAATGGAAAAATATTCCAACCACTAATGACCCTAAATACACTCCATAAGCACCTGCTTAACTATAGCTATAATTCTGAGATGTTCTAAGCATTTTCCACAGGCGCTGCTTGGACTACAAATGATTATATTTGTTGCACTAACATTTCAACAAAATTCACACACATAGCTGGTGCCTGTACTGGCTCAATAATTAATGTCATGCGACTGTTTGGAAAAATTCCAGGTTATCTTTTGTCCAATTGCACGTACCTAAATCTAGCCGAGGCAAAAAAATCAGACATCAATATGAATAAGACAGTGTCTTATCTTTTGTACTTGATTTGGTTTAAATAAACCAATGTTGTTTTCCACAGTACCATAAAATCATTTTAAGCTTTTAACTAATGAGCCCATTAACATGAGAGGCAAACAAAATGACAGTAAGTAATATTTTTTTGTGTATGAACCCAATAAAAGAAATCAAAAAGGTACAGCATTTAATTATATTTAATTTCACGCGAAACAATTTACACGTTGGCTTGTCAGACCTTAAGTTTTTTTTGGCTTTTTTTTTAAACATGCTGCACAGGTTGGTAACTGAAATAAAAAAAAGAAACACCTTACTGTATATAAAACCACACCTGAAAGAAATTCCAAAGTATTCTCTCAGGTGCAGGTCAATTTAATTGCCTTTTTTTTTTTTTTTTTTTTCCTAAATTGAAAACTGATGCTCATCTTCAACTTCTTTCGAATGGACTTTCTTCTCCGTTTCTCATGGAGCTCCTCTATACTTTCCATTCTTATTGGTTTCTTTGTGTCTACCATTACATTTCTGCAGCCTCATCTTGATGGCCACAGCTGACTGCAGGCGGTGTCCCTATGACACACTTGCACAGCAAATGGCCCAAAACATAGCCTGAAACATCCCCAGCGCTATTAAAAAGCCAATTCAGGCTAATGGAAGAACTTTGGCCCACAAAGTGGCAATCAGACGCTAATGTGCAGGGATATTTTTAAAGAAAAAAGAAAGCATCAAAGAGGACTTTTTACATCCATCCATCTATCTATCTATCTATCTATCTATCTATCTATCTATCTATCTATCTATCTATCTATCTATCTATCTATCTATCTATCTATCTATCTATCTATCTAAAAATAATTACTTGTGCATGCTTGACTTAAGTGTTAGAATGTCTTCATGTGGATTATGCTTCAATATTAAAATGCCACAGCAGTTGCACAGTAGACACTGCAGGAGTGGATTTCATCAACATGGTCTGCTGTAAATCCAGGGCTCAGGAGCGGCTACAGTTTATCACATGCACAAATCTGTTCCCCTTTCTTACTTGATCCATTCGCTGATACGCAAAGGAATTCAATCAGGCCAAGCTTACGGACATAAAAAGGATTTCTCATTGCAGTGGTGGGACTCCGGTACTGAACTGACTTAAAGAGCTCAGCGGACCTTTAAGGAGGGCCCTTTGTTGCGCATCATTGAAGGTGCCCCCAGGCCTTTTACCCAGATACTGAGTAAATGGTAACACTTATCATATGTCCAACCTGACTGATTGCTTCCGTCCAGGCTTCAATGAGAACGGAAAAGGCAGTACACACTTATTTTCTCGGTCTCTCACTGAAAAGGACTCCGTCAGTGTGTCTCTGCTGATTTAAATCTGCGTAACTGAAATAAAGTGAAGGTGTGATATCATCGAGCAAAAGGAATAGATGCAAATAAAAAGATGGCGAAAGTTAACAGGCCTACTCCATTATAAGTTAATGTCAAACAATACAGAGCAACAGGGATTTCTTTTTGTCATTGTGGCATCTGCTTTTAAATCGAGCTCAAAATCCTTAGTTTTTGTGATATTTGTTAAATACCAGTATGAATCAAAATTGCAATATATTACAGAGGTCCTGTGTAGCTCTGGCATCAACATCAGTATTGAGTTATTGGATTTCAAGTGTCCTGCTCCATATGGTTTGTTCAGACCATTTAAACGTGTGCTGAGTGACCACATGGATGTTCGCTCGGAGGCATACAGCGCGGTCACTGTACGCCTCCGAGCTGGCGTTGGGAGGCGACTCTGCAAGTTAAAATAACCGTTCTGCTGTTAAATCATTTGTTGAATGTGCTTCCTGCACTGATTGTGAAGACCCTGGACAGATTAGGCTGCCCCTGACAACAGATGCTTAAATCTGATTGGACAGAACACCGATGATCCACACAGACATGTACGGGAAGCAGCGCAGCCAAGAGAGCTGCTATGAAAAAAATGAGGATAGACTAGAAGTGATTGGTAAAATTTATTTGAACAAAAATTATACTTTCTGTTGCAGATACATATGTAGTGTTTAGGCCTGCAGGGAAGGCCTTGAAGGCCCTGACGGCCCACCACTGTTCAATCATACCTCTGACTTGTCTGCTGTTTTCATTGGCCTTTAAAATGCTGTATCTTTACTAATGTTCCCTAAAAAAAACCTTTGAGGCCTTCATAAAACAGTCGTATCTACACTTGGATCAAATTATACATAAGTGGAATCTATTGATTAGCTATGTGGCCTGATACATGCCGCACCTACAAATTTATATCAGGTATTTGAAATATTTGAATCTCAATCAATAAAATACCAATTTGTATCCATCGACGTCCTCTGTAGGTTTAAAACCTGGCTGTTTGATGTGAACTGCATCTCCCTCTGTCTGTCACAGTTATGTGCAAGCTGGGGGTGTTTGAATGTGTGAGGCACTGAAGCCACTCTGATGAGAAGACAGGTTCTGTTCGTGCGAGACAGACTTGTGTCTTTGAGTCCTCTGGCGATGGCAGACAATATCTGGACACACAAAACAGGCAGCTATTGCAATGTTTATCACAAAACCACGGGGGAGTGAATAGCATTCACCTATAAGCTTCAGTTTGGTTGCTCTTGTTTAAACATTAAAGGTGGACACCGTTTTATTTAAATCACTGTACCCTACACCACTTGTTATTGGAAAAGCAGATGCATTCATTACTGCAAATTATGAGAGGAACACATTTCTAAAAAATAAATAAATAAATAAATAAATAACTTCATAAAGGTTAAGGCTGCAACGTTTAAGTTTAGCTATACGTGAGAAATCTGTCCAGGAGAAAATGCAAGATTTTTTTTTTTCAGATATATAATTTTTTATCGTGTGTGATTATGGAATAACTGTTTTGTTTGTTTGTCTTTTACTTGAACTCAAGGCTTCTTACTGACTGAGAAACATTTGTTTTGACTGGCATCTGACAAATTGGGCAGAAAAATGAAGGCATAGAACTATTCATACTTATTTGCTGACATTTCCATCAATTTAACTCACAAATTGTGTGAAAGCGCTGACATTTTTAAAGTCTTATTCCTTGCTATTAGTTACTGCTAGGGTGCTAAATAAGATTAAGCACAATGTGAAGGATACATTTTGTCAATGTGTTCATACAAATGGATAAGAAACATACATATGTCTCAGAAATTAAATAAGCTTTGCTTACTGCTTTTATTTTATTTGTAATATGTCTGTGTTTTGTTTTTCACCACAAGTGCCTGACAGAACATGCTAACCACTGATATAAGCTTGGCAACCTTTCTTCAAAGCTATGACATGTCACACCAGCCATACATATATATTTTTAAACATCAGGGAGGTTTATTACTAATACTCTTATGGGCATGTTGACAAGAGAATTTGTAAGGGCTAAATGTGGGCAAACCAGAGTTTTATGTCTGTCTAATTCTGAATTTAGACACGAGCGTGGATCTGCACCTAAAATAGGTTCACCAAACAAACAGCTTTGCTCTGCACTCAAGCAGTTTGCACACATTTAACTCCCCATTTTCAGAAATGGTTTGTTTGGTCTGAAGACTGCAAAAAGAAAAAAAAAAAACTTTCTGCTGAAAGATGGTAGCAACAGTAATGCAGGTGAGGAAAAAATAAAAAAAGTGCCTTGCTGCACTTCTGACGTTGAATCCATCCTCTCTCCCAGTAAGTTGTACTTGATATTTCAGCAAAAAAAAAAAAGTCATTTCTTTTAAATACATTTTAGGCTTATAGTTAGTGTGCAAAATCATACTATCTGTCTATGTCTCAACCCTTATGATTGCAGAACCAACAGATGCTTTAAATGCAGAGATTAATAGAGAAAAATAAAAAAATGACTGTATAAACAAGCTCTAGCTGTACTGTGCAACTCGGGTCAGGTGTAGATGCATGAGGCAGGTGTCAGTGGAAGGTGTGCAATGAATTCAAAGGAGGAGACTGTAGTGAATGAGTGCATGTCTAACACCCCGCAATACAAAACCAAAGAACCTTTTTCACTGATCATGGATTTATAAATCGATGAATTTTTACCTTCAGTAAATGGTGTTTATGACTGAATCAGTTAAAGGAATGCATCATGCCACTGTCCTTTATAATTTGAAACATTACTTAGTGATTTATAAAAACCATTTCAACATACTTCTCCAGTCATTCGCTTCATGTCACAACAAGGAGTTCTCCGTTAATTAAAGTGGAGTTTGTCCTGGTATGTAATTCCCCACAAAATCTAGAGAGACGGACAGGGGAGGGGGAGGCATTATGTGAAATTGACTTTTTTTTAGCTTTTCATCATGTTGTAATTTTTTTCCGTCATCAAACATATCTCTGAAGTGTTGCTTTGACTCTTTCATGCATGCTTGAAGAATCTTTCCACAAAGCTTTTCCTTGGAGCTGCAGCGTCAGCTTTTGCTCCACAGATCACTCTTTCCCCACTCCGCTCCACCAGACTAGTGGCAGCAGCAATTAGTAAACACCTGGTGGATCTGCAGGACTTATCATAAGAGCTACTTCTCAGTTCAACGCTACTGAAAACAGTTGTTAATGGCTGTAGTGCTTAAGGCAGAGTGTCAGAAGGAGCCTGAGTTTCTTAAAACTTTTAAATCATGTTTGATATATACAGCATTTTTATAACAATCGAAGATAACAGTTACTCAATTGTGCTATACAATAGAATTATATGTGCCTAGAAAATACATCAACCATCCCTTCAAATTGCTTCAAATTTTGTTGGACCTAAATACACTACATTACTGGTTTTCCGAATATGTAGTTAGAGGTTTAGAAATCATTTGTTACAGACAAGCAGTGTTGAGATCTGAAAGTACAAGTATAAACACAAATTCATTTTCTGAGAGCATAATGTTATCCATGGGATATACTCTAAATTATAACTGAAACTTTTCAAATCTCTGCAATTTGTGACATAATTAATTTGTTGAAGATTTTTACGTAAATAAATGGAATAATAAATATAGCTCAATGTTAAGCTCTCGCCACTTTACATAGCTTAGGTTTGAATTTAAATACAGCATTCCAAAAAGCCTGGGCTACAAGTAAACTTTGTGAATGATCAAATCCAATATGGTAGGAATTAGGAGAAAAACCTTCTTAAACAATCTGCTGGTAATGGGTCAGAGAAAAAAAAAAAAAAAAGATGGTTTGGAAAAGGAATTGGTGTTTTCAGCTGAGAGCCGAGACAGTCAGTCTGCTCCTTATCGGTGCAACAGTGCATGACCCAGCTGGGAGTGATGAATATTACAAAGCCTAGAATTAATCATGTTCAGCAGATTCACTGACGTTATTTATTAATTTAAGCATACATTTTAATCTTGGCTTAGACATATTCTTGTTACTTTTGCATCAGTCACATGTTTAAGGTGGGCACACACCAATCCTACCACTGGTTTATGCTCTGTGTGGAATTCAAACTCTATATCGTGAGTGTCACTGCATGAGCTGCTATGCAAATGGTGTGTACCCAGTCCAAGCACACGCTTGTTACAGGATATGAGGTTGAAAAACACAGAAATAGATCAGGAAGGTATGTGCTGCTTGTCCCTCTGTGAAAAGAAAGCTCCATTGGTACGGAGTGGTTTGCATATCATTTCAGTGGTACCAGATCCACCTTTGAGATTGGTGCGCACATCCACGTGACTTCTTAAAATAAATAGATATAAAATACTATTAATGAAATAAATAGGACTTAAGATACCATTTTGTGTTAAATAATTAACAAAATAGGGAATTACCAAAATGTAAAGCTGTGGCCACACTTCAAAATAAACCTAAAATGACTAACAAGATGTTTTTTAATAGATATTTAGAGATATATACAGTATTCAGTTAATATTTTTGTTTTGTTTTCTTATGTAAGCTAAAATTACATCATAGCTTTCACAAAGGATTTTTGATGGATTTTTGACTTTGTCAGTTAAAACTGTCAGAAAGTAAAAGAAAAAAAAAAAGTCTCAGTAGGGCTTGAGGAATGTGGCGGTGGTGGAGAGCCAGCAGAAAAATCTTACATTACTGAAGAAAACCTCCTGGTTTCAATCCAAGACTGTCATGTTTTTGGATGGCTAATGCGTTTGCAGATATTTCCATATGTAAGCTGGCCCATCCGAAGTGTGATGGATGCTGTCCTTCTAAACGAGACGAGGCTTTCCCCTAGACTTATTTTCCAGTTAAATTCAGTCTAAAAAGAATTTAAATATTTAATGTCATATACACCAGAACACAATAAAAATAAAATTGCTGTTAATAAGAAAATATGACACATTAATCTAGGCCATTAAAATGTACAAACAAGATTGTACCAGCCTTAATGCTTCAAAGTGATTCATGTAGATGGGGAAAAAGCTAGGTGCTACTAATCTAATGCACTTCCATCAATATATCTGAGCACCTCCACAAAACCAGAAATTATTTGGTTTGTTGCTATGTAGTGTGCATCCATGTGTGTGTTACTATAATGCCCAGTAGGAAAGGCGTGATGGAGGGTTTTAAGAAAGCAATCTGTAACTATATTCATGAATATTCTATTGGTTTTAAAAGAAAAAATGATGGCGATCCCCCAGTAGTCAGTGTTTACAATGAATTTGGATGCCTTTGCATTTCCAGAAAATGTTAGATATAATTAGACTTTTCCCAGAATAAGTTAGCTTATTTATCTTCCGTGCATATATGTGTTTATCATAAATTTTCTGTCTCATCCAACAAAAAAGGTAAATAAGTAAACTAGCCGTTTCTTATTGTTTTATTCATGTCTTCCTTAATTGTTATGCTTCTTTCCCAGCTCATAGTATTTTTACTCTCACTTGTTTCCCACATATATTTCTTCTTGTATACGTTTGACTGGCGAGACTATGCTATTATTCTGGAATGTTATATACTGATGATGATCTACTCTATTCACAACAGAAGGTTTTCCATACAATTCATATGTCTTCCTACATCTGAACAATCCACAACAATTAAAAAGAATTGGACAGACAAGACCATCCATCCATCCCTTTTCTTGCACCCTTTTTCCCTCAGTGGGGTCGGGAGGGGTGCTGGTGCCCATCTCCAGCCAACGTTTCGGGCGAGAGGCGGGGTCACCCTGGACAGGTCGCCAGTCTGTCGCAGGGCAACACAGAGACACACAGGACAAACAACCATGCACACACACACTCACACCTAGGGGCAATTTGGAGAGGCCAATTAACCTGACAGTCATGTTTTTGGACTGTGGGAGGAAGCCAGAGTACCCGGAGAAAACCCACGCACGCACAGGGAGAACATGCAAACTCCATGCAGAAAGACCCCAGGCCGGGAATCGAACCCAGAACCTTCTTGCTGCAAGGCAACAGCTCTACCAACTGCGCCACTGTGCAGCCCCAGACAAGACCACAGTAGAGATTTTGGATTTTAAAAGCTTTATTCTAAAGTTGAATGGTATTAAAACATACTTATTGTTTCTTCTCAGCAAATGGCTGCTAGTCCTGCCAAAGCAAATTCCTTGCCATGTATCTACCTTAAGAGGTTTTGTCTGACCTAACATCAGTTTAAAGGCGATTATTATTGTTCAGGTAATCATCTGACTTTCTGATACTTTATGGAACATAAGAAAATAGGCAGTGCAAATATCAACCCTGGGTTAAAATTGTAAGTTAGGCTTTTTTTAGTGAAAATTATAGCTCATCTTTCCTCCTGTTTTGATAAAAACGGTAATCAGGAAGATTTTTTTAGAACTGAAGAGACTAATTCATAAACGTGTAATTGCTCTGGATAAGCCAAAGTTATAGGTCTGGTTGTTTTACGGTCCACATATACTTTTTGTTTGTTTGTTTGGTTGGTTGGTTGGTTGGTTCTCTGGACTGCGTGTAATGCTTTTATATTGTTACACTGCATCAATTTCCTGGTAGAATTTCTGTCAGGAAGGAGGAGGAAAAACTTGAAATTGAATCACTATTGTAACAATGGAAACCTCACTTCCATAAATATTGATTCTCCATCTATGGAATTCTACAAATATAATTTAACTCTCAGCAGACAAACCTGGAGTAAACAAGAATCACAAGTTAAAAGACAGGAGGGCTGACTGCATTGAGTAAATGCTGTTTCAAGGTTACAGAATGTGATTTTAAAATGAAGTCGGTCAGCAAAAATACACAAAAGATTTTATTCCCAGTCATAAAATCCTACGTTTTATTGGTGAGTTAGACTAGGACGTAGGTTGTGTTTAACTGATAATTATCTTAAGGATAAATATGTAGGATGGATTGGAAGTGCAAATGTTCAAGTCAAATAAAGTTTAGTCTTTTCTTCTATTACTTAAACATAGTGTATTTTCACCTTTTTACTCTGTGTTGTGCCTTGCTTTAAAAAGAAAAGAAAAAGACGAGCAAAAAAAAAAAAAAAAAAATCACTTTCATGTTTGTATTTCATTTATTCCATTTTCACTTGTTGCCAATAATTGTTACCGGAGGTTTCCTTTTAAATTCATATTTCCTGGCCCTTTAATGAGAAACAATATCAAATACCAATGAAAGGACATCCACCTTTTGGAGCTATTTATCTTTAGAATTCATTACCGAGGAAAATGACAGTCAAAAGTACCATTGTCCACACTGGCTTTTGATAAGAAAAGATATGGTAAGTAGCACAGAATTTTTTTAAATTTCTTTTACAGCTCTTTGAACTCGTCTTTGTTGTTCATCTTAGTTGTAAGCGAGGTCATTAGTAGACAGCAAGCAGTGCTGAGGGCACAATCTGTCTGCATATGCTGCAAAAACAAAAATAATTGGTGTTGATTGATATCCACTTTTTATCACTGCTACTTTAAACTTTATAGACTCTTAATAATGTTGATTTGCATATGAGCAATGATTTTTCTTGTTGCAGAAAAAACAGTTTTCTTCTATTCGGGGTAAAACCTTGAGATTCTTGGACTAAAGCTTCTTTTTTTTTTTTTTTTTGCTGTCTGTGGAATGATGTCTCAACCTGTAAGGCAAACTGTACTTGAGTCAAAAGGCTCAAGCCTTTTTTTAATGATCACGATTCTTCACAGCAACAAAATAATAATCACTAATCAGTTACTCTCCCATGAAGAATTAGAAATATCTACCCATCTGTCTATCTTATTTTGTTAGTGCAAATAGATATATTTATTGGGAGATATAAGTCTAAACACAAAGGAAAAGATGGTTAAAGTTACACGTCCCCTGATACTAACACACATTTTTTTTTTCATGATTTGTTCTATAAATATGTGACCCATTAACACAACACTTACCCATTTCGTCTGTTCTCCGAGGTCATAGTACTAATACTGGAGGAACGATGCTGTCAGCACATGGGGTTGGCTTAAGAGTGTGTTATAATCCCTCCATGATATGCTCGCGAACAAAACAGAAAGGTGAGAAGCACGCCGGGGGCTGAGGGGGCAACTAGGCGCAGAGCAGCAGCCCCTGCAGTGGCCACTATGCTGCCTTTATTAGTTTAGCCTCATAAGCTACGATCCGCTGAGAGTGTATATGAAAAATAAAGGGAAGTAAGTTTTTTTTTTCCCTTTTTTTTTTTTCTTTCTGCTTGATTTTGCCTTAAATACTGTAAACACCATGAGTTGTCAGTTACAAAAAGGCTGTTGGACTGATGACTTAAAAATAGTAATTTTTTATAAAACAATAATATACAGGAGACTTGGATTCTTGAATGCATGATGAATTACAAAACTTAAAAAAAAAACTGATTCCTATTCATAAAAGCTAGTTTAAGAACTGACATGCAGTTTATTTTCTGGGGCAGCAGCATCCCAGCTGTTTTTAGGACTAGAGGACGAGGAGAGAAGGGGCGGATGTCGGGTCTATCTCAAAATGTTTATGTTACTGTTGTAAAAGGTCAAGGATGTTATTATCAAGAGCAACATTTGTATTTTTATTAGTCAAAAATATTTTATCAACTCTATAAAAAGGGGAGAGAATAACATTAATGAACAGAGTCATGCTAAGAGGAGACCACCAGAAAACAAAACAAAAAAAAAAACACTCCCCCTGAAAATAAAGAGTTTCTTGGATACTTATTTTTAATGTTCTTCAAGAGTGGAAGATTAGATACAAACATTTCCTTGATGTTTAGTAAGACTGTATTTGGAAGACTCATTTCTACCCAGACTTTAATTTATGTTGTGTTCATGAACAATCTGTTCAATGGAACAAATGATTTCGAAATCATTTCAACAACTGAAATGATTTCGGGTGGAACTTCTGCGCTCTGTAGCTGATAAACACGCGACAACGATTCACCCAGAGAGAGAGAGAGAGAGAGAGAGACACAGCGCCACTCCAGCAGAGCAGCTGTACTGCAAATCAGGCCGTAAACCGTCCGCGCTGCATGAACGGCGCAGTGTGCTGCGCGTCAGGACTCGAGCCATCCGCACTGATTTAGGCAGCGTCGTTATTATCACTGTGATTCTTGCTGTTTAAGCAGGAACAAACCATTTCCTGCTGTGTGAACGACAGTTTGACGCGAATCAGGACGTGATCAATTTATGCTGTGACACAGCGCCGCAGCACAGTACGTGAGTCACTTGCTACACAAATTAATAAATTTGCACTGTCCAGTCCCCTGAGACTAGTGGGCCTATTGCAAAGCAATGTAGTGCTTGATTTGATGTACAAGAGAGTGGGTGCGTGAGGTTTTTATTTTTTTATGTGGCTTGACAGAACATTAGCAGTTAGTTGGAGAAACAAAGAGAGCGACACACTGTGCTGGAGTGGCGCTGTCACTGCATGAACGGGTCACATCCAGTCGTCCAATACGAGGATTGTGCTGGAAGACGCATTTCTCTGCACAAACTGTATGATCCAGTGAACAGATTCTTGTGAGTGGCTTACTTTAATGTGCTCATAAAGAGTCAATACTCTCAAATAAACAGTTGTTCCCCTTACTAGCTTTAACTCAAAGGGAGTTTCTGTGTATTTTGTTTCAATGTTTCTGCATAATATTCTTTCCTCAAGTTACAGTCCATTTGGTGAAGTACACCAGTCCTTCCTTCAGCAAACTAAGCTGACAACCTTGTGTTGCCACCCTCATAATTCACAGTTGAGACGGTGTTCTTGGCTTTGCAAGCTTTCCCATTAGTTTCTGAAAATTTCATGAATGGTCGTCATGAAAACACTTTTTTTTTTTTATTTGATCAGACATGCCTCCAAAAAAGGTTTTCGTCCCTCTGTGCATTTCCAAATGTAATCTAGCTTTTTAAATGCTCCTTTTGGAGTAGTATCTTCTGTCTCTCTGAGTAGCTCCTAGCCCATGTGAGTACAATACCAATTTCACTGAGGACACAACCACCATCTCTCAATCTTAATTCAACATTTTCTCAAGGTCTTTTGCTTTCCTTCTTAGGTTGATACACACATTTTGCACCAAGCATATTCATCTCTGAGAAACTGAACTTGTCTCCTTTCTGAATAGTATGTCTGGATATTTTTATGGCATTTAAAATCGGGTATTATGATTAGAAAAAAAAAAAGGAATGTGTCACCGTCAGGTTTTTCGAAATTTACCCGTGGGATGGAACAGAGTTGGTCAGGACCAAAATTTTGTTTCTGAAATCTCAACTAAATGAATTACATTTTTTGAATGATGTCATTGAAGGCAGCAGATGAGGTGTGCACAAACAGATTAATATTTGTGTCTAATTTACTCAGATGCTGTAAATGAACTCATAAGAAGCTTCCTTAATTACTTGCACTTAAACCCCCAAGCCTCTTTTTAAGAGATCTGCTAAAGTAATTACATGCCCAATATGAATGAAACATATTTCACCAAGTGCAAGGTTTATTCGAATAGATCTGGTATCAAGGCAAAGGTAACACTCCACAGAATACCCCAGAGGTCTAAAATCAACCTTGATGTTACTGTGTGGGAGTGAATAAACATGGCATAAAACATTTAAAAAACCAGCTGAAAACTTTCCCCAGCTGTTATGTCATTAATTTATTGTGCTTCCCATACTTGTTTTTAGTCTTTGTACTAAAAAAAACATTGATTTTTGTTGTACGGTGCTTTGTAATTTTATGTCTGAGAAAAGCGCTTTTATAAATAAACTTTACTTACTACTTACCCTCTAGCGGAAAAAAAAAATTTAAATAATTTCCAACTAAAAATACACTTTGCGACTTAAATATCCCTTTGAAGGTTTACAGTTGCAATTCAAAACCTCTGGCAAACTACAGCGCAGGCTCTGACCATTTTCTGTACTGAATTACACTGTACCAAATGAAGCATACAAGTTTTGGAGAGTGCTATGTTGATATATGTCCAGGTGAAAATGTCCAAATTGGCCGTTTCAAAGATTAACACAGGAAAGATTGACACGGTATTAGAAAGTTATTTGACTAGAATTTTTCTCAACCCCCGTCAGAGAGGATGACCCACGGAGGATGAGGATTAGAGACGTCCCCTCGCCCCCGGACCTGGACACTGATAATGGAGAGGATGCCTAAGGACTGAAGAGATACTGAACAAGTTGAGAGTTGAAGTTGGAGAAGTGGAGGTGTGTTGAAGCTCAGCCAAGGATCAGGTGTAGATAGGATGTAGGACCTTGTGATTGAGGAAATGAGGGGAAAACCAATGCTGATTGGCTAGGACAGAGGTGCATGATGAGATGATTGGTGGTGCAGGTGAGATAGATAGATTCTTCCAGTTTGAATTTATGTCTGGGTTAATATTAATTTTATCAAAAACCAATTGATTTTGCAATGTAGAGTCAAATCAGATTGAATGTAAAACAGCTGAAACACTGGGTGCTTTTAAAGCTCAACTTAAAACCCACCTGTTTAGAGTTGCTTATGGCTAAATTAGGGTTAGAGTGCGGGTTTTGATGTCTTCCATGTTTTTATGTCTTTAATATTTTTAATTTCTTTTCTACGTTTTAATGACGTAAAGCCCCCCGGAAAACGTCCCTGTTAAACGATGTTTAACTAAAGTTCTACGGGGTTTAGAGTCCCGGTTGACAGTGTTTCAACTAAAAACCTAGAGGTTGGAGTCCTTGTCAAACGGTGTTTTTGCCTAAAGTCCCTGAGGGTTAGAATCCCAGTTAAACGGCGTTTAACTGAAGTCCTAAATGGGTGCGGGTTTTAATGTTTTTTTGTTGTTTTTTTTTAAATCTCTTTCTCTTTCTCACTGTTTATTTAATGTCACATGCTGTTTTTATTTTAATTATGTTAAGCACTTTGAAATGCCTTGCTGCTGAAATGTGCTATACAAATAAAATTTGATTGATTGATTGAATGAAAATAATCCACATATGTAAGGGAAGATATTCATAGACTATTAGAAGTAAATTAATAACATTTAATTGAACAAATGGCATTGTTTAGGCTGTAAAAATACGCTGCAGATTCTGATAGTGTTTAGACCTGCAGAGAAGGCCTTGGAGAACCTGCCTGTGCTGCACTGTGCAAATGAAACATTCAGTTTTTGCTGAGGTCGTTCTTCCTGTGTTAATCTGACAATGCCTTCAATAGCCTATGCAAAATTCTGCCATCCAATTCACCCGATGTAATATTACATTTTCACAAAACCTTTAAAAAGAAAAAAACCCTGAAAACATTACATTTTCATCTCTAAACTCCTACTGAATTATCTAAAAGGTTGAATTTGCTAAATGTGATCATGCTTTTGGATGTTTGTGTCTTCCCTACACGAGCAATATGTCCAGTCCTATAATGAGATTTGGATGCACAAGGTAAATGTTTTGAATGCTTCTCAGAATTTGTGTTCTTGTAGAAATTTCATTTCGTGTTAGTCAAGCCTCAGATAATTGAATTTTTTCAGATTGTTTTGCAAAGCTTTTGCAGACAAAGAAAGAAAAACGCAACAGCCTGCGGAGGAAAAAAAAAAAATCTTTTAATAACGAGTTTCAAATCAATGCTTTAATAAAGCAGGCTGACCTATAGAATTGTAATTATCACTTTTAAAGGCCTTGTTTGAATCTTCTGTATCCCAAGGGCAGATTTCTAAGAATGTACAGCCTGGCTGCTGCACCATTTCAGATGCATCTATCTTACGGGTAGAGACAGGCAGCAATGTACAGTTCTTCAGGCAAGAGAACCAAATAAGAGAAAAGGTGGGGTGGGTGTTGCAAAATTGAACAGCTGCAATAGTAAATAAGGTTTATGTGGCAAGAGGAGAGCAGTTTCTCATTGGTCACCACGGTAACTGCGAATGTTGTTGATCCCTTGGGAAGAGAAAGGCATCTCTTCACACAAATTCACTCACACCTCCACTGCTCAGAGTTGGACTGCATTCAGCTTTCATCTCAAATCGTAAATAAAAATTTGTTCCATAAGCGATGCAAGGAGCAAGGATTCATTTTAATAAAGGTTTTTTTATTATTTCTTTGGTAAAAAATCAATTCTTCACACGAGAAAATTTCTTTCATGAGATTTGGTTGTTCACCAGGTGACATCAAAGGTAAAAACAGACCTTCATTCATGTCAGCTTAGAGCTGCTGTTAAGCTGGTAGTTAGTGTGCAGTCGTGCTGGCAGGCGAGGAATCGCCAGAATATATTTTGAGACGTTGCCAAACTGGATTTGGACAACAATTACATTCTTTTCTACTTGAATTTGAAATAGCTATTATTTTCAGTCTGTGGTGCTCGTTTACGCACAATGTGGTATATTTTCAGAAAACACAGATGGAGCAAGTGAACTGTTAAGATTTTGACTTTGTTTTCAATGACACCTTTTTGCTGCGATTTTGCTTCTAATAATAACTAATTGTAGTGCTGCAAGAATCCGCCTGTGCTGCTTCTCCTCCGAGAGAGTAAAAACAGAAACAATTTTGGCAACGAGAGGGATGAGAAAGTAATCCGAAAGTTATACTCCAAGAGATAAATTTGACATAAAACTTTGTGAAGTTTCCTTTCATCCATGATATGTAACATTGTTTTGGAGGACTGTGATTGACTGTCAAATCAGTATATGGGAGAGCCGAGGATACTGGCCAGTACAATTCCCTGAGGCGGAAACGAATGCTCCTCTTGTTTTGCTGTTGATCTCTCCCTGGTTGACATGTCCCGATTTCCTCTCAGACTCATTCAAAGACTAACAGGCTCATTTAAGCCGTTTCTACAGGGAGACTGGTAGGAGACATTTGAATAGAGCTGCTTGGACCAGATTCATGGTGGCATGGCTTCCTGCACATTCAGGCCAGTGCTTTATTGCTGTGCAGGGAGCCATTGGAGATTTCGCTACAATCCCCTTTCATCTACGACAAATGAGTGGGTATTTACTCTTTGAAAGAAGCATAAATGTTACATAAACGTGCAGCTGATTAAAGAAACAAACTGTTAAAGATTTTATAGGTTGGAGAGGGTGTTTTGTTTTTTGGATTTTTTCACTCAACAACAAGTTCAAACCATCAAACTTGCATTTCTAAGATCTCTTAGTCCAGTGGTTCCCAAACTTTTTGTCCTGCGCCCCCCAGGGGTTTCCAAACATTTTCTGGGCCCCCCTATCAATAGATCTTACCAAGCTCCGCCCAGAAACGCCCCTCGAAAGTCTCACGTGACTGCATGTCTCACAAACAAAGCCTCGCTGTGCTTAGTTTCTATGTGTAATTTCATTTCGACTGACTCTCTGCAGAGTATTTCTGAGTCGATTAGTGTAGCATTTATGCCGGATTTTTAAAAAATATTAGCCACGACAATGGACAAGGGAACCAACAACTTCATGTCATCTTTTTTGGACGACATCAAGGTTTTTGAGCCACGCGATGCCTCCAAGATTGTGCGCGTCACAGCTAAATGCTACCGGTCGATGAGAAACACAGCAAATCCTCAGACCCTCAGCATAAATATAGCTGTGGACAAGATCACTGACACCTATTGTTCTTACAAGGCTGGGTAATCATGGTTTTGAGGGTGATTTCTGTTGGCAAATGTTCATATGTGCCTAGGCCTGATACACGGTACTCGGAGGCTAACGCGATTAGCATGGTTAACACGATTACAGTTTAGTAAAAAGCCTTTTCAGGTAAAATAAAATCTTTAATGTATGTCAGATACGGTACACATTGCATATTGATCTGTTCAGCTAACGTGAGACTGTGTAACAGACAGGCTTCAAGGTGTAGAAGTTGTATCGATACTGCCATTATGCTGTACTTGGCTAAAAGGTTTTCATAATGAATGTGTTTATTATTGACTTTCTTTTTTTCATTCACTAAACACAAAGAAAGCAAAGCAATAATACTTACACCAGCAGACACTCCTTTGTTCTTATTGATCCTACGACTGTTGAGCTGCAAATGCGGTCGTGCACAAGCTTTGATCCAAGCAAGCCATTCCGTTTCAGATTTTGGAATTTTAGTTCCACAAATACGATCAGGATACCTGACATCGCCTGTGCAGATACCCCACTGACAGTGGAGAACCATTCTTTTTCAAATCGTGACGCAAAAACTTTCTGCCGGTCTGCTAGTCCACAATGTACATTAGCATACTGTAGCTTGCGTTTGTGAGACGATCACGCACGTGGTAGCTGCGCTGTGTCGTAAAATGGGCATTAGCCAATGAAACGCGGTCCCAGTGGTAAGGTCCATGACATACGGTTGTGTCTATGGATTTTGTGCAATCCTAAAATGGTGACACTGCCAGTGTCACTATACGCTCTGAAAGACTGAATGGACCACACATTAAAGACTGTGTTATAAGAACAAGGTTTACCTTAATTTTTTTGAAATAGGTCTATATTGCTTATTTCAACAAATGAAATATGCAATATATACTTTTCATGATAATGAAAAGAGATGGCACCTTGATTTTGAGTCTTTGTCTCAAGCTGTACTTAAGTCGCAAAAATAAAAGACTTCAGTTTTGAGTTAGATTTGTGTCGTAAAGTAGCTCAAAATAGGCAGTACTGGCCAGGTACAATTTCATTATCTCAGAATAATTTTGTGCATATAATGAGCATGTCTGGTATACACCATAGACATATCATAGTTCGCTAAAGGAAGAATAAAATATCCACTTTAAATAAATTTAACAATTTATTGGCAAGAGACAGTTTGTCTCATCTTGATAACAAAGCTCAAAGTTTTACTTGGATGCCAAAAAAAATCATTTTAAAAAAGGACAAATGAGACTCGTGGCTTCGAAACCACACTTTTCTTCTTCGCTTGAGGAAAGTATTAAGTTTCTTTTTTTGACACATAAAATTACTAGATTTCAACTCTTGTTTTAAATATTTTTGTTTGTGGGAAATTTAATTCCTGTCCCTCACCATACATACAGAAGAAATTAGAATAGGGTCAACCAAAGAGGCCTGCCCTAAATAACAGGAAAGAACCCAGAATCTCATACTGACTGACTATAGGACAGTTCCCCACCATTGAGTTGCCCTGTGGCTGGTATGGCAGCAGACAATGACCTTTTGGAAAATCATATCCCAAACTTCACCAGTGTGTCAAAATGGACAAGCATTTCAAAAGAAAGCTTCAAATCAAAAGGGAGAAATTAGGACTAAAAGAAGCAGGCTGAGGGTAAAACGAATATCTAGTTAAAATGAAAATCCCAAGTCTATTCTTGACATGATGTAAGGAATAATCAATCTTTCAGTTAGTTTTCTTCCAGCAGGTCAATAGATATTCTGACACAGACACTGGTCCAGACACTTGACCTTTTACAAGGCTTAAATCTTGGCATGGGAGCTGGAGAGTATCTGACAAGTGCTTTGTGATACTGTGAAAGCAGAGATGAATCATAATTGAATTTTCATTGGCAGAATCAGAAATTAACAGGGGCACAAAGGGGAACAACACCCTTGAAAGTTCAGAAAATAACCAAGATATTAAAGCGGGAAGAAGCACATGCCCGGACAAGCATATACTTTATTCTTTTGACAAATCATTCATTAAGCTGTCAAAATTTTACTTGTGAATGTGCCAATTGGGTCGTTTGAGGTGATTTGTAGAAACGGGTCTCGCCAACCCTTCTCATAGAAAAATAATGAAGAAAAAATTTGTTGTACAAAGACTTACCTGTAGTTGTTTCATTTTTACTGCTTCTCGTCTGATTTTGAATTTATGTCATATTGGAGATTACAGGTATGACACATGCTATGCAAACCGAGGCTGCATTGTTTATCAACACTCAGAATTTGGAGACTTTGTCACATTACATGGTTGTGAGTTGAAATGAAGTGATCAAAACTTTATGCAGAAAAACATGTCCTGAAAACTGTTGACCAGTGTTATATAAGTGCACGGCCTGAGTATAGGATATAGACCAAATCTTAGCGTAAAGTTTGAAACTTAGACAGAGTCCATGCTTCCAGAATGCAATTGTTTCTCAGTAGCCAAGAGTTCAGCCCCTCTGTACGAAGCTTGTTTTCACCCGGCTATCATTTTCCTGCCACATCAAAAGTATATAATACATTGTGTTATTTTATCACATAACATGACAAAAGATTAAAGAAACTCAAAGGTTTTCTTTTTTTTCCCCAAGACACTGTATATGCAACTGAACTGCAGGTTTTCTTTATAGACAGAAAACCGTTTAACTCCAACAGGTTAATGATACCAACAAGTAATGCTAATAATAAAAAAAGGTCTACTGAAATTAAGTTTAGAAGAATGCGAACATGGATTAGTAACATCAGATGAGATCAATGTTGGAAAAAAAAGGAAACCGTGATAAATTCAACAAAAAAATAATCTCCACAACAATAGCAATGATTTACAATCAAACTTCAGGCAAACTGGGGCCTAATACTCATTTCTTAGATTTTTCACACATAAAAAAAAATAATTTTCACTGCAGGTAGATTTAAATCAGTGAGCTTAGATTACCGCCGTATGTGAAGCATTATCTCTTTTGTTGCGGTTCGCTTTGAAGACGATGCTTCAGTTGAAGGATAATCTCACTAAAGCCTAATTATCTGCATGATAATCAAATATAATGAAGAAATCGGGGGAAACGTGGTTCTATATGGGAAAAAAAGCTTACAGGGATATATTTTAGTGAATTGTTGGTATGGAATAGTTATGAGCTCAGCAACTTAGACAATTGTTTATGGGGTAGAAACAAACTTTTTTTATTTTTTAAAGGGACATTTGAACTGCAGGAATAATGTACAGAAGTATTTGTGTGCAAGTCAGGTGTACAAAAGAGGTTCTATTTTGTAGACCACTTTGGTTTTCAGAGACCTAATTATTTATTGTTCCTGAGACCAGAAATAAGCAACGTAAGGCAGCATCTGTTGAACAAACTCTCAAAACAACAAAACCTGAACAAAAACCTGACATACGGAGAAACTGTTGGTTTTCTCAGGACTTTTTTACTCGGGACTAAAGACATTTTTACTTTAAGTAGCTTCATCAAGGAATTTAACTGAATATTCGTTTCTTTCATGCAATACTCTAGTGTCCTGTAAATCAGTCTGGATTGCCCCCCAATTTTCTTGACCTCTCATTTTCAAACAAATCTCCAGGGAAAAGTTTTATCCCAAGAAACAACAACCGGACTTGGATTGTATCAATATACATTTCCCATCCATTTCATCTTGCAAAGCCACGAAATCAATAACAACTGAACTGATAGTAAAGGAAGTTGAGGAATCAAGCAGTCACTCTAAATTCTGTTCTTTTTGACATTAAGTGCAATTTCATTATTTTATTCTTTTATATCTTAAAATCAAACTCATAATAACATAACTTCATAATCCTGTAGATAAATAATTGAGATTGACTTAAATAGTGCAATCTAAGCAAAGACGTATTAGATTCCTAAACAGCTCACAAGCACTAAGAAAAATACCTGTAAATCTGCATAATGACAGAACCGGCCTCACTTGTGTGACCGTGGTGGACAGGTACAGGTCCAACCAAAATATGGGTAAACAACTGCAGTTTTCAGAGGTGATGAGAGCTCTGGCATTATGCCCATTCATCAGTCACTCCGTTTTTACCCCAGGCCATAATATTTCTCATCTACTTGTGTCAAGTAGGAACAGTTTACCACAAAGTCAATGCCTCTCTAAAGCCCATGTTACAATTTAGCACAAGAGTGGCTCTCTAATGCTGATTAATATTTATTCATGGTCAAAATCATATCCAACAGGAATAAAACGATCTCTATTTTGTATTTCTGGTAGACCTTTTCATTCTGCAAGGACACACAGAAGGTCTTGCCCTGATGTCACTAAGCATAATTTACACATTATTGTACAGAGTGGAATATTTGACTTTTTTGTGAATTCTCACAAGTTCTTTTTTTTAACCTTTTATTTTCAGCCTTATCTTGCTATTAGGTGGTGTTATAAGCAGCTCAAGTGTGTTTTTACTGAGCTCATTAGTAATGAACTGAGGCAGTCATATAGGCACTGTTATACTTAAGGGATTAAATTATTATTTTTTGTTGTTTTTTTATTTTAAAAGCAAAGCAAGGTTTGTTTATGTCTCTGCTTGATCGTCACTTTTTAATTGTGTTTTAATGTTAACAATTAGTGTAAGTGGAGTCAGCTAAACTTGATTGGATTCCTACATAAACGAGACCGTTTCAGTTTGTTTTACAGTTAAGAGTCATTCTCAGACAAAAGCAGGACTCTCAGTTGTGTGGAAGTTTTTTGAAATGTGAATTGACATGTATTCAGTTTGTTTTCAGATGTTGACATTTTACCTTTATCCCCATGGTAAGAAAATGTATGTGAACTTATCTATTTGAATGTCTTTCTTTATTACCCATGGAAACACAGAGGGGTGCAAAGAATGTCCAACTATCACGCAAAAAAGAGTTTGATCTCTGGACTTCTCTGGAAATCTGTACCCCTTCTTCACAGCAGAGCTTTTTTAGCTCATCCCAACTGCTTGTATTCATGAGAAACCATTCCATGCCCATGTTATGTATTTTGATTTGGCAAATAACAAAACAGTAAGAGTACAAAATGAGCAAAGGGGAGACAGGAGCAGCAGCCACTGTTGACCTTAAAAAATTATGGTGAAACAAGCAGTTTGGTAACATGCTGTATAACAAGTGGTTAGCGCAATCCTCTATTATTCTATTTTTTTTTTCACTTCATTTATTTACACACCGTTAAACGATGTTTTTCCCAAAGAATAACTTCTTCTAATGACAGATTTAACACAGCAGGGTGTTTTTGTTGTTCTTTGCATTTATCCCTCATCACACTGCTGCCTATCTGCCTTGTGTTTTAGTTAAGTAAACACTCCAGCTTTGCCTTCCTACGCATTCGACAACTTGTCAAGCATTGCTTGACCTCCAGCTAAACCGGCCTACTAAGCATCTTTTTGACAAATAAAACTCCATGAAAATTGACCATATGGAGGACTGTTTGTAGGGCACTGAACTTTCATCTCCTGCTCACCACAACCTGATTCAGCGGAGCACATTCTTCATTCCACTCTTCATCTCAGCACTCTCATTACAAGTGAAACACTAGTTTCATAGAAAACGGTGTGGCTGTAGCTTAAGTGTTTATCTAAATCTAAGGTCTGCTCGATTACCAATTATTCATTTCATCTAATTCTTTTATGTGCTCAGTCTAGTTGAAGTTCAGTCATTCTTCCTGTTTATGAATAGTGACCCCTATAGCGACCCCTATGAATAGTGACTTGTAGCGTTTATCCAACCTACAGGATACCAACAGTGTCAGAATGAGATGGGCATGATTGACATCAGCACTTTGCTGGATTAATGTTCCACAGATGGAGCAGCACATATCAATACTTTATTACCTGCGAAATAACTCCCAATCCATTTTTATAGTGCTTATGTGGTTTGATTAAGCTAAAAGCTGTTGTCAGTATCATCTCTAGATGAGGCCTTTTTCCATGTAACTTTGGTAACTCATGCTGTAAAACGAAAAATACACTTCCATTTTGAAAACCATTCTCTTTACTGCTGAGCCACTATTTATATAGCAATCAGTAAAAAAATCTTATACGACACACATTTTCAGGATCTTTTTACAATGACTGATAAATAAGCATTGACATAATGCATTGACATCTTTGATGGATTTCACTATTATTAAGACAATTATTTTGGAGGCTGTCAAAAAACGTGTCCTTTTTGTTGTTTTTGTTGAGTGGATGGATGAATCGGTGTCTGCGGTTGAATAGTCTCGATGTATCTTGATAAATAAAATCAAATTACCTTTTAATTTTTTTTTTAGCTCATTAAAGTCATAGAAAAACACCAAAAAAATTAAAGAAATTGCACTTCACCCCCAAGGTCAAGGCATTTTGCTAAAGTTTTAATACCATTGATTCAGGGTTGGATAAAAATTCAAAGGCTTCTCTGCTTGACCAAGTTCAATTTCCATAAAAAAAAAAAATGCAGGGTCACTGCTTCCTTTCAGTAAATTCATAAGCTGTAATTCCTTCAAGTATCCTAATTGTTACCACGCCACACGAGGAGTCGGAGTTTTCAAACAAGACATGTAGTTTATGTGACAGTAAAGGATTAAGTGCAATCGGTTTAATTCTATCTGGAAAACGCCTGCTCTGTCTTTTCAACATGAGGGTCCATTTAATTTGTCACTGTTTCTCTATGCTCAGCCAATTTTCATTAGGTCGAGGCAGCGTGTGCCTTGTCGACACGCGCACTAACACCCATTTCTTGTTGGCCATCATGTCCAAAACATAAGCATCTAGTTTGTATTCCTTCCGTCTGTTTCAGAGGCTGCCTTGCCTGCTCACTCGTTCAAGCATGACAGATCAAATCCCTTGCTTTTTAGCTCATGTTTTCCACCTAACTTTGATAATGTGGATTAATAATTTGCATGTCTGAGATCAAGAGATGAGAGAATTGCCAAAAAAAAAAAACATGACTTAACTTGGAAAGGCTTCAGTGTTGCCAATCACCACGACAACCTCCTTGAGCCCCTTCCTCGGCTGTTCTCAGACAGAATAAAGAACAATTCTTTACCCATCTGAAGTGGACACAGTGTTCATCAAAACCTTTGATTTTTTATGCTCTTTTATATTTCTCTGAAATGGAGCTGCATCTTTTACACTCCCTTAGGAGAAAACCTTGTGACCATACGGATCAAATGTTCGTCTCAGACAAATGTTTTTTTTTTTTTTCTATTTTTGCGACTTAAGTGACATCTTGATGACTCAAGCTGCTGCTTTTAAAATGATTTATAGTCAAGAGCTACTTATAAAATTTCCGCAGTAAAAATCCTACAGGAAATTATTTAAGCCATGTAGTGTGTCAAGGAAAAATTAAAACCCTACTACCGTGCGATGATTAAGCAAATGATGGAATGGATGAATGTTTTTAATAATATAATGGTGTAGCATGTACATATTTCTAAAACACAGGTCAGAGAGTGAAAGGAAGAGACAAAAAATATATACTCAAACCAGTGACGTGCGGTGAGGTTCAATGCTGGTGAGGCACTGATTTACGATTATAGACACCATGCATGTTAGACGTACGGAAATGTCGCGCATGCATACAACGCTGGGGGGCAAAAAGACTAATCTTTTACATGTCATCCATAGCCGCGTTAACTCAGTGAAACTTAGAAATGTAGGTATTAATTTCGTGATATGATCCACAGCAAAGTGAGCGAGAAAGCACTTCTGTATCCGCCAAGCTACAAGCAGACTCGTTGCCATAGCAACTGGCAACAATGCCACTTAATGTTTTAGGATTTAACACCAAAAAAACTAGATTAGCTACCGCTTCTACTTTACTGAATTACTTACATACAGACTGTAGCCCACAAAACGCACATTTCAGTAAAAAACTAAACAAAAACATCTTATTGCCGTCTTACCTTTATGTATCAATGAAATCCATGCACCGCTAATTCTGCACAAAAATATCCGTTCATCCAAAGCCAAGTCTATCATCGGCATGTCTTTTCTACTCCGTTTGAGAATCATCAAACTGTCTTGAAGTAAAACTTTCAGCTCCGGTGTTGGTCGTCCTTTAGTTATTATCTCCTGCTTCAATTGAAAATCCACTTTAGAAAACTGTTTAAGTGTAGAAATGTAGTCTTTCATGTTGACGTCGGAAGAGAGAAGAAAACAAATATATCACTGTACTTTACTTATTTACTGTGTGGCTAGCTCCTTGGCTAGCTCACTGTGTCTTACTCTGCAGTTGTGCAATCACAATATCTGGGAACATGAGCGCCCCCAACGGTGAGGCAAGAGAACTGCCTGCCTCACCTCGAATCTGTTCTCTGCCGTTTCTGATCGCTCCTCCGCACACAAAACACGACACACACACAGTTGGAGACAAAAAAAAAACACTGTACATTATAGACATGAGCTAAATTATGGAAAATCAGTCCATAAATTAAATGTTTCTTAGCCATTTTATTGCCAGCATACAGACAGGACGAACATGCTATCATATAATGGCAGCCAGTGCAGTTAGCGAGATGTTGCGCAATCGCAGGTGAGGCTCGGCTCGCTGCTGCCTCACCGGCTTCGTTTCTGAGCATTTGAATGGGAAAATGCGAAAATCCAGCGATTTTGAAGAAAAAAAATCATCAGAATTGGTTAAGCTAAGTAAAAATAGGTATTTTATAGTACAAACCACAGGGTGAAAATAGCAATATAAATGCTTTTATTTTTATATATTATTTTTCCATGATGACAGGTGCCTCCCCTGACCGCACGTCACTGACTCAAACCTAATCCCAGTGAGACTTTTCTCAAACATGACAAAAACCTTCAAGTAAAAATCTGCAGACTGCAGTAGGAATGATTTCTAATTCAAGGACGCAGAGGAACCCACACACACTAAGTTCACACTTCCCTGATAAATGACGCAGTATTACAGAGATCTTAATATTTCTTCCATTTTATTATTTTTTTCCAAATACAACATCCGTCTCGCAAAATGTTTTCTTACAACGGTCTGAAACACCGGGCTAAGAAATCTCCTCAATAAAAGGTGAGGTAACTTTTGCAGCAAAACAAAATTCCTGCATAATCTTTTTAGCTTGGGTTAGTGCTCATTGTGTGCCGTGGGCATGCTATTAGGCAAATATCACCTGCTCCTGGTGCCCTCTCCACTGAGCACAGAACGCTGCAGCAGGCAAGGCCACAGGCCAAGCAAATATTGTCCATCTAACACATTCATATGAACTATAATATGAATAAATTCTGAATGAGCACAGCTGAGCTGCCTGGCATATAAATTTGATAGGTGGCTCTCGCAGGTAGTTGTACGGGGAGAGAAGTGCATCATTCAGGACACATAAAGTAATGCCTTGAGTACTCGAATGATTAAAGCTGCTGTCAACTCAAAGTTCAGTTTTGCTTCTTACAGAAAATGGAAGTCATCTTTCAGAGTTTTTACCTGACCTATCTGTGCAATTCTGCCATATTCGCACAGTTCTTATTTTAGTCGATGATAACATATTACCTAAATAACTAATTGCTGGGGAGAAATCTATTAGTACACTAAAATATTTCAGCGAAAGAACTGAAACTCTCATTCTTTGAGGTCCAGATGGGAAGATGCAGAATTAAAACCTCTCTCTCTCTCTTTCTCACATTCTTTCTCTGTCTCTCTCTCTCTCTCACACTTTTTGCTTCACTGATTTAAGATAACTGCTGTGGAGATGCGTTTGAAATCACTCGGGTGGCCCTGTAAGACTACCAATAGGTCTGCTGGGGAGTCTCTTGATTTGAAGGCTCACAGGCAGATTGAATACAGTCAAGCTTCACTGTTCTTAGTAAGCCTGGACCACACAGTACATAACTGTAGTAACGAGGTAAAATGCTTGTCGCCTAAAGAGCAATTTATTTCCAGTTTTCTTTTAATAAAATAAAAATTGCGTGCACTTTGAAGTCCACTCACACATAACTGACCACTTTGTGAGGCATCCTTATTCACACGTCAGATTTGGGAAGAAAGGAGATTTAAACAACTTTGAAAAATGGGAAAATTGTTGGTGTCAGAGGGTGTAGTCTGAGTGTTTCAGAAACCTCCAATCTGTTGCAATTTCATTGCGGTAACTTACTTACAAGTCAAACTATAGCTAATGTTCAGACTTTTTGAGGTAACGGAATAAAGCATAATTAGAAATGCAAGAGAAACGCGTATAAACACTAGTTACACCAAGACTATGCAATATTCCACCTTACCAAAAAAAGAGAGAAGAAAAAAAATCAGTTCACCACAAAAATAAAAGCAAAAACATGACTACATGCTAAAGTTATGTGTTAAGTAGTAGAGACGTTGGTTATTTGTTTCAATTTGCTCCACCTCATCTCTTTGGCTTGCTTTACCAGTACTCTCAGGTCAGGTAACCAGCTGCTCTTGGTCGTTGTGACATCAAGGCTGACGCTTTCTGGTTGTGGCCCTTCGACATGGAAGGGGTTAACTCCACATGCTGGGCAGGCTGCTTCACTGTCTCCTTTTACATCTTTGTTTGAGGAGTCCCATTTTAACTGGTGTTCAACACGTCATGAGCTGTTTGTTACGTTGTGTGAGTTATTGTGTTGTCTAACATTGTTTTATGTCTGATTTTACTTATTCCATTAATGCGCAGCACTTTGGTCAACCATTAATCGTTTTTCAATGTGCTTTAGAAATAAATTGGATTGGATTGGAAATTGCTTTTGGAAAGACGACCTCAGAATTGCAAATTATAAAGTGCGGCAGCACAGATGTCCAGTCTGGTGCTCCGCTCATCTGGGAACATTTGTTTCTGCGATACACTGCGAGACGCATATGGATGTCAAACTCAGACCATTCGATTTAGAGACATGCAGGTTTTTGAAGGCACATTTAATTTTTCTATTATTTCTTTTGAAGATAGTTTTCAAAAACTGGATTGTTACCCTTATTAATGTCCCTTCTTATCTGTCAAAAAGTAATGTGTAATTTTCATTCATTTTTATCTGAAATCACCATTGATCTTTGTCCATTTACCAATTTATACCCTTATTTCATCTTTCACATTGCATGAACTAAATCAGAGACTTAAAGAATTTTCAACGGAAGGATATTGTTTGTATATTTTGACTGAATTTTACAATGTTTTATGGAGACTTTGTAATATTCTCGATTCCCATTTATATTGGAAATAAACTGGTTGGCTGTTCTAAAATATGTGAGATCATGACCTGTAATTAAACGAAATGAAAACTGTTGACTTTAACATTAAATACACCTTTCTCAGCAGGTGAGGGCGCTCTTTTTCCGTCTATAAGACATTTAAGCGACTTGAAACCATTCCTCCCTCCCTGGCACCTCCAGACCCGGGCCCCCATCCGGCCCGGTTCGGGGGGGCAGCTGCCCCCCCAGCTCCCCCTGTAGCTCCGGCCCTGCACTTTAAAGGCGTTTTGTTTACGATGCAAAGAACGAAAGGCTCTTAAAACCACCAAGAATCAAATATTGGATTTTGAAAGAATGATCAACTCTTCTAACATCAGGTATTATTTTAGGTTTTACAAATGATTACAGTAAATATAATCAAAAACAAAATCATGACATGTCTTTATTTTTGTAATATTATAGTTCCGTTATTGTCCACTTGTCCTGGTTCCACTCCACAAGAATGTCCTCCATCTGTATTTCTTTTGAGGATAGAAGAACACAGGCACACAGATTTGTGATGTTTAGGATTCAAATGGCAGCTCTGACTGTTTAAGGTATGGATGTATTGTCTCTTCCTTCAACAAAATGGTCAACTCTCCAACTGTATAAGAGCTGGTACAGAAGATTTTGGGTTTTTTGTGTTGTTTTTCTCTCCCTAAAAGAGGAGTTGGGGAAGCAGCTAAGTAGCAGTGCAAGCAAACGTAATCATAGGTCATATTTTCAGGTCATTCTCCTAACTTTTGAAAGATGGATAGATTGGTATATTTATTGTTTATTCAAGGTATAAAGGCTTATGTTGCCGTGTTTTATGCTATTTTGCTCTGTGACATTGTGCTTGTTGATTGCAGAGCTGGTTTATTGATAGGACGTTCATCATTTATGCAAAGCAGCATGAGTGGCAAAAAATAAGGTAGATTTAAACTTTTTCAACTCATTGTATTTTCAATTTAGCATTCCTTACCATTAAGCTTCAAAGGCCATTGTAAGGCAGAAATTAAAAGCAAAGGGACGACTATAATATTATTTGGGTGAGAACAAAAGTTACACCAAACCAACACATCTACCTCCCATACAGCCTAATAATTTCCATTCTGATTAGTTTGTGTTTTTCGTTTTGATACAAGGGCACAGTGAAATGGCTGACCCCACAGTACTCACCAAGACACTCTTGATTGCGGGACCAGCCTCCCAGAACAAGGCTGATGATGAAGCCAAGACAGCTAAGAGCTCCTCCAATTGTTCTTGTGTTGAAACTTTATACATTTCAAAAAGAAAAAGAAGTTGTTTGAAAGACTTAATAATATGAACTTGGAAAACAAAAGGTGCTGAATATGAAATAAATTACAATGCATTTTGTGTTGCTGGTTTTAAGTGAAGAAATGCAGGCCTTGATCTAATCTGACCAAACACATCTGCTTGTTAGTTTTTTGATTAATTAAATGCATTAAATAAATATATACAAACAATATGACGGAAAGAACAAGAGGTAAGAAGGAAGGGCCACCCTTCCCTATGACTGTTTGCCTTCAAGACTTTCCATTTAAAAAATTACCGCTAATGAGATTTATTTGTCTATGTAATAGTTTATTTCATTTAACATTTACATTTTTTTTTTATCTGATATTTTTGACTAAAGAAAACAAGAACTATGGGTTCTAATAATATTAAATAGACAAAACTCAAAGAAAAGATTGAAAAAACAGAGCAGCTCATGTTCAATGAAAGGACTGATTACTGTTGATGTGTGTGAGGCAGGCTGGCGGAGGCGGCTGAAGAAAGGCAGCAGATAGATGTTGTACAGTGTAATAGGCGGGGTCACCAAAGCAAAAAGTATGTACAAAAAGTCTAAGAATGGTTAAATCAAAAGTAAAACAATGTGGCATAATTGAACAAAACTATACTTAACACAACCAGCATTAACACCAAGGCTGCACCGATCTGGTTCTCTCTTCTTGAACATCTGAATTTCTTTGTTTAAATATTTTTAATCTCGTTAACAAAATGACTTTGACTGGAGTAATCCAGTCAAAGTCTGAATACTCCAATCATCAGTTTATTGAGAACCTGTCAAACAACTTTTAGAGTTTAGCCAGGACAGTAAAGAATAACATGCAAAAACTATGGGCAACAAAAGCTCTTGTTTTAGCCCAAAAATTATTATTTTTTAATCAAAATATGAGAAGTACTGCTGAAATCAAATCATCAGGAATCTTGTTCACACAGTCGATAACCTAAATGGGAAATATTTTCTTCTAGGTTGGCTTTTACATAAATATAAAATTGTATATTTTATGTCTGTGAGACAAAAAATATATTATTTTTTTACTTATACAGGATTCATTCATTTTCCCCTCACCCCACACACACACACACGCACACGCACACGCACACACACGCACACACACACACACGCACACACATTGAAACGCTTGGGTGGAACAGAAAGTGACATTTTCCAGAAGGCTTCGTTACTCATCAGTCATTGTTGCTGTGTTAGAGCTTGGGGGGTTCTTACTGGAAGGGGAACAAGGGCATTTAGGTGCAAGGAGTGAACAGTACAGCAAGGCTGGATTTTGTCCTGTGTGTATGCATAACTGTGCACCTATCGCCTACTTACCTGAATATGTCTAAGGCTCGTCATGGTCATTACATGAAATCTGTCTAATTGCATTTGAAGGACCATTTATACATTATACATGGAAAGGTAAAAGTAGCTGGGCTGAATGGTACCTCAGATTTACCTGTCCTTGGATTTAGTCCATACCAGAAAATTAAAGTAATGGCTATGATGTTTTTATGTTAAAGAAAACTTTTTTTTCTTTAATTCACCAGGCCGAAGTTGAGAAAACGAGTACTTTGGTATACATGGAACAGTCTTTATTCTTACAAATTCACTGTATATTTTTATAATTTGCAGTCTTACTGATAAATTCCTAAATAATTCAACATAGTTATGTACAAGCAGTGACTTTTGACCAAAATCCTTTTTAGCCCCAACAGTTTTGCATTTATGTTTATTGATCACACAAACTGTACTGTGTATTTCTCCTCCTATAGTAGTCAAGTTAAGTTTATATGTTTAGCACATTTTAGCTACAAGGCAGCTGAAAGTGCTTTACACAATAAAAACATTGTTTCCTTCTTAAAACAATGGCCTAAGTCATTTTATTCCCAAAATACAATTAAGGCAAAAAATCCCTTTTGGCAAAAGAATGACTGAGAAAGACGAAATTTTAGAAAGACGGCAGCATAACACAACCGATTATAAAACAAGCACCAAATTTTACATTTTCTCAAGTGCCATCAAACTCATCAAGCAAATGTACATCAAATATATAGATCGATTTTCCAGTTATAATTAATCAAAGGCTATAAACTGTAAACAGTTTTTTTTTAGCTTTGATTTAAAGTTACTCAGTGTAAAGTCTGTTTTGTAGTTTTCTGCAAGTTTGTTCCAGATGAGTGGAGCATAAAACGTAATGTTTTCCATGATTGGTTCTGATTCTAGGGATGCAGAGTAGACGCGGCTCCAGGTTCAGAAAGAGCAGTTAATATCGATCTATTGACCCAAAGAAAACAGTGTTCATTAGGTAAGATTCAACCCAGATAATACTGAACCTGAGAGTCTGAGCGACTACTCCAGTCACATTAATAATATGTTTTGGTCAACAGTGTCAGTGACCTGCGCTCAGTTCCAACAGAACAAACCCTGTGGTTCTTCCACATTTATGTTGGTGTCGTTGAACACTTTGGTGGGGGAAGTCTCAGGACCGCGGTGAGCACAGAAGCCGGACTGAAAGATGTCAAACAGGTTGGTGGTCATTGTTAAGAAACTAACAGCTTTTTCAATAATTTTGCTGCAGATTGGCTTGTAATTCTACAGAAGTGACCAGTCCAGATTGTTCTTTTATGTTAGTGATTTGACAGCAGCTGTTTGTAAAGACTAGGGGGAAACAGAAGAGATGAGTTTACTATTTGAATCAGATCAAATGCAATGACTGGCAGTCACTTTCTTAAGAAAAGTTGAGAGTAGGATATCATGACAGCAGGAGGAGGATTTTAGTTGATTGATCATTTTTCATGGTTGAGTTGGTGAAATGGAGCTATTTTCTCTACATTTGTTATGGTTGGGCATTAATTACATGTGCTGTTCCTTTTTTTTTTTACTTCACAGAAGCTATGCTTGTTTCAGTGTGTATGTGCTTTATCATGTCTCTTTTTAGGAAGGGGCTATCTTCTGAGCACAGTTTTTGAAGTAGCTAATGTGTTTACTAATTACTGGCTTTGCTACGTATTTCTGTCCCAAGGAAAATCCTACTGGCTCAACATGTTTCTGTTTAGCTGTATTGCTCTTCTAAACAAAGCCACTAATGTAGCTATCGGCCTAATAAGTGTGTACTCAGTCTGTCTGTCACATAAAGAACTCCTGGACTAGTGCCTCGATGCGTAGGAGGGACTGGTCTATTTCTGTTCAGTCATTCAAACCTCATCTATCAATTAAATATCAACCATATACATTTTTATCTTGAATAATAAATTATCAGTAGTCGAAAGAGTGTTTCCAAGATCAGAGTCTAAAGGAACAAGGTTTGCCATTATAAGGTCTAAATATTTCACACCATTCCTACATTTTTCAAAGCTGTTAGCCCACAGTACAGTATTCAAAACATTAATGACACGTTATATTTGGTTCATCTAATTAGTGATTATTACTAAACAGATATATCACTGGGACCTCTTCAGTAAGATGTGGCACAACTATCTGACCTCTCATACAGTATATTACATGGTTCTCCCTTTACCTCATTAGCATAAACAAAAGGATTTTTCCAACAAACATGAGTGTGTTAACATTGTCAGGTAACTGTGAGCACTTAAGAGGCAGCTTAATTGCTTCGACAGCCCATTGCTTAGCCGGGCTTTCCTTAAGATCCACTCTGTCTTTTTTCAAATGTGAACAGATGCTTTTACCACAGAAGGTTTATCCCCCCAGATTTCTGTACGGTGATGTGATGAGTCCTGTTTCCACAAATATCTCAATGGAGGAGCGTTGGAGGAGGAGTCATGGGAAGGATATGGAAATAAAATCTCCACTTCTTAATGTGGATATTCCTAAATTCATCCTACTAGAAACATTTTTCCCCAGAAGCACGTGGGCATAATATCCATTCATGGCGATGGCTTGGTTTTTGTTTGAGGGGTCCTGTTATCGAAAATTAATGAACAGCCCTCAGCCCACGAGTACTATATTCACCCAGGCCATGTTATAATGTAGAATATGTTCGTCAATTCATGCATATGCATACTGTAATAACTGTAATGAAAATGAAGATAATGGTTCAATCTGGAATGAAGGCAGTCTTCTTATTGCTGCTGGACCAGATCCTATCATCATTATGAAAGCTGCCAGACAGTAAGATCAAGGCCATGTGAGAGAAATAGATTTAGAGAGATAGAGAAAATAAGGATGAAAAAATAAAAGGGGACCAAAAAGGAGATCTGAAGCACTGACATTATTGTTAAATACATACAATCACAGCCACAAAAAAATGTCTAAAGATTTGCTGGAGCAGTAGTGGTTGACTCTCCACTGTAACCTTCCATCCTCACAGAATTCTCTTTCATTGCGAGTGTACCAGTGCATAAAGTCTTCCATGGCTGAGACCTGACAGCCTCAGATGCCAAAAAATCCATCTTCCAATGCAATTTAGCAGAGAGGGAGCTGGGAAGATGGGGAAATTATACAGGACTTGAGTCAGAGTTTTAAGGTAGCAGTGGAGGCCCAGAGACACATTTGAAGCGATGACAGGTTGCAAGAATTTGACAAGTCAAAAGTTAGTGACTCCAAAAATAAAATTTCAGTCACTTTCTTGAGACCCTTGTGACAAGGCAAAGTATTGGTGTGCTGTAGCAGAGCCTCATTTTGTTTTCATAGGCTCCAGATAACTGGCCCTCTGACCAATTTTCTCCTACATTTTTCTCATTTCTCACCTCATTTGATGAAAATAGCAGAGATAAACCTATACCAGTAGTTGAAAATCAACTCTGGAATGTAGTATTAGATTCAGTATACTACTGACAATACAATGACTTACAAAGAGGAAACCCCAGGACCATAGATGCATCTTTATAAATGTGTTTATATTCTCCATTTTATGTTTTATGGATGTCATACGACCAACCTCCTTGATACTGATTGGTACTTTCACATAACAATTAAAATGACCATTTCCATCTATTTCTCAGTTACAGTAAACTATTAATACTCACTACCTACTTTTAGAAGGGCAATGTTCATTCCTTTTAGGGATAAGAATTGCAAATTAGGAATTGTTACAAGTACTATAGTACATAACATGTTAAGTGCATAAATTTGACCCTATGAAATAAATATATTGAGTAGATTAAAATATTATGCAGACCTTGCTAGTACTATACATCAGGCCATTTGACTTCAGAATGCTTGCAGCATTGATTTAACAAGAGATTATATTAGAGTACGATCTAATATCGTAGCAACATGCATTTTAAGTTGCCTTTCTTGTTCCACCACATCTCAAATACACTCTATTTGCTTTGGTAACTGAAGGCCACTGAGATACAGTAAATTTGTCATGGTCATAAAACCAGTTTGAGATGATATCAGTTTTGTTCCTTTGTAAATTATCCACCAGGAAGTGGCCATCAGAAAATGGTAAACTGTAGTCATAAATGGAAGCACATGGTTATGGCTTTTAGAGGATGCTTAATCTGTACTAGGGAATCCCACATTTTGCTAAAATAAATATTTTGCAGACCATTAGACCTCCACCACACAGAATTTATTCATACTTTAACAGCAATGTTGTGTACGCCAAATTCTGGTCCTATCATCTGAAAGTCACAGCTGAAGTCAAGAGACATCATCCTATCAACACTTTTCCAGTCTGTCACATGTTGGTGAGCCTGTATCCTCACCTCAGTTTGCTGTTCCTAGCAGACATGAGTGGCACCCAGTTTTGCCTTACGTTGCATCTCTTTTTCAGACAATTTCCTGAAAACCTGAGACACGGCTGTGTTTGGAAGTCTGAAAAGATCAGCAGTCTCTGAAGACAACTCCGACCGATGCCAACAAACAACAATGCCATGTTTTAAGTCACCTGAATCCCTTTTACTCCCCATTCTAGTCCTCAGAACTTTAGCATGTCATCTTCACCTAATCTAGGTGGCCAAAAGCAAGTTACTGCTGTCCAAATGGACAATTTAAAAGTTTCCATTAACAAATAGTTGAACACATTATGCCCGTCAAAGTGGCTAGCAAGTTTACTTGACATTTAAAATAATAAGAAATACAAAAAAGAAATAAAATCAGTCATATATCATGTTGCAATAATAAAGGAAGAGGGCTACTTTTGAGACGCAAGTCCTATGCTGTCTGACAGATGGGTGCATAGCAGAAATTTTTGCACATAATTATTAAATAGTCAAATAAGTGAGTAAACATCCCATTTTGTTGGAAATAGTCTTTTGTTTGGTGTAAGTGGAAAGTTTAGGTTATTTCTGCTTATCTAGGCTCAGTTACTTTAAAAATGCTTCTGCACAGCAAACTTTTCAGTTTTTTATTTGCAGAAAATGCTTTGAATTATATATCATTTTGTTTTTCTATTTCACAACTGTATACCGCTTTGTGTTGGTCTTTAATATAAAATTCCAATGACATTTTATGCTTGAGGTTTTAATGTGACAAAATGGCTCTCTTTAAGCCCCGCCTACACTTTGACACTCCCCCTTCAGTACGTCATTACAACACTTGTATGTGCAGCCATTGTGGTCGCCATGGGAGATTCAAACATAAATGAAAGAGCAACACTCCCTGTATGTGTTTAGTGAGGGACTGAGATTATCACAAGACGTGCAGCCCACCTTAAGATTTTTGAGAAATTTGCTTTGCAAGATACGCAATAACTTAGAGTGCGTACATTGATGAACTCTCAGCACACACAATTTTATTCTTAAACATACTGTCATAATGATTTTGTGGAAACTGTAATGCTACAGTCGGAATTGTAGCAAAGCACAAAAGATTGTTGTGTGATAGGAGTTTGAGATTATTTACTACAGACAAAGAAAAAGAAAAGCATTTGTACTGCATCTAATGAGAATACACGAAGATAGATGATAGAAGAGAACTGAAAAAACTTACACAGCCAGATAAAAAAAAACAAAAAAAACTAGACGGATGCTGATTGTATGTTAGTTCAAAGAGGTGGACCCCAAAGAAGAAGCACATTCACAGGTAGGTTGAATGAACAAAAGTGACAAATGGAAAGCTACATTACTGAGGTAGAACAAAGGAAGGTGGAAGAAAACTAAACTAATGGCTGCTGCAGCGCCTAGGCATGCTGAATCCAAAGTAAAGTTCAACAAAGAATGATTCTGTTGATAAGAAACACAAAAGAGAAAAAACAAAACAAAAGAAACAGTATCTGAATACAAAGAGATAAAGAAAACAACAGAAACTCAAAGAGAAATAAAGGAAAAGATGTTCTGTTTGCCCACTATATGACAACAGAATACTGGGAAAATGAGATTCCAATTTAAAAAATATATATTTTGGGAAAAATATCGCAAGTAAAAATAATGAGGGCCACAGCCAGTCAAAAATGTTTACCAAAAAAAAAAAAAATGTAAAAGAAATCATGAAAGATCTGAAAACAAATAATTCACATAACACAATTTATAAAAAGGTAATGAATCATCAAACTGCAGAAAGACAATAGCATGCAGACAGAAATGGTGATCATACTAGGAAACAAAATAGGTAAAAAAAAAAAATGTCTTTAATAATCAGAGGAACAGATTTCTTTACATCTGAAAATTAGTTTTTGTAAAGGCTGTGTGGACTGCATCAGACTGCTATCAGAATGTTTATTATTTCCCATTTTCTAATACAACTTTTGATTACATACACGTGTGTCTATGTCATTCTTTTAAAATGATGTGCCAAATATCTTTAGCACTTATAGCTTTATTAACTGTGAGGAATTGGTGAAGAGGCGTTGCGGTGGCAACTGATATTTTGTCACAAAATATGCCTCGACATGTGCTGGAATACTAAAGGCAAAGCATGAACAGACACAATAACAGTCCATGCTGACTGGATTTGAGTCAAACCTAAAGAAAAGCCTTCTGTTAAAAAGGGTTGTTTATGTGCCCTTTTCTGCCTGATTCCAATGTTGTCAAGCATCTCTGCCCTCATGTTTTCGTCGTGTTTATTAGGTTGTTATGGCTGTTTGGCACTATTTCCACTGGAGGGCAGTTCTGCGGAGTTGGAGAAAACCATTATAATATACATCCTCAGAAAGCGACAAAAAGAGGTTAGGGTGATCTGTGCAGCCATTCAGCACACAGCAACAGGTGCAAGGAGAAGTTGAACCGTTTCTGCTGTAGTTCCCATCTTCTTTGTTCCTTTCACTGGCTGACATACAAAATGATAAGTTTGAAAGAAGGCTCCATCCATATGTCTCTGTAGGACAGACTTAAGCAGCATTTATTCTTCACCTTGATTACACACAGCGATACTATGTGTCCAATTCTTAATACCTACAGGTTTTGATGTTGTTATAGAAAAAGGGACCTTTCCAGAAAGTCATGGCAATGGCTTTTTATCGATGTGAGGTGGTTGTCTGCCGCATTGTTAAATGTTAATTAAATTGACGTGTTTCTGCTTTTTCAACTGTGCAGATCCTGATAGATTATAGACGTGGTGACTTTTCTTGTGTTATGAGGTCCAGACCCTTGCTGGTGATGTTTATAGCTCCAGTATGACTGAGGATGGGAAAGTAAATCCATAACATTTACCTCTTGTTAGGCTTCAGAAGACAAGAGGTCATGTTTGTGTTTGCTTAAAGCCTGGATATTTTTGCTGTTTTTCCAATTCAGTTTGATAAAGAGTAGTGCTCGAATGCCCCACAAGTGTTTGTGGATTTCATCTGGGAAGTTATTACTTACAAGATTGACTTCAGCATGGTATTGACGACTCCATTAGGGGTGGTCTGCTCTCCACTATGTAGTTATGTTGCTACCCAAAAGAAAGAAAAAAAAACAACTGTCTGTTTTCATACTGTTTACAAATGAACTGTCTTAAACATTTATGTGAATGTTTAATTCTTGCTTTTATTTCTTAAAATGCCTACATTTTTTTTCCTTCATGCTAGAATAGGTCTGTTCACCATGAGTATTCTTTAAATATTTATGTGTACTTGTTTTTATGTAGGATTTAATGCATATTCATATTATGTATATTTCTACAAAATACAGGTACTTTGTAGTGTACTAAAGGGCCATTTCACAGGTTTCTAGCATGTGTCAGGTAAGATAGTCCATCCATCCATATTAACTAGGTTAATAGTTTTATCCACATGACATTATTGTTCCCTTAAGAACAATATCGTTCTTAATTAAAGAACAATGTTAATCTCTAGACTAAGAAGGTGAAAGATCTGCTAAGTAATTCAAACAATATTTGAGATGCATTTTTTTTTCTTTCTATGTGACATCAGCAGTACACAACCGAGCTTGCCATGCTAATGCCGCTTTATTCTGCAAAAATTATTCACAGCCGCTAAAATAAATTGACTCTGCTCAGTGGAGGTAAACATGTATTTTTCCAGCTGTTTGTTATAGCATAAAATACAAGTTATACCCTCTGAGGATCAAAAATGCAAGCCAAGTATAATGTGGTTAAAGTGCTTATGTCCCTCAAAGGAATACATGACCCAACTGTCAGATGCAAAAATGCCAATGGCTTGATTGACAGTCTAGTGTTAAACTGCCTGTTTAAACTCATTAGAAAATTGAGGTCTTGCTACAAGGACGACGACCAGTCACAATGCATTAATGTTCCAGCCTTGATTCTCTGAGTTTGTGTCCTAAATACTGTCTATGTGGAGACATGGAAGTGAAACCTCAACATGTTTTTAACATGAAAAACAGCTGTGGATTTCAAATATTATTATAATAGTTAAATTGAAAGAACAAAATTATAATTTTTGTCAGTGCTCACATTTTAGTGTAAGATGATTAAGTGTAAAGTGGGGTTGTTGCCTGGAAAAAATAACAAAACAAAGCAAAAAAAAAAAAAAAACGTGCACATATATATAAATCCCATAAATAAATCAATTCCAGTCTCGGTCATATTATGTTGCTGAGAGCTGAACATAAGTCATGTCCACCCACTCCTATTCTCACATCTGTCACACAAACAATCATGTCAAACTTTTTGGTTCAAAAAAGCCATTCCCACTTCGATACTAAAAAAAGAAAAGGAGAAAAATATATTTGTGCCAACCCAGTAATTTTATGACAAAAGATTAAATCCAAAGCAAGAGAATGAAAAGCAAATTACTAATGCATCCTGAGTGCGACTTGCAGACAGTAATACCTTTATACCGCACATGTTGCAGGAATGCTTTGCTTTCCAAATGGGAGTGCTTGCTTTTTCCTTTTTAAGTTGTAACTGTCACACTAATGCATCTTTCCTAAAAGTGATTGACGTATGCTGTTATCACTCTCTGTGGCATTCTAAAGAGGGCTAGTGGCAGTTTCAATGCACTCCTCATTTTTAACAAATACAGACAGCGCATGGCTGGAAGCTGTCGCCTTGTTGGTCTCTCTCTGACAATGATGCATTTTTGTTTCAGCCAAAGATGCTTAGTCAATATCTATTCACGGCAGCCTGTACATATCCCAAAATTAATTTTGCTTTTGTACCTTATGTTTCATACATGGATTTGTGTATTAAATAAAGATATTACAAAAAAATACAATTCATTTCATTGTTTTATTTTTGGTAATTTTAAAGATTACAGTTTTCAGAAAGTCATCAATGATAAGAAATTATGATGTAATTCTTATCCAATATCATAATGAATAGCAATGATAACATATTCAGTGCTATTGTTGAATGTTTTTTTTTTTTTTTTTTTTAAATCAAGTACTCCCACTCCTGCATGAAACAGGACAAGTGGCGTCAGTATAATTGGAGAAAACAATTTTCTGACTGGAAATAAATCACTTTAAAATTTCCTCATGTCAGAGAACAACTCAGTCATAATTTTAGTAACAGTTTAAAAATAAAATTTCAATTACCCCAGGATGTTACACGCAAAGAACAGACATGTTAACATGAAAAGCAAGTACAAATCCCAAACTGGGGACATCCAATAACACGTCGGTGCACTCCAGCTTTTCAGGAAGCAGATATCATAAAGGCTGTAGTCTGGAACTTCTTCTTTAAAGTTGTGGAGAAATACAATCCACTGGCAAGAAGAAAAACGGCGACGTATCATTAACACGTCACATGCAATCAGTCACTTTAAACGCAACCATTGCTTTGGCTGAGTATTCAAAGCGTTTGACGACGCCTGTGAGGCTTGAGATGGTAACAACAGGTCAGTCTTCCAGAAACCATCAGGACTCAAATCCATTGTGAAGCTTTTGACGAAGCAAAAAAATTTGCCGAAGTCGCAACAAGGGCTGAACCGATTAAATATCTTATAAAGGGAACGATGGCACTTCCCACCAGCCCCCCACCTTAGTCTGAGCTTTTTTTGGCTCATTAGCCACTTGCCTTTTACCATGCCGAGCTGTCGCTACTTTTCTGATGTGAGCTTTAAGAGCAACATTAAAATCAGAAGCTGTTTCTTCTTCTACTAATAATTTCCAGCAGGCTGCTGACTGGCTTGGCATAAGGCTTCCCGCCACTGGTCATATTCACAGAAGCATGACCATGGGTTTAAGGGTAATAAATATTCATAACTATGCATTCATAATAACAATGCATGTACTTTAAATCTAATTTGTGTCAGAGGATTTTCTATTTTGAACTCACGGAAGGCATTTTTTTGACCTTGGTATTTTTTTTTTCACATCAATAAGTAATAGATGTTCATTTGAGATATGGTTTCTGTTGATAAATTCTGGAAAATATTGACTTAATAATAGTCTTTCATTTAAAAATTGTATATATTCTTTTCAAGAGTAAACTGTTTTTGATATTGTGTAGGATATTAATGTCACAGCCTTACATTTTTGCTCTCAAGTCTTTCTTATTTCCAGGTAGGTTATCGGTTATCTTTTGTTATTAGTTATCGGCCTTTGGAATGAGAAAACTATTGATTATTGGTATTGGTTTAAAAAAAAATTTTTATCATGCATCCCTACTTCTTGTATGCACTAAAAGTAAGAATACCATCGCTGTGCATTTTTCTATGAAATATGCCAGTGGTTATCCTGAGAAGAAAGCTCAGACAATAAGATACAAGCTCATGCCCTTTAGCATAATGAGAGAATGACAATAAAATTCCACACCGACACACTTTTTTTTTCCACACAAGTTGTAAATAATTAAGTTGAAGAGGCAAGCAGTAAAGAGAATGTCATGTCTCATTTGGTTGCATAGCGCGACAATGACGATCCGGGCATGCGACTGTTATGCAGAGGTGTTTGTGAACCTCAGTGAAAGTATTCAAGCATTCAAACATATTCGTCTTGAAAGGCTTGACAAATGCGTGCATGTAAATACAAAATCCCACCAACTACCCTTTTCCACCGAGAAATAAAGAAATCCAACAATCGTCGTGAGGAACAATCTCTTTTCCCATGACTTCAGCAGAAGCTTGACTGCATTGAACCTTCAGCCTGGATGAACATCTCTCCAACCCTCCATTCAAACTTGGTGGATGATGCAAGTCAATGCAAGTCAATATTTTACAGGATTTCACTGAAATTACCATGCATGTCTTACAGGGTCAACATACTCTAAAAAATCCTCAGCTTTCCCAGCTCTGTGAACAGCAGATCACCCCCCCAACCCCCCTTCCATCTTTTGCAATTTGGTGATGGAAATGTATTCCTCTCCCAGGCTGACATGGATTATCACACAGGTCATATCTTTCTTTTGATCCAGCAGCCATTAATAATCACTAGGCATGAAAAAAAAGGGCTTGCATATAGTCAGTCCCATTAATAAATGATGGCTCCCATCCAATTAAAAGGCCTTGGTGAGGAGGGTTTCTCAGAGTGTCCTCACTGAATATTTTTTGAAGGCATAGAGGCCTGTAAATAATCAAGCCCGGGGCAATCCCGCCCTCAGTGCCCAGGAGATGCAGGCTATGTCAACAGCGTGGCACTGTGCTGTCACCACATATCACTCCTTCGCCTTCTCACAGCCCTCAGCTGTGTGAAAACACCACAGCCCTTATCTTTTCCCTCCTTACCACGGCAGCATGTTAGTCGAAGAGCATATAGGCTGAATCCAGCAACACACTCCTCCATTCTCTCTCTCTCTCTCTCTCTCTCTCTCTCTCTGTCTCTCTCTTTCTCTTTTTATATACAGCATATTCTCCTGCTCAATTTGGCTTCCTTTCTGATGGATTGAGCTTCGAAAAAGAAGAAAAACAAAAAAAAACAAAAGTAAAGGTCTTAAATATAGGGCATTATCATCAAGATGGAATGGGAGGCATAGAGCTTTACCTTCTATCAAAATTCTTGTCCAAACAGTTTAAAATTTGGCAATATTCTTATCAGTCGGTAGTCAATGAACACATTGTGCTGCATTTCTAACAGGCCTGTCTATGCTCAGTAACCATCCCCATGTTCTTACATAATCACAGAACACTTTTATTATTTTCATTGTTTTATATTTAATGGATGTGTCAGATACCTCCTTTTAGTTCTGCAGGTGTCCCTGAAGCAACTCTTTTTCAACATTGTGAAGCCCAATACCATTTTTTTTGTAGAAAGTATTGATGCGTCACAAGATGTGAAAAGTGAGGCACAAAGTTATCCACATTTTCAGCAAGTGTACCTTTAAAATAATCCCTTAATTTTTACTTCATGTATGTTTTATATACACATATTGATGTTATTTTTTATTTTATTTAACTGAAAGAGACATCTGTGGGGTCTAGCTGAGGAGACATAAAATAATGTGCTTAACTCTGAGCTGTTTAACTCAGATGCGAGTTAAACAGCTCATATCTGACCCACTGTGGCCATGTTCTCTGTTCTTTTGTGCTGCTTCTGTTAGTGACGGAACAAAACTGGTTCTGAATGTTGGTAATCCCCTATTTTAGTTTTCTGCTCTTACACTGACGTAGGTATTAGAGCGGGGACTTATGTGGCAAAACCCTGCGTCATGAAATTTCTGAGACTGATAAACTATTGATAAATGTTGGTTCTTTTGTCAATTTTGAATTTTATTTAAATATTTCTCGTGTAATTTTTAATTGAGTAGAATTAGTGTAGTACATTATTTTTCCCTTTTTGCATCTGTATTCAGTGGTTAAATATATTCATTTTAGAGATCAGTCATAAATTTGATCCTCAATTCTATGAGTGATCAGCTTTTGCGAGTCTTTAGTTGCAGCTGCAAGTTTAATGTGTATTCTAAGCAAATCTTAATTGTTTCTTATTCTTATATTCCAATAGAGATTATTCAATCACTACTAATTCAATTTTACTTGGGTGAATATTGCCATAGCAACACCCGAAAATGACAAACTAACTTCCCTAAGCACTACAAATTATATGTATAAGCAAGCAAAATAAGCAAACATACAAACTTAAAAAAAACAAAACAAAAAAAGGAGCATAAACAGTCCCATTCAATAAATAAATTATAGAGACACCTCTTTCCATTTCTAAATGCAGATGATGTTGGTCATAAAAAATATTGCAGCCGACAGGATGTAAAACCAAGCATTTGAAAAATGCTGCTAAAGATATATTTTTTTTCTCTTCCTTTTTAATGAGACACTGAGGGCTCTTGACAAAGAGCCACTTTCAATGGACCAAATTTTGGATTTACACCTTCCTGGGAATTGTCAATTACGTTTTTGTTTGTATGCGGTACACAGACCGGACCTAGAAAAACACAGATAGGAGGGCCTTGGGACGTAAATTTATGTGACTTGCCATCATTAGCGGAAGGAACGAGCTCATGGCATTTCGCTGGGTGCCCGAGGCTTGATGATGCCCTGAAATTTATGCCACAGTGTGTTTAGTGCAAGCTGTGACCTTCTTCTGCAGATCCACGAATGCTCCCGAACAATATGACAATACATGGGAACAAAATGATCCTAATTAGAAAAAGAACTCTTCCTGTCTAGCACCAGTCCAGCCACCAGTCTACCAGCACCCTCTTCAACATTTTACTACCACTGCATTAACCTCATTGGTATTAAGGATGCCAACCGAACTCTAAATTCAGAATGAGAGACAATGCTGCACATAACCAACTGGTGAAGACAAAACATATTTGCTGAAGTTCAGACTGTAAAGGTTTTTGCTATTTGCTGCTTTTACAACAACAAAAATAAATCTATGTATGTATGGCATGCAATGCATGAAATTGCATTTATTTATCCAAGGTCATAACGGTATCATTTCATAAATGAAAAGACGTGATTTCTAAGCAAGAAAGACTTCGGCTGATCGAGCTGCATGTCATCGCATTAATGCTAAGAGCAGTCTTGACTTTCAAATAGATGTTCTATTTTTTATTTGACTAAAGCCAAAAAAGTTGGACTTTTTTCTTTTCAACTGTAATATCCAAGTATTATATACGAAGTACATTTGTACAAAACCGTACAATGACTATATATTCAGCGTTATATAAATTCTTGCTGAAGGGCAACTTATTCATGTTTTTTTCACTTGTGTGACTTTTTAATGTCAAGGATGTGAGTACTGCAAATTCCATGTTTATATGCATGAATAAGATGAATGGTGAACAGGTTGAGGTTAATTAAAATCTTAAATCACCTCGCTTACTTCAACTTCTAAGACCTTCAATGGGAAAAGTTTTTTTTTCTTTGAAACATGCCTTGAACCAGAGTAGAAAAATAAAATTACCAAGTCCAGACGCATAAGTGGAGAGCTTTCGTTTCCTCATGCTTTAGTCTTATTGAGTTGCATCGACTAAAGGGCTTGCAAAGTCCTTCTCAGCAAGTTACAAATTTTGTTTCACAATAACTGACCGCATGGTTCTTTAATAATCTGCCTAAGTACCATGCCGATCAATAAAAGTAAACTTTTAAATGATTAGAAGGTGGAATACAAGATTTCTACAAACTCTACACTGTTTTTTCAATGCATTGTTATTCAGTCCCATAAAAACGTTAAGTTTCTTTTAGAATTGTGTTTGGCTGTAAAATGTTAAATCAGGCTGAAACTAGAAATGTAGCCAGGTCATAAGAATTGCTGAAAATACCAAACATGACAAACCAATTTGTAACATGTGTCAGTGAAACTGTTAAATGTTTACATTGACATATTTTACATGCATTTTTGATTTATTGATTGCATTGTATTATTTATAGATTTTTACCAAAGTTTATTCAGGCAGAACAAGCAATTTTACATAAAAAAAAAAAATCATTTGAAGCCAATTCAGTCGGTAATGCAAATATATTGTCTGATAGAACAGCATAACGTTTTTCAAGTGCCAAATGGCACAGCAGGATCAGCAGGTTGAAAAGAAAATTTTCTGAATAAAAACAGCTTGTGCACAAACAAGGAGTCTCATTTTATCTGCATCTCAGGCATTTTGTTTTTTTCTTCATTCAGTAAAGTTACTCACATTTTACTCGAATAGGAATAGCGAGACTTTATAAAAAAATTGTACTCAAGTAAACATAAAACTACAATGTAGTAAAACTAAAGACTTTATATATATCCATGTACATATAGGGCAGGTATGCATAGGTGCAGATCTTAATTACACGATGCTTGTTCTAGATGACTCATTTGACCTATGCAGTGATTGGCATTTCCTCCGAGGGCAAGCAAGAAATTAACTTGGGGACAAAAATAGATGTGACTGCTATGTATTTATCGATTGAACAATCATCAAGCTCCAGTCCATTAGATGCTGCTTTTAGTATCTGTTTTAATTATTGGGCCTGGAAGATGCAACATGATAGGATCTTTAATCACCAGAGACAGAGACCTGTTTCCAAAGGACACCTTGCTGACACACTGCTTGGGGAATGTGTCTACAAAGCAGATTTACTGATCTCGATGAGTACATGTGTCACACCACCTTTCAAATAACAAAAGGATGCGTCGATTACAACAGGGCCATGGGTAAGGCTGTGCCAGCAGGTGAGCCTTAAGGATATGAGACTTTTAACTGCTCCTCTGGCAGTGTGACTCCTTCTCAGTCAAATGCATAACATTATTTTACTTAAGACTAGATATGTGGCTGATCCTAATGGTGGCTTTTTAAGTTGAAGAGTCAGTACATTATGCAAGTGGGAGCGTCATTCATGCTTTATACAGTTATTAAAAATATACAAAAGGAAAAATGTTCAACAGGCTGTTGCATATCCTTCCCCTCCTGTGCAGCCCGAAACATAAAATAGTTTTACCCCGAAATATAATAATAATTTAACGTCGTTTGTGGTTTCTGTTCCAGTTGAAACACATTTACTGCAACGTACTGCAGGAGAGCATATGGTGCATACACAAGATAATCTGCTCCTGTGCTTAGGCAGTCTTTTGTCTTTTATTGAGGAGGTTCACAGCATTCCTCCTCCACGTGTAGTTTTCATCCGGCAAATGAAAAAGTAACACGGCACTGACCCTGCACCTTCGGTGAAGGATGACCCCATCTCTAGTTCATATAACCTGGATGATCTGTGTATATTGGCTGACCCACCAGCTTCCTTCGCTGTGAAGGAGCCGTAGGTAGTGGGGGGAGGGGGCATTATGTTGCTTCCTACCCGTCCTGATACATCATCATGGTGCCAGTAGATTAGAGTGGCCGCCGTGTGATGTCACAGTCATTAAACCGCCGGTGGAACGGTGTGAGACCCTTTGCCTCTTCTCATGTCCGTAATGTAAAAAAGCTCTGTGCTTGCTGAGGCATGTGCTTTATCTCATGATGCAGTGCAGGTAAGGATGCCGCTGTGAAATAGAACCTGGGTTACATGATATCATAGGGGCAAGTAAATATGTCAGAGTTGTTGACCACTGCGCACTGAAACTCAGCAAACACACCCCATTTATTATTTTTTAGATGTTTGCATGCTTTTATCTGAATTTCTACTGCCGTTATCAGTCAAGAATAAGTAAGTCAATTCTTTGGATACTTTGCTTGTAAAGTCTTCTGCAACAACATAAAGGTTAATACACATTGTTGCATTTAAATTTACATAGTGAGCTTTGCAATGAATCAGTCAGTTAAGTGAATGTCCAATGTTATTCAGTTTGGTTTTAATTTTTGTTGCATATTTATGGTCGGTAATCAAAAGCAAAGTTGATGCCTGCTTCCTTCCCTTCTTAAGAAATATAGCATGCAAACATGTATAGGGTAAAACTGATCATGGCTGTGAAGAAATGTAATAAATATTAATTTGAAATAAATAGAAATGAGTAATGAATTCTAATGACTGCTGCAAAGGACAATAGTTTCAAAAGCTATAACAGTATTACCAAGCTGAGTGTACAGTAAACATGCATGTTTGCCATTGTATACTTAAAATATGTAACTATCAGATAGTTATTTCTAATTGTATTTTAAATAATGAGTCATGTTATTCTAGTTCAATAAGATTCAGGATCATTTTTAGCAGGTAATTTGTTTTTCATTCAATCTTATCACTTAATCTTTTTATTTTCTAGATGTTATTTAAACAACATACTTGTTTAAACTATGTGAAGTTTAAAGCTAAAGTTTTGAATTTCAAGTGTTTAATGTTTAGTCTCCCATGTAATATTTCAGAGTCGGTTCTTCTCATTCTCCTTACGTCTGAATGAACTATGTAAATTTATAGTTACCATAAAAATTCAGTAATGGCTGGCAATAAAAGCAGGATGTATAAACATAAAATACTGTTGTTAAGGTTGTGATGATCATATTGGGTATTTAATGACTTGAAAATATGTTTTAATAAATATAAATCACAGAGTACATCTTGTTATATATCCAATAGTTCACCCACCAATGGATGCCAGTAATGCATATGCAACAATAAAAATTCCAGATTTCAGTAAAAATGTGAAAAGTCATTATTCATATTTCAAGAATTCATCAATGTCACAGATTTCATAGACCAGGCAGAAAATACTGTTCATTAAAACAAAGTGGACAAACAAACTTGATATAATCACCTGCTGAAATGCTCTGCAAATACATAAAACCCTGTGTTCACATATTGCATAGCATATCAGTTTTTGCTGAAATGCAACAAAAATTACAAATCTGTACTTTAATTTCAACCTTTCTTTAAAGAAGGCAGTGTACAAAGTAATTGCTTTTTACAGTTGGCGCCCATCTCATTTATTGCATTTGAAAACAAATTAGAAGACACAGCAGATTAGTTGTAAGTGATTGGATCCGGTGCTTCAGCAGGATGGACCAAACTTCTATCAGTCATTGATTTGTCAGCTAAGAAAATTCTGATCTGCTGAATAATTGTATGTTTTTAAGCTCGAAGGATTAGCAGTTCATTGTTACCAATGCTTAAAATGTTCCATTACAGTGTTTTTCCTCGTTCTAATACAATTGAGGCAGAATAAATATTTCAGTAATCTCTGATTCTATGAGTTTACCAGAGCATTTGCCAAAGTAACGCCAATAACATTTTGTATAAGTTGAGTTCGAAGCTAATGCCAGAATGCTGGCATTGGCCACAGACAGCAACAGCTGCTTTGACAGATGCTAACGGTTGCTGCCTTTATTTGAGCCAGATGCAGTGGCAATGTCTGACATGACAGATCCTGCTCAGTTACTTCAACCACTAGCAAATCGATATCAGTGTTTCAGTTGATTGTTCATTTAAAGTACTGTCATTTCTTCTTTTCGTATCTGCTCTGCCTCACTGTGGAAGGGTTATAGGGTTGTCACTGGGCCTGAGTAAAGACTGATATGAAGAATCTAAGCTTTGGAGGTCCTTATTTCTGTTTTTGAGAAAGTACGCATGCCCAGCCACATCTACAGTAATCACAGTGTGTTGTGTGTGTGTCCACACAACAGGATGCAGAGCTACAGAAAACATCGCAGTAGGTATGGCAGGCCAATCGGTGGCACTGTAACACTGCCAGAAAACAACACAAAGAAAACTCAACACCGTACGGCGCCATGTTTGTTGTTCTTGAGAGTGATGATGCGCATGCGAGTACAAAGTGTTGACAGTTTTTATTTTTGTTGTACCTGATTAAATGAACTTTCCAATAGTCTTTTAAGGATTTCCTGGGCCTTTGCTAAATAGCTTTTTTTCCATATCAACTGTTCTCATTTTTGATTTCATACACAAGAAATATGTTGAGTTTACTCAGTAAACAGTTTCAAATAAAAATATTGTCATTTTTAAATTACAAAGATTTGTTTATCGAAGAATCCTTAAATATATGTTTAAAGTGATTACCTTGTCAACGTTCAAAATACTCATTCACTAACCGATTCATAAGTTACACCCTAACAATACCCACTTGGTTCCCCCGTTTTTTCTTCAGGACTTCTTTAATTTATTACAATATGGATGCAACAATGTGTTAGAAACTTTTCTCAGACATTTTGGTCCATATTGTCATAACAGCATCATGCAATTTCAGCAGAATAGTCAGTGGCACATCTATTATGAAATTATCCAATTCCACTACTCCTAAATGGGTCTTTTGGGGGAGGTGGTGATCTGTGAGGCCATTGAGGTACAAGGAATTTCATGTCATGTTCAAGGAAGAAGGTTAAGAATAATTATATCTATAAGACATGTTGTATTATTCTGACTGAAGAAGCTATGAGAAGATGGGTAACCTGTAGTGATAAAGGGATGGATGTGGTTAAACAATAGTTGGGCAGGCTGTGGTGTGTATAAAATACCTTGTTGATACTAAGAGGTGCTTTCACACCATTATAGTCAGGGGAACTCAGTTCCATTTGATGAGGAATGCCAGAAAAACATCACACCTTCATCTGGTACGGCTTACTTTCACACTGCACTATCGAAAGTGGACCAAACTGCCTGAAAAACATCATGCAGTCACAACAACTGCCCATTTGTAGCACTATCACAAGAGGTTGCCTTGTATGAGGAGCAATTGAGCATGATGCTCTGTGTACAAGAGCAGAACATAGCAGTACAGAGAAAAATGACGGGGGAAGAAACTATGATGCGATGCTGTGGCCATGCAGGTGCGTAGAGAGGCATTACCAATATGCAAACTGGCCTGCATTACAATTTTATTACCTAGCAACCCCAAGCCAATCCCAGCCCCTCATCTGGCTACTCAAGCAGAACTCCACCCACTTCATTAGAAGGGAACACTTTGTTTGTTCTTCTGAACTTACCACTGCACAATGGCTGCTGGAAAAGGTAAATGTTTTATTGTCGGTTGCAGTACCGAATGTGTGTCCATACATTTTCTCCCAGGCACGGAAAACGTAGCTGGGCAACTTCGTTTTATTTTTGTTTCCAATATCCCTTTGAAATTTCCAATGAACGTTGGAGTGTGTGCAAATCAGTTTAGGAAGGACTCCTTTGAAAACTACAGAGTACGGCACAATTTGCTAAAATATTTCAACTGAAGAAAGGCTCTGTCTGTACTGTACATTACAAATCTGCAAATGATGGTGACGTAAGTCTTGTTTTGTATAATCGTGACGTAGTCCTAAAATAGCGCACTCCTAAATTAGCTTGAAACAGGCAGAGTTGATTGGGTAAAATCTCAATATGTGAGAATGATTTTGTGCATCAAACGTCATGAATCCTTATATAGCCCACAGAACTATTCCAGCTTGTTCAAGGAATCATAATAGTGGACTTTTAAGATTACATACTAGTCCTTAATTCACACACCTCTTATTCCCTTTAGTTTGCATTTTCTCTTTAGTTAACAAAAAGGTCTGTGTGCTTTCCCACTTGAAATTCAGTGGAAAAGCTTTTCCCTTACAAGTAATCTTATAAGAGACCACCATTTTCAGTCGCACCAGAGTTTACTTGTTTTGTCCACATCAGCGTTCATGTGAGTTTTCATACTTGCCCAAGCACAGAGGAATCCAAGGAAACAAACTCTGATCTATTTAAAGCATAGCCAAGCAGTGCTGGTGTGAAAGCATCATGACTAACTGGGTACACAGTACATGACTTTCAAAGTCTTCACATATTTAGAAATACTCAGAGCTCACACTAACAGATTAGTTTCAGAGGATTTCACCACTGAAAAACTGAGGATCACACACTTAACTTACCCTACAGTATGATATTCTTACTTTCTGATTTTATATTTTTAGCTTTGTGTGAATTTATCTATTCTATTCTATTCTATTCTATTCTATCTATTCCTTCATGAAGCTATTTTGGAAACTCTTGCCATGACAGTTTGGAAGAAAGAACATGCCAATATAATGGAAGCTAGTCTCAGAATTAGTATTTCTGTGCCACTGCCTAATAAAATGAAAGAGATGCAATTCAAATGCTGATTCCATTGATCATTTAAATATCTTATGATCTCAGGGTGCTGAACTTTCCCCAGTTTTCTTCTCTCTTTCTTTTTTCTCTATTTCATACAAATTATTGTTAGTACTAGAATTTGTCACCCTATGGGCAGACCTGGTTCCAAATGGATTTCCCTTCTTTCCTCCTCCATTCTGTAAATCTACTTACCTCCGCAGACTCACATTAATACACAACCTCCTCTTTGGAAGATACCCCCAGTCAGTCAGACATTACCCTTCCAAATCATCTGCCTTTCCAAAACCCATTGATCAATTACCCACAGCAGCCTCCGTCTACGCGCCCGATACTGAAATGGTTCAAACTCACCTGGCATCTCATTTCAGTGCCTCAGTCCCGATTCTAGGCTCCATGATGCTCCTTTAATGATTTACACTCCACTTACAAAAATAAGTAGACTCTGTTTTCCAGAGATCTAATTAATTCTGATCTCTTCTCTAACACTGAACACCATCTGCATATTCTGCCACAAAAGCAATCTGGCTGTGGCTGATTTCTGCTTAAGAAGCTCAATCTATATGGAATCATGATAGATTTGTTATGTCACATCTCTGTGGCGAGATCATGAAGCGGGCACAGACGACTGCATCGGGGCCTCATAAAAAAATCCTGTACTGTTCGTTTTCCACGACATATTTGACACCCAATTTGAAAAAAAATATTCAAATTATTTGAAAGAAATTGTAGCTGAATAGGACATCTATAAGAAAGCTTATGTGTATACATGCACACACACACAGATATATATATATATATATATATATATATATATATATATATATATATATATATATATATATATATATATATATATATATATATATATATAATATAGTTTTGTTGTAGTTTAGTAGTTTAAACCAAAAACCTTTACTAAAATACGTTACTCTTGAGCTGTTAGCTGCCTGGCTAGTTCACATATAGACGGTCTTGTCTTTTAGAGAGCACAGCCCTTTGCACTCATTTCTGCTTTAGGGGACAACAAAGAGGCAATGCAGTTTGCCCATTGGAAGTGACAAACCTGACAGAATAAAAGTAATGGTAGCCCTAAACAGTGCGCAATGGATCTGACAAACATTTAGATGCTATCTCCCAGTTACAACGAATAAATGCACTGCCACTCCTCCTCCACGCCGCGTTAGCCGGTGGCAGGACCAGCCAGACATGTAATCCCTTCAGACAGGAGAACACCTCATCAAGCCCAGGCCCAAATCAAAGTAATTGACAAACGTGGGGAAGTAATGATCAGAGAGTGACTGGACAAACATGTATTTTTTATCAGGAGCTGGACTTTTACTGACTGCACTTTGCTGCATAAATATACAAAAGAAAATAGGGATACAGATATCAGGAATGCAAACCATTTGTGATAATAGCATTTATAATTTGTCTTTTATTTCAATTTTTTATTTTACAGAGTTATTGCGTAGTCATGAATGACTTTATCGCTGTATGTTTTATTTAATTTTTTTTTTTACTTTACATGTGTTGTTCTTTTGTAAAGCACAGTAAGCCAAACAATATTTCGTCATCTCCTTTATGTCCCCTCTGGGTCACATTCAGTATCTGGGCAAGACTTGTACACACACACACAGCCTATTTACAGAAGCAATTTTATCCCAGCTGGTGCAAAGATAATTCTGTGTTGCCTGTTTTATCGTGTTTTCAGGCCCCCTCCAGCCCCTTCTCTTCCCCTGTTGAGCAAGAATGCTGAACCAAAATTTTAATAAGGCAAAAAAGTGCATAGCCTTAGATGGGGGTGTCTGGGGATCCTATCCTGGAGACATTTTGCACATTAAATACCGATTTCCTGCAATTTTACAATACATTTGCATATTTTATGTCCTTTTTAATCTGAAATACAGATTCACTTTACAAAAGTGCTAAACATCACAACATTCTAGAGTTCGGATAACTGGCATGGCATGCTTCGCTGGAAACTGAATTTCCTTTTGGCTCAGCAGACTTTTGCAAAATATCGTATATTTTAACATTTGTGGACAACATGATGAGACATGTTGGTGTATGTGATCAAAACTGTTTAGACCGTATCCTTACTCTTTCATGTCGTAGACAGACACAGCATTTTACAAATGCAAACGTAATAAAGTTCTTTGTATTTTAATTCCAGGTATTTTATTCTGAAACACCTAAATGAAAATTAGTGCAACTACTTGCCACGAGAAGTTGCCTAATTAGTGATTCGATTCAGCTTGGATGATCAGGGTTGAGGATAAACTTGTGAAAGGCAGAGCAGGGTTAGGTTATAAAGTCATATCAAAGCTTTAAACCCCTCATGTAAAATCAACATCATCACTCACAACTCCTCCTTCTGTTTCCTGATTGGCCAGGTTGAAATTCAACCTGAGATATTAGGTCCAATAGGAGAAATCCCAGATAAATTGCTGAAGGGAGAGGAGAATTACGCAGAATTGTATATGAAGGCAATGGCCAGTCCAGGAAATTGAAGGACTGCTGTGGCTCTCATTTCGGTGTTTCTTTTGAGTAAAGTTTTAGTTACTTCCAAACAGTTTGAAGTGTAATCTGATAAAAATATTCATTTCTAATAAAAGTCATTGTATGTCACACATATATCTTTATTATGAGTATCGCTACAAGGATTTTAAAAAAATAATTATTGTGCAAAGATTTATGGGCATCCTGTGCGCAATGAAAAAGATGCTTATTTTCAATGAGCCTTTTCCTCTTTGGACAAAAGCCTAGATAATTAAAAGTAAAAATATTCATCTCAAAATGGACAGATGGAACCGCTTGCATGTCTTCCATTCTCTTAGGGATCAAGCAACAATTTTGCACTTGACTGCAACTTGTCGCATAAGAAGGTCATCTATTAAGTTATGCGTGGCTAAAAGCCTTTTCATGTGTTGTGAAATTAAATTTAAATATGTAGTTGCGTGCGTCTTACTCTTCATTGAACTAGTTAAGTTGTTAGATTTGCTTTTCTTACTCTGACATCAGATGAGTTATTTTATTAAAACAATTCCTGGATGGTCATTTAAAAGAATATATGTTGACAAGCTTGACAGAAAAAGGAAGAAATGGTAAATAACACCTAAGTGACCTTGAGGAATCCTTCAAGATGTATTCATGCTTTCTTTTGGGGTCGATGTTATTGTCATTAGAGCAGGGAAAATGTTTAGTGGATCATCTACATCTCTGACTTAATGATCCATGGTGAAATCCTTATGAGACTCACTTATGTTCCATAAAAACCCTGGACAAAGTTGTAAAATCAATGACCTGTTTTGTTACTTAATAAGTATCTCAACTGTGCAAAGGTTTAACCTCTCAGATACCTTCAGATCACCGCCTAAAGTATAACCTTTATTAAGTGCCATTGTTTCATTATGTGATTTCTTTTTTTTAAAAACTCCATTGTTATTTAGTAAATACAAACTGCAGGGATAAGATATGCCTTTCAGTGCTGCTTTTTCTTGCTTTGGACTTTAAACTACACAAGTTTGGATACTTTACTGGCTGTTGTACTGCATTGCTCTGGATGTCTTCCATAATATTGTACATGCTAATCTCAGTAGGGCATTAAACCTGGAATGATCGGTGTGCAGTTTTAATGTGGGAGAGTTAAAAGTCAAAAAAGGATATAAAACCAACCAGGGGAAAAATTAATATGAGGGCAGGTAGTGGAACTGATGGAATTCCATAATGTGTTATCACCAAGATTGGTGGGGGAAAAAAAGCAAAAAAAAAAAAAAAACAAACCAAATGTAAATTGTAAAATGATGAAAGTTTTTTTGTTTCTTTTGGATGCTTTAACTAACAGAAAGATATGCGAAGTTAAGCATGAGAAACACTACAACGTGGTGATTACAACATATCTGGTTTTCATTTTTTTATTTTTTTTAAAAACTTTTCTCTGTGGAAGTAAATGTACACAGAAGAAAGCTGTAGATCCAGGTGAGAAGTGATTACGTATTCTTCCCCATCCTTGTAAATCCATAATCATTAACATCTGCTCTAGCTTACTTTATTGAACTATTTCGCCCATGTGTGGTCCACTTATCCTCGTTAACTCCACTTTAGCCAACTCAGCACATAGATCGAAGGCTAGATAGAAAGAAAAAAAGAGGCAGAAACAAAAGGATAGGAGAGGAGAGAGACAGCAGGGCACCTTTTGTAAGATTTAATAAATACCCCTGGTTCTATTTTGAGCTTGCAGGTCCAGGCCTGCTCTCCACAGTCTTGGCTTGCTCACCTGTATTTTGTCCCAGGAAGTATTTCTTTGCCCTGCTCTGTTTTGACAACTGGGCCATGGATTTGCTGTCTGGGTGCAGGATGTCTTGAAATAATATCTTTAATTCCCTCCCAAGAATATTGATTCAGACAAGGATAAAGAAAAATAACAGCACGGATGCAGAAACTTTACCGACTGGTGAAATTAAAAACGTGGAAATCCCACTGACCTTGAACTGCGCAGAAAGGCCATGTTTTTATATACAACACTTAGACTACTACAGGAGCAAATTACCAGTATGGATAACACAGCGTATTTAAAGACTTGAGACACAACAGGGACCAATGAACACCCAGTGGCTTTATGCGCCAAGTTGACAACTGGCTGCTGGGAGTGTCTGGAGTATTGCTGGTCATCTGTTCCTCTCCTCTTATTGGTCTGTAAGGCATGGTTGGCACCAGAGTCCCCCCATCAGTGCTTTCTGCAGCCATTTCAGCAAATTAAACTGGCATTGGGTCAGTCATTGATACTGGGAACTGAGAATTCCTATTTGATGTTATTAGTGTTTCTGTTTTTTTTTTTTTTCATGAGTGGCACTGAAATGCTAATGTTCATATTGGCTAAGCATCCATGTGGCATGTCACTTTAAACTGCAAACACCATTTTAAATACCATGTCATTAAAATTTGTCAAACTGAAATGCATATATGGTGCTGTGCAAAGTGATGCAAAACCCTTCAACTTTTCCATATTGTTTCACATTACAGTTCAAGTAAAATTCATTTTTACAGTAAGTGAGCTAAATGAGTACTAGACACTTGATATGATGCATATTTGTTTTACTGCAGAAGCTCTTTGGATTTCACATTTGTTCACAGCATGGTGTAGAACAAACATAAGACACACCTTTGAGTAAAAATGTGCATGGCTGTGAATAAATTCAGTGAAAGCTGACACATTGTCTTGAAAGAATGAAAAAGAAATGTATAAAACTGATTTAGTGAAGTAGTTAAACAAATTCACCATGGAAACAAGCTGCCCTAGATGACATTAAAGCAAAGACATCTTCTAACAAACTGGTTTCTAATTTATGTAACCGTCACCTAGAATGACCAATTATTATGCAGGGACACTGTACATCAATATGTCCTGCTGTTGTCAATATTCGCAACATCAGAAAGTTGATATGTGTTTTAGGGCTTGCCTGCAAAACAGTCACCTAATAATAATGATCATATGAAATTAATTTGCAAAAGCAATTAAATCTAATCAATCTTACTTGATTAAAATTTCAACACAACATTATGAAGGTCATGTAACACAGTTGCATGTAGACAAAAAAAAAAAAAAGCTGTTGCTGTTGCTACATCTGTTGCTGGTGAAGCCAGTACCGGCATATGGTTGTTTTTTTGCTTGACTTACATTATGTTACTTTGTTGACTAGATTTTACAGAAAAAAAACAAAACAAAACAAACGATTCCTGCTGGAGAATGTCATGTTGGCCAGAATGTGTGATAAGAAGACAAATCCAGAATAACAAAACACAACTTGATATTTTGGTGTTGATAAACTGAATAACCACACATGAAGAGGCTTGGGCTCTAGGATGAGTATTGATCACAGATATTCTCTGGAGAGGATACTGTAGTCACATCTCAAATAGAGGAGCTATGGTATTCACATAACCTCAACTGGAAGACCTGTGGAAAGTGTATTTCATCATTGCCATACCAAAGTATTCATTGTTTATCATCTAAAAATGTTGACTGAATGTACTTTGGCAAATGTGTGACTTGTGAAAAATACCACAAGGCAAAAGGCACAACAAAAAGAAGCTGATAACTTCTCATCTTTTCAAGACTTTTGAAATAGAAAAGACAGAAACCATTTTAGGAAAATTCTTTACACCATCCAATGAAATAAAGTTTTCTCTATATTGTTATAGTCCAATCATTTGCAAGCAAAGCACCACACAGAAAAGATGCTGGTGGAAAAGATTAATTTACAGCTTTACTGTTATACATATATCTGATCGTGACGTCGTCTTGGTAACTCATGATTACTTGAATAGTCTCTATTCATTTTATGCTACAACAGTCAAGTCTAGTTGTAGAATTAACACAAATAAATGTTTCACACAACTTCACTCAGAGCATTAAACATTTTTTTTCTGTCTGATTGCATTTTTGCTGATACTGTTTTTGTTTTTTGAAAAAATAGATTTTTGTAACTCTAAAACATTTTACTCAATCCATTTTCTTCTATTAGTTTGAGTTTGGGTTGCAAACGTCCAGGAGGTCCTGAGCCTGCCCTGACATCTCCTCCCCGTAGCATCTGCTCATGAAATCTCCAAAGCAGGGTATCCAACATGCAACCTGATCAGTTGTCCAAAACTGCTCAGCTGAATTTTTCTGATGCAGACCAGCCTGAACTCCAAGCTCCCACCAGTACTTTGAGCCCAGTCACACTGAAACTCATTTCAGTCCAAACTAATTTGGCTGACATCAACGAAGATGTCTTTCTTTCACTCGTGCTCTATTTTCCACGACCATGCTTAAGAGCTGAACCATGGAAGGACTGCTAAATTAAGAGTTTTGCCTTTCATCCCACCTCCTTTTTTCACTGCAACATACTGGAGTAGTGCCTCCATTGCTGGGAACAAGAAAGGAGGATATTTCAAAGCACACTTTGACATATCTAAAGCATTTAATCTATCCAAGCAAAACCATTTTATTTTTCATGTAACTTCTAGAATAAATTCTTCCCTCGAAAATTCTAGATATAGTTGCAGTTTGCCTACCTTTACATTCACTATAAACAACACAAACCAAAATAAACTTTCCCCTTCTCTTATAGTCTTGCTCTTGGTCTCATACTCTCTCTCTCTCTCTCTTGCTAGTGATCAGGTCCATAACTAGAATATTATTTACTAGATTGGCACTGTTAAAGTTAATGTTGCAAAAATTCCCTGTCTTCAGTCGGATTCCAGCTCTAATGAGGCTTTACTGATACAGCAGGGATGGCTCTGCAAAAGGAGATGGGCGCTTTGAGAGGAATGTCAAACAACTACCTCCACATTCTTGCATACCGTCATTAGGGTCATTTCCACTGAATCACTCAGCAGGAACCCATGGCAGCAAAGAGCAAAAAGCCCATGAAAAATCACCTTGGATAATAACTGCATTTGCAGATTTGAAAGGAACAAGCTTATAGGCGATACACTGAAAATTCAGAAGGTTAGTATCTAAATATATACATTTAAGCAATTATTGGCTTAAAACAAGCTCCTGTATCTTCCAAAAAAAGTTATGTGTGTCAGTTTTGTCTTATTTGCAGTGTACTAACTTATTTGCACTAGAATCTATGCCAAAGATATTTAATAAAACATAGCATTTTCTAGTGTAGAATCATAATCTAGAAGTGAAAAACAAGCTTGTCACCATAGTCGAGCCATGACCAGATGCTCCTCATGCGATTTCTGACAGAATTGGAAAGAATAATCAGAAGAGGTGTCCAAGACCCCAAAGACCACTTTCAGAATTTTTTAGAAAGACAAGTAGAATAATGTAAGTAATGCACTCAATAGTCTCTTCTGGTATAAGTGCGCACCAGAATAATAAAAATAATAACTTATGAGTTAAAGCTAATTTCAGTTTTATTGCAGAACACTTAGACAAGCCAAAATCGGAAGTCTTTGAGTGGCATTGTGCGCTCCTTGTTAGCAGGAGACATCAGCCTAACAGCCTCCAGACAGTGAGGTTTGGAGGTGAGAACATCATGGTGTGGGGCTGTTTTTCCAGAAACGTTCCTTCACATAATTGAAAGACGGACGAATGTGGGAATGTATACCAACACATTATATTAAAGAATCAGAAGATCAATAGATAATAGATATTTTTAGCAAGATAACTTTGTGGACTGAAGCTTCAAAGACATTTTTGCTGTGCAAACAAACCAAGTCAGCTTGACATTCAGCATGGCCAAAATAAATGTTTTACTTAATGCAGCCCAGAATGATCAATAGAGCTGTTTTTGTCTCTCACATGATATCCAATTATTTGCTTGTATATAGATCTGTATTTTCAGACTGAGACACAGGCTAAATGGCATAAAAGTACATGTGATAATGGTTTCTCTGTCCAGGGTAAATTATGAGATCATGTCAGGGCAGCCTGGCAGGTACAAATGTCTATGCTAACCTTTCTCAGCGGCTGTGGCTGTTGGGTCCACTATTGAATCTATAATTAACTTGTGAGGAAATGTGGGCATTTTTCTATTAAAAGAGACATCTTGTCAATTACAATCCATGCAGAGATATTCACTGAACTTCCTATTGGAAGAAAGGTCAATAGCTCTGTGTAATGAGTAATTGACTCAAGGCAGAGCAGCTCAGGCTCAGACTGCGGTTCTGATCAAGTAGCAAAATGTGATTTATTTCCATATCATTTTCTCTCTCATTTTCTAACGTGTTAGAGAAAATCTGATTGAAGTGCCACTGCTGGGGCCAATTCATCACCAAAAATGACTTCGGAAAATGACGCTTAAATGGGCTGAGTGATGAAAAGAACATGAGTTTTTGAAAATGAACACCACCACAGATACGGACTAATGACCTGCAAGGCTGAATATTAGACTTAAACAATGGGCTAATGTTTGAGGTCCGCTAATGATGGAACGTGGCGCAAGTAAGAAAGCCAGCGTAAGTGGTTTTCAATTCTACACACAATATTGTGTAAAATTGTTACAGGCCTAAATAAAGCGTGGATGATTTGTTTGCTGCTTTGTTTCCGCACAACATGTTTGTCTTGGAAACAAATTAACAGTGGAGTAGCTACACAAAGATCCGGAACAAAAAAAAAAACTGATTTAGTTTTCTTGATTCTACCAAGGTCAAATATTATGTTTTTCTTTTAAAATCAACAAATTGCACAGAACATATAATTCACCCCCCTCAAAAATAAAAATGACAATGTTTGAGAGGAAATATACCAGCTTCTGCTTTCCATGCACCTCTACACATCACAGGGCTTTTTTTCACAGAATGCAATATTGCGAAATATAATTAGTATTATTCAAGTAATCCACTAGTTTTTATTCACATTTATTCAGCCGTAGCATGTGCAGCTGTGGCAATTCTCCCACAAAAAAAGACACATTGGAGAAGCTTGTGAAGAGCTCTGCACAAGGCTGAAATGAGTGTAGAACCTTCCTCGACCAGCAAAGCTGCTCCACCCTTGGCTAAAACTGCTAAAAACAATCACCTGGCAGACTCATGTTGTTGAAGCAGTTAGCTCCATCATGCTAACTGGCTCCCATGCTAAAACATGCACATAATCCAAGATGTGTTTTCAATAAGCTGCAGCAATTATAACGGTGCGAGGTGTGTGTAGTGAGTAAATAATGCGGAAATGCACTTAATTCAGTAACACACAAATCACAAAATTAAGTCCTTCACTTTGTTTTTGCAGTAGAGAGTGCCTGATTTATGTCACATTGGGGTTTTATGGCGTTTGCTGTACTGCAACATTACGTCGCTAGTTAAGGCCACACCAATAGAAAATTCAAACGCATCACTGTACTAAGGAATACAAATAGATCGGTCCCAGAAAAATCAGTATTCTGTCTGTTTGCTTCAACTTCCATGTTCACATCCGTCACTTTATGGAGTGTCAGTCATATTCTGTCTCAAACATATACATTTGAAACCTTTCTTGTCTCTGGTCCTCTTCACAAACCTTTTCTGTCTGCTCTTTGTCATGTTAATCCCCATCTGAGTTGTATTCTGCTGGGGGAAAAAAAATCCATCAGATTTGACGGGGATGATTCAGAATCCAGAATTGGAGTCTTTCAAAAGTCACTTGTCTTTTTCAAGTTAAATACTAGAACACATAGTTTTTGGTGTTCTAGAAAACCAAACCATTCGTTGTGTGAAAAAGAGAGCCTATGTGAACCATGCTAGCTGAATCCACATTTGAAAAGCTTATAACACATCAAGCTGAATTTATGAGTTGGAACATGCAATAGATGTGGGGTTTTTTTTAAGTGGTTTATAGTCTGTAAAGTAAAACATGAAAAACAGAGGCCTGAATGTTGAACAAGAAAAATAATTCATAAGAGGGTACCGAAATAAATAATGTAGAAGGTGGTGGGATTGTATTTTTGAAACACTATTGTACTGCTAGTCAAGCTGATTGAATATTTATAGAAATGTATGACTTATGTCAGAGACGATACAGCACATACAAAGATTTTGATGATAGCTTTTGGGCATAAGAGGCATAAAAGAGCAGTGTTTCATATGTACACAATGACACAACCAAACATACACAAAAGCATGTGCACACATTGTTCTGACAGTCACAGTCATTTATGGAATTTAAACTTTATTACGGGGATATAAATCACACTGCCCAAAAACAAAGTTATTACCCAGTGAAAAGTTTCAAACCTCACTCGGATGTCGCTTCCAGGCAAGATCATTCTTGGTCACAAGTCCCCAAGATCTCGTGAAAAGTCTGACGAGAAAACTTAGGTCGATGAATTAAAAAAAAAAAAATGGAAAACTGTATTGGACATTTTTCAGCAAACAACCCAAGGACTTCCCATGATGGACAGCAACACCACTTCAGAATACTGCGAGCAAGACTTCAGCAACAATGTTGCTCTTTCTGCCGAATGAAAATATTCAGAGTGTAAACACATTTGGCAGTGTTAATCTTGACAACTGTTTAACATGGAAGTATTAGGTCTGCATAATGTTGAGCCAGGCCTGGTGAAAACCCCATGTATAATTCTCTGTGAAGTGTAAAAGCTGAAAGTCTAAATGCTTCTGACAGATCCCAGCAGGTAAAAGAGTGGGGAGCTTTTGGATGTTGGATTTTTTTTTTTTTCTGGTTTATGTGAAGTGATGGAACATTTCCAGCCGCTGCAAATATTTCCACCACCATCAAAGTTACCCCACTTACCGAACAAGAATAATCCTCTGATTTTATATTTGTCTTTTCTAAAACGCATAAGACCTAAGTTTTTATCCATGAGGAGTAGTCATCTTTATTGATATGATTTAAACACACTGATCTTGTACACCTGTTGCAAAAATATGTCTTTGCAATGTGATTATCGGGTAAAAGCTGTTGAACAAGGTTTCAAAAATGTGTCTTCTTATATGATTGGCCATCAAAACTTGACGTGCAACAAGAGGAGCCTCAAGGGGTGTTTTTTTATTGGAATATCTCCAAATATATTTTTTGCACAACCCACTTAGGGAGAGAATTTAAGTTTTTATAAAAAAAATTCACAATACAATCTGTGTTTTAGCAGCAAATTTTCTCATTTAAATTTTGATTTTTAATTTATGAGTAACGGTTTTATACACATTTGTTGGCAAAGGCAAACATTTAGTGTCATCCGGTCACAAAATTGGTTGAACAAGTAAAAAAGCAGGGTCTTAACCTTACTAGAAAATGTTAATATCCTGTTTGTTACCTTTCAATCAGCTCTCCTAAATACTGCTGCTAGCATTTGTTCTTTTATTTAATACAAATAATTACTTACAAATACACGTGAGACCACATGTTTTAAAATATTGGACGTCTGGTTAATCATAAGGTAATATTTCAAGATAACTTGAAGGAGCCAACAACTGTTCCACCAATTATGTCCAAGAATTTACACCATGGGAATATTAAAAAATAATGAATTAGACATGTGTTGGTGCAAAATTTGAAGCCCATATTATTTTAGACTGAACAATTTGTAAAATTTCAATATTCAAATAAAACTGATGACAAAAATGTATGTAAAACCGAAATTTCTGACTGCAATCACAATGTCAAGTAGGGAACCTGGGTAAGAGCTGGAGTGTTTGTCAGATGGATATGGTCAGCAGGTGTTTCTCCCAGATTGCCTCCTGTTACTGGTCATTTAGCAATGCAGAATCTCCCTGACCTATTTCACATTCCTTTGTAGCAAATGTTTGGAGAACCCGTCTAACCTTGGTTGTCAATGGATTTCTCTCCACAAGAACATACTGAACTTTAGAAATAATTGTATAGAGTTTGGCCACCCCCACTTTGGATTCCACCAGAATCCGAACATTTTCGTCAGGGGACAATTTTGGGTGAAGTTTGGTGAGTTTTTGAATATGATAAAGCCCCTAAACAGCCCCGCGAAGTGACGGAAAAATAATAAAAACAACAACAACAAGAGTAAGAAATCCTGCGATTACAATAGGCCTTCTCAATTTTTGCCTAGATGTCAGTACATAGACTTGGACATATTTTCAACCTAAAATGCTAATGGGGTCATTCTCTCATATTTGCACAATCTGATAAAATGTTGCAAACGTATTGTTCTGAACTCTCAATCTCCACTTTTTCTTTTTTTTTTGTTTTAAACATAGAACAGACCCTCAGAACAGAATGTAATACATGGTAAAAGAAAAAGAAAAACATGCACAAACAAGAAAGTGTACAGTAGTTATCCAAAAAGCAAATAACACTTTATTCAAAGTCAAAATGCATTACTAGCTGCTTTACAAGGAAAATAAAAATGCACCATGTCAAGTCAAACTTGGTAAATGATTCATTAAGTGACTATCTAACTTTGTCAAAACAAACAAAAAAAAAAAACATCACAGAGCCATCTGCCAAAAGAAGGTGAGAGGTCACTTTTCCAATTAAGGAGAATGAGCTGACGTGCCAGAAGGGAGGCGTTCTCAAGCTCCATTTTCGGCTGGATAAGTCAAAGCAGTTTGTTAACGTAGTCTTATCTTAAAGGGGCTCCCAGGTGAAAAAATATATACTCTAGTATACTTCAAACATACTTAAATTTGTGAAAGTACACTTTAAGTATACTAATTATTAAGTGTACTACCTACTACCTAAGTATATCTGAAGTATACTAAAAATACACTTGTACCAATTTCAAAATTAGAACGTTTAACACACTTAAACATAATTGTACCAAAATACACTTTTAAAAAATGATAATCATGATATAATTTTTAAGAAAGTATCCAATCAATTTTCAGATATGTGATGTAAAACCTTATATTCAACGGCATTAGCTCCAGTTCACACTCCAGAACAGATGGTGGCGGTATTGCACTTTCATTTATTTAAAAATCGCCACAAAGAGAAGAAAAAACTTCAACGCAGGGAAGATAACAGACGCTGTTCAAATTCTCAATTTTTACTCGCATAATGCCTTAAAAGTAGAGATGGCCTTGACAATAGTTAGTAATTTTGGTAGATTCAAGCTGGTGACGTCCTAACCCGAGTTAGACGACAACACAACGGGACAACAACCGATGGAAATGAAATGTGTGTCACAAAAGGAGCCCGGGAGGGCGAATGCTGCTAAGTGTTGCTAGCTGGTGGTAAGTTTGCTTATTAATTATCTTCATTTAATTATAAACAGTGCAGTAAAGATATATAACTTACGCTGGTTTCATAAATAATTATTTTATAAATTTTCTTGTGACTTGTATGATTATTACTATAGCAATCATTCAGCTTCATCTTATAACTGCATGGAGGCTGTTTGTTGCGACTTATACTTTAATTCATAAACTAACCTGGTTTTAATTAAGCTCCATAAGACAGATGGAGATATTGTGAGGTGGTTGTTGTTCTAACTCGTTCATCAATGATTTTATCTTCAACATATGTTTGGAGTCTAACTAAGCAAATGAAGATGAAAGAGGAAGCCAGAGAAATTGGATGTTAGAAAACCTAAAGACTTTCTGTCTCAGAAGAAGCTCTGACTCCACCAGATCACCAACTAGCTCTAAAGACGAACCTCCACATCGTCTTCATGATGTAAGTTTGTTTTTTCAATAAGGAACTTTCAACAACAAAAACTGGTGTGTTACCAACACCAAGTTCTTTAATAAACATGATTTGATTTAAAGGTAACTGGAAATATTTTTTCCCCTTGTTAATCTAACATTTCTCTTTCATACATTTTATTTGTTGACTTTCAGGGCCCTGTGATGGACTGGTGACCTGTCCCGGGTGAACCCTGCCTCTCATCTGATGGCTGCTGGAGATGGGCACCACCAGCCCCCCCTCACCACCCTGCAAGGATCAGTGTGTTCAGATCATGGATGGAAAGATTTTAAGGTAGTTTGTCTCCTTAAGTCCACACTTAAAACAGCTTCATAGTTAATGCCAACATCAACTGATTCTATGACATTGCTGACTATTTTTTTTCTACTTCTAACATAAACAGGCAAAGAAGACACCCAGAATTGTTTTTCCACCCCAGGCATCCGGTCCCAATCACCATCAGTTCTTATGATGTCACATATATGGCGAGTCCGCAACGTCTTAAAATTATAAGTATTATTTTTTTATTTGCCATTTTTCTGTTCTCTTTAAATACAAATACTTTCTCTGTTTAATTGCCCAATTGTTCTTTTTTGTAGGTTTCTGTAAGGTGCAATGAACGGGAATGTTCTGTCATTGAACATCACTTTCATGTTTTATTGTCGCACTTAAATTTTCATGTTCATGTGTTCACTTTTGATGTGTAAACTGATAATTTATGTAAAGTTCATAAAGTTGTGAGTAAAATTAGACAATTTTAAAATGTCTGTAATAAAACAATATTTGAATTACCTTGAACATCTTGTGTAATTAATCTTCCCGTGTAATTTTAGCCTAAAACAATGCAAGTACTGTAGTGTAGTTATGAATGTCATGTACAAAATAGGTGCATAGGAATAAAGACTTTGAGTAATTAAAATTGTAGTTTATTATCAATAGCAGGAAATTAAAAATGAAGTGTAATTTAAATACATTACTAATATATTAATAGTATAAAATATATTTGAAGTATATTAAATATATATTTTTAATATAATTCTGAGAGAATTATTACACTCAAAATATAATAATTATATCAAAGTACACTAAGTACATATAGTATACTAAAGTATACTATTAGTTGTAATTTAATACTATTTAAAAACTACAAAAGTATACTAAGTACAAAATTAGTTGTTCCAAAATAGTACAGTTTAAGTACATCGATAAAAGTATACTAAAGTATGTTAAAATTTAGTATACTAAAGTATACTTTTTTTTCACCTTGGCTGTGTTTTGTAAAATCATTATTTTGAGTTTATTTTATGTTATCCTGTAATTCCTCCATCAAAAATATACCTATGTTTGATAAATTATTTAATCTCTCTTTTGGCCACCATTCGATGGTGCAACGTCCTTCTCTCACCAAGTAGCATTATTCCTGTGCAGCTCCTCCCTGGTGCTGCAGCTTCCGCCTCACACAGCACCTCCAGACTAGCGGCAGCAGCAATTAGCAAACAACTGGTGGAACCGTGCATCTGCTGAACTTATCATACAAGCTACTTCGCAGTGCGATGCTGGTAGAAACGTTGTTAAAGGCTTAATGGAAAAACGTGATGACTTGCTGATGGTGGAAGTTCGGAAAGATCAAGAGCTTCTTAAAGAGACGAAAATCAGATCAGACACTTGGTGAAATCAGCAGTCACATTTTAACGCCTTAGTTTAGTATGTCAACCTTTGTCGTGAGTACAGGCAAAGACTAAAGATAAAAATCTGAGTCTCCTAACTGGAAAATAATCACTCTCTCAGTCAGCCATGTCCGCTAAATATGATTGTATTCTCTTGCATATTAAGAAACGGAACCGTTTCAACCTGCTTCTATAATTAGTTTAAGTTGTGTGAACAGAGCATCATGTGGCAATGGGATACAATTTAATATTCAGGCAATTGTTTAAATTTCTTGTGAGACCATCTGACTCACGAAATACACACAGCACTAAATATTTGACAAATTGGGAAACTGATAGCTGATTGTCAGCTGTGTCATAAAATGTTCAACTAGCCTCTTACAACCTTTTGACCACAGCATTCATTTATTTTGTCATTTCTTTCCATAATACATAACAAAAAAATAACACTGCAGTCTGGCCCCTGACAGATTTCTGCAGATTTCAACAAAAATCCAGCTACTACGGTTTCAGTAGACCAGACAAAACACATACCAGTAAAAGTTCCTGCTTTTCGGTGCTGATGAAAAGACTGTAGTATGGAGTCGAACTCACGCGAGTACATGCATGAATCATGTAACACATCAAGCTATGGCACAGAGATGTGTTTTTTTTCTCCATTTCAGCTCTTGATAAAAGAGAAGCAATAGCTCAGTGACACACAGCTGCAAGTGTTACTGCCATTTAGATGCAGCCTGACATCATCAAAGCACTGCCGAAAAAGTTGTTTTATTCCAATCGTGGTTCATCTCCATGAACATAACAGCACAGCTGTAAAACACATCCTACTAGGATTTTAGGATGACTGAGCATCTGCACAAGAACTACACTAATTGATAAAAATATAAAAAAAAGTGGAGAATTTAAAGTTGCAGGAGTTCCCAATTCCAGTTCTCACGACCTACTGTCCTAAACTTTTAGATGTACTCTTTCTCCAACAAACCCGAATCAAATGAATGACTTGTTACCAGCTCTCTGCAGAGCTGAGGGACTGATGAGGAAATTTGATTCAGGTGTGTTGGAGAAGGGGAGCATCTAAAAGTAGCTCTCAAGGCCTGGACTAGGGCATGCCTGATTTAACTATCCCGCTGTCCCAGAGGGTGTCAAGTGAACTCTCAGTCCCCTCCCCCCACCCCTAGCTTCTTTTCTCAGCATGTTATAATCTCTCCTTGCCTGAGAAAACCCTGAATCAACGTCCTTGCTGCTGGCCTCTGGCCTAATGTCTCTTCCCTGACTTTTCTCTGTCTATTTTGACAAAAAAAAAACTGTTTTAATTATGTGAAAAGCAATAGTGAGCCCAACAACTGCACAGAAATGAAAGAGGATTTAGTTTATTCCTAGCATTAAGAGATAGAACATAGGCAGAGGTGTGTAGAGTAGACAAATATTGTACTCGGGTACGAGTAGCACAACTACCAGTAAGTCCAGCTGGAGGACATAATATATGGAATATCTGATTTTCCGTTTTGTTAAATTTTCAAATGTTTTGTATTCATTTTATTTAGTTGTGTATTTTGTACTTGTTTCTCCTTTCAAAAATTAGTTTTTTCTCCTCGTTTTTAAATGTTTTAAAAATTAGTTTTCAGTAAACCATTAAATTAATTACATTTATTTGGTTTAGCTGGCTCAAGGGTTTTCATATTACTGCAAACTGAGAGAAAGTATTTGCAAAAAAAAAAAAAAAGGGAGACGCATAATATCACAAAGGCATTTTTTGACAATAACGACAGAGAAATTTCTGCTCTCTGACTCATTTTAGTGCATGAAATGGCCAATACATCAGCGTTAATCTTTTTTCTCCATCGCATGGTGTGCAAATACATCTCCTGGGACGTTCAGGGAACCTCTTGACACGTTGTTTCCTCTCCATTACCCAACCAGCTGTTGTTCCTAATGAGCCCAAAGGCAATCTCTCATTATTAAACTTATATCTCAGTCACTTGTGCAACTGGTGACATATTGTGTGCCCATAAAGTCGGGACCAGAAGAGGATGATGTTAATTTTCCTCCACTGTTTGCTGTTAGTTTTAGAAATATCTTTTTCTGACTCAAGCAAAAAGTAGCGAGGAGGTCAAGAACTTAACCATAGAACAGCTAGTGTGTTTTGATTTAGCAAAATAAAAGTCCAATTTGAAGACTCCTCAAAATATTGAATATTTTACAAACGTCTTTTGTAACTGATCCTACTCAGGATGCTTGACTCAGTGTACAGTGCAGTACCAAACATCATTCTAGTACACTTCAATCTTACATAAGACACTCCGAAAGATGTATTTAGAACAGCTCACTTAAGAGAGCAAAATAGACTACACTCAAATGGATAATTTTACCAATGCAACAAAAAAATGCACCAAAGGCATTTTTCCATTTTTTCGTAAACTGTCTTCAAATGTTTATTCTCTTATTAATGCCAGAGCAGTTTTTTTTTTTGTAAGTCTTTGTCTTCTAAGTCCTTACAGACAATCCTTCGATATTGTTCAGTTATTTATTCCCTACAGGTGTAAATAAATTTGTCAGAGTAAAAAAGTCAGTAATTTTGTAAAGTGCATTTCTCTGGTTAAAAACCACAATGTGCGTTATAATAAAACTAGCATATAAATATTGAAGATAAAATGTATATAAAAAATACGAAATGGCTGTATGATATTTTTTGGATGTCATACATCAAAAAAATAGTTAAAAGCCAGTGTGAGTAAATGAGTTTTCAGATTCTTAAATGAATCAACAAAATCGAGATATCACAAAGATGGAGGAAACCCATTCCACATATCTGAAGGGTGCATCCCCTCTGGTCACGAAATGTTTGTGGGACCATTAACAGCCTTAGACCTGAAGACATTAGGCTCAGAAAGAGAGTACGGACATGGACTAGACCACACAAGCTTCTGAAAGTGAGGACAAAAAAATTTACATCAGTTCTAAAGTGTACTGGTAGACAATTTAATCAAATTAGAACTGGAGTAATGGACTGTCTCTTTCATGTGTTGGTTTCATGCAGTGCAACAGAAGAGGGACAAGATCCTCTTTATGGGTTCGACACACAAGAAGCGGTGAAAGACGGCAATAGGCAAAAATTTCCCTCACCCCGGATGAAACTCAACACATGGGACACGATAGCAACGGCATCGGCAGGGACAGAAGTGGAACACCTTTCAACTGTTTTGCGCCGCATCACGAGCCTACGTGTGCACGTCTGTGTGGAGGAGCTCCAAATTTCACATTCACAAAGAGGGCAAGCGACCGTCGCCTCATCACGCAAGCTCCCTAGGAAATGAATGGACAGGGAGCAATGTCGTATGTCGAGCCCTTTATTCAAACACATGAAAAGGCTTTTGAAATAATCAAGACGAGATTAAGTAAAGGCAATAGTAATCACCTCAAATTCAGTTTTTGACCAGAGTTCAGAGCTTAGAGTACTATTTGGCAAGAGCAATGCTACTCGTCTCTGAATTCTGCCCTTCCTTACTGAGAGAACCCATTTGGTCTGCATTGGAAAGACTTCCTTTGCACCGAGAACTGGGTGTCCTTATGGTTGTGTGTTTAGTCCATTGCTGTTCACACTGGTAGCACACAGCTGCACATCCTCACATGGAGAAAACGTAGCGGCTAAAAATATAACTGTGTAATAAGCTTGACAAGGAGTGGTTCCTATCGTATGAGGAAAGATAAAAGTATGGTACTGGAAAAAAGTCAAGCTAGAAGGTTGGTGCAGTGATAACAACATGGCCCTCAAGAAGGACAAGCTGAATGAGATGGTCCTTAACTTGCAAAACTACGTCTTGAGCACACACCCCTCTGCATGAGAACAAATACAAGACACAATGGATAGTATCTTGTTAACTACCTTGGTAGTTAATAGATCACCACATGAAACTCTTGGATCAGACTTTGATTTCTGGTGGAAATCAAGATTTTTTTAGGACCGCCACACAAATAGAGGCATGAATCTTGCTAGACACTACACACGCAGCCTTTGGATTACCTTTTCAAGCAGTTGCAATCAGGCAAACAGAACAACATAAAAAGCAGAACCTTCAGCTGGCTGTCGCCAGCTGTTAAAATGACAAACTACTGAATCGGTTGCACAGCCTCCATTATTTTGCATATTTGCAAGTTTTGCTCCTACTTCAACATGAATCTATTTTGTATTTGAAAACCCCAGAGGTCTCATTCTGTTTCATACTAATTAGGTAAACAACAAAATGAGAATAAAATTTGATTTTAGAAGCCACATAGTTTCCTTCAATGTGCTTTGAGTGTAGATTAGCTCCTTCACAGATTGCAGAGTGAGGAAAACCACATGTTAAGTGCTAAAAAAAATAATCCCTGTTTTGTCATATTGCTATGTTGTAAACAACCCTACATTGCCAGATTATAATAAACATTTCACTGCCCTTCAGAATATGCATTTTGTGCTTGTACAAATTATATACAGCTTAAAAATTATACTTCTAATATCGTACTTTACGCTGCCAAGGTGAACCAGGCATAAATATTGTATAACACCAACATTTGTTCCTGACTTATGTATATGCAAATATGTTTCCGGGATGTAAAGAGTGAAGTTACTGCTGGGATTCATGTAGGAGCTCGTATAAGTGCCTTGGTAGGGCAGATCTTTTGGATTAAATCTTGATGCGTCTGTTTTAGTATAAGCAAAATCCTATCTATCCAGAGCAAACATGAAAGTTACCTTTGTGAATGAATTTCTTTAAGGCTCTACTTCTTTTGTCGGTCCTGCTGAGTTGTGATATTATTTTTTTCCAGTTACTCTCCTACTGTTTGGGAAGAGAAATGCAATGGCTGGGGAAAACAAACACTGATAGAGGTTTTGGGACCTCCCACACAGCTCCAGGTACAACTCCATTTTTTCCATGGCACTTTTGACATGTTTCAACTACGTCTGCACATACAATTCAAATTTATGAATATGTGTGTCTTTATATTTATTCTTTCACTTTGAACTGTATGGGTTTTTGTAGATCTAGTGGAGCAACAGATCAAGAAATAAACTTTTTCACATTTTATTACTTTGCAATTACAAGCATCAGCAAGCCAGGAGTGTGTGTAAGGATTATATGACATTTACTAACATAAAGTTGAGAATGTAGAGAGAAGGTCAAAAATGTAGGGTGTGTTTGTCCTCAGCCCACTTATCACAACTTCAAAACAAAATCAGTGCAACAAGTTGACTTTAAAGTTTTCTTGATTATTATTTTTGTTTATTTTACACAGCTAGCATGTAGAAAAGGCAGAAAACAAACACTGCACATCATCTTTAAAGGGGACATATCATGAAAAAATCCACTTTTTTAGCCCTTATTTGTGTGTACTTTTTAGTGTCCAGGTTTGCAAAAATGTGTAATGTTTTTTCCCCCGGTGCTGCATAGATATCTTCATAGTCTTTTTGAGTTGTTTTTCAGTTTGTTCATTGTTTTTATAACAATGTTCTTCATCTCTACAATGTTCCTGATGGATTTGTATTAGCAAAAACTGTAGGGAGTTCACCTTTGCAAGTTTGCAGAGAAACGAGAACTGTTTTACAAACTACACATGCCTATCTTTGATTCTTATTTATCAACCACGGACATGATGCATTAATTCCATCTGCCAATTTTAATTAGTCATCTGTGTTAGTGTGAGCAGTTCTGATTCTGCTGCATGTCTGATTAATTTAGGTGGGTTCATCCGGTGTCAGCACATAAATGCTTTTCAGGGAAGTCATTTTTCATTCAGGAGTATGTCAGGTTATTAAAGATTTATTAATCACTTTGTCAAATAGAAGATAATGTTAATTCAGCATTTAGTACACACTCGCATCACAAGAGACGTTTTGAAACTTCTGTTGCAGAAAAATATTTGCGCTGAATATTATGTTAATACCCTGACACTACACAAAAGTGCACTGACTTTGGAATCATATTACCTGGTTCAAAACTTAACAACAGACTCTTTTAAAACAATTTTAAGAGTTTATGCACTCCTACACGCAGTCAGGGAAGGCCTTTCCACTTCAGAAGACAATTTGTTCACCTTAAAAAGAGGAGAACGATCACATCTCTAAGGGCTTGACTCCTTACTGTAACCCTCAAAAATGATGACACAGTAATCCATAGAAAATTCTATATCTCAGCATTTTTTTTCAGTATAACTTGAATTAAATTGTACCCTTTCACAGTGTAACAGTACAACAGGAAAAGATTCCTTTAGATAGGAAGGAAAAAATATGAAATGCCCTCTGAGATGTAAAAAGCATAAAAAGCAGTTTAAATCTAAACTGACCTTGATCCATGAAATAGTTTTTTTTCCTTCACCCCTTTAACAAAACATAACCTTTCATACAAAAACAGATTTCAAAAATATATGCTCTAGAAATAATGAAAGCACATTTTGCAGGTTGCCCTGACACATTTGTTCTCCAACAAATGAAAATCAAAACTTCTTGTGCAAAATAAGTCCATCTTTGTCCTAACGGAACACAATTTTCTTTCTTTTAAGAACTCTTTCACAATCATTACCAGCCACCAAAATTGTATTATGAACCCATTTCAAATTATTCAAGGTTATTTTATCACTGAATGCGTCTGTATATTTTTAAGCTACCTCACCAATCTATGCTGCTGTGCCACAAGTGATTTTAATCACATTTCAGTGGCCAACTCAAACTGCAAATGGATTTGTGTGCTCGTAAATGTCAAAATTTATCCTCTTCCTCACAGTCATCACCAGGATAAGACGCCCAACGGCAACAGCCACAAAATCTTCAAGTACAAATACAGCTAAGCCGCTAAGCAGATGATTGGTGTGGGAGCACACTATGTAAGCAAATGACTTTGAGGAGGAAAAGAAGGACCTGCTGATTTCTCAATTATGGCTCCTCATGCATGCAAAAGACAATGGGAAAAGAGGGGGAAAAAAGAAAACCACATTGCTTTATTGACAGTCAGACCAAACATGTATCCTGTCGTATTGTGGGCCAATATAAAATAGTATTACACCGGGTGAAGTATTAAAGACATCAAGGTTGTTCTCACCTGGTGTTTGGAACAAGGGCTACATGGCAGGAAGTAGATCCTGGGATCGAATCCTGGCCTGGGATCTTTTTTCATGGAGATTCCTTGTTCTCATCTTTCATGAGTGGGTTCTCTTCAGAGACTCTGACTTCTTCCCAAAGTCCAATAACATGATTTCTAGGTTAACTGATTAATCTAAATTGTCTTTAGGTATGATCATATGTCTCTAATTGTTTGTCCTTTGTGTTTCTGATGGACTGTCCAGGATATATCCCACCATCTCGTATAATTCATTAATTCTGACACCTAAACTGTCTTCATATTTAACTCATTTAGAGTGAACTTCTGTACTCTCTACGTGTAAGTTCTTTTTTTTACATTTACTTTTTGAATTCAAGATGAGCGATTTCCTGGTAAATTCTAGTAGCTTTCTTTTCTCTTCAGTAGATGTGAAGTTTCCATAGAGAGATCCATGTCAAGAGCTTCCTTCCTTCAACTGTCACAGCTCGTACGTTGCTTTTGCAGAGCTGCACATTGACATTAATCATCCAAGCAATGTCTTTGCAATACATTCTAAAGAGCTTCACATTTAGACCATACTTGCCTAAATGTGCTGCTGCAAAAGCCAAATTAATTTCGACATGACTTCTCATCAGCGGAAAAGTCTTGCACATTTATTGTGCCTAGATATTATTGATGCTGAGTAATTTACTAATTGTTGTCGTCGAAATTTTTTTACTAGTAATTCCATGTTTTTCCTCAAGCTCTCTGGTAACATTCGGATATACATTTTTGCAACGAGCAAAACTGTGGCAGGTTCTTGGTGAAATCACTTTCAGTCTATTTTTAGATTATTACCACATGTATGATGTGCTACAACAAGATTGTCGAGGTCTTCAGAGAGCACAACATTTGTAACATGCTTCCATTGCAATGTTTAATTTAAGAAACATTCTTATATTACTCAATGAATAAAACAGCTGATGATTATTTTTACTCACAGAAGGCAGGATTGCTTTTAGATACTTTGTTGTACTTATTCCCTGTATCATTCCAATTTTATCACATATGGTATGACTTAATTTATGGCGTTTTTGTATTTGTGGATTACTTTTAGATTGCTACTTACATCTGCTGTGAATTTTGTGGCTGTAGGCCCATTAAAAATGTATTGAGATAAACGTGTTTGTAAATCGTCTGCCTCACTGTAGCCTTTATTCCATACGAGTGAGGTTCATTCTGCTGCAAGACCACAAAGAGCAAGGCTGTAACATTGTCCTTGTGCTGCCGACTACTGAACAATGTTACAATGCTAAAAAAAATGTAATGTTTTATCTGTGAAGATAGAACGATTAAAAGATCCACCACAAGTTTCTTTACAAATTAAATGTCCATTAAGAACTTTTCACTGCTTTACATTCCACTGGTAAATATTCCATAAAACACATAGGGATGCGATTAAAGTACAATACCGCACGTAAGATTTTTATTTTTTTTGACCTGACTAATTGCTTAAAAATTTTAATTTTTACATTTGATTCCTAAAACCGGGACGCATGTGGTGGAGAAAAAGTGTGCTTATTTCAACTGATATTTTAAACATGCAAGCACACTGTAGTAAACATCGGCATTTGCATTCATACTGCGGTGATAAGTAGGTTACCCAGGAATAGGAATACATCCTCTGCGGTGCACCATTGTTGTTAAATACTTAATGGTGCTGCTAGTATCTTCAAGGAGCACCTGTCCTGTTGTTTTGTTAGACTGATTAGAGTGTGAAAGAGCTGTAGGGGAAAATAATCAATAGGGAGCTCAGTGTTAAGTCTGCTCTGTGTGAATATAGTTTAGAAACTGCATATTTGTTCCTACTGGGGGAAAAAATATTCCAAAGTTCTTTTTTTTTTCTCCTCTATTATCTCATCAGGTACTAAACTATGACAAAATTGTTACAAAGGAAAAAGCAATCTGCTTAGCGATAGCGGTTCTGAAAATTGTTGATTCATAGTGATCTTGATTCCTCACCTCCAACCACATCTTTTCAAGTTGATCTTTAGTCTCTACAATGAACAGTAGGGACATTTTCTACCACTCTCACATGCCCGCACTGTGAAGGAGCATAGCGTGCATCACCTATTCCAAGAGAATAGACATTGCAAGTTGTTACTCCTAAATTATACCATTCATAATACCGGGGGTGAGGGGCAGGGGTGCTATTACTGTACACGCATGGAGAGGGCCATTTGTCACATTGTAGAGCCTTATTTGACTTTAATGACACATGAGGGCCTGAATATCCAGTATTTCTGTGCTTTGTTGCTATGAATAAACCAATTAACAGAGCAGTCTTTTCTGCTGGTGGTACTGCCCGTAAGGTTAGTACATCAGAGAAGGACGATAAAGATCCAAGGCAGCTGTAGGTTAGGATATGGTGTATTTTTATTCTTTGAGTAGTTATAAAATGACATCTTACAACCAAAGATCTGTCCATTCATCTAGTCTTATTTGTTGTAATCAATGGTTCATGTAAAAATCTTTACATGTCCTCTGAAAGTTTTTTTCTAGACATGTTTGCACATTTTTAATACATTTATATATTGTTTAATTGCACAAAGAAGCTGAATGCAGTAACAGGGCCATTCAACACTCAGCAGAAAGCACCTGTCATTCCCTCTCTGCGAGGGGTGTGGGAATTCTTTACTTCCCTGCCATGCTCATGTCTATTTTCAGTGATATGGTTTCCAAGCCAACAATCACATAATTATGGCCCTTCATCATATTTATCCATCCTCAAAGGTTTCTGACAACCTACAACTGTTTTCCACCCCCACTGCTAAACCTTGTGCAAACACGAATACCCTTGGCAGAATTTTGATAATTTGATGCGTTTCATCTTTGAATCGTCTTTATGAGAGTGAAAACATTTGTTGCGATTCTGTAGATTAAAGACCCTTTCTAACAGATAAATCAAGGCTTTCTTCTGTCTTCGGTAGAACTTAGTGCAGTGCTTATGCGTGCGTGACAAGACTTACCAACCTTCAACTGGACATTTTTATTTTATTTTATTTTGTAGGCAGAGCTGCAGCTTCACTGAAAGCCTCACACTCAGACCGTTGGAAATGCTTTCAGAACAAGACAAAGATCTTATAATTAATGTATAATTCCTGACTCCCATCAGGGTGAATCACTATCATGTTGCTCATTATTAAAAGTTTATAGGTCTTTTTTTTTTTCTCCTGTGGTCACCATAACAGGTTTACTGGATTATTTAAACAGCACAAGGGGCCAATATAAAGTGAAAATTATCAACTCTGCTGTGTGCAGGGTGACCATCAGAACTCCATCACATGTGAAGCATTGAGCAGTGTCCTGCTGGAACACCATTGAATTTTTTATGCCTAAGTGCTGTGAAAAGTAAGTGAAAAAATGTGAAAATGTCTCGGATCCAGGATTTGTCAATTTAGGGTGGAAATGGGAATATTTTATTAACGGATAAGGATAACTAGCAGTGAGGGTTGGATCTGCATAGCAGATAGCTTAAGAAATAGCTTCCTTAATGGGAACGATTAATGTGAAAGGCAGATGCATGGTTACAAAGTGTGACCTGCATTTTGTGTTCAACCCTCTTTATTCTGGTAGTTCTGACTGAAATCCAGTGCAACAAGTTGTTTCAGAAGTTGCCTAATTGGTGGATAAAAGTCAGTTTGTGTTTAGTCTTTTAAACGCAAGCTTATTAGAAAATAATTTAAATATCTGGCCAACATGCAAGAGCCATGTGTGATCAAAAATTATCGATATATATGACCTTGAACAGAACACAGCCAAAATGAAACAGTGGTGGTAGCATAAAGCATTTTTCTCAGCTAGGACACAGTTGAAAAAATGCTTAAAACGATTGACGGATGTTTTTTTCAATTGTAGACCATAACTCGGTACGTGGGACTGGAAACCATTGTTCAGGTCAAAATGGCCTTAAAAAGCATTTCAGAGCAACACTGAGTTATGTACCATGGCATCAGGGGAAAGGCTCTCTTCATACCATCTATTGTAAACCAATTAAAACCCATAGAGCAAGTTTGATATAATTAGTCTAAGTAGATCACAGAAAACTGCCACACACACACAGCCCTAATGACTGTTGGGTAAATGACTAAATAAATATGCACTTTTAAAAAACGAGAAGAGGTTCACTTCCAGTTTTCTAGTGTACTGTGCCACGGTTCTGGTGGCTAGGCATCCTGCCAGCACAAACTCATGAGGGTGTTGTGTCGTTAACAAACAAGCCCCACATAGCTCCATTCTTTGCCTCCCACAATTTAAAACACGAGATGGGAAGAGTGTGCCAATGGCAGAGCAGGGAGTGATGCCAGCACAATGTGGGAGAAGTGTTAATGATCAACAGTCACTTCTAAAACACACAGCTGGAGCAGGAAGGGAAGTGGGAAAAGAAACACGCTTTGCCTTTTTTTTTTTTTTTTTGCAAAATAGTTAACTCTTCAGTGTGAGGTCAAAACCACTCCACATTTCTCCCTACTTGTCCAGCCCTCAAAGAATGCCGTTTAGAAAAATTTACAGTTTATATTTAAGTGTTTTCTATGTTTGGGTAAGTTTAGAAGGGAAATGATGAATAGGAAAATCCTAATATTTCTTGATGTCATCCTTCTCCTATTGCTTAAAACAATGATATTGAGTAAACCATCCATCCATCCATCCATCCACCCACCCACCCACCCACTCACTCACTCACTCACTCACTCTGTTCAAGCAATAAAAAAACCCAATTACATAAGTAAGCCCAGACTCCTAATCACAACTGACCTGAGCTTGACAGCATTTCACTTTTGTTTAGTCCTTTCTCTCTTGTTTGACACATGCTATTTGAGGCAATCACCCAAGAGCACAAAAGTGTTTTCCAGCTGATAAAAATGAATTTCAATTGTTAGAAACAAGGGACAATTTACCAAAACATCTGATGCTAACTGCAACGCCCATGCATATTTTGGGGTCACTGACTATTTGTTGTTCAAAACCTTGAGTAAAAGGCATACCGAGTGACTGTCATTACCACACACAGTCCTGTGTAATGCAAAGGAATTTTCTATTATTCGGCTTAGGCAGGTCTTCTAATGAGATGTGATTAATTAAAAGCAAGCCTTCTGTAAACCAATTATGATGATGGCATTACTTTACATAAGAATAACCATCAGACTTGAATGAATCCCATTTCTCAAATGGCAAAACTGTCTATTTTTTTTAATACATGTTGGGCTGGCCAATACACCTTGTGACTTTAGTCAGCACTGGGGCCAAGTTTTGGAGCTTCAGCTTATCTGAACAGATTTGGATTACATCTTCATTAATCAAATTTGCATCCTAATATTGAAGTGCCCTGTCGTGAAAGATAAGGAGGCACTCTGTCAATAATATCAATAACAATTTTTGCTTGCTCATGTAGACTAGCTGTCAAACGCATTGAAATACTCGTCTCAAAACGACCAGACTGCAACGCTCTGACAGACTGCAGCTTTTTCTGCAGTCTGTGGGGCATTTTGGCTTCGGCCACAGTAATCACTAAGGTTCACGTAAGTGCTGAACTCAGGCTTCTTCCTGAGCATCAAGTTTAATTAGTTGGATGTACTATGAGTGAAGAATTTGTGATTAAGACTGAGAGCAGTATAGTGACACCCTCTTTGATCCCATTGGCCCCGGTCGTTACCCAGGGGAGCTCCGTTCTAAGACACAGGAAGAGAGAGAGTACTCAGCTTGCCCTCAGGAGGATCACTGCAGACTGCTTGCAGGACCAGACATCTTGTTAAGGCTCAGTGACACACGTTAAAAATGAATGAGTTGGGTGGGAATTTTACAATTGGACCTCAGCTATCAAACAAGCCAATCACAAAAGCCAATTAGGACTCAGGCATTGCTTGGGGGATACAGAGATTCCAGGACTTTATAGCCTCGGCCCTTGTCTGTAACTTGGAGCAGAATTTTAGTGTTTTCTGCTGAAGAGCAAACACCAGCTGCGGACCAATCTCACCACTGGACCGAATCAGATTTCCCTTGGTCCACTGTGCATGGACAGAATGCAACATTTCTTTATGTAACTTAGTTGGGACTTTTTTTATCGCTTTTTGATGCAGTCAAACAAGAATTTCTCTATATGTAGTACTGTTATTATGCGCTGCCTCAAGCAATATTTACCTCAATTGATCTTATAAAGTAGATCACCAAAGAACATCAAAGGACATCCTCTATTTCTTTTCCCTAGTAATCTATTTGAATTTACATGTTCACCAGAGGTTTGTGTCGAGGGTAAATGGCAACCTAAATCCTAATTTTTATCTAGAGTCTAACTTCTGATATGCTTTTAAAATCTTTGGAAATCATATTCTGTTAAATCCTCAACATAACAAGGGAGAGAAGGCGGTTAAGAAAAACCAAAACAGTCACAGCAAAGAAGGGTTTGACTGCTGTGAGTAATCTTTTTACTGAGAAAAGTTATTTTCACCATACCAGTTTTTTATATGTACAAATATTCGCACGGTTAATATCCTGCACCATGTGGCTTTGTCTTTTGGGAGATGCCTGTCTGATTTCTTTATAAAACAAGCTCCTCCTTGCTTGAATACAATGGTTCAAATCTCAATTTCCCAGAAATATCAGGCAAAGAAAAGTCAATAACTGGAAAAAAAGAGATTATTAGGCAACAGTGACACCACCAGAAGTGGAGGTTTCTTGAAAATTTATGAAAAAGACAAGAAAGAATTTGGTCAAGGAGACTGACATAAGGTCGACGGCAACACTGAAGGAGCTGCAGAGAATTTCAAAATTGAAAAGCATCCAGGTCTAGCTGGATTTTTCAAACACCTTACAAGAGAATGAATGGTCTGATTAAGCCAAAAATAGGACAATGTCTTGGCTTCAAAAGGTAGTCTCTAAGAAAAAAGCAGCACTGAGCACTGTTTACTTTGCATCAGATGAAACTATAATTTTTATTTAATGTTTTATAACATTTTAAACACTACGAAATGGAAGTCATTTTTCAACCAACACTTTCATGTGCTTAAATGTACATGCTAGATGTTAAATTAAGAAGGAACCAAGTTTTGTAACGCTTCATGTAGTCTCAGTGTTTTGTATCACAAATAACAGGTATTTCAACAAGGCTGTTGAAATACAAAATTTTTTTATCCACTGTAACTAAAGAGACACTTTAAATGGGTAATATGAGGAACATCCAGAAAGGGGAATTTCTTTACTATGGATGGGACAAAATTTCACAAAACTATGTAATACGAACCATTCAAATTATTATCTCCCAGATTAGACATGAGGAGAATGAAATGTCATGTTAACAAAAATATTTCAACACATTAAGATTTCAGACAAAAATGTTGCTCAACAGAAGAAAAAATTTGCAAACAAAAATACATTTGCTTGCATACTTGAAAATGTTCACCTTTTCCTCGACGTTAACATAATTTGATAAATCAGACCGAAAAGTACAGTACACCATTATGAGGAGAAAAATGAGAAAAGATAGTAGATCTTTTGTTGGTTCATTTCTCTCTAAATGCAGAAAGCATTAAATCAAAGCCCGAGGTTATTACAGGGATTTGAAGCTTTTATGTAAATTGTTGACTTTTTTTCATTTTATATACAATTAGATAATGAATAACAGCTCAGAGTCAAAGAAAAGTGGAAGGAAATACAATTTAGAAAGCAATTTATTTTTCAGTACTCAACTATTTTTTTATTAGCTATTTTGTCCAAATAGTTGAACCTTATTATTATGCACACGTTCACCATAATTGTGAACGTTTGTGAAGAAATTTCTTAGCTGACTAGAACATTGAATCAATTTCTCTTCCTCTGCTCTGAAAATGCAAACATCACTAAAGTTGCCCTGTATTATTTTTCTCTTCTTCTTCTTCTATAATGCCATAAACTGAGAGAATATGTAGAAAACTAGAACCAAATATGAAGGACGTAGTGTTAAGTCTGGGCAAAATTGTTGCAAAACCATTTTTTAAAACATGTCAGTGAAAAGTTTAAGCTTTGAATGGAGCTATTGTGAGCATAAATGAGCTGTTCTCCAGGACCTTGGAGAAGGTCATTGGGAGCTGTCACAGACACCTTGTCATTAGACAGTCTTCAGATGCGGTAGCTGATGTAAAATAGCAAAGCCGAGCTAAGCAGAGATCTCAAACTTTTAGTACAGGGGTGGGCCGGTCTCCTGCAACTTTTAGATGTGTCTCTACTTCAACACACCTGAGTCAAATAATGAGATCGTTAGCAGGACTCAGGAGAACCTGACTGCACTTAGGAGGTGATTCAGCTGTTGGATTCAAGCGTGTTGGACCAGGGAGACATCTAAGAGTTGCAGGACACCGGCCCTCGAGGACCAGGAATTTCCACCCCTGTTTTAGTATTATTAATGCACTACACAAGAAATTTCTTCATACAAAAAGTATTACAAGCTATCAAGATACATCATAGTTTTATATTAGGCCACAACCATTAGTGTATGAATTTGTAATCCCTTGGGTGAATTATTGCATTTCATTGGCTGAGAATGTTTGTCCATCTAACACAGGAAGAAAGTGGCAGGCGCAGATTATTGATGAGGCTATTTGATAAAGAAATGGAAAAAAATAACAAAAAAATCTACATTTCTAACTTTACAGTGAGGAAGAGTGAATGTGAGTGTTGGCCCAATTTGTAGATGTTTTGGGTTAAATTAGCTAATGAGTTAAATTAGCTTTTATAACGGCAACAGCAAAAATAACATAGGTAAAGTCATTGGTTCTCGTAGACAATACAAACAATCAACTATTGCGACCATTTCCTACATAATCTATATTATTATGCGTCCTCTGTCACTACTCGTTGTAAAAATTGTGTCTTTTGTACACATTTCTTTTGGAAATCAGAGAACAGACACTGACTTACTGAGTTATCGTCAGCAGCTGATATTTAAGACCCTCCATGTAAGGCAAGACCAGAGTATTAGAATCCACAAAACTAACTTGTAAGGTGAGCTCTAAGGCGTTTCTGCTGATGCTGTACCACATTACCACAATGCCTTCAGTGGATTATTTAAACTTTGTTGTTGAGCATTAGAGCAATTCAGTGTTATCACTGATACACCAACACCTCCTTAACAAAAGGACTTCCCTAAATCCTTTGCTATGGTTCAGTCCTAATAGTCTTAGCAGCATTAGACAGAAATCAGCCACAAAAGGAAGATCACGCTCACCACCTCCACAATTAGAAAAAGATTAGAGAAACGCCATAAATCTACTGGCTGTTTACAACAGGTGAAGGATGTTTAGTGGGCCTGCTCTGCTCAGACTAAATTAAGATTTTTATTTTTTTTCCCCTAGTCTATTCTAGTCTTATATTTTATAACCCCTAACAGGTTTTCCTCCAGGATTTCTAACTCAAACACTGTATATAGTGCCATCAGAAAGTATTCACAACACATCTCTTCATCTAAATGTTTTGATGTTACAACCTTATTATAGACTTATTCAGAAAACTAAATAAAAATAACCACCTATGATGATGCAGAAAACATTTGTGATTTACAAATTAATCAAAAATAAAACAGGAAATTACATTTACATAAGTATATACAGCCTTTGCTTAATACTTTGTTGATGCACCTCTGGCAGTAGTTACATCTTCAACAATTTTTGAAAATGATGCCAACGCTATAGCTTAGTCCACTCATCTTTAGGTAGTTTTGCCTATTCTTCTTTGCAGCACTTCTTATGCTCCATCAGATTGGATTTTCAAATCCCTTCAGAGATATTAAAGTCTGTGTCTCTCATTTTATGAATTTAATGTTTAGATTATTTTTTTTATTTTTTTTGGGATTTTAGTGAAATATTTTTTTGACTGGAAGAAATAGTAATATTTTGGAATGTCCCAGTCGGAGTCAAGTTCAGTATAATCTATGGAGGGAGCTAAAGATCAGAGTGGCAGTAACATGAAATACATGAAAAAGGCCAAAGCAGAGCAAGCTTGTAAAAAGTTGTTAAAAAAATGATAACAAGGGTCTGATTACTGTAACGCCCATGAAGACATTTGTAATTGATACACTTGGTAAGCATAATTATATTTTCAAAACTGCTTCTCCTTTTACATTCATTTTGAAAGGTGCCCCTGCGATTGCCAGTCAGAAGACAATGTTTAGTTAATAGACAAAAGAATGTTAAGTGTAAATTATTGTTAATCAAATTCCTGTAATATTTTTTGGCCCTAAATAGGGTTAAGGCAGATGGCCGTATTGCATATGCAAACATTGTTTTAATTATTGCAGATTAAAAGAGTCTGCTCATATGCAAGTTTGTTTATCTGTAAGAGCAGAACAAGGTGAAATGTGAATTCCTATTTAAATGTTTAAAGTCCAAAGCAATTTATGTGTATGCTCTTAAAGATATATTGTTGCTGGCAATGTTTTATCAAGGACTAAATTAACTGAACAGACATAAAAAGGCCAGTATGTTGTTACTTCATTAAAGAGGTTTGTCATTTTACTCTTTGTTCCATACGGCAAGCTGTTTCTCTCTGCTTTCAACAGACTCTGTCTCTGTATTTGATCAATACACATTTGCAAGTCAGCATTACAACAGAGGAAACTATGAAGGGAAAAGTAGCGGTCCATATTAAAGCTGAATTCATTTTGAGCAAATTCGTTGAGGAAATCATTTAGTTTGTATTTATTTCAGCATCAAGTTTAAAACAACCTCCCGTGGCAAACCTGTGTAAATGAACACAGAATGCTAAAAAAAAAAAAAAAGAAACAGAGTAGGGTGTTTGGTAATCTGAGCATCACAGCACATTCCTTTCAAAGCTTTGAGAAACAGACACATCTTAAATAAATTATGGAAATGAGTGCCTCAAAGCAAAAATGTTAAGATAAAATAAATATTACAGTTTATTAAGTCAATTTTTAGTTGCAGCATTCTGTAAACTAAAGACATGTTTGTGATTAAATTTTACCTTAGCAGTGTAGGAATGTTTCACTAAAGGAGGATAAGTAAAGATGAACTGACACATTAGTGCCAGCACTCTTTAATGATTTGTCAAAAGAAATTAGAGCAGTGGCTCTTTATGATGACGCTGTGTAGGAAAGTAACTGGAGGAGAATAATTCAGACTCAATTCATTTTATGCTGAAGGCAGGTCAGGGTTGAACTGCACCATTTGGCTTTCAAAACTAATGTCCATGCATATCCTGATTGCTTTAACAAAAGCTCAGGGTGGCCTTTATGGATCCAGGAAGATGGGTGTGGGCAAGGCTTCGCCTGTAATGCTCATTGCCTGAGATGATCACTGACAGCTATAATCTTAAAGTGCTATTACTACCAGCAGCCACCATTACTTGGGTATTAAACTCAAAAGTATCATGTGACAGGCAACTTTGGTCCATTTTACAGTATTTTATTAATTAGCTAATTTATTTTATACCTGCCTGATCCTAAACATGGTCACGGGAGTGCTGGTTGTACATGTGTGAAAACCATCCAGTGTGGCTGAATTAGAACAATTCTGCAAAGATGAGTGGGCTAAAATTCCTCCACACTGCTTTAAAAGACTCAGCAAGTTATTTCAAATGCTTGATTGCAGTTGCAGACTGAAGACAAGCCCTGAGGACGGATTGTCTTTATAAATTTGAAGTTATAAATTTCTTGATCAAGCCACTGACAGGTTATCAACAAAACATGTCACACTGTTAAGAAAAGAAAGGAATTTTCTAAATATAAGAAAACAGGCCTTTTAGATGTTGTCGGGGAAACGTTTTCTAAACGTTGTTATATGACAATTTTGCTGTCAAGTACCAACTCAACCAGAAATCCTCTCTTGCTTGATGCTCAACATTCCACATGTAAGACAACTAGAGAGTCCAAAGTTTAAAGCAGTTAAGACTAATTGTTGCTGCACGTCTTGTCTGGAAGATGAAACATTCCTTAGTGGACCAAAACAGGCCGTGCAGCGTCCAATCAGACCTCCCACTTCACATGGTTCAGAACAGGGTGATATTGACTTCTTACACTTCAGTGGACTTAGTTGAGATTGACACATAATGAGAACACAGCAAGGAGGAGAAATCAACAGCAAAAGTATATTGTCTGCACTCAGACCTGTTCATGTGATTTCTTTATCGTTTACTGCAATTAAAAGAGAAATGTTTACTGTCACCAGTCTGCTCTTAGAGGGGTATCTCTGTTTTTGCCATTGGACAAGGGGATGTGTTTTTTTGCTAATCAAAATAGACTACATTCGTACATGTGATGAAAACTGTTACTTACCTCCAAAATTGGTAGCAGTTTTATAATCAGTGCCATCAAAAGCACTCAACAGAACCAGGCACAAATCTAAACCAGAGGACAAAAAAACAACAATTTATCTTGAGTTTATCTAAACTTGTGTACTCCTGGAAACACATCTATAGCTATCATGCTATTGAGTTGTCTCCATATGAAACTGTGCATGTGGAATATGATATCCATCTTAATTAGACGGTAGTGTAATTATTCCTACTTCTTGAGACATTCCACCACACATGAGCATCTCAATGTTATTCCTTATGGATATAATATTCACAGTGCCAAATAAGTCTGTAGAAATGCTTCTAAAATGTGACAGCAAAGACATCATGTTTCAATCTCATGATGTGCTATGCATATACTTTGTCTGCACCAATTAGAATAGAACAAATCTCTGGCTGATGAATGCTTGGGAGTGTCTCTGAGTGACACACTCTGACCCACTTCCTGCTTCATTCAGCAAATATTAATTTGACACTGATGGTCTGTGGGCATTAAACTTTTAGCTTCAGATCTTTAAGTATGGAGAAAGAATAAATAAAATGTCACATTGCAAGAGGTGACACTTTTTCCAGATGCAGTGAAGCATCTTGTATTTCACACAGTATACAGAGGTGCATGAAAAACAGTGCAAAAGTGTAATTGATTTGACTTGACTTCGTCACATAAGACACGTTTTATAAATGGCAACACAGGTTTAAAAAAAAAATAGGATGATTGCAGCACAAAATGGGAGTCTAAGAGAAAAGAAAGAACTTGTTGAAAAAGTTGACAAGAAACTTTATATTGTATTTAGAGTGCATCATAATCATTGCAAACTGGAGGGCAAAATAAAAATAAGTGACACAGCTTCAACAAAACAAAGTTATTTGCGATTTCATTTTGTTGTAAATCTTTTGATGTAAAATGTGAAAGAAAATAGTTTTTTCCTTACCCAACAACACTGCTCTCTGTAAGAAACTGACCTGCTGTCTGGAATTACCGAAGATGATACAGTCTTAGGTGTAATTAAAAAACAATTAGGGAAATGTGGCAAGCTAAGAGCACCTTCACCTCCCTTCAGCTAAATGAGGTCATTAAGCATGCAGGATATGAACATGTGTAGGCTGAATTCATCACAATTGAAAAAGCAGCAGTGCAACTTTGGTGGCATCTAGCATTAAACATGTCTAAAATACGTCTAACACTGTTAAATGTTTGCATAAAATAACAGGTTTAACAGTTTTATATTTTAAAAATATTCATAATTGCTCTCATTTATAATCTTTGCTCTCATTTTGGAGTACTCTATGGTGAAGGACAGGATTTCTGTAGAATGCTAATCCATTTTTAAGAACTTATTCCAAGGACACTAACAGTCTAGACATGCAGTCTCTGTTGGACAGGTTTAATTTTTTTTCTAAATGTTTTTTGGAGATCTAGTGCCCTTTATTTGATTGTGGTCAGACGGGATAGTGACGTGTTGAGAGAGGGTGGAAGACATGTGAAGGGGGCAAAAGTCATCAGGCTGGGAGTCGAGCCTGTTTCAGCTGCGGCAAGGAATAAGTTGTATATGGGTCTAGAGTTCTACCCCTACGCCACTGCTGCACATGGTGGCATAGGGGTGATTAATCTGCTCTATTAATGGACAAGGTTTTATCTTTTCATTTGTGGCAGCCATTTACCAGTTTAAACACATTTCTTCTAACAATGTTACACAAACTACTAAATTAAGGCAACAGAGAAGGAAATCAAGTTCATCACTGATACCTGACGTATTTTGGATGTTGATCAAAATAGGCTTTTTATAACATCAGACAATGAAAGATTGCTAAAAAAAAATATATATATATATATATATATATATATATATATATATATATATATATATATATATATATATACAAAGAAGCCTTCATAACACCAGTCACTGTCATACATACCCTCTTTGTGTTTTCAATCCAAAGAAATGAAGAGTTTTTTTAATGTATTTCTATTTTTTTCTCTCCTTTCTTTGTTTGTGCCTTTATAGCCTCCAGTAAGGTCCATAATTTCACAGTTGTATCACAGAGCCTTCTCTGTTTACTGGCACTTCTTTTAAATTAAAAGTCACCATCTAGCTGTCAACCAATTGTTTGTACCTTGTAGCTATAAAGTCATCTACTATTTAAAGTGAAGAAGCACTCACTATGCTGTTGGGGCAATGCCTGAATAAATTACTGCTGTCTGTCAATATTAGTTTCCATTAATTAGTCTGTGGTCTGAATTTGGTGGCTCCTGTGTGAGTGTAAACCATTTCAGTCTTTCTGTCTCCTTTCCTTTCCTGCTACAGTTTGTTGCCTTTCTGTGGTGTGGCACCGTCAGACGAGCATGACTGACATCAACTTGGGTTACAGTTCATGTGTTATGTCAGTTATCTGTTCATGCCCTTTAAGCCTCTGATCATCAACACGTGACCTACAGTGTACTGACGGGGCTGGTGTCTCACAGCAGGGCAACATTCAATCATGAAAAGCAAAATATCACTGTTGTCCTGTTTTTAAAGATATTTGTACAGATTTTTACTTTAAAATTGCTTTTAGTGCTTATATATAGTGAGTAAAATCATTATTTGTAATATATTTACTCTTAAAAATCACCATGGCACAACTTTCTTAAAGGGGATGGGAGGGATCATGTAATTTAATTTTTTTTACATTTTTTTTTTTAGTTTTATATCATGTAATAATGTTATTTTCTCATCAAAAACATACCTGGGATGTTGTTTTAATTCTGCTATGGAGTGCCACCTATTTCCACAAAGCTCCTCCATGTAGTTGCAGTCTCCAGTCGAGCTTCTGCCTCACAAAGCAAAATTTCCCAACCAAAGCTATGTTATATATAAAGCATTTTTATAACAACATAAGGAAACATAGTTACTTGATTAAGCTACAAAACTTCACAGCAGGTCCATGACGACACCAGTGTCCTCATCAAACTATTGACTTACATGTTAAGTGTTTTTGGGGTGGCAGTTATAGTTGTGTTAAGAGAATAAAATCATTAACTTCTGGCTCGTTAGATTCTCTTGTGCTCCCGGATTCAATGATTCCATGCGTGGAAACAAAAGCCACACAGAGAAGACAGTCAACGCTCCACATCATACATTTTCAGAGTTTATTCTAACATTTAAAAGTATGAAATCACATTGACAACACAGACACTTCAAACACACTAAAACAGACATTCATTTACCTGAGACAAATGGAAAAGAAGAAGAAAGAAAGGAAGAAGAAAAGCAAAGACGTCTTTGGAGAATTGCAAGAGCAAATCTAATTTGTTACTCCTGTGTAGAAAGTTTTATAGTAAAGGCGTATTCTTGGCTTTTAATTTATTCAAATAAGGCATATCTTTGCTCATCCAACCAGGAGCTGTCTCTGACCCTTTTTAAAGTTAGGAACTCCCTGCAATTTGTTTCCAAGATCAAAGGCCATTTGTCCACTTTGTCTAAACAAAGTGGACAAAACCCACAACACTATCAGAATGTATTACATATTTCAGACTATTCTCTTCTTCAATCCATTTTATGCTCAAGAGTATATGGCTGTACAGAATTTACTATTACCGACTAATAAATTCTGTATAACCCCCGCTATGCAGCCAACTCTAAATATGACATCATCACCCAACTTGCAACTAAGCTATGAACACCCCCATCCATTAAACTGTATTTCTTAAAATTCCAACCACACCTTTCTTTCTGGTTATTCTCTGCTCCCCAGGAGAAAATAAAATGTTGAATTTATTCTATGTAAATCCCAAAGCATCATACATCTCTTCTGCCCTTTCTCCATTAGGCAAAACAAGTCATAATTTAATAGTTTTCACCTCCACCTACACATCCATTTTTCAGTTTCACCCTGTGACAAAAAAGGAAAAGGTGTTCGTAGGAAACTGAAGACACAAAATATAAATACGCTTTAAGGTCATATCTCAGTCTGAGTTACATGGAAACCACACACATTACTAAGAGTGCATATGCTGTAATATTGTTTTTTTTCCAAATTTGGTTTCCATTTGTGATTGAGTCTGCAGCTAAATGAGAATTGAGAAGAAAATTTGAGAGTAAAAAAACTCAGCAGCTAAAATTTGCAGAAAAATGAACACATTACATTTGGAGCATAATCACAGGAAACTCTAGCACAACATTATAGCAGGAAAAAAACAGTTATAGTAAAATCTCCAGCTAGAAAGTGAGCACATTTCACAATCTCATAACCAATTCAACTAATAAACCAGGACTCTATAACCTGATTAAACTTATCTAATGAGAAGCTTTATGTAGGCTTGCTTGTCACTTCAACTGAATCGGACGCTGATGTCAAACAATGGCTGGTAGATGATGAGCACAAGCGCCACGGCTGAATTATGAATATTTGTCACTTTACATCTGTTGCTGCCATAATTTTTAATGACTTATCATGTAAACAAGGTTATTCAAATGTGATATTAATGACTGGAAATACTACAATTGTGAAATTGTGTTTTTTCAACAATAGCTGATTATAGACAAAGATTTGGGCAGATTCGTAATGGAAATGCAGATGTCGTCCCCTACTAACATTGGGAGGTTCTTTCTAAACAAAGGCACCAGGGACAATGGTGGAGTCGAGGGGAAAACTGACAACGACTGAGAAGTTTAATGGAGAAACTCTGGTCATTAGTGAAGAATTAAGACAGAGAACTGAAAGCGGACTTAAAAGAAATTAAAAGCTGTACAGGGAAACACTGAAAAACAAGCTCCAACAGAACAACATGGGAAGCTTATAAGGAATAAAAAAGGTCTCAGGAATCATGTGAGGTATACAGACCTCCTCAGCTGCACAAAGCCATTGTTTCCCTGTCACACATGTCCACTGTTGTTCAGTCGTGGACGTCAGCAACTACGACTCCTCCTATGCTTAAAAAAAAAGAAAAAAAAATCTCCCTGTGCACTCTTCTAAAGCTTGTTTGTCTCCAAAAATCAAATAAAGAAGCAGCTGCAGAAACTGTGCCTTAACAAGGCTGCAGGTTGAGGTGGTGTCAGAATCAGAGATCTGAATGCCTTTGTAGACAAGCTATGTGGGATCCTACTGCACCTTTTCAACCTTACCATGAGTCAGTATGAGTTTAAAGAGGTGTGGGCAACTTTATTTCTTGTTCTGGTACCTCAAAATCCCCAGCCTTCCCTTCTCAGCAACTATAGACTAGTCATGTAACCGTATCATACAGTGAAATGACTGTTGAACCCCCAACCTAATTACACAAGTGGAGTTTGCTTACCGTGTTTGGGTTGGAAAAAGGAAAATTACCTCCATCTGCCTGCTTCATCATGCCCATTCTCAACCGAACAGTGCAGACAGCACTCAGAGGTTCATGGCCTTTGATTTTATCATTGCCTTCGACATGACTGGGCCTGCACTGTTAAGTGACAGGCTCAAGCAAATAAAAGTACATTTCTGGACAAACGCTTGAATTGTTCACCCCGACAGGCGGCCCACAGTTTTTGCAGCCAAAGGGTTCTATGTGAGAGAGGGTGGTCAGTAGCACAAAGGCACAGCAGGGGACTGTGTTCTTGGTTCCCCTTTTTTCTGTACTCGTCATTCTTCCAGGTCAACTTGGCATTCTGTCATGTGCCAAAACGCACAGGTGACAGGGCAGTTTTGAGTGGTGCCTTTGTGAATGGGGGTGAGTACTGAGAATTCTGGCCTTCTGCTTTGTATGTGGAAACTGATTAAACTGATAAAGAAGCTTGAGCTCATGCTGAAAGTGTACAAAGATTAGAAAATTGGACAATGTTTACAAAGCGACTGACTTGACCGCACCAGTGCTTAACGTGAGAACAAGAAAAACCTGGTACTCTCTGTAACGTCATGCAATTATGAAACAAAAACGTGGGTGATTTAAAAAAAAAAAAAATATATATATATATATATATATATATATATATATATATATATATATATATATTAAAAAATATATAATAAAGCTTCGTCTACTTATGCAGATATCAATTTAAAAATTTGACCTTTGCAGTCCAACATGTAATATCTGTACTTAATTTGTGGCTATTAGTTTTTTAACACAAAAACAATTTGAAAATTGTTGCCTTGCCTGAATATTTCTTTAGTTTTTATAAAAAATTATACATGAGGGGTTGAAAATTAGATGTTATTGTGTGAAAGCTGTGAAAAAAACACAGCAAACAGCAAATATTCTAAATTATTCTGCTCCACCCTCTCAACCCCAGACGTGGAGCATAATGCACTTGCTCTCTGTTTGGTGGGCATGTTTATCAATTGTGAGGGATGACTCTTCTGAATCATTTGACTGGTCAGAATTTCAGCTGAAATCTGGTGACTGCCAGCCACCATGGAACTTTACCTAATATAAGAAGAGGAGAAGGAAGAGGAGCACAAAGAAAAATAAGAAGATAAGGAAAAAACAACAAAATTTCCCCTTTCTTACCTTCTGAAACCTTTTTATACGTGTCCTGTCTGGCAGTGTGGAACTCAGGATTGTTGTGTGAGTGTCAAGGTGAGGCTCAATAATTTACTTTCACAAGCAAAGCATTAACACTTTTGGTATGATACTGTACTTGCTAATCTTGGAATCGCATTGAGTTTATTTCAAATGTAATGGAAAAAAGCAAAAGAAATTAAGGTAGGGGAAAGGTGTAAAGAGAAAAAAGGAGTAGAGGACCAGAAATAATACCAATAATGTAATAGGGGGACATAGTTGTTAAAGTGGGCTGGCTCTCCTACACTTTGATCAGCCCTGCCTTAGCAGTTTGGAGAAAATAATGCAAAAATAAAGCCAGGAGACTATAGCATCAAACAGCAAATGCATGTAAATGTGTAAATCTGCCTATATCAAGCCATACTCACAAACTGAGTGACCTTGCGGGAATGTAACTAATGAGTGTGGTCACCGGGATGCCTACGACTAAACTGAAGGAGTATATTTAATTTCCTTCTAATTTCCCTTTGGGATCAATAAGGTATTTTTGAATTGAATTTGTGGGCTCGACACAGGAGGCGACGTCACTCCCTCGCCATTCTTTTCTTATGGAAACTGTGCTGAGGCAAAAATCACCTGCCCTCCTCCAGGCAAACGACTGCAGAAATTCATGCATGTGAAACTTCAAGTTTGTATTCATAGATGTGCACACAGGCTCTGGCGACACAACGCAAGAAAATTGAAAAATGTTCAACTTTTGCTGCTGTCGCTATTGCGTCCCTGTGGCTGGGTTCTGTTATGACTTGGACAAAAATTATAGGCCAATGCTGTAGTTGACTTTAGATGGTGTTTATTGTACTCATCCTCTGGTGAAGAAAGACGGGAAACCTGTGGGTCATATTTACAATGGGCATGCAGGCAGGTTAAAAACAGCCCAAAAAAACCAAACAAAAAAAACAGTACTGCCTTCTTCCTTCATTAGCAGCTCAAATGTCCATCACCTTCAGTGTAACCTGTTGGGAGTCTAAAGTCAGATTGACTCCCTGCAGTGTAGAGCCCTCTTTTGTTGCTACAGGTTCATCCCACAAGGTGACAAAAACGAACAAAAAAACTCAAATCACTAATAACTAAACTCTTACCACACAGTAAGTATACAAAATAAAACAAACATAACACTGAAAAAAAAGAAACCTGTAACCAAAATACAATGCTCAATTTAATAGAAAACAGTCAGTACAACGTCCTGATGATGTCACTATTACATCATCACGTGACCCCTTCCTGGCGTGCTTCTATCCAAAAACACCTTGGCTTGGATATTGACCAGGAAATGTTTGATCGACACAAATTACAAGCCAGGATGGACATGACGAATCAAGCGGGGACTCCGCGTGTGCATTTACGACGAACCACTCCAGTTTGTGCTGAAACCAAAAAGTAAGTTAGGTCCGGTGTGCGCGTGTGCTTGCATGTTGGCACAGACTTTACCTGTAGCACTACGTCCAAGACTGCAAATTCCAACTTTGAAAACCATTGCTGCACAAAAAAATGAAGAAAGAGGAGGTCATTCCAGCGAATGGTGTCAGACTTAGTGGCTGTTTGTTCTAATTTTAAATTTTAATCTTCGCCTCTGCTTAATTATATCCTACGACTATCTAATTTCCCTTTGGGATTAATAAATTGTTATTGATTTCACTTCAAGTCAATTTAATGCTCGGACAGCCAAGCTGAGACACACATGGAGAAGAAGAGTGACTGCACTCACTGATAAGCACATCATTCAATGACTATATATTTACCCAGTAAAAAGATGCTGGCTGATGAAATAAGGTTTCACGTAGACTGAAAACATGACAGATTTCAGTTAAAGTAGCTGCATGCCTTAGAATTTTAAAAGATAATGTTATTTTTAAATACATTTTTTTATTTCAAATATGTGCTTCATTTACAAAAGTAAATTATTTCAGAGACCTGGTGTTCTCCACAAATATTTCTTTGAACTTGTCTGAAAATCAAAACATGCTACAAGTGTAAAATATCTGATAAATCAAACCTTTAAGTCATTATTTTTTTGTCTATCATTCCAGCTGTGGTTGAACCATTCCTTTAATCACGGTCTTTGTGCTCTACCACATATAAAGAAATATAACTGCTAACAGTGATATTTCAAATGTAAGTCCCTGCAGTTTACTGTCAATGGCAGTCAGAGCAGAGCACTAGCGAAACAAGTCAGCGACGGGTCGGGGGGCGGGGCCAATGACCGGGCCCCTCATGTATATCACCTGCGCTGCTGGAAACTGTTGGGGGGGGAGTGCGCGGTTTTGGCTGCATTTGTCGTTTGATTTTTACCCAGGAAGAACATTGGCTAAACCATGAGTCAAACAGTCACTGGGACTGACTACTATATTTTCCATTGAGGGACAGAAACTTTAACATTACATACAGCTTTCTGAACAGGCGAGGGCGCACTTTCTATAATCGGACATTAAAGCGACTTGAAACGATTCCTCCCTCCCTGGCACCTCCAGACCCGCCCCCTGGGCACCCATCCGGGCCCGGGTCAGGGGGCGGCAGCCCCCCCTATAGCTCCGCGCCTGGAGCAGAGAGGAGACTCATTTCACTCCATGTCCACATTGCAAATAAATCACGTTTGTAAAGCTGAGTAATGGTGTCAATCAATGCTCGGCTAGTGGAACTTAGTGGCATGTAACCGAACGAGTGTGTGAGTGAGTGGTCAAAATACAAACAGCAAAACTTTATAGTCTGTTCTGGAACATTCCAGAACAAAAAAGATATACTAAGCACAAAAGAAATTGAAGAGTATGATGTGTACAAGTCCAAAATACCAGCACTTTGTCATGGAAACCAAAGCATTGAATAATTATGTAGGAACAAGGCAAACATATTTTCTTTTTTTTTTTTAATAGCTTGTTATATTTTTAATTTTGAGATATCACCAGTCATATATTTTGAAAAAAAAACTTGTATTCATTTGAGTGGTCTACAGAATAGCAAGAACATAAATGTGCAAACACGTAGTCACATTTCATTTTGAGAGAATATATTTCATTACTTTAACAGAAGGTAGGGGTTTTATTCTAAATCAGTTGGAATTTGAATAAATTAATTCTAAAATAAATGGAAAAGGTACTTTTTTTTTGCAACACTGTCTTTAAAAGCCATTACTTTGCAATCGAGTAGCCCCATCAGAGAGAATATTTTGCTGTGTTTGCTTTTAATTCCCTCAAAATGTTTCATAGACTTATCATATTAATGCACAAATTGGGTTATCCTTCTTTCAAGGTCCCCAGCCTTAAATTAATATGACATCTTTGGCAAAGAAACTGGAATGCCTTTTAGAAGGATTTAATAAAAAGCATCACTGATCAAATTAGCTAATGCCCATTGACATTTTATCCTGAGCATTATAACAATAACTGGATCCAGTTATCATATTTTGCATGGTTTCTCATGGCGCTGTCTGAAGGATTTCTGTTTAACAGTGAGTTAAAAGTTAAGAGACCAGTAATGGACCGGTGACCTGTGTGCGTGCTGCATCTCATCTAACCACAGCTGGGAAAGGCTGCAGCATCTCCGTGAGATAAGATAATGTGAATCTAAAAATTACATGAATAAATGAGTAACATTTCATGAAGTTCATTGTGAAAATAGCGTTCAAGTATATATCTCTAATTACAACAAAAACATAACGTTTTCTTCTTTTTTTTTTTGAATAACTTATTTTTTTATTAGGAGTGACAGTTCAATTTAAAACTGCAAATGCAGATGGATGCAACACGTTGAACATGCTCTTCTTTTAAAGTTGTTGATATAAACACTGACACCATTGGCACAGGGTTCTTAAGATGAGTCATATGTAGATTCTGCTGTAATCTTCAATCTTCCAAACAAGCCTCATCAACGGCAAAAAAAAAAAAAGAAAAATAACAAATCATTCGTGTTGTTTAGATCACATGTCAACATTAATGATTATGATTCACTTAGAAGATTCAGCAGAGAAAAAAAAAAGGAAATGCCTTAACAATCCCATGAGAAAAGCAACCCATGGAACAAAGCAGCCTCCACATTCTTGTCCATTTTTGTCTGTTTGCTTGTTGGTAATAGTTGCAACGATTTCCTATTGAACTGGCAAACAAGAACATAATTTTTGATGTCATTTATCTGAAGAACTGGAGCTGATTTGTACAACAAGAAAAGCTCAACAATAATTCAAAACTGTTATTAATGGATCAATAAAATAATTTCACAAAAAAATGCTATTTTCTTTTTTTTCCTCTAAAACTAACATTTGGTCACAGAGAAAAAGGAAGTTTGGAAAAGCCATCATTTTTTATCTCATGGTATTTACCGAGAAGAAAATTCACATCTGCTTCTACAGCCAATAGTTTATGATAAATTTCTGCAGTCTACTTTCAATTTCAAAATACTTTATTGATCTCAAAGGGAAATTGCATGTTGTAACTAATTAATTCAAAGTCTTCAAATTGTTATTGTAGATAGTGATGACTGTTGGCAGGAAAGATCTTCTATAGCGATCTGTATTACAGTGAATGTGAAGAAATGTCTAAGAAGATAACAGATACGCATTTGTTAAGTACATGGACAGACAATGATTTTAATTTTATTTTTTTCATATTCATATTCATTTAAATTCATATTTAAATCTTTTTTTTTTTCTTTTTCAAATTGACAAGTCCAATGCAGCACAATGCAGGTGGATCCTGTACCAGACTGGCAGAATAGTTGACAGAATAACCACCTTAAACTAGTCACATTAAACATAGGTGCAAAGACATATTTGGAAATTATGCTGTGGTACAATATCATCAGATGTTTGATTCAGATGGAAATTAACTCGGCTTTCAAAAACAAAGAGAATATGCCCTTATTTGATTATATTTTCACCATAGTGAACAGTCAGTCTCTCTCTTGTGCTTTGGATTTTCAACCACCCATGCAAACACATCTCTTGGAGGGAGTAAGGCTCTGGCTTTCCTCAACGGACTAGCGCACGCTCTTCCGTTAAAAAGACTGTTATGAAAGAGGGATAAGATCTAAGTCCAAAAGGACCTTTTAATCAGATAGAGAAAGATTTATGAGTAGTTTAAAAGGCTGGAGCTTAGATTTCCCCTTTGGTTTTCTCTGTTTATTTTATTTATTCTATCATTCATTCCGTTTTTCTGAGTTACAGCCTGAGCATAACCCTTGCTACACAATTAACAGATGTGCCACGCCAGCGGTCAAAGTGTAAGTGATGATAGTTGAGCGTTATAATGCATACAATCATATAAAATGTACTGGGATTGAATCCAAACCAGGGCCTCACTGCACAGAGTTGACATCTTCTTCTTTATTTTCCTTCCTTTCACACATTAAAAAACATTCATGTTAGTTACTCTACATTTCTGGTAGGAGTGTATATGGGGGGATTATACTGTCAAAAGTCAAGAGCTTAGTTTTTTTTTTTATTTCAAGGCAAGGCTTTGTCAGTTTATTCTCAAAACTTTTAATACTTGAACTTACATGCGCAATTTGAAAGCAGGATTTCACCTTTTTGCACTAAAATCTTGTAAAGTTACGTCTGCTCTCTTTCAAATATTCTTTGTTCTCAGATTTTCTCCTTCCATGCAAACATTCGCAATCAATAGATGAAGTCTGCGCTCACAAACCTTTCTGCTAACTTGCAACATCTTTTTGTTCTCTCTCAGATTAAGGTGTATAGTCACCTACCAATCAGGATTTCTCTTGGGTCTGCTTGTGTGACTACAATAGACGGCGGCATCTCCAACACACTGATCCGAATCAGTAGTTGTGTCCATGTCACTCTACAAAATGGATCGGCACCAACAAAACCCCCAAGTAAGTACGATTTTCATGTCTAATAGTTCACTATTGGATACTTTATTTAATTCAAATATTTAATTTTGTTTTAGTTTGTAAGTTTATTCGTTAAACACCATGATGCCCTTACATGAACGTAGAATTATGTGAAGTAGATTGTACAGGAAAAACTACTTTCAGTTTCTGCTACGTATACAGTAAGTAGTGCCAGGGAGTCAGCTGTAGCAAACTGTTGAATGTGTTCAAAGGATAATCGTTATTTTTCGCATTTAGCTAGTTACAGTTGATAAGAAGCATGTGGACATGATTTTCTTATGGAAGCTCAGTAGCTTTTTAACAGCATGACTGAGTTTTTTCAGACCAAAGCCAGTTAAAAAAAACTCACCTTTGTGTTTTCAGGCAAAAGAATTGGATAAAGTCCGACAACACTTATAAGTCAATGTATTGATGCTAATGCTAACTCGCTGTAGTATCACTGTAGTACTGTTCAGTTAACGACACAATGCAAGCTACAGCCCACTGCTGCTGTGTTTCTATCTAAGGAAACTGCTGGGTTTCCTTAGATAGAAAACTTTTTAAACAAATTTGAAAAATGAACTGAATTTAACTCACCGCTTGATAACTAGGATCGATTGGAATGTACGTGTGACTGAAATGAAATGGCTTTTTTTGCAAAGTGCCTCGAGATGACGGTGGTGGTGAATTTGAGCTATGTAAATAAAATAAACTGAATTTAATTGAACATCCCCTTTCTGTACTGCTTTTGCCATTGTAACCAGGATAATTTTTCTGTTTTTTTCTTATTTTTTGTTAGATTTATTTTACTTATTTAAAAAAATTTATTTGACTCCTCCGCTCCTTAATTTATTCATAACAGCCAAGCGAGAACAACGTTGTTCTCGCGCGGTTTTGTAATCACGCAACAGCTGCACGTCGGCGTCCCAGGAACGACTTATATAGCTGCTAATCGGACCCCAGAGGAGAGACGCTGTCGGACTTGCAGACGTATTGAATCAACAGAAAGTTGTAGGTTTCACAGTGGTCAAGAGGGACCTGGTGAGTGTTCGGTCAGGAGCTAATATGCTAGCCTAGCACTAGCTCCCCAGCCTATTAACTTTTGTGAAAAAGGAATTGATTGCATTTAATTATGTAATTGAAGTATACATGTACATGTCATTGATCATTTAGGCCTGTTTATACAGGCCAGGTGCCTTTCAGATTCCACCCCCGCTCAAGGAGTGGTTGACTGGATGGGATATATTCAGGATTGTCTGGCTAAACCGGACTGGCGAGCTAACCCTTAGCGGATCCAAGGATAACTACTTCTATCTTCTCTTTTTCGAGCTGGATGGAGATGCAGCCCAAGAACCTTTTTCCGAAGGGACTGGATTACTTTCTTCATCATTAACAAAGACTAAAGACTTATCGACTTCCTTGTTTTGAGGAAATCCTGTTGGACTATAAACTGTGCTTTAAACTTGTATATACTGTACATAGTAATACACTTCACTAATTGCACACCATCTAACTGTCTCTGTGTTTTTACAATCTGCCTCTACCTCCAGTAGACGAATCTAGAAGTTTTAACCAATCACTTGAATTTACTTTAAATTGGATTATTCAATTAATAGTCCTATAATGTAACCTGGGTTACACCATCAAAGTGTAATTCTTTACTAGTTAATATCCGGTGAAATCTTCTTCAAACTGATCTAGATGTGGGATTTTTGTAGTATAATAAAATAGCTTGCGTTTCACTGAATATAATTGGTGTATTTGCAACAGATAAAACTGAGCTAAACCCAATTAGTGTCCTGTTCAATAGTCTTACACCGGACCTACCAACTCCTAAAAATTGCACTTGAGACTTTTTTAATGGTTCTTACTCCACTCTTCTGCTTCTCCAACTGGTTTTCTCCTCCTTCTTCATCTCCTGTCCCTCTGCATCCGTCTCTATCTCCTTCTCCTCACTCCTACTCTGACTGGCATTATCCTGTCCCTCTTTTTTCACTCAATAACCACAGCTACCACAATCCTTGTCTGCTACCCAACATCAACAATAATTAACTTTGAAGCCCTTTTGCCAAAAAAAATAAAATGCAGTGTTAGAACGTACACCGACTTTTTTTTGTATTTTTCATGAGCTGGGAAAAAATAAAACTATATATATGAATAAAAAAAAATGAACATACCCACAGTCTGTTTTCAAATATATATTTCATATATATTTCTTCTCGAATGAAGAAATATATCCTTTTTTCTGGTCTGACAGCGTAGATTGATTTTAAGTGAGCAAGCACATTAATTTCTTATGAACATGGAGTAACATTGGTGATAGGTTGCCTTTAATTTTCTTTGTGCCCTGAACTCATCCCAAATCACAAACACACTAGAGGGCCTGTGCCAAGTGACTTGGATGGGATGATAGATGGGATTATAGAGTCATGTAGGCAGTGTCTGCTAATCTGGTGTAGTCTCACCAGATTAGCAGACACTGCTAATCAGACATTGCTAATCTAATCTTTGGTCAATCCTGTCGTCATTGACCAAAAATACCACCAAAAATACTACCTGTTAATTTGACACATTTGGCTGCATCCTGCTCAAATATCTTCATTTTTTCTTCCACCCAAAGTTTTTCTGCCCCACCCATCTCTTTCTCCTTTCTTTTTGGCATGTTGGCTAATTTAATCCCCACCTCCTTTATTTTCATACCAAAGGGAGATGAGTGGCTGCTCATCTCCCCTTGGTATGCAAAATACCAGATTGACACTTTTAAAAAGAGTAAAAATAATACAAATACATTTAATCAATGTAACACTGTGTGTTAACTTTATTTTCCTCGGTGTTTACATCTGCTAACAACCTTACACCTTAAAGAGTGAGAACAGCATAAAGCACAATCCACTTGTGATGACAATGCAAGTGATATGTTCCTACAAATAGTTCTTTGTTGTGATTTTCTTCTGTCAATTGGTGTGAACTCTACTAAGTGTAAGGAGACATAACTAGAAGTTCTTCACATCTATTGTTGGTTAAGGATGCAGAATAAGTCTGCCGTTACTTGTGTCTTTCTGACAATGTCAGAATTTTTATCTCAGAATTGATACGCAGACATTGTTAGTGAGAACTACAAGACTGATGGTGAATAAAATTTAAATAAGGTCAGTGTCCTTCGCCTTGTTATGAGAGGAGAAGCTGCAGTCACACTGTGTATTCATGCCCTGCTAGAAACAGTAAATAGATTAGATCTGCCTGGCTCTTCTGTAGTACAAGACAACACGTAATTAACACAGTCCTGGACACCAAAGACTACTTAGAGTTTTTATTGTCGCTTGTGTGCTCACACACACCAGCCCATCCAGCCAGATGTTGCATATGGTGAGACATAAACTGAGAAAATGGTCATGCATTTCAACAATGTAACAAGTTCATTTGTGATTAATTTGATCTGTATACCACAAAAACTAACAGCAATTACTATCTAATGTCGGTTTATTGTGGGCGTTTGTTCTTTAGAGAAAACAGCCATGTTGTTAAAATTCATCTTTTCTTGGCTGCCACAATGGATCATCTGCCTCAATCTCATCCTATCCTGAGTGCCCCCATCTGTCACAGTGACCATCTGTATGCTATCTTCCTTTTTACGCATAAACCTTCTCTGTGGACTCCCTGTTTTCATCGTCCACGTTCAGCTTCACACATTATAATTGTCCACTATATAGAAAATATTTAATATTTGACATGTCCAAACCATTTCAGTATTGTCTCTTTTTTGTTCTGTCAACTTTTTTTGGTTTTCCACTGATCAACTGAATAACGGATTAAAAGTTGGACCCTCATCTAATGTATTGCTTCAAATGAGTTTCTGTAACACAAGTGCATCTATAAAAGATGAAAGTATGAATTACTCAAATGAATCAACATTTTAAATGGATTTGTAGTTTAGATCAAAAAGAGAAACCATATGTTACATAGATTCCAGAAACACAAGCATTCTTTCTGTTACTTTTACTGATTATGGTTTTCAATTATCCATCCACCCATTCATTCATTCTCTATACCTGCTTATCCTTGCAGGGCCACAGGGTGGAGTACACCCTGAACAGACTGCCAGGCCAATGGTTTGCATCTAATACAACAAAGTATTTACAAGCTGTGGACTGCAGCCACCACACACAGATGTAACCAAGGTATGGGCTGTAATGAGTTGTGTTTGTTGAAACAGACCAGCAACCGCATTAGAAGTGTCTAACCTGGGGCAAGGAGGAAAAGACTTGGACTGTGATTCAGTGATCCAAAGTCCTATTTACAGATGAGAGTAATGTTGTACTTAATTTGGATATCAAGGTCAAGACCGGAGGAAGAGTGCAGAGGCATGGTGTCCACATTGCTTGGGGTTCAGTATGACATTTTTTTAGTGTGTTACAATTTGGGCGAGTTAGGTACCATTCTTTTTAGCAAGTACAAAATCAGCACAGCTGTCAAATAGAAAATTTTAGAGCACTTGGTGCTATGCTGACAATGTTATGTTGCTGATTTCACTTTCCAGCAGGACCTGGCTTCTGCCAACTTAGCAAAAAGTTCTTACAATTGCTTTAATAACAGTGATATTCCTGTGCTTGATTGGCCAACAACGTCTCAGACCTAATAATCATTACTGCATTATTATTGATAAAATAATTCATGCAAAAGGAATTATTACATTATTGCAAGTGTTGAGTGCTTACTCTTTTACACACAGACATATTCGATATTATGCTGACATTGCTACATTAAAAAAGCTTTTTTTTTTTTTCTAGTCCCATGACACAAAAAACAATTGCCAGGAGAAATGTCATTAAAGTGTATTTAGGTTTCCATTTTTTCTTTTTTTGAATTTTGTGCTTTTAATGTGATATTTTGTGAGACATCAATTTCTTTGCAAAGCGCAGAGAGCAGAAAAACTGCAGCCGGATGTGGAATCTTTAGCATCAACAAAGCTCCGGCGATCTTTCATCGCTTTCATCTTGGCCTGGTTTTTAATGAAAGCAGGGGTTTTCAGAGTCTGTGAGAAACCAGGTGTAAACATAGTGGTACATTCCAGAAAGTGAAATACAAGCAAGATATAAAAAGAAAGAAAAAGGGAAAAAAAAGAAAAGGCCTCTGGGCAAATGTCTGTTTTACACAGGCTGAGCCTCTGGGTCGCTGCTGGCAAGATACTCGACAAATGACAGCACTTGGTTGGTTGTTTCGGGGCTTCCAGGCTATTTGCCTTCATATGACAGTGCGCATATCTTTCTCGACACTCTTAGGAATAACCTTTTTAAATTAAGTTTGTTGTTTTGTTTTGTTTTGATTTGCTATAATCAGTGGAGGATGAGTGGGAACGCTTCTATGCTCTTCTTGTCTAATTTCTGCTTCCTGTCTGTTTTTGGGTGCCAGCAATGCAACCATAATGATAGTAATAATGGAGAGAAAAATCTTTGCTCTTAAACAAGACATTTGTAATCTGCCACAGCATATGCTATGCCACAGATAATCAAATACCTGTAGTATTTTACACTGTTATTTTAGGCAACACTGAAAAATCAACTTTAAGTAGATTTTGTTCAGACTCTTAAGAAAAAAAAAAACCCAAAACACTATTTATGTCTTTATGTTTTGTCAATAACAATGCAAGTGATAGTCCTTTGTTGTAATTGTTCTTCTGTGAGCTCTACTAAGTATATGAAGACATGTCTAGAAGTTTTTCACATCCATTGCTGGTTAATGATGCAGAATAAGCGTACCGTAACGTGCACCTTTCTACAATAGTACAATTGTGTAATTGCACTATCCTACAATAGTATTTTAAATACATCTGCTATTTAAACATCTTGCTCATGACAGATAGTGTTTGCTGTATAATACGTAGGAAGCATTTGCAAAACTCAGATGGACACAAAGGCAGTGGACATATTTCAGTAGTTGTTTAAGGCTGCAATTCAGCTTCCATATGGGTTTGAGCTGACGAAGGGTTCTAGATGCCAAAGATGAGAAAGCACATCAAAGCTTTTATCAGTGAAATATTCAAAAGGCAGCAACTATGGGGTGCATCAGTGCCTATGGCATGGTGTATTTGCAAGATACCTTTGATGCAGAGGAGTTCTAGAGAACTATGCTGCCCATGGAGGTAACTTCTCTCCCCCGGGAGATTATTTCAGCGGGACAATCTTGCCTGACTTACAAAATAATGTCAAAGTGCATTTTAGATGGCAGCCCTCGACTAGACTTGTCTCCTTTTTTAAAATTAATGGGTCTTAATAAACAGGAAAAAATACTACATCATTAGAAGATGAAGTCGTGAACTCTGCATGAGTTCATCATGCAGAGTTACAAATTGTCGTTTGTAAACAGCCAGGAACAGGTTTCCAATTTCCAGTTAAAAAATGTTATGTAACACAATACGCACTCTTTACCATTGTGTCAGTCAGTCTTTTGCTAGAATCAGAAACAAGATTTTACTCCTTTTTTCTAAAGCACATTGAATTTTTTTTTTACTCTTCAGAGTTTTGCTCCAAACAGTTTTCGAATAGAATATAAAGCACAAGAATTGAAAGGTAATGTGTATCAGTACAGTGTGATGGCCTCTTTTTTTTCTGGGTCTGAATACAAACTGTTTCTTGCCACAAGAAGAGATTCATAGAGCTGTTGGACCCTCAACAACCTACAACTGTGGTGAGGGGCTTCAGAACCCATCAGTCTGGTTGATGGTTGAAATTGAAGTCAGTCAAAGTCTATTTATATAGCATATTTCATGTGCAAAGCAACACAATCTGCTTTCCATCAAAAGACAAAAATATAAATAAAAGTGCAAATGCAAAAACACATTTGCTTTTTCATAAAGCAAGGTAATACAATTTACAAATATGCATCTACACCTGCATGCACCCCCAGCCCGTCGCACATGCGATATTTATCAAAACAGGACTATAAATACTTTGTGTCAACAATTAGATCAGCATTTTTTTTTTTAATTAACCACAGGCTTGTGACGACAGTTTATTACATACCTATTATATTCTAAGAAGCAAGACCGTATGTAGGTTTGTATACAAGTAATATGACTTTAAAAATGATTCTTGTTTCTTTAGGTAACCAGTGCAAAGTTTGGAGAGATGGAGCAATATGTTTATATCGCTTAGTGCCTGTGAGAATACAGGAAACTGCATTTTATTTTAACTGTATTCTATGTATTGTACATTTGGACAAGGAAGTGAAGAGGCCGTTAGAGTTATACAGCCTACCTGTAACAAATGCATGCTTTAGTTTTTCATTCATTTTTTTGATAAGAAAATGAATTAAAAAGTAGATAAGAAAATAATAAATTACCAATTTGGTTATACAGTTATTTTGATGTATAGTTATTGAGGCTTTCAAAATTTCCATGCTCTCTTTTTGCATTTAGTAGACAGTAAGTCGAGATGTTTTGTCTGAGGTTTTACCCCAAATAGTTTCCGATAAGTCTTTGTTCAATTTTAAGAAACTGTCCGACATCCATGTTTAAGAATAGAATAGCCTTTACTGTCCCACAGAAGCAGAATTCAGGTGTAACAGCGACCCTCAGATATATGGGTTTGCACCAAAATTACCAAACAAAAAAACTGTCTTCCTGTTAGATAAGCTTCATCAATGCTGGTCACATGGCAACCAAAAGCCACCGATGACGATTTGAAAGTTGAAAAACATACCAACTGTTGGACGTGCGTGTCGGCCTGATTCAAAGCTGAGAGATGGAGCTTCACCCAGTCTGGCCTGCTGATTCTGCACCAACCAGAGCTAAGAAATTTCCAAACATTTCTAGTCAGGCATGCTCTTTACTGTTCGATTTGTTTGTAGGCCCTGAGCTGAGGAGGAGATTCTGGGTGTGGATGTCGCCACCAGTCTATGAAGAGGAAACGATCCCCTGAAAAGGTGCTGCAGCCTGTTTTAGGACTTGAGTTCACCAAACCATGTTCTGAGCTAACGAGCAGTTAGCAGTTTCCAACAAGAGCTGAGCCAGCTGAATGCCGAAGTTCATCTCGCCCATCGAAGATCTATTCACAGTAGGTTTTCGCTGACCAGAAAGAATAGATCAGAATGACAAATTAAGTGTTTTTGTGTATTTTTAATGGTGTTTCCAGTGGCCTAAGTGGGTGCTTGCTCTTCTTGTGGGTCAGGTGAGATTGAAGCTTGTCAGCCACTCCATAAAGAGCTTTATTTCAGAGATGTCAAGTCCCTTTTACCACAGGCCTTGATTTGCAGTGATCATGTTGTGCACATTTTAGCAGCTTATTCTGAATAGTATTGTTTGAGCAATTGTTAGTGAATGGTTAAAAATAAGTTGTTTTTTTGTGTGTTCACAGTGGAAGCTGGCCTCTGCCATTTTTTATTCCAGACCTTTTTCTCCTGTTTTGAGGGTAGCCAAGGAGCTCAGCTCACCAAAGCCTTTTCGAGCAGATATTTATGAACAATAACTAAAACTGAATTATGTAGCTATTTTCTGGATAGTCGACTTAGTAATTTTAGCGTAAATTACTACTTTTACAAATATAGACTCTTTGGAGTACGTTTAGGATTTTTCTGGTAGCATTTTGGTTACTAGTTAGAAAAAAGGAAACTGTGATGATGAGAAAAAAGATGCAAAACACTCAGAGAATATTGCAACTAGCCAGACAGTAAAGATGCTGCAAAGCAATATTTTCATAGTATTTTTTTTTATGACCGGAGTGCATCAGCATCTCAAATTCCTTAAAAGACACGTGTGCAAATTAGAGCTTTATTTTCAGTTTTTTAAGGTTTTGTGGCACTGGTGACCTTCATTCATTAGTAGCTGGACAGAAAAAAAGTACAGGGAGAAGGAGAAAATATACCCTAAATGTCTTTAGGTTGGAAATTGTACCATTCCAGCTGTGCAAATCATACCATTGTCATACCCATTGCTGGTATGCATGTGTACCAAATCACATTCTGATGTACGTTTCTGCTTTTCTTTTGCTATGAGTACACTTAACAAAATAAGAAACACTTTGTTCTTTGATGAAAGTCAGAAAATGATTGTACCGTGTATTTCCTGAAGTCAGGTCAATTCTTGTGTGCCTCCTACAAACCAACTCCCTGCCATCCACACATGGAGTTTTGAAGGCAGTCAGTCACCCACGAGATTTTATTACTGTGCTGTGTGGAAGTATGTTTCAAGAAACCTGATTCAGCAAGATGCAGGAGATCGAAAGTATATAAACTAAGGTAAACCAAGTTAATTTCATCATCCAGCATTTCGCTGGCTATAGTAAATGTCATATATTTGTCGATGAATCAAAACTGAAGGAAAAATAAAGTTTCTGATAATGTCAGAACAATTAAGAAAATGTGTTTTAAGACATCGATTTGCACAAACATAACTGTTTTTGCAAATTATATGAACTAAAGGAGTAAACAAATACAGACCTAAATAGGCTAAAGGATATCAGAATAAATTACCCACAACTTGTGTTAACAAATACCAGATCCCTACAGTCACCAGGAATAAATTACATAAAACCATGGGATAAATTTACATTATATGTCAACAAACAAGAAGTTTCTGAAACCGCCATCAACAACACACTATAGATCTAAATTAAAGAATGTCTTAGAATATTGCATGCTATATGCATGCTGACAGAAAATGAATAGCAGATAGAATCACAGCCTTGTAGGATTTTATAAAACTGTGAGCAATTACATGTGACTACAAGCTGCAGGATTTTGGAATTAAAATTACACATAAAATGTTACCACGAGACAGAAATAAATTATGAAACCTTGTCTAACCCAATTCACTTTTAGTTAGTTTAGCGACAGACCAGCACTCTGAGGTGTTAAATTTAATCTTTACAGTTAGGTTTGTACGTTATAGACACAAAAAATGTCATAAATGTTCAATTTACTTTGTCAATATAGGCAGTTAAAACTGTTTGAAGCTTCAGTAGAATGATTTCAGTTCTTTTCTTTTGACACTGAGATGTAGGCATACGTCGAAAAGTTGAGTCAAAGATCAGCACCTTTTTTAAAATCAATGGTATATATGCTATGTAAACATTCTGCAATTCTATCAGCATTAGATGGTATACATAAGTATTGATATTGCAAAGCAAATTACATCCAGGATGCTGCAATGTCAACTTTTTTTGATGGCAACAGGAATCATCTCTCCAGGGGAGATTCTGTAAGGCAGGAATTTGAAATCAGTCTTACCAGAGTCTCTGTGTCGTTTTTATTGCTAATTGATGCTGCTGCTAGTCTGAAGGGGCTGAGTGGGGAACGAACGAGCAGGGGAGGGGTGCTCTGTGAGGCGGAAGCTCAGCTGGAGACTGCAGCTCCAAGCAAGAGCTTAGTGGAAAAATGAGAGAGGAAGCTTTGAGGCACCTATGAACGGAATCAAGGATATACAAAAGTCCATTTATGTTGTTAATAGCGAAATAACATTAAAATTTGACATAAAGTCTCAAAAGGTTATTACTTAATAATACTCTTTAACTGTGAAAGTCATTGTAAAAAAAACAAAAACATTTTATGTTGACAAAGTAACTTCAATGGACATATTACAATTTTGCAGATATGCAAAGGAGAACTGACAGTGGCTTGTTATAAATCAGCATCTCACAAAGCGTGTCTGTGTGGCTTGCTGGGAGCCAAACTGACAAAACCACACATTAGACCAACCAAGAGACGGCACGAGCTGAGTTTCCTCTCTGACTCCAATGCAAGTCGTTTTTAAAAGATCTACAGGTGTATCAGAACATCCGCACTAAGGAATGTCCAACAATTCACTCATCGGACGGATGAATACATTTAATTAGTGTGTTGTTGTCATTGAAGCTCACACTGCAGCCTTCAGGTAGACAAACGACAGGACAGCTGCTGCTCAGCGTCCAACAGTGCAATGCCCTCCTGCAGTGTGGATGAAGTGCTTTCTCTATTTCTCCCTCTCTCTTCTGATTTCTATCTTCCTACCTGGATGTTATATCCATAAAGCAGGGGCACATGCACGACTGCATTTTGCACATCTGTACATAAACCAGAAAGGACTTGAGTGTGTAGATCAGGAAGATGCGATCCAGCCACTGTCACAGCTGTCGACTGAATCCCTCAGGGAGCGCTCCACCAGCCACCCAGTAAAAAAGTGCCAGAGCACATCTGGGACCCAGCAGGTGCTCCGTAGTCCCATGATAGATTGTTGTTTGTTAGTAAATCTTTGGGCTTGTGTCCTTGTACATCTCTGTGGAACTTTCTTTAATTTTTGTCGAATAATAGAACGGTTTAATAGACTGGTTTAAACAACAGCATTTTAAAAAGTCCTTCATGTGTGAGTAGAAAAAAATAACACCCGAAAAAAACCCAAAAAAAACAAGCAATGCTTATGCTTATTTATGGTCATCAGCCTTGTTATAAAAGCTGCTTACATTTTTTTTCCACGTCTGTTATTTTTAATGTTTTGCTGCTCTCCGTGCGTTTTTATTGCAACATTAATTTAAAGGCATCCGTAAACCCTTTAAGGGCAAGACTGTGTATGATCAAGTCAGAAAAGGACAAAAGAAGGACTGAAAATTATATGATGTCTTATCAGGATTCTGTGCCGCCATGTGCAAGCATCTTCAGAGATAACGAAACTCGAGCATAATTACAAAGATTGCTTTGATTTCAGCAAACTCTAATACGTGTCTGCATTTCTTAATAGGAATTTCTTTCTTCTAAGAGCCACTGACCCCTTTATCACAAAACCCATCAAAATGTTCCTGACAGTATCAGTGATAAGATGTTTGATTGAGCAATTGTGATGGTTAATTTTCTACTCTGATGTGTGAATACTGAAAATATGCACATCCCAACTTTTAAAAAATTGTACGTGCATGTGTTGGTTTTCTTTTTTTCTTCATTTTTTTTTAAAAAGTGGTGCATTTAAAAACTAAAACAGTTTTTATTTGTGCAGGGAATCAAAGGTTAGAAGTATCATCACACAGTTGCTAACAAAAGATAACATGTTTTGTAAGAGTAGGCTAATGCAATAACTTTTGGTTTAATGAGTTGTAGTTTATGAATACTTTACTTAAAAGAAACCTGTGACTTCAACTCTGAGATGACCTCAACTCGGCTCAGACGAGATCTAGGGTCTAGATATAGAAATAATGATGATAATCTTATAAAACCGAGGTCATTGAAATACTTTGAGAGAGAACTTGTGTGTAAGAGTTTTTTTTGTTATGAATGTGAAAATGTATTATTGATTGTGACTGTAACCGAGGTTAGCAACATTTACTCTAAAGAGCCACTTTGCCATTTTTTGCCCTCTAGCAAAGTAAGACCTAAGAACTGCAAATGCTACATAATTTTAAAGAAAACAACTTATGATTTTTTTATGAATATGTATTCTTGAAAGTTCTTTGCTATAACAGGATAGATACATTTTCCTCTGTGGGATGTGGATTGTAGAAAACTATATAGGAAGTATGTAGTTTTCAGCAAGATGACAAAAAATATATCTAAAAAAATATTTTACTGTCATTCTGTTGTGGAAATTTAATACAACTATTATGTGGAAATATGAATAAGAAAAAAGACACTTAATAGCAAAAAAAAAAAGTGTAGAGTATCCAGATCTGACAATTGAAATTCAAAATCAAGGCAGCAGGAAATTTGTATACAGAAATCACCCAAAGAGAATCTTGGCGTACATAAAAGGATGGCAATTTACTGGTAGCATAGAGATGATAGTAATGCATGATTTCCACAGCGAGTAACAAAACACAAAGACAATTTTAGGTGGTATCCAGTCTCTTCAGGTACCATAATCTGTTAAAGATAAAAAGATGAAGAATCAAAAGTGTTTTTGGTGGAGTGAAATCCAAGACTTATTCCTAACAAGAACGAGCAACTGAAGTTTAAATTTAGGAAATCTTTCAATGTGAAATTTATTTAAAAGATTCTGATTTTTATTGGTAGTTTTGTCCTTCTTTGATACGCCATTTCAATGCATCACAAGCTTACTTTCAAACCAAAAATGAACGATTGTTTAATAGTATGATTTAAGTAAATAAATCAGAGCTGAAACCAACATAAAGGCTTTTCTGTTCTCCTCAAAATTATTTTTCTCCTCTTTTCTCTTTCAAGGAATACGTGGCGTCTGTCTTTAGGCTTAACATGACAGATTTACACATAAGTGGGTCATTTACAAGCCAGGCCATCCCGTTCTGAGGCACGGCAAAAGCAGCAAGAGCATGCGAAAGTATGAAAATAGCTAAGCGGATTTTGAGCTGCGCTCCTCCACCTCCTGGTCTCAGAAAAACAGTGTATGTTTGTGCATCTGATCCCTCTTTTCTCTTCAACTTGTCTGGGCTTTGATTTCTTGACACATTCCCTCACCGCTTTTTTGCTTCAATGCGCTGCGCGCTGTGTTGTTTCCCCGTCTTCTTGTTTCTGTCGCCTATCTCTTCCCACGTGTGCTTCCAGGCAACGCAAGGCTCACAGACTGCTTTCCATAAAGATAACATTGCTCTGTTAAACAGATGGGAGTGTACATGTTCTTTCAGTCATAAGCATAGGCTTAGATACACCAAGAGATAGAGGAGATTTTTCAGAGCATCCTGAATTTTTAACAAACATATATTCAAAGAACTACTACTACTTTTTGGGCGTTTGTACATTGCATGTTGGAGAAGTTTTGTCTTTCTTTCTTTTTTCTTCTGAGATGTGAAATTGCAACGGAAAAGGGAGATTCTTTACCTCTAATCGTTATCACAGTTAACTTGATAATAGAAGTATGGCCGCTCTGCATAAAGGTTAATCACTCTTGTATCTGCCATCAAAATCGTTTTGTAAGTCTTTTCAAACTTCGTACTCGCTGCTGGGTTTTTTTTTTTTTGCTTGTTTTTTTTCAGACTAGCTTTGTTTGTCATCTGTTCCTCAGTTTCTCGGGGCATGATGTGTTGCTCTTAAGGATTTTGAGTACTTCTTATTGTCAGACATAATATTTAGTAGATTTGGATGAATGGGTCTGACAGTAATCAAGATGTGGCCAGTTAAAGTCGTAAGTTGAACTTGGGTTTCTAAAAAAAAAAGTGAGTAATCACATGTTAGCTTGGATATGTTTTTTATTTTTTATTATTTATTTGAAAATATTATTGGGAAGTAGCATTTTTATTAAATCTTATCTTTTTCAGATACTAAAAGTTTGAGCTGAAACAGACAAGGGTGGCTAAAAATAAATAAAAATCGGAAGACATCTGTACAGGTCAAATATATTTTCAGAACACTGGCAAACAAAATACAATAAATGTCACATTTTCTTGATCTTTAATACATTTCTCTGTAGATACATAAAAACTCCTGTTAGGAAAAATTAAATTGCAAGTGAATTTAATGTGAAATGGCCCTTTTTACAGTTTATACAAGCGATACACAGGGAGGCAAACTAACCACACAGTCTTGTCCTAAATCCAGGTTGTCGTAGCATTTTTATTCCACTCTGGTAGCTGTAACTTAATTCTGAATTCCCTGTCAAACATTTTGTGTTGATGAATCTCCTAGTTATTCTTAGATCAATATGAGGGTAAGGTGGTGGGTGAAAAACCTTTTATAATCCTCGCCCTCAGCAAACCTTTGCACACAGGCCAATTTCACTCTGGTTTTATCATTTGAGCCTGACAGTTTGCCGCTTGTTGAGTGGACCAAATCCATATTGTTTGATACCACTCTTGGCTCACGCCCATAATGTATTCCAATCAAAGTTGCAGCAGCATGTTTTTAGTGTCAGTGGAGAACCTCGCTTGTTTGTGCACTTGTAAGATCTCCGCATAGAATATCAATGTGGGCGGCAGTAGGGCAAGTGCTAATCAATTCCCACCATCATGACAAATGTTGCAGGAGCGTTTGCAGTAGCAGGAAATATTACATTTTTTTAATGTTACTGTTGTTCTTTTTTTTTTTTTTTTTAGCTAATGACTAATTTAAAAATCAGAATGACTTGTACAATTATCTTTCAGTCATGTTAGCTGTGGTGTGTAATCTGAAAAATTGTGCTTTTACCTGCATATTTATGAAGTTGTAATATGTATTTTAAGCTTGATGGAGAGACCAGGATCAAGAAGGGGTGTAAAGTTCCACTAGAGCAAATCTGAATTTTTTTTTTTAATGCCACCCTGACTGCGTTCAGACGGTTAGACGTCCTGGACTCACCTGTGATAGTCGACAGAAAATCCTAAATACCAACTGCACTAACAGAGTCCATGTGCAAATCTAGATGCCATTATTTTGAAGAAAAGGGCTTTTACTATGAACCCAAATGCTGTTGCTTTCTATAGCTGCTGTAGCTACAAAGAGAAACTGGTGAATAACTTTGAGATTTAATTCATATGGACATCGAAGCATGGGCTTTAGCATAAGTCATCATCTCAGTAAGAGATTGCCCATTAATAATATTGCAAAGCACTGTAATGCAATATTTGTCAGTCCTTATTTCCACTTCACATGCTCATATGTTGTTCAGTCTATTGGACGTCTCACTGCATTGGATCCCCATTCCTGACACAGAGCATGATGCTTTAGATGCTAAAGGTCATAGAGTGGATTCAGTCGGATGTCCTAATGTCGTACAAGCTTACGCCTAAGTATTCGTTTACTGAACGTAAGTTGGGGCGTGTCTCTGTTTGTTGAGAACAAACTGCTATTCTCAGGGAATACAGCATAAATTTACATTTATTAAGTTAAACACACAGTGGGATGAGCAAGAAAGTGGAAAAAGTTCCAGTTTCTGGCTCATCTTTTTCCTCACCACAACATACCAGAACAACACCTGCATTACTGGGTGACAAGGCCTCAGTGTGTCCGTCCGTCCGTCCGTCCAATCATCGATTGCAAACAAATCATCAAGATACTTGAATTATCATCCTGACTATGAACTGCTTCACTGTATGCTAAATATTATGGGTGGAAGAAGCCAGAAGAACTATATTATCTATAAAAAGCAAATATTGCAGGTTTCATTTGCTGTTTCTGTTATTTATACCAGTTAAATAATAAAACTCTCAGAAGAGAAAATCATCACTAAGTTAGTGTTTCAAATTAAGGCTGACTTCTAAAAGTGAAAACGACATGTTATTTGTTGCTAAATAGAAAAAAATTAAAATCAGTTCAAAACGCATTCATAAAGTTACAGGTCGGAGAAATTGCAATCACTTTTTGAAAACAGCATAACAGAGTCAAAACACAGGCACTGCGGATGCTGAAGATGACAGCCAGTTTACCACTTGAAGCAGCAAAATGAGTCTTAAATATTTCAATAATCCAGATGGGACACAGCGGGCTAATATGGTGCAAGATGGAAACAGCAGTGGTTATGCAGAGCAGAAGCAAAATAACAAAAAATCTAAATAAATAAAGATCCACATTTACAATCAGTGAGTGAAGCTTCTTATGTATTGTTATGCGACTCCTTTATGTTGTCTAGGCAAGTAACTTTGATTCAAAATCTCTGCGCCACCTGGCAACGCGGGTAAATGAAGGAAGCATTAAAGAGAAAAGAGAATGAGCCTCGCTCTTTGGAGATTTAAATCAGCATTTACAGCATTTTCTTCTGCCGCACGTCACATTAAATAACAACTGCCGCTGCGCTATCTCGCCACGTCGGATTGCTCCATCCTCGTCCGTCTCGCACAGAGCATTTGCAATTTGCGTTGACAGGTTGGCAAGTCTTCAAGAAGTTGCATTGAACATCATTGGGACATCTTGTTAGGGGTTTCTTTTTTTTTTTTCTTCTTCTTCTTCTTCAACTGAATCCCATCTCACAGGTTGCAGGAGACAGAAGCAATCTTAAAAAGCTTCTCTTAGGCTGCAAAAAGCAGCATCAAATGAGTGAAGGGTCAGTGCACCAACACTTAGAGGGAAGCCTCAGGGACATGTATAAAATTGGATCTGCCATTTTCTGAAAAATGTGCTGTTGATTTGATACTTTTTGGGTCTGGATTTTTGTTCCTGAGGACGTCCATAATAGTTGATGAAGACAAATTACATGTGCCTCCCTCTATGGTAAAGGAAAGGAACAGAAAGCAAAATAGGGTCACTTTCATCTTTTTTTTTTTTTTTAATGTATTTAGAAAGGACTGTCCGTACCGTAAATTGGGGTCCACAGAAGAGCCCACGAAAGTGTAATGCCGGTTTTCAAGTATCCATGGATTATTTTAATGTCCCAGGACGGTTGGGGCAATGTCTGTGAACTTGCATCAGTATTTCTTAAAGCCTGACATCAAAGGGAAAAACCCTTGAATTTGTGATGTCACTAGGGTTTAAAGTGCTGATTTGTGGGTGCCGACGGACCGCAACTACGCAAAGCTTTCCACAAGAAATTAAAATTTTGTCTCTCTGAAGCAGGAGTTTAAGCATTATTTGAAAGTAAACTCGAAAGTAAGTTGGAATCAAAGTCAGAGCATGCTTTCAGCACAACTTTCCAAGGGCAAAAGAATAACGCACTGTTCTTGAAATGTGTTTCTTTTTCCTCTTTAAACTCACAGCTATAAACTCTGTTTGTTTGCCGCCGTGTGGAGTTGACAAGCACAGAGCTTTCTTTAAACGTGTCCAGTGAAAGTCAACGGGGGTTAAATTAAAGAGAGACGGCGCCCTTATGATATGCCGAGCTAAGACCGATTTGCTCTTCAGAAAACGATATTTATATCCATGTTGAATAAGCCGGAGAGTTCACAAGTGAAAGCATATTTTTTTGCCGTCTGTGTGTATAATTTTCGCTGCTGATGTGTTTGAGTGTGAGCCCATGTCTGTAGCTGTTGGCTGACAGCCTTATTGGCATTTTCTACGGTGATTTCTATGAGCTTACTCTATTAGAATCACAGAGGGCTTCCATCTAGTCAGCAGCCGCCTGCATGCAAAAACAGCATCCCTGGAGCCTCTGTTTACCAACCAAGTCGGATTTGCTGCTCTCTAACACAGCCAGGCTAAAGCTCAGCTACCCAGCAACAGCAAGCCCTTCCACTGCCCCCCCCTCATCCCTCTTTTGCTTCTCACCCCCGAAACCAACAACCCTTCCCCACTACACACAAACGCGGCTCCCTCCCCTAACCCCCCACTCTCACCCGCTGGTCCTTGAGGCTTTCATTTTGTTGCTCATCCTTAGTCTACTTTCACCAGAATCTGTTTTAAAACTTTCCCGACTGCAGGCTTTTTATGTAAATCCTGTTGCGCGAAAAAAAAAAAAGAAAAAAAAGTGAAGCTTTGGTTACAAATCAAATCCACATTCTTATATACGGAAGAAAAAAAAAATTTGACACTTCAAACAGAAGTGTTTAGGTCCCCAAATAAAATTGAAGCAGGATTGGACTGTTGTTTTGACAAAAGCGAAAGTAGGGATTTCAACAACCTGTCAATAAACGTTGAATTCAGCCCCTTAGCTTCTGTGAAAATGTCTTTCTTTTTTTTGTTGTTTTTCAAAAGAGAAGGGAAAAAAGATATATATATATATTTATATATTTGTATTTTTTCATTGTGTATATTCAAAGCATTTTTATGTTAAATCAAATCTACAAACTCTGACTTTGACATTTCTATACATCTCTCAGAAAAAAATAGAACATGGAGAAAAGAGTTGCTGACACTAACTATAACTCCACAATAATAAACGATAAAACAAATGTGAAACCACATGTTTCACAGTTACAACTAAAAGTTTAGACAGAACTTTTGCGTTTTTAGATCTCTCTTCCTGGGTCATTTTTGTGAGACGCTAAAATGTTTATTGACGAAACGTTTATTGTAGAAATTTAAAGGCTTTTATGAGACAAAAAAATTTAACTGGTGTTGTTCGAAAAATTGAGCCACTTAGTTATCACTTGCCTTCTCACATTTTCCTCCATTGTGATTTAAAAAAAAAAACATTGTTTATCACTAATTTGCTCCAAGATTGTATTCAAAGTTGCTTCTGGGTTACGCTTTTGATCCATTCTTTTGTCCAATCTTTCTGGTAGCAACATCCTTGTCTTTGAGTTTCTTGTTTGTGCAAAAAAAAAAAAATTATGAAAGTTGTGAGAAAAAAAAATATTACAAATCCCACTCCTTTTTAAATCAAACATTCTGGTCTTCTAATTTAATCAGAATGGAGTGAAATCAGCTGCCACGTCTAATTAAAAGTTTCTCCTAAGTTAAAAATGATGGTAGCAATAATTTTTTTGCCATTATGAGAATAGGTTTTCTGATTATGATTTTTTTTACTCCAAATTAGAAAGTCTTAATTTCTTACAAAACAAAAGCTAAATAAATAAATAAATAAATAAATTCTATCAGTCTTAAAACTCTAGAAAACAAATGTAACTTTAGTAACTTTGAAGAATTCCCAATTGACCCTCCAGAACATGCTATATTCATTCCTTTGTCTATTTAAATTATTTACAATTTGTGTTGGACTCTTTCCCGGGCACAAACTGAATTTGAGTGTGAAAATAACAGCGAACCATCTGAAATATAAAAGATGTATCCTGATATGATACAAAAGAACATTTATCAAATAAACGCATAGAAGCAGTAAAAGTGGAACAGATTGCTGCTAAACTCAACAGAAAGCTTTGTTTATCATTTCTTTTTGGCAGCTTGTATTTAGCGTTTAACTTGACAGACAGCACAAACTTGGCTCTGTGTTTACACACTGCGGCCTTTCTGTTTGCCCTCATTATAAAGGTTTGACCTGCCAACATTCAGAAAACAATATGAAGTAAACATAAATAGTCAGCTAGCAATATGGATGGCAAAAAACCAATTATGAAAACAGGTCGGTGCTGATAACATCATTTTGTTTTTATTTATTTATTTTCTTGTTTTTTATATATTTTTTTTCCTTTTTTTGCTTTGATTGTTTCTTGGCAAGAGGGATACTTTGAATTTACTCAGAGCTGTTAAATTGGCATTCACAACTGGCAGATTTCCACAACCCTGGTAAAGCATTGCCAGTCGTCCTATCAAAGAAATCAGACACTTGTGAGTGTGCATATGCTTCTTTAACTGCCTGGCACCAACTGTTTGCGTGACACTATCAGGAAGAAATTATTTTTTATCCGAACAATAAACATCTGCTTGATGGCTTTCTCATTCACCTCCGGAGCTGTTTCTCGTTTAGCATCAAGTCTGTCACCAGAACAGATCTGAGTCACCGACTGACACTTCCAGCTTCAGTCTGTAGGTTTTCCAGACGTGTAATCAATACCACATTTTCTTTCTGATGGACACACACACTGCGGACAGAAGGATTGTCTTCACAAAGACTACAGCTGATTGGGCAGCGCTCGGACTGCTAATGTGACGGATAGACTGACACGTCTTTACAGGAAGTTACTCTTTGATCCATCATGGCCGCCTCAAGCTGAAAGCACTGTATTTACACAGTATCTCACCCCCAGTTTTTCTTTCAGCCTTTTCTACACTCAGGAAAAATATTGGCTCTGTTTCTTTTTTTCAAAATTACTGCTGTTCAATGATTAGGAAAGGAAAGAAAAAAAAGTTCAATAATTAAGGTTTGTCTAATTGGCATTGAGTCTGACAATAAAGAGGCTTAGTACATAATAACGACCCAACACAGGAAGCATCCTTAAAGTAAGGACTATGCAGCGCAGTGTTTGAGTGACTCATTAGCTGCAGCATCTGCTGAAGGAAAAAGCAACACCATATACAGTACCTGGAAACTGCACTGAAACATTCAGAAAAATTCTGAAATTGCAAACTGTTGAGCCTTTAATCATTGTTGTTGGCCAAGCCTTGTGGGTGATATACATACTGTATAAGCAACAGGATAAGAAGTTTTTTGTTTTGTTTTTTTCTTTTTCTTTTTTTCCCACGTAAGTATATCAACCACTATGGCTGCTACACACACACACACAGAAAAGCTGAGAAGACATTTTGCATTTTTAAAAATCATCTGAAAGCTGATCAGTTGGAAACAAGAAACTTTTTGGGAGCAGTTTGAACAATGCTCAGCAAAAGACCCATAGTGTGCTAAGAAAATACCCCTCACGCTACAACACTACATCATCATTTTTGTCATGTTGCTAACACTAAATTCCTTCTCCACCTTCCTATTATCTCAGTTAAAATCAAACCTTGTTACAAAAGGCCACCCAGATCCCATCTCTTACCCATTCTGATTCTCTGCTTCTACTTCAGCTAGTCGTCTCCACCACGTCTAGATGCCACCCAGCATTAAGTTACTTTCATTTTAACAAGAGTGTACATTATTTGCATTATTGATGCTTTCCTCTGAATTGTGCCTCCTTCTATGGAATGGCACATATTACTGGAATGTGAGCTCAATGCATTCATGATGTCAAAGCCTGATAAGATGGACGTTGTGGGAACTGTGGTAGTTCTTTTGTGGAGGAAAACAGCTGTGTTGAATAATTCATTCTAAAGTTAATGAACGTCATTAGTGGATGAGCATGATTTTTTCTGTGCTCTTTGTTTATCTGTCAATTTATAAAGCACATTTTAAACAACTCTGCCTAGACCAAAGTGCCGCACAGCAACGTCAGAATATAAAGACATATGTCCATGATTTATTATTTTTTTACATTTATTTAATAGAAAACAACAACAACAACAAAAAAGGCCAGTTCAGAGAAGACAAAAAATATCATGGCTACATCAGGAAGTCAAGTCTTTTCAGAAGTAAAAGCCATTAAAAATGTATGTTCTTGTGTTTGTTTTAAAAAAAACTATCCAAAGTCTGATTTTGTAATTTGCCTTGGTAGTACAATAAACTGACATACACACTTCATACATGTGTCATGTATGTAGTGTGTGTATTGTCAGTATCTGACAGTTTTCTATAAATAGTATCTACATCTGGAACGAAAACTGTACGCAGTTGGCTCAACACATTTATTTAATCCCCCCTGCATTATGTCCATAAAGTTCCAGATTTGTACTATATTTATATGTCCTGCAGTTCTTACTGTATTATGCTTCTATATATTTTTTTCAAAGTGTTTCCAATTTCTATTCAAATGTTTATAAACACAGTGACAAAGGCATTTTTAACATGTAAATTTTGTAATGTCAGAATTTTTTTTATGTTAAGTGATTTTTAAACGGCCATTATTATTATTATTATTATTATTATTATTATTATTATTAAGTGCATGCTGAGAACCTAGTCCTCTAGTATATACTGTATAAAGATTTACATATCTAGTAATGGTTGTTGTGTTTCGCTCTGAATGGATGAATTACTGTTTTTTTAACTATCATTCAACGTTGAATTATACGGTATAACATATCTGATTTTATTTTTTTTTTCACTTCCAAGTACTCACAGAGATGACTCCTTCAATTTGCTCATGGACTTTAATTATAGGGACGCACCATCACATCCAGTGAAGGATAGCCTTACGGATGGCAGCAGTGGCCCTGAAGCGAGGTGTCTAGCACAACAAAAGTCTCCATTCTGCCGTTGGTGCAGACAGATTTTATTCATTTGATCATCAGTGTCATGGCAGTGGCATGTAGCCTGTTGCCCTCTCTCTCCATTTTGTTGCTATCTATTCCTCCCCATCTTCAGTTCTGTCACCTTCCTGCCAGTTTCCAATGTCACAGTAATTCTGTCTACAGTTTTAAAAACTTTTTGTTTGTGTAATGTCACGGAAGGAAACAAGGTCAAAAGTGTAGATGTAGATAAATATTAAAAAAATTACTATTTTATTTGGTTCACAGAAAAAAAAAAACATTATTAATTTAGTCAAAATTTTAATCTAGGCAACAAATCAAGGAAAAGATTTGCATTTGACATGACAGTTCAGTCACATTGCACTTTGTAATTAGAGTGCTTGTTTTTAATTCTTAGTTTAACAACCTCTCACAGGCCTTAACACTTCGAGGCTTATACATTTATGAATATTTACAAACATACTCTTTATCTACAAGCTTGTTCTGTTACATACACTCTGAGACAAATGAGACATGAGTGGCAATTTTGGCGTTCAACGTCTTCTGCATGTGGACCATCCACTTCTCCTCCCATCAAAGCAAACCTCTCGTGTGTTAAACATCGCTGCTCTAACCAAGAGCAGCGATGATGATGATGATGAACACGTGGATCAAGATAAATATTGCAAAAAGAAAAATAGAATATGTTCAATGTCACCTTCAATGTAATATCAGCAGTAGAGTTTTGGTGCTGCTTACTGAAACGACATGTTCCATCCATCAGTGGGGTTGGGAGGGTTGCTGGTGCCTATCTCCAGCTAACGTTCCGGGCGAGAGGCGGGGTTCACCCTGGACAGGTCGCCAGTCTGTCGCAGGGCAACACAGAGACACACAGGACAAACAACCATGCACACACACACTCACACCTAGGGGCAATTTGGAGAGGTCAATCAACCTGACAGTCATGTTTTTGGACTGTGGGAGGAAACCGGAGTACCCGGAGAAAACCCACACATGCACAGAGAGAACATGCAAACTCCATGCAGAAAGACCGGGACTGGGAATCAAACCCAGAACCTTCTTGCTGCAAGGCAACAGTTCTACCAGCTGCGCCACTGTGCGGTTGGTAGAGCAACTGCACAGTGTTCCTCACACAGTAAATAAAATAGCAGCTCCTGCTCATGTAAGCTGAGGCTACTCATGGTCTGGTCCTACAGTGACAGGTGAGCCTTATCTTCCTCTCAGTTTAAACAATATTGCTGCTGAATTAGAAGAATTGGTTTGAGTTGCCATTCTCCTGTGTTGCCTTCAGATGCATGGGAGTTGAGGGAATTTGCTGTTGTGTCCTCAAACTAAAAAGTATTTTTCTTCTTTACCTGCAGCTCTAACTTCTGCCATGAACAGAGGGAGAAAAGGAGGCAAAGACCAGGCTTCTCCCCGGGCCCCCTTCCAAAACGGTAGAAAAGGATTTTGTAATCTGCAGGGCCTTCTTTTACTGCTCGATTTCTTTCGTGCGACTTTTTTTTCTTCACCTGAAATAAAAAAGAAAAAACAAAGTTGAATAGGAATATGTTTCACCCACATTGAGTGCTGCATAAAATTAATTTGCAGTAGTTGTAGATATTTATCGGCTTCAGCTCTGGTGGACAACGACGAGAACACAACATGCACACGGTAATTTTCTATAAGGGCTCTGTACTCAGGCCTGCTGCAGTGAACACCTTTCAGTTTTGCTTTACAGAAAAAACACATTTACCAATTGATCAGTTGAAAGAGCTCCCTCTTGATCCAGCAATTTAGGGCTGATGTCTACAGCCTTAGTCAATGTAAAATAAAAAATAAAACAATCCAAATTTTTTCAGAAAGGTATTATCAGAGATTGTTCTCTAGTACAATATGCAGGATGCTGAGCAACGCCTACCCCACATGTAGCTCTAAAGCTCGGCCCTGGGAGGGAGCTCTGGGTCTCAGTACAATGCAGCTGTCAAAACCTTAAAGGTGAACACACAAAGGAATGGATTTAATCACCTTGGTGTAACCCACATAAAGACAAAAAAACATCTAAACTCTGTGCTTTTGGTGTAACTGTATATACAGTGTATGTTCTCAGTGAGAATATCTCTCTGTTTAATTCTCTGGAGGACGTTTGCTGGTGAATGAATGTCAACAACATAGTGGTCAGTGCTTGCACAACAAGGTCACAGCTGTAAAAAGGGGGTGGGGGGGACATGCTTGTTGAATGGTTCAGTTGCTCTAAGGTTAAAGTGTTTGACTTTCATGGACAGGTGTTTTCATGAAAATATCCATGTGAGTTTTTGTGAAAGGTACATGTGTATGTACTGTGGCAGAGAGCGGTCAGATGTTTGCTCTCGGCTCAAACTCAATGTTAAATGTGCAACTCTCGTTGGTCTATCTTATTGTTAATATTCCTTACAGATGTTGGCAACATTGTGCTATCCCTTTTTCCCACCAAGCCGATGCACTATAAAGAAGAACTAATTTTATTTATTTATGAGTTCTTGTGGCTGTTTAAAGCTGCGATTCTCAAAGTGGGAGGCACACCTCCAGAAGGAATGAAGCAATATGTAAAGACATAGCAAGTCCAGGACAGTAAAGAAGAAAGACAATTGCAAATGTCTTTTAACATGCACTTTTTGAGAATGAGAGCTGAAAAAAACAAAAACAAAAGAAAAAACCCTAAAACAAAGAAAAAATATTTACACTGCACTTACAGCTGCAACGCCGTTAGGCTACTCTGTTATGGAACGGAAAACAAATGTAGGTCATTTTGTAGATTTTTAACTGTAAAACTTTGCACACCACATATAATTTTCATTTTACTTGACAACTATGCAATAGTTGGTGAGGATCTTTGACATGAAATCTCAATAAATAAATTGCATACATTGTAATGGGAAAAAGTTTTACAGGTATGCACACTTTTTTGAGTGTGCTGAGGTAAAGAAGTAAACAAATTTGTGTAAAAAGCAAACTTAATTTAGTTTTGATTAAAACAGCATCTCCTAATGCACAATTATGTATCAAAATGGTCAAATCAAATTTATGTTCTAACTGGAATACAAACATTAAAAAACTCTCATGGGAAGCTACAAGACTAGACTGATGAAAAAGTCCAGTGGCTCCATGAGCCTTTGTGCATTGATTTGAAAAATGTTTCAAAGGGAAATTAAGCCTGGCACATTTTTATCGAAAAGGACATTTGCTGTAGCTTACCTGCTTTATGATGACATTTTTTTATAAACAAGATTGAATTGAAGTGAATCAAATTTCACAGTCCTACAGCATGATCAAACATTTCTCAATTCACAAGGACTTCAAATGATTTAGACATGCTGTCATGCCATTGCAATAAAGGTGTTGTTTGCATGCTCAGGTTTCCAGGAGCTAAAACATGCCAATTATATAAAGCTGTGAAAACTGATGTTACTAAAATTGCAGTCCTCTAGCAATTTATATAATTTAGGACCTTAAAAGTGAGCGTCGGTTTTCAGAACATCAAATAATACTTAATAATAATAATAATAATAATAATCCTTGCCGCTATTATGCGGCACGTTTTTATGCTTCTATTTAAATGACTGTCTGTTTGTCAGATCTGTCAAAGACCAGGTCAAGGTAATTTTCAGAGGTAAGCAACCACTGGGAGTCGTGATCCACTACTAAAGCAAGATTATGGGTCTTTTAGAGATAATCTGAAATAACTGTGCAGTCTAACCTCAGACAATACACAGAAACACATTACAAATGCTAAATAGATGTGCAAATCAGAACACTGAGTGCACTCTTTTGGCACCACAAAGTAAATCCTTAGAATCAAAGTATCTTGTCCTTTTTGCCCTGTTGGAACACCATTCTGTGTACTTGGATCAAAGTTGCCAGCATTCACATGTTGGCAAGTTATGTATTGGTCTCAGTTTAAAGAAATCTCCTAAATGCCTTTGAGCTTTCTTCAGATTCACCAGCTTCCCAACACCTTAGACAGTGGTCAGCACTGTGTAAACTGACCTTTAAAGTAATTTATGTAAAGTCTGAATTCATAGACTAAGATTAGTAGTCTATGAATTCTATGGATAGAGAGACTGTTCCTTGTTGTCTCCTGTCTTTAACACGTTATTTATTTAAGGATTCTGCTGTGCTAATTAACATTTTTATCACTTTGCAGTATTCTGCTTTGTACCAACTCAACACCTTGATATGATTATCTCCTTTGTGCTAAGATATACTTTATCTTAATTAAAAAAAAAAAAAATGCTAGGAAGGTTGTTCTCAATTAAACATATTCCTGCAGTGAATATATTCTGTAGTGAAATAAAAAATAAATCTGAATTCTAGAATAGAAAGTTCCCTAATAATACTTTGAACTTTAAGTTTCCTTTTTCTATCCTGGTAAGAACCAACCCCTTGTTCTTCACTTTACTTCAGACAGAGGGTCTGGACTCCTGGCTGTTGAGAAACGATTGTTTCTTGGAGACGTGGACGGTGTTGAGGTTTTAAATTTTATCCAGTCGCTAAGGATTGCCATTGATATATGTAATGCATTGACACTATGAAGCTTACCGGAAATTGTCTGCACTGCAAACAGCCATCCACCACTGTGAAGAGGGAAGTGCCTGGCTGAACGAGATGGTTATTGATGTTAATTTGACGTTAGGAAGCGTTCAGTGCGAACTGAAACGCTTTGTTCACTTCTACAGGCAGACTACACTTCTAAAACAGTGCAGTTTGCTTCGGTTGAAATTCGACTGGAGGAATCCAAGTCAATGGAAGAAAGTTCAGACTGAGCTGTAAAAGCCATGTTTGAATCGAGAGGAATAGCGCAGGAAGGCAATGAACAGACCAGTGTAGTTCAGTAGATAAATACATTTACTTGTATCCCTTTTGATTATTGTCCTTTGGGCTCTCCTTATTATATTCTTGCCATTCTCTCTTTGTGCCTCTAAACACACTCTCTCACAGCTGTCATATATTTAGTTAATTAGCCTCACAATTTTCTTGTAATCACCAGTAATTACTCCCACCCTGTCTATATATGCTTCCTGTTTTTTTTGTTTTTTGTTTATTTTTACAGATCATCTTCTTGACATTAGCTATTTCCCTATTGTTATTATTTCTTTTGTCATTTCCATTTCAAAGTTTGTTCATGTAAATTAATTTTGATACATAAACGTCAACATATTTTTGCCAACCTCCTACGTCCGTTTGAGTAAGAATCTAAATTTGACACAGCTTATAGTTTGTTTAACCATCAAAGTCCTTCAGGGATAAAATGCATGCTCTTAAATGTTTTTTATTCAGCCCCTTTACTCAGAGCTTCATCTGACAAAAATCACTGTTCATGCAAAATGAATGACACATGTATAAGAGAAGAAGATAGAATATAGTGGCAGAGTGACTTTTGTTTTGCTGTCCCTCTTTATGCAGTCTGCATACTCCGATTCAGTCAAACCTCTTCGCTGAAATAACCTAGGCATTCACGCACCCTGGTGCGCAACCTCAACTTGTCTTTTAAATTTAATTTTGCTGGATTTCTCACTACTTACTTTTTCTGAAACAATAAAGTCACTGAGGAGATGACGGCAAGCAAAACCATAAAATCCTCAAATTGTCTGAGATACCAAATAGTATTTTCACTCTTACATCTCCTGCAGTGCCTGCTTTCTTAAATAAAACTTTGTTTTATAATTTCATATATGATCAAGCATGTCTGAAACAACATCCTGCTTGCTTTTGCTGCTCCCTCGACTCAAGAGGCCTGGAAAGTTGTGGTTCCGTCACTAATCTGGGTAAAACAATAAGATCATAGTTCAAAAAGCCTATAATGGCATACTAGGGTGCTGTCGACAGATTCCCATTGGTAATGTGATCAGCTTGACTTGTAATGTTGTGGAGTATTTGCTGGCAGTGATCATACTTTCCACATTGTTCTCCTATTTGGGAGAATAATGTGTACAAAGGTCTGTGCTTTTGAGCCAGTCTTACAGTTGTTGGTTGTCTTTAGTTATTTTCAGCCTGTCCTCAGTTGTGTGTATGTGTGTTCAGATTAGAACATGGTAGCATACCTAATTTGATCACAAATTAAACCAGGCTACCGCAGCGTGTTTGTAGTGTTGAAAAATTCCACAGCACAAGTAGTGCGTCTGTAGAGCTGAAAACTCAATGTCAAAAGATCGCCGATCAGTGGGTGGCGGTGGGTGGGGTCACAAGAGTGACCTTATCGCTGATACTGCTCCATGATTTTCCACATTCTCCTGTATTTTTAAAGGTTTTTGTGGCACAAGTGGACTTTATTTGCAGTGTGTTAGATAGGAAATGGGTAGAGAGACAGCAGATGAGATTCAGCAAAAGTCCCAGGGTTTGAAATCAAAGCACAGAGGGAAAAATACAGCAAAAAAAATTTTGATAACCTGGATGCACAGAGGACCTTTATGCTATATTTGATTAGATTTTAATTGGGCATTTTATGAACAACCTTGGGCCATTTTACAATCCATTCCTGTTAAATCAAGAGACATCAAAATGCATGCCACACGTCCTCACCTCACCATCACCCGCCTTGAGTTTCGGATTAATTGGATAATCATTTAGTACATTTGGCTACTCCTCCTCTGTGACCAAGGTCAGGAAAAGTAAACTCTGCCCTCAGTAAAATGCCAATAGTCCCTCCCACTGTAGCAGAGACATGCTGAAAAGTTTGCATTGCTGATGATTAAACACACTGATTCCCCATCAGGCAATCACTGCATGAACTCCACTACTTTTTTTTACATATCTAGTTCCAGCAGTCACGTAGAGGAAAAGTTTGCACTATAGTTTCTATGTCTTTATAAACTCAAACATTTGCACCATAATTTCTGACACAAAATAAACCACAGATGTACTGGATTTACTTCAGATCTTTGCTAGCCTTTCAAATAGTGTTTTTCTCAGTTCCCAAAGCATATTCAAGATTTATTAAGGTCTTCGCAAAAATTTATTTTACAGTACTTCTTCTACAGATGTTCAGATTTCTCAGAAGAGGTTTTGAAATAGTAGAGGTAGTGAAACGTCCTAAAAGAATCATCTAAAAGAACAAGTAAACATAAAAAACAAAACCTTATTCTAAACTGTCTCGTTATCTTGTACCAAATTATAATAGGTATCTGAAGTCACATTACAAGGCAATTTTTTTACAAGGCAATAACAAAATTATACAGAGTACATTCATCCATCCGTTAGCTAAACACACTGATCCTTGCAGGGCCTTGAGGAGGCTGATACTTCTCCATCGGGTGAGAGGCAGCGTACACCCTGCACATGTTGCCAGTCCATCACAGGGCTTCAGAATACAATTATATTCAGATAAAATTCAAATCAATCCACTTCATTTTAATACAATCCAGTCAAGCATAATGTCAAATTGAATCCAAGTTAAAATAAATACCAGTATTGTCTTTCCAGTTTGTGATAGAGTAACTGTCTTGTAATTGGACATTTGTAGCTTTCATTCCAGTTTCCATATATCAATGTTCTGCAGGACAGGGATCTTAAACTGAAGTTCCCTACATGTGTATCTGTGCGTGAATGCGTGTCCGTTTCTGATTGTGAATGTAAAATTGAGCGCACAGTGCTTTGTGTGGTCAGTATGGCTGCGTTCACACTGCAGCCTGAAGTGACCCAATTCCAATTTTTTTGTCAAATCGGATTTTTTTGCCAGGCCGCTCACACTGCCAAACATGCAAGACCTGTATTGTGCAGTCTGAACGAGCAATGACCTGCAAGTGTCCTGCATGCTCAGTAGAGGGCACAATAGCGTCAGCGTTCTCAGTGTTCTGCCAATCGCCATAAAAAGAAGAAGTGCTCAGTGTTTGTGGAAGTAAACATGGAGGCTAACGGTGGAGCTTAGCATACATATTTGAAGTTGTTGTCCGACCAGAGCAGCATATTAACAACTTAGTCCTCATATAGTCCGTCATAGTTGTTGTTTTTCTTCCTACTTGTGAGTATCAGGACGCAGAATAGTGAGATTTGTTGAGTATCAGTGACGTTCAGTTTGGATGAATGCGACCTGGACGTTAGGTCACATTTGAATCGGATATGAATCGGATACGGGTTGCATTCAAAAAGAATCCGACCTGTGCTGTTCAGGCTGTCATGAAAAGATCGGCTACAGGTCGCATTACGTCAAAAAAATTGAGAATTGGGTCACTTCAGGCTGCAATGTGAACGCAGCCTATGACTAGAAAGGCCCTATATAAATTTAGTCCAACTATGAGTCCAAAAATAATTTGAATAAATGCAAAATTAGGCTTAGGGGTATATAGTGGATGCAAATGTTTACATGTAAAAGTTAGTGGACCCTCAAGTCAATAAAGTGAACATCTTTTTTTTAATCACTTACTCCAGATATTTGTTTTCATTTGACCACTAGAGAAATTCCAGGGGTATTGCAATAAGTAGTTCATTCTAAAAAGTTTTTCTAGATGGGGCTCAGTGTCCAGAACTGAAATGTCATGCTGGACATTATTTGCTGCATTGTGATATTTGAGGATTATGTTGTTATAAAGATTATTCTTCTATTTTCTAAATCAGCTTTGTCCTGTTCAGGGTTGCAGGGGCAAGGGCCTTGAGCCTCTCCCAGCTGTCACTGAGAGGAAGGCGGAGAACAAATGGTATAGGTCACAAGTCCATCACAAAACCAACCCAGATACACACAAGACAAACAGCTTTTAGGATGAAAGTGTGCACGGTCACACCCACTGCTGAGGTCATTTTGGAGTCATTGGTCAAAATCAATCATGCATGTTTTTCAACTGAGAAAAAGATGCACACTCCATACCGAAAGGCCCGCTTTCGGTTACTGTTACCATGATTTTATATTTTTAAAAATGTATGTGTCTTTTTTATTTTTAAAAAATCTGATTTTTATGTACTTGCACTTTGTACTTAGCCACAGAAAGCTAAAACAGAGGCTTTAAAAGATAGACGGGGTCAATGGATGTACAGATTGAAAACATTATTTTAAGTGAAGTTTATTGATATTAGTTATGATTTATATTCATGCTTTGTGTTTATGCAGCATTTGCAACAACTCCAATTTCAGTAGGAATACCTGATAAATTGAATCAATTAAAGTATACATAAACAGAATAAAAATTATCAGATTTTCTCTCAGTGGCTCTGCAAGATATGCAGCACAAACAAGCAAACCTGATTTATATGAAATGAGAGAGTATTTTGTGAGTCAACTGGAAATCATTGGCAATTTTTACATACTATTTTTAGTCACTTTAGACAGGAATAGGGTAGGTGAATAAATTGTACATTAAATTTAGTGAAAATTATATTGACAAAGACATGAAATCATAGAGCAGGAGTGTCGAGCTCATTTTTATTTGGGACCACGTTAAAGTCATGAATGTCCTTCACAGAAGGTTTTTAGCTGGAAAAACATTGTTTATAGAATATATAAAATATCAGTGTTTAATTGAAATTGCTGGCATTTTAGCTAATGTTTGGATTTTACCGAATGCTAGCACTCAAGTCACTCTTAGCATATCAGATAATGTTGGTTTCTTCGAGTCAACATATTCTTAGTGCCTTAAACCTTATTGCAATTAGGTGTCACAATATTCAGCAAACAATACGATTCGATACGATACAATACATTTTGAAGATTTTCTGAAACATTTTAGATGGACAGGGTGATTTTGATTACATTGATTACATCAGACACCGTCAGTTTTTTTTTCCTGAATTCCTTTGGCCAAACTTTTTCAATTGATGTCGGAATTGCCTTTAATGTATGTTACTTGCATTTTCCCGAAATGACCATTTTGTGTTAAGATTTGGGCTTTCAACTAGTAATTATAGAAATTCTGATCTACAGGATTTTGAATACATTGAAGGCCTTTTTTTTGTACACACATAACAGTTTTTATGCATCTTGCTCAGAAAAGGATGACACATTTTCCTGCACAGAATACAATCGTTTCTCCTCTTTCAAACCGCAAGCCAAGTAGCATTACATCTCCAGAGAACAACAGAGATGACTGCACACATTGTCTTTGCAGTTCCATGTCTTTGGCAAGGGGGCACCCACAGTTTACAAGGCTTGCCTTCAATTTTACTCATCAAACACTGGTTGTGTACACAGCCCATTCAAGGCGGAGAAAACGCAGCAGAACGTGACAAGAACATCAAGTGTTTGGCTATCTGGGTAGGAAGGGTTCTAAACTATCGCTCCTAAGTGATCATGGACATGTTATTCCTATTTCGGCTTGGCACACTCCAAGAATATCTTGAAGGACAAATATGTGCGGCCACTGATCCCGTGTGTTTCTATTACGCTGGTCAGATTTCTTGTGTAAAAAACATGACATTTAATGTTTAATGAGCAGCCATTTTAAAGATGATGATTGATTTAAAGCGCCTGCTACTATCTGAAATCTTCCTCAATGCAATTTAATTTCCCCTCCGTTCTGTTACCAGTAGGCCTGTCTTGTTTGTGACCTAACAAAGGCTCATCATTAAGATTGAAATCTTCTGCACATAAATTTTTATTCGAAATCAATGCAGTGACCTTCACCACGCACAAGCAAGCTCAGTGTCAAACATATCTCAATTGGAGGCACTGTGTTAAACAAATGTTGCATATCTTTATTGACGAGTCCATTATGAAAAATAAAGAAAAAGTTCAAATCTGTTTCAAGCAATCGAAATAAAACTCTTGTCAAAGAGTGTTTTGTACTTTCTCTTTCTATAAACAAGAAAGTAAGGTGGGAACATCTTTCAGCTGAACGTATAGAGCCAAAAATATTGTTCCTGTTTGAGTATTGCCCCAGGCTCTGCTTCATGGTAGACAGATGGAAGCAAGCACTGCCACAGCATGTACTATTGTCTTCATCAAACAACACACAAAGGACAGTTTAACAGTCAGTTACTTCCATGGGAGGGTAACATTTTCCAGAGAGCCGTGCTGATAAAACTTAACTATCAGTTTTAGAAAACATGTATAACAATGACAACAGTCTTTTCTTTTTTTTTAATACTTGTTACCTTTGTCATTTTCAAGCATATGTCCTCATATGACGGAGATAGTAAATGGATGAAAAATGTTCCTGTTATGACTGCTGTCTTAAGGTGCTCTGTTTTTTTTCTTTCTTCTGACATGTAAATTTAAGTGTGTAGGTGCCCTTCTGCAATTAGTAGATTCAGAAGAAGGAGAAGACGAATTGTGGCTTAAGTAGAGATGATGGATAAGGACGGCTGTTTTCATGCACACAGATGTCAAAGGTTGTTCCTGGAGTATCCCAGCCTTCCCATCAGTTTGGATGTCATAGATTCAGATGTACCTGAATAGACTTTGGATTAAACCTTCCGTGCATTTTGAATAAATTCTTTGTCTTGATATCAGTGACTTTTTATTTCACCTTGTCTCTTCTGCCACGTGCTTTGTCCAAATGACATTCTGATATCCTTACTGTCTGTCCAGGTTAGGTGGATCAGTGAATTGATGTCTCAATCATTCTTGGCACACAGCTTAATGTTATCCATGTAAAGGAGGAAACTGATGGTTTTAACAAAATTAGTATCCATAACGGCGCTTCGCGATGATCTGATAGAGACGGTTCAGATCTATGCAGAGCAGCAGCAGAGAATGAGTATCACCTTGGTATAACCAACACTTGAGGATAATTTAGACAGCGATGATAATTTAGTTCTTTATTAATGATCTAAATAAATGATCTAACTGTTGATGTTAAACTACTTCAAACACTCCAGGATCCATTTGTGTGGCATTAAGTCACACCCTTCCTTGTAGTCAGTGTCTGCAGAGTTAGGTTGTAGGTTTTCAATGGTTCCATAGATCACAGATCCTCCTTCATAGAGCTGAGCAGCATTATTCTGGGCTTTCAGATATTTAAAAAATGCCTAAAATTCCTCCCCTCACATAGAGCTGGCAACGGTCATCTAATAAAACTTACAGTTAACTTGTTTAAAGTAGAGCTACTTCCCCTTTAGCTAATATAAACGTAGGCTGCAGAGGAATGTCCCACGATGTGCTTACCACCTCTCCTCAAAATTCCTTTCTTCTCCCTTTACATGTTTGAAAATTGTTTTTATTGATGTCATAAACCTGTTCTTTTTAATGTCTTTAATTTCGTATAACATGTGCTGCTGATCTGGCAGTTCTTTATTTTGTGTTTGTGTCTTTTCTGTTCTCTCACTCTCCCAGCCAGCCAAGGCAGATGGCTGTCCATTATGAGTCAGTTTTGCTGGAGGTATCTTCCTGTTACAAAGGAGTTCTCTTCTCTCCTGTCACCGCCCGTCCATGCCGACACGGGACGGGAGGGTTGAAACAACGTGAAGATCTGATGAAATCTGTGGACTTCCTTTGTCACAGTGTCTGGTGAAGATGGAGGACCCAAATGCAAAACAGCAGGTGGGAGGCGTAGATAAGGTGCCAGCAAACTTGCATGATTTATAAGAAAGTGGAAAAAGACCTAGAGCACGACTGGAACGGAAAAAAAAGACAAGAAAAATCCAATATAAATCTTTCTTATAAAGTGTGTTATGTAGAATTGGTAAAAGACAAGCTAATGACTAATAAAGAACAATTAAGTGAGCAAATGAGCTAATCTCATTATAAATACAGTTGGTCTATGAAGTCCTTAGAGGTTGGCTAGAGAACATTAGTGAACAAAAGGCATAATAAACTTTAGGAGAACACGCCAGGTGGGTTAGGAAGAGAGTTGTGGAGAGCTTCAAAGATGAATTATCATGTAAAGTAGTTGTTCAAGCTCCTATAAAACATTTTTCAAGCCATCGTGTGACAATGGAAAGAGAGCGGTCCACCCTGGACCAGCTGCAGAGACCCACCACTCAGGTGGATATACAGATAGTGGGAGAACTATTACTTATACACTTAAAAAGTGTGTTCATTATGCAAATATGACAAGGGGAGAGCCAGTCTTGAAAGAGAGCCAGAAGACATCCCTCTTGCAGTTGGTCATGAGTACAAAACTGAATGTTTTGGCATAAATTTAAAAACTGTATGACAAACAACAACACTGCACATCATCTTCTCACCTCCATCTATAAGGTAAAAGATGATGGTGGAAGCAAGAATTTGGTCAGAGTGAGATGATGGGAAGATGGATGGAGTTACCCTGAAGAAATAGAAAAAGACTTGAGACTGGGATGCAGGCTCACTTGGCTGTGGTTGTAATGTGACGAGGAAATGAATTCTTTTGAAAAGCACCATATTTAAATTGAACTGGACTTATATGAATATATATATATATATATATATATATATATATATATATATATATATATATATATATATATAAATTTATCATATGTATATATACATCTATCATATGTCCATCTATATCATATATGAGAGGGTTTATTGGCGTTTCATCATAACTAGGTTGATTTTCCTGGAATACTGTGGTCAGCTTCATCCCTCACAAAGGAAGTCTCACCAAAACATTTAAAAAGAGATTGTAAAAAAAAAACAAAAAAACATTGTTTTAATAACCAGTCTCTTGAAAACAACATAAACAGAAACACAATTAGAAACAATTATGTTTTAGTGCTCTGGTTGAGTTCCAGTGTTTCAATGTCAAGTTGCACTGATGCTTTTTGGCAACCTGCAAAAACACCTTGTTGCAGCTTTTCTTTGAATTTAATTTTAAACCCTCTGTGTGCAGGAAATGGAGCAGAACGCCAAAACACTTTCATGGAGTCATTATTTATTCATAGTCATTACATGGTCATTACCATGCACTCTTTCTACCCGTGCATTATAATGATCACTTGTAGCTTGCACTATTTATAACAAGGAACAGGTCTTAAAATACAGACCATTTTTCAGTTTTCTTGTAAATAGATAATTCAAAAGGAACTCTTGTTCATTTAAAGAATTCAACTTATTTGAAAAAAGGGGAAATGTGTTTGCTCTACAATCAAGAAAACATAATAAAAGAAAGCAACTACAAAAACAGCCCTTTTGATAAGATTACTATGACGTGCTGGTTTGTAAAAAAAAAAAAAAAAAAAGCAATTAGCAGTTTAGCAATAGCAACCGTCAAGGTCAAACATGACATCACTCAGCTGCACAGAAGGCATGAATATGTGCAGACAATGTTTGAATTTCTGCGCAGAACAATCAACAGCATAATATCTGTTTCTCATTGTCATCTGCATACATTATTCTATGACTGAGTGAGGACATGCAATGTGACAATAACAGTGGTTTCTAAACTGGCTGCAGTCTAATTGGTGCATTTCGGCTAGATAGCACTCAATGCTGGACCCTTCATTAGCCTCAAGAGTTGTTTACCTTCTAATGAAGTCTGTCTTATGCCGTTTTAGTGTGCTTCAACCTTCTCTGAGTGGACGTTACTGACAGAGGTCTTCTCAGCACTGCGATTTAATGTTGTCATTAGCTCCACTGGTAGATTGGTACCAAAGAAAATAACATGTTCAATGTTTCATACAGAAAAAACAACAACTTAGATCTGTAGGAGTTCTTTGCTACTTAAATTTCTAGAGTAACACATTATCTGTGGTCATGAACTAATCAGAGTTTTGATTTCATGGTGATACTTGATCAAATAGCCCCCAAGGCAAGTCCATGAATGTATCTAATATATTTCAGCAGAGATGGACGGACAGACGGATGGACGGACGGTCGGACGGACGGGATGAATTGAATACAGGCTAATAATCCTTCAATACCTGTCAGTCCCTATATAGAGAACCATTAGGTGCATCCATTTATTTTACTAGCAAGAGTAAATGATGTTGGAGCCAAATCAGATATTTTGACACAGAATTTAGCTTGAAATAGCTGTATGTTTATGTTATCAACATAGATATCAATCTGGTCATGTTCAGCAAACATAAACAGATTGCTAAAAAGAAAACTGTTCACACATGGTCAGTTCATATCAAATAAAAATATCAAACAGTCCTTTAAACAAGATATTACATGAATTCCTGTCATAGAAACAGTCTGTAGTTTGTAATTTACTTTCACTGACAATTGCATGAGATGAACATTGTCTCCTGCCTCGACTATAACACAAACATAAAGCAGCTGTAATGGAAGCCATTTAAGCAATTTGCAGAATCATGCAAAACAAACTATGCATTTTGCATATTCATGCCATGTAAAAAAAAAAAAAGAAAACATTCAAATATAATTTTCAAAGTATGATTTCAGACAGGATGTCTTTTTGTCTATCTTTTATTTCAAAAACATTTCATCTCTTTCCCAATAAGATGAAAGCAAATATTGAACTGTCCTCGATATGTCCACTCCATCTTTCTCAAATGTTTTTCTTTCTCCAGAGATCCTTGAGAAACTGTGAGACAGAGAAGCGGAATGAGAAAAGAACAGAGGCAAAGCAATAGTTTTTAACCCAATGTGGTAAATCTCAATGCGTCTTGAAAGTTGCCATGGATACAAACCAGGCTTGTATGAATGAAAAAAAAAGAAAATGTTTTGTCAGTATGTCTTCAACTTTTGAAAAATGTCTGCAATATTTTTAAAGAACATATCTTTGGACTTCTTCTGCAGTACTTTCAGAGTGACAAGCTTGGGTAACTTTGTTCTTTTTTTAGTTGCTGGAAGAAATCCAATATTAACAATTTAGGTTTAAATGTTAAAGAAAAGTATCCATGGCAACTCAGAGATAAACAAAGATGAAAGTACAGCAGCTGCTGCACTGTGGCCCCTTTAAACAAGTTATGCTGTTTAAGCTGAAAGGATAATACGAAATAAAAGACTGGCATTGAGCAGGGTATGGTCGACAAAGAAGCTTGTCTTATTCAATGCCTCTGAATGTTAAGATAGAGCAACCTTTCTATTTAGTTCTGCAGCTTCATCCCTTTACTTTGCATTTTCTGTGCTGTGCTTCTCTGATAAGCCACATTAGTTAGTGAACTCTTCGTGAGAATTTTACCTTTATGCAGAGCAGGCCATGAATTCAGTGGGAGAGAAACAGAAAACACCACTGAAGACACAATTGAAGGCATTTTAAAACTGTACCCTCATATGTAACGCCCCGTCCAGTGTTGCTACTTTGGAATACTGTTTGAATTGCACTGATCACTTGTATGTCTTGATCTTAATTTTCCTCTCAACCATATATTTGGCTCAGTAAAAGGTTATATGCTACTGTATAAAGAAAGCACAGCTTTTTGGGTCTCGAAGATTCCATTTTACAGCGTATCCACACAAAGAAACCATCAGGATGAAAGCACAGGGCTTCCTAAATTCCAAAATGGCTTGAAAGCAAGACTTCAGAGTTTGCAGAGATGACATGTTTTATGCAAGCCTTGGTGAGGTCATAAACATTAACAAACTGTGCACCTAGGATGATAGTATTGTTTGGAAAATGTTTTATGAACTCTGGCCAGCTTCCATACCCTGCAGAAGAAAAGTTCAGGCATAAAGGGATTAAGTTTGTGTAAATCATATCAAATCTAAACGGAGTACACAGATGTTTGTGATTGTAAAATGACAAAATGTGGAAATGTCTTAGTAGTATAAATACTTTTGCAAGTCACTGTACAACAAAACCTATGTAGTTAAGCTTTTATCATGAATTTGTGTTGATTTGATAGAGCAATCATTTCTTTTTACCAGATTTTAAGAAGCAGATGATGAACTGGTGGTTTATTCAGTCAATGTTTCTTAATGTTTGTGTTTACTGTTTTTATTATGATTATAACGCTTATTTGTCTCTCGCTAATGGAAAACAGGAAGTAAAGCGATGGGCCATCTTGAATTTCCATAAAGTATGTATGTTTCTTTGTTTTGGTATTTATATTTGAATAATGTATTAACATTTCTGTTATCTTGCTTTTTAATCTAGTTTTTTTTTTTTTTTTTTTTAGACCGATAGCAAAACTTGTTTTGAAGCTGCAAAGCAAAAATTGCCTTTAGGCTAGTGGACATCAATGTGCAGCTGTTCATCAATGTGCACAGTCTTTTGAAAACAAATTAAAACCTCAAACTTCCAGAAGTAGTGGTTATCCATCTTCCCAGGATGCTAAATATTTTAATCACGTTACCTTTCAGTATGAGGAGTCTTTATTTTTATTTTTTTTATTGTGTTATGTCATGGGTAGCTTGTGTCATGGTGTTAAACATGTGGCACATCAGCAACAAGCTTTTCTTGAGTACTAGAATGAGTTGTAATTAGGACATGTCAAACGTCTGACAGCAAATAAACACTGATTATTATTATCATTAATATTTATAATCAGCTAGAATTGTTGTCTCTCAAATGGTGTACCTCACCTCTCGCCCAAAATGTCTCGTTGGAGATGGGCTCCCCCACTAGGGACAAGGGTGTAAAGAAAATGGACAGATAAAAAGAAAAGCTTTAGTACTCACAGGTTTACATGCGTCAAATACAAAAACGAGTAAGTAACATCTGTGATGTCTATTTCCAAGAAACCTACAAATTACCTGAAACTATAGCTGCTCTAAAACAGCTCTGAAAATCAACATGCAAAGGATATTTTTGGAGGGTATTAAATATTAGCTATTGGCATTACTAAAGGCTTAATTAAGCATATTTGTTTGTCTTATACCGTGTGTGGTGCAGGGCCCAAATGCAGGCATGAGGCAGGTAGATTTATGGAGCAGTGGAATATTTATTAAAGAAAATTGTATATACAAAACTGGCAGGAGACACAAAGGGAAATAACAAGGACACAAATCAGTGACACATTGATGATGGCAACAGGGGGCTCTGAACAAGACTGAGAGAACCCGGGGAGTTTATGCATACACAGGGAGGGAATGATTACTGGTACAAGGATCAGGTGAGACTAATTAACTTAATGCGGAGCAGCTGGGGGTTGGGAGGACTGAGGCTGGTATGGCATAAAAACACAACAATATCCAAACAAAACATAGTGAGAAAAAAAAAGAGCTGAATAAGAAGTGAATAATAGCTTAAAAATCAACATAAACCACAGAAGAAACTTAGTACAGGGAACATTTTTGATTGTTTTGGTAATGTAACCTGCCAAAAAAAATGTTGATTAAAATTTAATTGACTGATTTTAGTTTGGTCAACTGTTAGAACAGTAAGGTGGTAATAATAGTGCTCATACAGGTTGCATTAGAAATGCATCAACTAAAACTAAGACCTGCCTGCAGACTTGTGGTCTGCACCAGACTTGAATCTGTGCTACGTAACCAAGGAAAGGATTTGCATGCCAACTTGTTAAAGCAGATTTACTATTTCATTTATCTTTTTTTTCTTTTTAAAGTAAAGAGAAAACTACATGACCTCATGAATTGTGTTTCTTAAAATGTTTGAATTCAATTAATATTTGGCATATTTTATTAATTTGTTCAACTTTATTCAAGTCTTTTAGCTGTTAAATTTACCAATGTTTTAATCCAGGGAAAGGCCAATGACTCTTAATTGCAAACAAGAACAGAGATGAGAGGTCTGCCAATGCCTGACCTCAATGGTAGCGATTGCCAGAGCTGCCGTAAACGGGCGGCCATTTTAATGGTAATGGACTCAGCGCAAAATGTTTTAAGGCAGAGAGCAACTGCAATGACGTTCTTAAAGTCAAAATGAAAGCCTCTTGTTTCCGCAAAAGTAAAACAAAAAAGAACAAAGAATGTAATATTCCTGATCCCACTTTTGACAAGTAGGTTGACCAGTGTAACTTTATTCATTGTCTTTATTTTTTAGGGTTAATTAATATCTCACAATGCTTGCAATTCTGCACAGTCACAGTTAAGGTTTAATTACACTATTGTGATTAAGGAATGTTGTGTCTTTCTTTCTTTTTTCATTCTTTCTTTTCTTGTTCATTTTTTATGTCTTTCTTTTTTTTTAGCACATTCACAGATGCAAATTGCTTGTTTAGATTGAAAACATTTTTATTTAAATGCTTTACTCTATTCTAGCGTCACGTAGCCTTTTCTTGAATCAGCAGCAGTTGGTATCATTAGTTTCCAGCTAGATTTAGTAAATTCTTACAATCTTCACAACTAATGCAAAGGAAATGTGAACATATAATTCAATCTGCTTGCAAAAACTACAAGGTGATTAAATAGACAAATGTGAGATAGGAAAAGGTGTAGGTAGGAAATTAAATATGCAACAACATTTAACTTCCTTCTGATATTTAAACCTTCACAAAGAATAATGAATCAAAGCTAATAAAGAAACTAATGTACACTTAATTTTAGTTTTTTGTGTGTTCTCTAATTTATTGATAGATCGTGGAAAGTTACAGACTTCAATGTGTACACGACACATTGCAGTATGTATTTTATATATATATATATATATATATATATATATATATATATATATATATAATGTGTGTGTGTGTTAAGACTAGGGTGAGAAGAAATAACTTCTTGCATTTCTCTGTGGAATAATTTCAAATGACGTCTTGGCATGCTCATAACGTCCTTCATATATTTATACCTCCACAAAGAAGGTTCACATATCAGAAGGATCCTCTCTCTCTCAATAAGACATGATCAATCTTCTGAAGAGAATTAGAACTTCTCCATCCTATAAAGACGCCAAAGTTACAGTAGACCCCCTACTGGAAATAAAAAGCAGAGGCAAGGCTCGGTGTGAAAGAGAACAGTGCCCCCACTTAGCTTTCAGGCAGACTTCTAGACTACGGTGGCTACAGCACGCAACCCAGGCATCTCTGGTCCATAACACCTGCACGTCTACCCACTGTACTGTACATCTCCGACGAAAAGCATCTCTCCAGCGCAGTGCGGCTTTAAGAGCACCGGTGGCTCTTAAAGCTGCGGCTGGCTCCTCCTTCCGCCTATGATGTCAGTCGGAGGGAGAGCGAGAGGGAAAGAGAGGTGGGCAGCATTGAGGAGCTGAGTTCATACTATACTACTGAGACATCTACAGCTTAGCAGACAGATACGGTGAACCGCCTATCCCGGCTCCTGTAAGTGATGCTGCACTGAGGCACACTTTGATCCAACTCCACTGGGGGGGGCGATGCGCTCTCTGCATCCCTCATTTAAGAGTTTTTTATTTTTTTGTTTGTTTGTTTGTTTTTTTCTGTGTGCGGAGCTTTAAATCAGTTCAAACAAGTGACTGTTGAATAAATTAGCTTCACGCTTTTTTTTAAATTTTTTTAGTTGGTTTATTAGAGGCATATTGTCTTGTTTTTTTCCTTTTTCTTTTCTCCTTTTTTTTCGCCCTCATGGATTGAAGTTGTAATGTTCGCACAAAGAGGCGTTTAGCACACGTGTGGGTGTTGTTTCAGCGTGAAAACCGCTGGTAGATTTTCCAAGTCAAATTAGGTTAGCGATACAAAGTTTATGTAAAGCAACCATGGATCATTGCGTGTCTCCGGCTGTGGGATTGTGAGTCCAAAGCCACCCGAAGAGGAATTACTGCAGCCTTCCCTTTTTTTTAAAAAAAAAAAAAAAAAACAACAACAAAAAAAAATAAAAACACGAAGTTGTTGTTTGTTTGTTTTTTCTTTTTTATTAAACGCAAGGATCACATTTTTAGCACAAGGATAAGTTTTTTGTAGTGGATTTTTTTTTTTTTTGTTCCTACTTCGCTCGTGCTTCACTCCCGAGTCAGATGAGGATCCTTTCTCTCCGTTTCCCCCACTTCAGATTAATTCATGGCACTTCTTTTTTGTGAGTCAGAGATGTCTCATCGCGGCGATACTCACGGTTAATTTTTCAGCATCTCCCAGCACAGAAGGTGAGCTTTTCTTTTTATTATTGTTCCTAGTCCTGATGGTTATTGTCACAAAATGTGCGTCTTCAAATTATCTGACCGCTCGCGCTGCTCTGTCTCCTGAGCTCAATTAGAAACGTCGGATGCTGTGGCTTATTTGGTCCGTATTAAATCAAATAGCTGTCCCAGTACAGCCACGGACCATAGTTTCTCTGCACAATTACTCAAATTTGAGAGAGGATGGAAGTGGCATTCTTTAGGGTGTTTAGATGTGTATTTTTATTTATTTATTTATTTCGCGCGAGCGATTCAGTTTCGGAGAGGCTTCAAATGTACAACAGAAGGAAAATGGAGTTCACTGAGAATAAGTTGTCGCATTATGAAAGTGTAGTGCGTAAATGGCAACGATTCCGGGCGTCATTTGGCCGTGCTTTGTGCTATAATGCCCAGAGTAGTCGCCCTCCTTTTCACGAGCATCCAACTGCAGGACTTTTCAGACCGGCTTCTCCACATCTTGGCCGCTAAACTCGATGCGTGGGTGCGCGGCAACAGTGCGCTCCTGCTCGAGCGGTTCACGTGTCGCAGACCTCAGGGGCGATCGTCTTATTCTGTGCCTGTGCATATATATATATATATATATATATATATATATATATATATATATATATATATATATATATATATATATATATATGTGTGTGTGTGTGTGTGAAGAAGAGTGATGTCTCAGTGGGTTTGTTTGCGAGGACCTCTGAATAAGAACAGTGATGTAAAATGTGCGTTGAATATTCCTCCTGAATAAGCAACAGTGCTTCAGTTAAAGTTCTCTGATTAAAGGTTAAAAGCAAAGAAACCAAAACAATAGGAAGGAAACGATCACGTATTGTGAAAATCTATTCCCAATAACATGTTGCATATTTGCTTAATTTAAGTTCATTTCGGTCTAGCCACTTGCAGGGGTACATTTGCCATGGAACTCAGATTACCCGTGGTCATATGCCTGTCTGGTATCTGAAATCTTATCTTTACTTTGCGGCTAGTTTTCACCTTACGCTGTAATCCTGCCTAATCCTAGCCTCTTCTTAATCCTAAAAAAACTCATTTAAACGATTACACAAAGTTTAGCCTATTCTAGGCAGTTCAATGACAGAAAACATCACAGTTTTACTAGAATGTACTTTAACATCAACGTCTTTCTCCATCAACCCATATGTGTCAATATATTAAAATGACTACCCAAATAACTAGCCATTTGTCCAGGCTACACTAGAAAACTAAACAACAGTAGATTTATAGCGTTGTCCTGTTTCTCTAAAGTGTCATATTTATATAATTATAAAGTGCAAAAACAAACAGCAATGTATGTATTTTATTGCATGTCAATTTTTCAGAGGTATTTTTTGTTTTCAAAAACAGTTTTTTTGCATTATTTAATATTTTTTATATATAATTTAATTTAAAAAATACATTTAAAAGTCATATTCAAAAAATATTTACTGTGTAACAAAGATCATATTCACAATAATGTGGATGCATGGACTTTGCGCTTCAAGTCAATGTAAAATGCAAAAAATTGTCTTGTTTTTCTGCTAATGAAAATGTTGATGGAATATTACTAACGTATCAAGCAGTTGAACCCTTCAGGATCCTGTCCTGTTTATGAATTATCACACTGACTGAAATCAAACTTGGGTTTCTTTTGGCGTCAGTACTGTATTAACATTTTACATTTTAATACCAATTTCCAAAGAAACGGCTACATCACAAATCGTAGTCTGAATTTGGCCACGTAGTAGTAGTGTTGGTTAAAATCGTATTCCTTTACTGTGTGGGGGGGAATAGTTTTGTGTTTGTGGACTGAAAAAGAACTGTCTGTGTTTGACAGAAACATGTTTTGTCAGCCATCTGTGATCCTTAAGGCTCTTAGGAGAAAAGAAAGAACAAGGAGAGACAGTGAAGTCATGCATTGACCATTGCCATTTCGGTATTAACAGATGCAACTCCAACAATTAATAAATAAATCAAACTCAAGTTTGATTGAGTGATGCAAAACTCAGGTTGCATCATGAGTTTTGGTCTCAGGGCAACCACACTAAGAGTGTCCAATATGCCCATCTTCGGGGTGAAGGCAGGGAGTGATAGTAGGAGCATATCTCACCTCTCACTGCCACCCTCCGTGGACGCAAACACCAAGAAGACCTGCCCATCATGCTGTCGTGTAAAGAGGATCTAGGTCTGGTCAGCCCCTTCTTCACTGTTTCTCCCAAGAGGGAAGTTTGAGTTTGCCTACTGGATTCAACCTGCTGTCTGGGGGCTCAAAATAGAATTTCAGGAGACTAGTGAAATGTAAGCAATGGAGACACTCTGACTGACACCTCGAATCTCCCCACTTCCTTTTTTCCCTGCAGCGTTATTCCTTCTCTCACCTAGCTTATCCCTCATGGACAGGTTTGTAAAGAATTGTGACAAGTGAAAAGAAGTGCAAATGTTGGGAAATCATGGCACCGAGAAGGAAACTCGAATTAAGTTAATGAAATGCGAGTAGCAAATAAGTTTCGACCACGACGCGCTTGAGAGCACAGTTTCACATTTTAGTGCACCACTTGGAAGCGGACTGAGCTCTCATGTCTCGTATAGTAGAAAAATGTGCCTCTTTAAAATTACAATGAAGTGCAAAAGGTGTCATTTTTGTCACTACATTTGTACTCCAGCATGCTCTGAGTGTGAAAATACACTCTGCAACCTTTCATCCAGCAGAACATTATTATCACTTACAAGGAAGAGGAAATCTAGATCATCCTTTGATCTTTTTCTCCTTTTTCCTCTTGAGCGAATCACATCCCATTTAGGGATGTAATTTAAACTTCATTATACGTGGTGCGAGCTCAGCCCCGGACCATGTGGTGATCATCGCAGTGAAGCAATTGCTGCTCACTTTCCAAAAAGGTCCACACTTATGAGTAAAATGTGTCACTTTTGCTAATAGTAAAAGTGACACACTAGTTACTAACAGGATATAATTCTGTCAGTGTTTTTGACAGAACAACACATGCCCAGGCTGCATGTGTAGAATGAATGGAAAAAGACGCAGATCAATGTCGGGCCGTTCTTTTTTTTTTCTTTTTGTCCAACTGTACTGTAATGAGTCTCATGCGACTGCTTTTTGAGGCATGTGAAGTCTGTCTTTACATGTTTCATGAAACGCCTCACAATAGTTGCATATTTAAAACTGGCTCAATTATTAATTTTCTTTTTAAGTCAATCCCTCTTTGTCAGCTGGACGAGATCTTCAGTGAGCTATGAACATTTTTGATTTGGCAATTTAGAAAGACCCCTGTTGTGCTTTTCAGGTTTTTGAGGGAGTCATTGGTTTGAGGATTTGACTCATGTAGGTAGATGGGAATTTTGTAAGATATGACAAAAAAATAAATAAAAGCTCCACAGTAATCACATTTCCTGTTTAGTTTCTACAGTCATAATGTGCATGCAGACCATCACAGAATGTAGGCAATTCATTGTTGGAAATGCATGTCTGATTTCAAGAATACACAACGATATTATATCAATAGGAAAAGTCATATGTGATTAAAAAACACCCAGCGGGGTTGGACTTAAACACACAGTGTGAAATAGATGATGAAATTAGCTCTCACGTACACAGAACTACAGACGTGCAGCCGGTATTAATATGAAGAGGAAATATGCTGTACCTATGCACTGTTGGGTCCTCCGTGGTGTAATAAAACAGATCCAGTTCCTTGCAGATGTTTAAACACCCATTGAAATATTTCAGCTTTTGAAGCCACAGACTTCAGTATATGTTGGGTGATTTTATGTGAAGTTACCTATAACCTTAAAGCTGAAGAAAAAACTTCTACATGGTTTGTAAAATGTTTTCACTCATAAACATCTAAAAAGCACAGCTTGCCTGTATATTTAGCTCTGTTACTGCTGCACATGTTTTGGGGTATATTCCTCAAAAACAATTATTTTTGCTCATTCCTGTTATTAAAATAGCACATTCTCGATCACATTTTGATGGAGGCCCTCTGATAACATCACTTTTCAAAGTCTTGCCTACAATTATGAAAATGAGATCTAGATTCTAGCTTATGATCATGGTTTGAAACAAATCTATATAGCAGATCTGGATGTGTTTAAGACTGATCGTGCTGTAAGGTAAATCTTTCTCTGCAGTCTGAAGTGCTTGAAGCCTCGAACCAGTTTCCTCCAGTATTTCCCTGTAAATGGTATCAGTCATCTTCACGCCAAGTGCCAACAGTGACCCAGTCCTGTTGAAAACGACACATCACCCACATCATGATGCTGCCACCAGGTTTGATGGAAATAAAACATGTTTAGGGTGTTCTGCCACACAGTTTTTTGGCTAGAAGCCGGATTGATTTTTATCCTCATCTGAACAAAGCGCCGTTTTCCCTAAGCTTGTCGTGTCCCCTATGTGCGATGCGGCAAATTGCAGAAATAAAATCGTTTGGCATTTTTAAAACTATTTTTCAAAGGCAAAATGTATGGAGCATGTCTAATCTTTGTCCTCTCAATAGATTACCCCACCTGGATTGTGAATTTCTGCAGATCCATCAGAGTTGCAACAAGCTTTTTGGCTGCTTTTTTTGATTAATACTGATCTTACTCGCCGTGTCACTGTTTAGTTGATCGGCCATTCCAGGACCGATGGGAGTTCAGTCCTTTATGACGGACTGAACTCTGTAAACTCTGGGTGCGGCGTACCCAAATAGCCTAACCCCACTGTAAAGTTTTCCACAACTTTTATCCCTGATCTGTTGTGTTTCTTGGTCTCTAATAGGGACCACACAATATAGGGAAATCATGTAATTACAATACCATTGTGGAACATGACCACATCAGAAACTGAACCCATTTTTTCTTCTCATTCATCACAGTGTCTTCACAACACTGTGCGAGCTTTATCGTTATTTTCTGGCAAGAATAGAAAGCCACGCAAAATTGTCCATACTCCTGGCAGCTTTAGGGAAGTAATATGTTTGAGTTATATTCTCTCAACCAAGAAGTTTGTTTCTTATAGGAAATGAGAAAAGCATCTCCCAAAAAATACTAAGACAACTTTCAAGAGGTATTATTTTAAATAAAACAGCATGATTTCACAGGTATTTTTGACGATTCATTGTTGGTGATGAGCCTGCGATAGACTGGCGACCTGTCCAGGGTGTATCCCGCCTCTCGCCCGGAATGTTAGCTGGAGATAGGCACCAGCACCTCTCCTGCCCCCACTAAGGGGGCAGGAGAAAGAAAATGAATGGATGGATGGATGTTGGTGATGAGCTTCAAGTGGAATACGTCTTAGCAACATCCTAATCAAAAGCTCCCTCTACACTTTCTGTATCAGATTCATGTCAGGACTCTGGCCATAAGAAACAGATTGGTTTCCAAGGGCTAGACAGGAAACCTAACCTTAATGTTATTTTAAACCTGAATCTGCTAGGTTTATGAATAATTTTAGATTAACTCTCCATCCAGTGTGGGCACCAAAAGCAGTGAAAATCTGGCTCAGTATCCGTTTGCATGCATACATGATGCCTAAAATGCAATATTCAGTCAAATACTATATTAAACCAGTCCCTTGGAATTGCAGTGTTGCACACATTGATTGAGTGATGACCACTGTGATTTCGTATATTGTGCAGCTCCGTTCTTCTTTATACTTCTTCATAGTGTTTCCCACTAATATTCTCTACAAATTTCTGAAAACTTCACAGACCAGCTGTTTGTTTGCTGAAACTAAATTACGCACAAGTGGAGTCGAGAGTAATTTGTTAATATGGTCACTTTTTCCGACTGTACGTTGCGCTGACTTTTATTTAGGAATAAAAATGTAAACTGGGGCTAACTATCACTGAAAATCCCCATAAAATAAAAACCCGTTGTGGCTGTTGCATGACAAAATGTGAGAATGTCCAATTGTTGTCATTTCCTGTACAAGCTCTGTATAAATCTGCTCTCTGTTTATATACAGGTCCTTCATACTTTACATATCAGCTGCCAAAGGTTTATGGAAGCTTGTGGTGCAAATCTGAATCGACCTGTGTTGCTGTGATGGAAATTCTAGAATAAATTTGTTAAACATGCTTGATAATGGGTTCAATGAATGGATAAGTCATAATGTCAGCTAGCAAACCACACAAAGTAACTCCCCAGTAACCTACTAATTGGGTGGTGGAAAGCAGTCAATATTTTATTCTAGCATGCAGTGGTAAGAGAGGCTTTGCAGAGCACGACTCCTTTATCACACTCCAATGACCTAGTTGGGTTTTGGCAACTTGGGTTCCTGCCCCTTGGCAGCCATTTACACATATCAAACAGGCAAGACTTTTGTCAAACACAACAAGGGTTTGTCATTTCATACAAGCAGCCAGCTGGGGATTGTTTAGATTTAATGTCAGGGAAAAAGTCTGTTCTGAAGTTGATTGATGGTGGCTTTAACAAAGAGTTCCACTCTGTCGTCTCCTTCCGCTGTCGTTAGTCGTCTAAACAGAACTCTTATCATTCCGTGCTCGCTTACACACATGGGCGTACGTGAAATATGTGAGTGCTCCATTGTTTACATTCAGAGCAAATGAGGTTTTCCATTAATAGCTTCTGTCAGGCAGTACAAGTGCAAGTGTTCATGTGTGTTCTTGCATGAAAGCACTAACGCTTAAGGCTTAGTTCTGCTTCCTCCAAATTAGCTGGGATCTGGTGGTGAGGTTGCACTTCGTGGGGATACTGCTGCACCACTTTCGCTCATTCAGATCTAATCTTTTTTTTTTTTTTTTTTTTTTTTTTTGCAGAACACTTTTATCAAGCAAGGTGATGCATTAATAGACTCAACAAGTTTCATACTTTTGCATTAATCATTTATTGTAATGACGAAATGGATTTATGGCGCGCATGAACTGCTGACCTTTACGTGTGTCCTTGCTCAGCGGAAGTCATCAAAGGTTAATTGTGTAAAACTGCCATTAATTTGCTCTCAAAGACGTGGGAAGGATGTTGGCTCATAACTAGTCAGAATAAAGAGGTCAAGATGAAGCCTCTCCATATGGGAAAATATCACTAATTACAGCTGAACAAGAACACTCTTTAATTTTCTGCCCTTCCTTTTTTCTCTTCCCTTTCCCCTTTCTTGTGTGTCTTCAGAAAGAGTCGCAGCTGTAGAAGTGAAGCTCACACCTAATTTCGAGCATGAACTTGGCAAGTCAGGTGCATGTTCTGGTGGCCTTGCTCACCTGTTTGGTCTTATTATGCAAGGCCCAGGAGAGGGACTACATCGTGAAGGAGGAGCAGCAGGAGAACGTTCGCATCGGGAATCTGCGCAAGGACCTCGACCTCAACCTGGACCCCAACATCAGGCTGTCCTCTCCGCTGCAGTTCAAGCCTGTGTACAAGACGGGCGACGTGCCTTTGGTGAGGGTCGAGGCCAACACGGGGGAGATTTTCACCACCAATCACAGGATTGACCGGGAGAAGCTGTGCTCGGGGATCTTCACGGAGAAACGCTGCTACTATGAGATCGAGGTGGCGGTGCTGCCCGACGAGATCTTTCGATTGGTTAAGATCCGGTTCCTGATTGAGGATGTGAATGACAATGCACCCCTCTTCCAGTCCACCGTAATAAACATCTCCATCCCAGAAAACACAGCCATCAACACCCGATACCCAGTGCCATCAGCATTCGACCCTGATGTGGGGATTAATGGGATCCAACACTACGAGCTGGTCAAGGTGAGGATTTATTCTTATTTTAACTCATAAGTAGGATGTAAAATAAATAAAAAATTCCCCTAGTTTAAATTAGAACTAAGTAGAACCTTTTTTTTTTAGATGAAAGAAACTGAAATGTGGAAGCTGTAATTAGGGAAGTATAATTAGAGGTGTGTAAAAACTGAATATAAACATGTTTCTGGAGGTCAAAATATTATTATTTATGATGGTTAGCTGTGCTGTTATTAATTGCAAGCATTGGTCAGTCAAGACTTTTTCACTATGTCTCATCATCTGCCCGTTTAGTTCAAACTCAAACTAAATACAGTCACCAAAATCCATCACACGCACCTTCTTGAGGGAATTTTTTTGCAATTTGTGAAGAACAGCTTGATCTCTGCTCACTTCACGTTCCTGCACAACAAAGAAATATTCCTAAATTTAAATCACTCATTTCAGTCATTCATTTGTCCTTTCAAACATTCTGTGTAGTCACCTAATCCTGTTTAGGGTCGCAGTGGGTTCTGGAGTATATCCCAGCGAACAACATGCTGCAGGCAGCGTACAGCTTGGCCAGATCTCTAGTTCGTCACAGGGCCAAAACAGAGACACCGAACCACGGATTCAGTCGGTCACAGCTAAAGGCAATTTATAGTCACCGTTTAACCCAACACGTATGTTTTTGGATTGTGAGAGAAAACTGAAAAACCACCTGGAGAAAACAGGGAAAACATGCAAAGTGCACACAAAATAGTCCAAGCCAAGATTTAAACCAATGGCCTTCTAGCTGTCAGGCAAAAAAACGCAAATACATTGATCACCTTGAAGTCCATTGTGTATTGTAAATCATTATTGCAGTATTATTAATACAATTACTTATTACTTAGCTTTTTCCCTCTTGGGTATATAAGATAAATGTAAATTTTATTTTGCCAGTATTAACTGTTCTTATTCCAATACAAACAAACCAAAATTACCATAAAGACAGTGTTTCACAGATTACAGAGCTTCTTTAGCTAAACTAGCAGTGCACTACAAATTCAAAAGTGTAAGTGAAAAAAAAAGTATTTTATTTAAAAAATCCATCGAAAGACTGTCATTAGTAATTGAAAAATGTTTAATGCACATGATATTGATTAGTCATAGACTGCTTACAGAATTCCACATGGCTGGCTAATTGATCGTTTTTATTAGATGGACGCTTGTATTGTTTTACCTTTTAGATGATTTCACTTGATATGAATCAGGTTCTGGATTAACTGACTCTACAGTCTTGCTGCCGTGCTTTGGTTGTGCACCATTGTTCTCTTTGAGAAAAAGAAAGAAAAAAATGCTATTAATTTACACCCTGCGTTGAAAATGTGACCTACTTTTTCATAAAGAGAAATGTGTTGCGAAACCTAAAATATTTAACACTAGCCATAAAACTTCCTATGTGCTTTATATCATTTTGGCAGGAGGCTGTAAAAAACGGGCCACTTTTCTCTATGTGCAGATATATCTGAGAATATGCATTGAAGAGTGCAGACGCAGCACATAGAGTCCCGCATGTCCGATTTCCAGCCACAAGTTACATGTTACACAAGTTACAGTCTGTCTTAAATCTCTGCAATTTAAAGCATGCAGCATCGCATGGTGATTTAATTTGCATTCTTTTTTTCCCCTAAAAGGTGTTGGATGTAATTTCAGATTTAAGGACAATATTCTAAAATCTTCAGCTACATTTAATTTATAGCTATACATTTCACATTTCGCAAATAATGAATTAGTACAATGGAGGACAAACTCTTGCATTCGAAATGAGTGAGATGAGTGAGAGTATAGAGGGGCGTAGATTTAACATTTCCCTCAACGCTGTGATAGAATGAACAGAACATTTGCCGTCTGTATCTGTCTCGCTTACCAATAGGCATTTTGAAAGCGTCTCCTCTCTGCCAGGGCCTCTTCGATGCAGTGCCCCGAATTGTTCATGTCTGGAAAATCACCAACCAAATGTTCAGCTCATTACAGTGATCATCTGCAATCATTTTCTTTGCCCTTTTCACAATATATAGCGCCATAAACCCCTGCATGTAGTCATACATTTCAGAGCATCTGTGGCTTTTGGTCCCTGATTCAATTCTTCTCATTATATTCTCATTGGACCTGAGATTAATTTCCTCGTGCCCCAGGTTCTATATGAGTTAAAGCATTAAAGAAGCCTGAGACATTTTCATGCCTTTGGTGTCGTTCTTTTCAGAAGTGCAGTAGAAAGCTGGAGGTTTAGTGGGGAAGGACTGTGCAAGCATTTCCTAGAATAGCTTTTGGCTGCTAAGCCACCCGTGGTCTATCTCTGTTTGGTCCTGGGAGATTTGTCTCAGAAGCTCCCTAAGAGTGATAGTTTGTCCAGTTTTCTCGTGTTGTTCAGGGCACATTTCTAAAATTGCTACCATCATATGGCAGAGTCAGCCATGCTCAGTCTTTTGTCACTCCCAGGTTTTCGACATACAGAACAAATAGAAGAAACCGGGCAGCCTCTTTGTACACCTTTCCTTTTTGCTAAAATTTAAGAAGTAAAAGAAGAAGTTTTATTTATATAGCACTTTTTCCTCAACGAGGCAGTTCAAAGTGCTTTAAGGAATTATTTAATTTTGTAATATATATTGTACCACCCTGAAGTTTTTACTAGCCGGGTCTGGCCACTGCTGTGTATTTTTTTTCTGGGGGTACCAATGAGCCCCGTGGGAAATTATTGCAGTTTATGCTTGCAGACAAATTATCCCAAGTGTGAAGAATTTTTTAATGTCATAAATCGCAGAAAATTAACCCATAATAATTGTTCAAGACAAAGACAGCAAACACATGTGGAGTTACAGAGGGATTTCCTATAACAGGACAAGATATTCCGCCTAGAGACGCACTCCTCAGAGATTCTGCAAAGCTATACATATCAATAGAAGAAGATAAGGGCACACTGTATGTGTATGCATGTAAAAGAGACAGGAGTTGTTAACAATGTAATTAAATAATGACAGCAGTTAATTGTCTCCGTCAGTAAATTATAAACTAACTGCAATTAACCACATTTTTTGGACAGCTGAGTTCAGTTAAACAAGCCACACTCAGGCCTGGTTCCGGTAGAATCAAGACATCGTCGGCTGAAAGATCTCAAGAAGCAGAAGAGAATTCAAGTTACTAATTGTCACTGTAAAAAAGTTTTTTTTTCTATTTTAAAACAAAGACAGTCATTATGGAATTGGTATTTTCAAATTTGTTTATGATCTTATATTAGCATGATAAGCACAGCTGGAATATTGAACTCATTTTGTATATTCAATTGAATACATATCCATTAAACACTAACTAACAGAGTCTGGTACTATTTTCTAAATGCAGGATGCTCCATGAGATAAAGAAGTTGAACATTTAAAATAATAATACTGAGTAATTTAGCTGCAATCATTTCAGTTTTCAGGTTATTTGCTTTAAATTTTATTCTCCGTTTTTTTTCCCTTCTATTTTGGAGTTGATATAAAATGATAAATATTTTGGGCTATTATTGTCTTATTTATAGACATGTCTGTGAAGGAAAAATAGATGGGGATCAGGCATGGGGAGAGTAGGAGAATGGGCTAACATTGTAAATAAGAGGTTGTGCACAATGTGTTGCCTGCTGAAAGGTTTAACAAATTAACTAATGCAAAGAGAAACATTGTGATAAAACCTCTAAATTATTTGTTCACCACTCAGCATCACATCAAGTGACATATTCAAAGTTTAATCTGAGTTTTATTTCAAAAATGGAGTGAAAGATGAAATCAGTGATAATCTGAGGCACCTTTTGTGAAAATTCTGTTCACAGTCATCGTTTACATCATCAACCAGCTCATCTTCTGTCAGTGTCACTCAATCACTGTCATAAAAATGAGCCTGTTCTCATTTGCATTTGCCCTGTGTCAGCCCCCAAATTCAGCTTTCACACAAACCTTTGGACCTGTAATATAAAACTACAATCATCAAGCAAGTTCAGAAAGGCATGCACACTTTGCCGTTTAGAGAGCCTTGTCCTCTTGCTCAGCCTTAAGGTTTCCTGCAAGTGATTCATGCTAGTATTTGGCCTTTTCTTAGCCTGCCCCAGATCTTATCGCAATCCACCAGACTAATTCTGCATTCAGAAGAATGCACAGTCTCAGGGAAAGCTCTCCTCAACTTATTGAAATGCAGTGAGGGCTGTCTTGTCAGTTTTAAAATTGTTTGAAACCAAGACAAAAGCACAGTGGAACTGCGAGCTCATAAATCACTGTGCAACATTCCCTTTGACACATGCTAACTCAACATCCTACTATTATCAGGCTTTTCCAAATATCACTGCGCAGATACTGAGCGACTGTGCAGAATCAATGAGCTAGTCAAACAACTGAGGATTGAAGAGCTCTGTATGGATGGAGAGGATGATAACTTTACAGCTCCCAGAATGTTTCCTCGCCCCTATAGGTTACCTGAGAAATCATTTTTCAGCATGTATAAAGATTCTGTAGAGTTTAGCCGTGTGGCAGTTTCTCCATGTTTCACGTTCCATGCCCACTTATTTTTATAAGATTTTGCCCAGAAGGATCCCTAAGTAAGGCCCAGAAGATCAGTGCTGCTGCATTGGCTTTTTTAAGTAGTTCTGTCAATCACTAATGTGTTGACAACATTTCCTCTGCATGCAATTTCTCAGAGTACACAATAATTTACATGCTGCAGCTGCACGTTCTTGTGTCGGCTACAACGCTGTGTTGGCAGAAGGACAGCTCCACATTTTGAAATATACTGCACACTCTTGTGCTTGCAATTTGGTTAAAATGGTCCCCCCTTGAATAACGAGAATGTACATATCTTAATCTCATTTGATAGCTATGCCTAGACAGAGTAATCTCTTCCAACATTATGTGCAGCATGAAGCTTATCTCTTTAAAGAGGATGCTTTTTCTTGTTTTACCATGAAACTGCTTCTGACTGAGAGAGCTTCAAAGGGCTTCTTTGTTTCATAATGTGCATGCAGCTCATTCATAGGCTTGATCTTCTTATTTCCTCCCCCTGCTCTCCTTTTCTCCTCTTTTTGTATCCCTTCTTTCTGTCTTTTACCTGCTTTATTCCTTTCCACTTGCCTCTGATTTATGGGTCTATACCGTACACATTTTACGTTAAACATTAGGAAGGCGTTTACTCTTAACAACTACTGCCAGTTCATCTGGTTTCGCATGTGGATTACTCATGCATTTCTTTTCATTTTCTTCCAGCTGTACCTTTGCGTAGATTTAGCTCCTCTTGAGCAAAAAGCCTCTCTAATATGTAGGATTTTTCCATTCTGCTCCTTTTAATTTAAGGTGATCCCATCTTGCATTGTACCCAAATATAAGTTTATTGGCGTGTCTCTGTTCCCTCAATCTTTTCCCCTCTGATTATGAAGCTGAAAATGGTGCAAGCCTGCCTCCTCTATTCTAATATGACACATGATAGGAGGATAAAGTGAAATCTCATTTTGGGGAAGGCAAAAAAATGAGAAGGCTAAAGAAGTAAATGGATCCATTCGAGCTGTAGTTATATGGAGAGGATGAACATACTTGATTCATTTGAAAGATTGGTCACATTTCAAGCAGATTAATTGGCTTCGTTTTGATCTTTCACAAGCAATAAATCACAATGTGGAGTCAGTTTTTGAGCACTATTCTATCATATTGATATGGATTCTACTTAACCAGGCACAGTGGAGAAATGAATTTTAAGGAATTATTTCTATATCACTAGAAATTGAATTATTAACAGAGAGAAAATATGCTTTTCTTACATTTTGATAGACATTTAAGTCCAAAACCACCCATGCCTCTGCTAGATCTACTTTTAAAGCAATCCTTTAATATTACCAACATGTTTCTTCATTCAACAGCCTGAATGTAATACTAGCATTTGGAGTGGTCTAACCATAGTCCCAACTTGAATGTGTTAGAGAATTTGTGGAGGGAGGAGAAGATCAGAGGGATGGCAAGGAGAACGTCCATCCTCAAAGATGCATCACCAAACATGCATCATTAAAAATCCAGTAGTTAGAGCTTATGAACAATTGAAAGAAGGGTTTGATTGCTTTGATTCCAGTAGAGAATATTTTATTAATTATTGAAAAGTATCAGGAACCAAGCAGAAAGGCACAAGGAAAAAATATTGTTTAATCTTTTGCAAAAAAAAAAAAAAAAAACAGTCGTCACAAATCCACCAAAGAAAATATCTCAAAAATCCAACAACAGGCCCAAAAGAAAATGTCAACTACATCAAACCTCGCTGAAGATAACAAACAAAACTGACTTCACACAGAGAAATCTATACACACAGGCTAGCCTGCAAGAAACATAGAGGGGAGAGGGGAAAGACACTAAGTCAATGAATAAACATAAGAACTAATTCAAAGCAACAAGTTGCTTAACCCAAATGTTAAATCTAAGACCCCCCAATATACAGATGATTCCAACCTTTAGAATTAGAGACTTTTTCTCCACAGTCAAGTGCTCTGCTCTCAGCAGCAGCCAGATGGATTCATCCATCTTCTGATGTTGCATCATAAAAAGGTTCCCTCCTCCAGCCAGTTCTTTAAGTCTCGACAAAAATAAATAATGTCATGTAATGATCTAAACAAACCCAAGAGCCGTTTACCAAATGCGTGCACATATTAGTAAACAGTATTTTTTATTAAACCAAAAATAATAATCATTGCCAGGCATTAAGGATTCTTCTCATGATAACAACTTCCACGATTGATTAGTGTTTTTGTTTGTGTGACCTGTTAGCATCTGCATTTTACTTTCTCATTTAATTGGAAAGACTGTATTTCTGAGTTTTTGACCTGATGGTCAAGCTAAAAATTGCCTTATTCTGGTTACCAGCCAATTATTCTAGAGTAGAGTTTTGAATTTGTTCCCTTAAAGAATATATTCACATTGTAGCATCAGTATTAACCACAGCTGTTTTCTCTTTTCAGAGTGTCAATGAGTTTGGCTTAGACATCATTGAGACCCCGGAAGGTGACAAGTGGCCACAACTCATTGTTCAGCAGAATCTTGATCGGGAGCAAAAGGACACCTTTGTGATGAAGATCAAGGTAGAAGATGGTGGCAACCCCCCCAAATCTAGCACTGCCATTCTCCAGGTTACCATTTCCGATGTCAACGACAATCGTCCTATCTTCAGGGACAGTGAGTTGGAAGTCTCTGTTCCAGAAAATGCTCCGATGGGGACGTCTGTGGCTCAGCTTCACGCCACAGATGCAGACCTGGGTTCAAATGCACAGGTCCATTTTTCATTCAGCAACCAGATCTCCTCCTCAACCAAGCGTCATTTTGCCATCAACAGCTCTACTGGACTGATTACTGTAAAGCAACCTCTAGACCGGGAGGTGACTCCTGTTCATAAACTCATTGTTCTCGCAAGTGATGGCAGCTCAACCCCATCAAGAGCCACAGTGATTGTCAATGTCACAGATGTTAATGACAATGTTCCTTCCATAGACACTCGCTACATTATCAACCTGGTAAATGGGACTGTTCTACTGTCTGAGAATGCTCCTCTCAACACCAAAATAGCCCTTATTACTGTTACTGACAAGGATGCCGATCTGTATGGCAAAGTGGCTTGCTACACTGACCATGATGTTCCTTTCCGGCTTAAGCCTGTCTTTAATGATCAGTTCTTACTGGAGACAGCTGCCCCTCTAGATTATGAGACCACTCGTGAATATGCTATTAAGATAGTGGCCTCGGACAGAGGAACGCCTCCTTTGAACACTTCCGCTATGGTCTTAATTAAAATCAAGGATGAGAATGACAATGCACCCATTTTCCCTCAACCTGAATTTCAACTGTCAATACCAGAGAACAATGATCCCTTAATGCAGTTAATAAAAATCAGTGCCACTGATGCAGATAGCGGACACAATGCTGAGATTATTTATACTCTTGGCCCAGATGCACCGGACGGGTTTAACATAGACAGACGATCTGGAATCCTCTCTGTTGGGAAACGACTGGACAGAGAGAAGCAAGAGAGGTACTCATTCACTGTCATAGCAAGAGACAATGGCTCAGCACCCCTACAGAGTAATGTCACCGTTAGGCTAATTGTTCAGGACCTCAATGACAACAGCCCAGCTTTCACTCACCCTGAGTACAACTTCTATGTGCCTGAGAACCTGCCGCTTTATGGGACAGTGGGCTTGATCACAGTGACAGATACAGATGCTGGAGATAATGCTGTTATCACCTTGTCTATTTTGAATGGCAAAGACAATTTCATCATTGACCCTCAAACCGGTGTGATCAAACCAAATATCACCTTTGACAGGGAGCAGCAAAGCTCATATACCTTCATGGTCAAAGCAGTTGATGGAGGACAGCCTCCAAGTTCCTCCTACGCCAAGGTCACGATTAATGTTGTCGATGTGAATGACAATCGCCCTGTGTTTGTTATCCCTTCCTCCAACTATTCATATGACCTGGTGCGAACCACCACCTCCCCAGGTTCTGTGGTGACCAGAGTGTTTGCCATTGACAATGACACAGGTATGAACGCTGAGTTGCAGTACAGTATCATCAGCAACATCATCATCACATCTAGGGTCTCCCCTCGAGGTCTCTTTTCCATCGACAAAACGACGGGTAACATAACACTGCAGGAGAAAATTGTACTAGCTGATCAGGGACTGCATAGACTGGTGGTCAAGGTCAAAGATTTAGGACAACCTGAGTCATTACATGCTATTGCACTTGTACACTTGTTTGTCAATGACACTGTGTCGAATTCTACCTTTATCCAAGAGCAGCTGCGAAAAAGTATGGAAACACCATTGGATCGTAATATAGGGGACAATGAGATAACGCCTCAAGCCAATGGATATGTAATTGTTGTTATAGCGATCATAGCAGGAACTATGACTGTTATTTTGGTGATATTTGTCACTGCCTTGGTGCGCTGCCGGCAGACACCTAGACATAAAGTAGTACAGAAAGGCAAGCAGAGTGGGGAGTGGGTGTCACCCAACCAAGAGAACCGTCAAATCAAGAAGAAGAAGAAGAGAAAGAAGCGATCTCCTAAGAGCCTTCTCCTAAACTTTGTGACCATAGATGAATCCAAGCCTGAAGACCCCACACACGAGCATGTTAATGGCACCCTGGATCTTCCTGTAGAGCTTGAGGAGCAGACCATGGGAAAGTACAATTGGGCGACCACGCCTACAACCTTCAAACCTGACAGCCCAGACTTAGCCAAGCATTATAAATCTGCATCCCCTCAGCCCACATTTCAGATCAAACCAGAAACTCCTGTGGCCCCTAAGAAACATCACGTGATCCAGGAGCTCCCCTTGGACAATACGTTTGTGGTGGGCTGCGACTCACTCTCCAAGTGTTCATCGACTAGCTCCGACCCATACAGTGTCTCAGAGTGCGGCTGTCAGGGGGGATTCAAGGCTGCAGGGCAAATCGCCACCCGGCAGGTAATTCATGAATTCTTTTTTAAACCCACCCACACTAGTCTCCACTCACACTCCCCATGCTTTTCCTTGGTAGCTGATGTAAAAGGGGGAGGGAGGGAGCATGAAGCCAAGGGGTTTTCTCACACAAACCATGACCATGTCTACATAAACGCCATTTGCACCTAAAAATGAGGTCACAAAATGGAAATAAGATATAATTTGTCAAACCAATAGCCCAAACTTTGTTTTATACTGTTTTTGCATCCTAAAACAATGCAGGTTAAATCAATTGTCAAAGACTTTGGCAATAACAGTTTTTTTTTCTACCTTGACTGTGCGTAGTTAGTGGCATAAAGCGTGATTTAGAGGCCTGGGGGATAGGAAACAGTGATTGAACTCTCTGATGCATTTGAGGTCAAGGGCAAATTAAGCTGTGTTTATCTGGCTGATATGTTTAACAATGCATGTAAAATGTGTCAAAGGGTCCTCATTTTATCAGGTATTCATTCAGCCATAAAGTGTGAAAGTAATAGCTCAGAACAAAAAAAAAAAAAGAACTTGTGTGTTTGCGCATGCGTGCGTATGCGTGTGTGTGCGTGTGTGCGTGAGGTTTGATAAATGACCTCACTGTTTTGTCGTGTCTGTCCTTAAAATAGTATGTGTCTTAAATGCGCCAGTGAGGATTTGTACAAGTGAGGCTCATTTGAATACCAGGGTACAGAAAAGGGCTTATGATTCCCTAAAAGATATGTGCCAAATGCGAAGTGCCCCAATAAATAACAACTGGCAGGGGAAATAAATGTAAATCAGACATGAGGAGAGGTGGCCTTACTCAGCCCTGACAGCACAAGCCCAGTGCTGTTTGGAAGACTGAGTACTGCTCGGGACAGGGGAGGGGGTCATGGAGATCAAGGTGATGCAGAGCCTGGGGACCAATATACTTAAACACCCAGGGTGCAATAGTCCATAAAATGCCTGCCTGGACAACTCTGCATTAAGCCCATAAATGTTCCACTTTAATGACCCCAATTATTGTTATAAATGGCATATGCAGATACACATTCTTTGCATTCTTTAAATTGTCCGATTTGGACGATGACTAATCTTGCCAAAGCTGTCTTCCCACTTTGATGTGTTTTAGTGTGCGTTTGACATGACATCGGAGAAAGCCATTGTTGTGTCTCTAATGACTAAGTATGTGACCTGGTATCAGCAGCGTATTTTAATTACACAGGGTTGACTAGCTTGAGCACAGAGAAGTAATTTATTCCCACTGGCATGACGCTTGATTTAGTTTTACTTCAGTCTAAAATATTCAATCAGCTTAGTCATTTTTTTGTTGTTTTTTTCCCCAACTCTTTTCTTGTGTTTTGCCTTTTACCAATTTGATCGTGACTTGGTTTCAGTGGCTTTTGTTTCTGTTGCAGTTTTGATCATAGTAATCATAGCTGCCAATTCATATATTTCTGGGTCAATTTCATGATGTTGCATCAATATTGTTTGATGCTTGTTTTTTCATTAGGTGCTGTCTTTTGTCTGTGTCCACACCATCGTTTTCCTTATTGTTTTCTTCATTTCTGGTTGTGTTATGCCTCTTTCTTTTTTTTTTTTTTTTGCCTCGCAGCATATTATGTGTGACGAGTAGCGAGCTTTAAAATTCTTCATAGTGTCGTTGTAAATGACTGTTGATCCCGTAAAGTGTAGTGCTTAGGCTAATTTATGAAGACACCCACACAGAGCTGATAGTCTTTTCCCTTCATACACCTTTTATTTGAAACCCCAGTCAAAAGCTATGCCCTGCCACACCACATCATGCATAAGCCTACTACGTGCCCCTGGTGCCGAAGATTAAATCCATAATGTGTTTATATGACACACTGACAACTTGTCAGAATGATTTCCTTCTTACTTGTAACGACTGCCAGAGAATATGCAGAAATATTCAGTGTGTGTCTAACAATTCAAAATTATTATTATCCCTGATGTATTTTACTCATCACAGATTTAAATTGATTTTCACTTGTGTTGCTGATCAGAGTGGAGTATTTTTGAGCAGATAATTTAAAACCCATGAATATTTGATTAGTAAACATTCTTCCAAATCTTCAGGCTATGTTTATATCTCATTATTTCTAAGGTATTTATTTTCTCGACTTTCTGAAGATGGGGTTTCATGTTTACAATCTTTTCATATTTCGGTGTCACAGGGGTCCCAGGAATTGAATAACATATTAGAAAAAAAATAAAAGTGCTCTCAGGGGTTCTGCTTTCCAGCAGCCATCTCTAACGGGGTTGCAATGACAACACACAGTCTCTAATTTTTGTGTCCCCCTTAAGCAACTGCCACGCGGTTCCTCCCACTTTAGATGTTACATTTCCCACAAGTTTAAAGTGTGCTTATTTAAAGCCTGTGTCACAGACAAAAAATAGCATGGAGCTATGCCCAATGAGAATCAGTGGCTGCAAAGGTTAATTAAATGCACTAAAGGGTTAATCACTTGTAATACAGTATGATTAAAATCACCGTAATTGGTTTGCGAATAAGGCTGATAAGGATGAGGGGGAAAAAAAAAAAGAAAAGGCAGGCGTCCTTTAAGATTATCAGGGATGCCACAAACTATCCTTGGGCAATTTGTGCTCGAGAGATGCGAGGTAGATGACCAGCAGCCCTGGTTTGCTGGGGCCCAATTACATTTTCATCTCGCTTTGATTTAATCTCCATGCTTCTCCGAAGAAAACTCCATTTTTGCGAGACTAGAAACAAATACTTGAAACCAGGCCATGTCTTCAAAAGGTGTGGCTTTCTCCTTTTATCAGATGAAACAAAAAGAATAAGCGAGCACTCTGGTATTTGTCAAAATGATTTCAAGTGCAGTTCTTAAAACAAAAAGCGGCATTTGTTCTTTAAGTTCCGTCTCTCATCAGCGCGACGTCATGCCAGAGCTCCAAAGGCAGAGATCATAGGCAGGTTGTTAAGTTTCTTCCTTTTGCTTTATCAAAGTGACAGACAATGCTTTAGTGACTTCACACCGAAAAGCCAGAGAAAAAAATAATAATGCATTTACAAGAAAAAATAAAAAATAAAACCTCACCCATGGAATAACAATCAGGAGGGAACACAGGAGATAATTATGGTTGAAGGTCACTAAAATGTTTTCAGGGACTTACAGATGTAGCTGATAAGGAGGAAAGCTTGTAAAAATACTTCAGAGACTACAGATTTGTGCCACCATATGGCTTCATTATACAGCGAGAGCTGTATTTGCAAATGCCAGCCTCTGCCTTCCCTCCCTTCTTCTCACAGTCTCATCATTTTCTTTTAACCCTTACCCCCTTTGATATTGGAGGTCAATCTGCCTTCAGTGATGAGGAGCTCTTGTTAGAGCATGTGCTTTAGCGGGGGCAGATCAAATTACTTTCACCCTGTTTTAGTGGTTTCAAAAAAGCACATTTAAAATACGAAAGGAAAAAGGGTTAATGAATGCGTTTGTTGAAGGGTTGCTGTTTCTTAAATCTAACCTCTAGTGGCAAAAATCCAAAGAAGATTTTTGTTGTTGCGCAGTCCATATGCTCAAATTACTCTAATAAAATGTTTTTTTATAGCAATAGTCGTGTTGTTTTACCTGTCTTTCTCTGTTGCATTCATTGATTGTCTTTGGATAATACAATCGAAAGGCAATGGAGTAATGAATTTTATGTTGACATCCTAGAGAGCTACTATATGATTTGTTTGTGTCTTGTTATCTATTCATGGGTTGGGATCAGATTTTTACAGTATGATTGCCTTGAGGAAACAAAATAACTTTATTTGAAATTAAAAAAAAAGATCGCTGCTACTGATAAAATAATTAAATTAAAAACATATCAATGATTTAACGTATTGATTGATACAGTAATTAAAATATCTAAAGCAGACTAGTTTTGAAACAGTTGCCCTTTAAAGGATAGTGTGGAGTAGAAGTGATCTTCTGTGAAGATGCCATTTTTAGAAAAGTGAAACATTGTTCAGAGTTGGAAAGCTGACAGGCAAACCCTCAAGTCTAACTGGAAATGTTCAAATATGCAGGATTCAACACTGTATTAGAAGATATTAAACATCTACACTTTCACAAAATACAGCTGTTAGATTTTTCACCCCTTTTAAGCCATTCATGCTACTTAACTAAATTTATTTTGGTTGATGCTGCCAGCTGTATAAATCCTCCTGATCAGCTGATGGGGTATCGTTTGGGTTTTGCATTTGCATATCATTTGTGAATCAGTGTATGATTTCTTATTTCCATTTTCAATTGACAACCATAAATCCAGCCAACCTTTTCTTTTGTTTGTTTTTGAACTGGCTCATACTGACAATTTTAGTCTCTGCTCAAAAATATGAAATGGAAAAACCAGATTTGATTTTAATATTTCACTGCATGGGTTTACGTGACCTGGAAACGGTTCTGCATGCAAAAGTGCGGGTTATCTAGTGACACCACGTCGGTGCTGGGACCACACACTAGTCTGATTATGGACTTATTCAACACCGGTACGACATGCAGAAATGTTCTGCTTGCTGCAGCAGATGAATATTCTGCTATGCTTTGAAATGAGCATCTGAAGATTTAAAGAGAAAAAAGACATTGATTAGATGCAGGATGAGAGAGGGTTTTGGCAGGATCGATCAATATACAAACTAAATTCACATTCAGAATTTCACTGCAAACATTGCTTTTAAATGCGTAATGAGAAGGGACCATCGCAAGGCTAGAAGTTTTGACCGGGGTTGCATGCAGGAGAGGGTTGTGTTTAAACAATAACACTGGGAAACTTAGTTTGACAGACTGTAAGGGGAAAATAGCTTGACAGTTGTGCTTTAGAATAATTTCCGCTGCTCTTTATTATTTTGCCCCTACTGAATAATGTTTAAAGTTTTGCATTCAAAGTACTTTGACTTTTTAAAATATATTTTTTTAGAACACAGTAGGTTACCTTTCCTTATATTTCACTACTGTCAAGGATATACTACTTAATTTTTACACTATTTTATGTTATAATAACAATAATAAACTTTATTTAGCTAATTAACCTACATCCCGAAGACTTTCTGGATTCATGTAAACCAGAGGAGAAATATATTGAAATCAAATTCAACCCTACAGCCGTTTTTTTTTTCATTAAGAATTTTTGTTCCAAGACTAAAACTGAAAATATGAAAATAATAACTTTTTTGTTTTTTTTGTACTCAATGCTAAAATAAGTAACTGAAAAAAAACAATCACTTTTTCATGTTTTGATTTTTAGTTGTCAGTTAAAAATGAAAAGGACAAATGATACGCAGACTTTTGTGCAATGGCTTTGAAAGCACATTCCTGTGCTTCCCCAGGTCTGGTAGCTGTCTGGAAGTTTTCCTGTTGGAATGACAAAAGGCTGATTGGGTGGACTGACACAGACGGCACCGTCAAACATTCAATGCAGAGACTGTTCAAAGAAGAAAGCAAACTTAAATATCTCATATGAAAATGTAGGTGGTTTAATACTTTGCAGAATTGGATTTAGTGCAAAATTAATATCTTTAGTTTGAGTTTAGTTGCTAAATTCAGCCAAAGCAAGGTCTGTCTGAGTAGTTACTCACTTTTCACCACAATGAGTATTTCCTCATTTTCCAGTTAGTTGTTTTTCAAACCTTGACAATCCCTGGTTTCTGCAGCTGAAAATATTCCCAAGCAGTCAGAGTTTCCAGGTAAAGGGGTAGGAAACTTCTTTCATCCCGATGACCTGCAATATGTAGCAATCCAAGGGCAAAGGGCTCCATGCAAAATGATTAAACTCAGGTTATTCCATCACTATCTCTGGCATTGTAATAAAACATTTTATACTGTAGCAACACTGTGAAAATTATTTTGAAATATATGTCTTTTGCAGTTTTGAAACCAATAACACTTTTAAACAACTTGGTATATTTTGAAATTGAAAAATTGGCGTGGAGATGGGCTGCTTAATGGTAGAGTGTCCTTTTAATGACATCAGTCAATCAATTATTTGCATTGGATATTTCAGCAACATGGCAGTTCAAAGCACTTTACAATTGTGACTGTTGACTATACATGTACTATAGAAACTATATATGCATTATAGAAAGGTTGTGAATTATTCTGTATGTATAGTGATAACAGAGATGCCCTATCTTTTGCTGTGGACTGCATGGTGAAAGAAATCTTCCTCACTTCCCCATCTTTTCAAGAAAGACAAATTCTGCTGTTTGGAAATATTCACAGTCAGGAGAAACACAAACCGTAATGGCGTAGAGTCTAAAGGTGCACCACCCACCACCTAAATCATGTTTGAAGTTTTTGTGTGAACTCCATAAGACAATAGAACCGTGGCATTGTCAATCTTTCCATAATTATCGCCCATGTTTGTTGTCCTTAATATTTTTTTTTTTGGTTGCTCTTTTTTATTTATACCTTTCTCTTGAAATACTTCATCCATGATCACTATGTCTACCTAGTATAAACACTGTCAGGCTACACTGATTATCCCATCTTTAAACACTTGCAGATGTGATTGATGACGTTGTGAGTAACAGTGAAATGTCGTATTCTGTACATATCAGAGGACCCACTGGCAAGGGTCCGAGCGAAACAGTGGGCCTAAATTGAATCAAATGTTTGTTTTAGGGGAAATGGAGAGTGCTGCACTAGTGTGGTGGGAGACAAAAAAGACAAATTGGGAGTGACAATTGGATAAGATTGCATGCTCTGATAAGTACAGGAAAATACACAAACGTGTGACACCTGGGGCATTCTTCAAGGCAACCTGACATGATAATGAGTTGATTGCCAGCAGTGCCTTGAAGAACGCCTGTTTCCCTTTTTTTCTCCACTCTCTTTCCAGAGATGTTTTTCTTTTCCTTACTCGGTGTTCAATTTAGCCTTTCACCAATAAGGCTGCAGCTTAGGTTGCTCGGAGCTCATTGACATTGTAACTACAATCTCCCTATATCTGTCTGTCTCTCTATATTTCAGGAGATGGCACTGAAACCACCACACTATGGCACACTCTGTGGCACAGGTACAGCTCGCTCCCACAGGATTAAAATCAATCTCTAGCTCCCACTTCCTAAAGAGAGGGGGAAAGGGAGAAAAGAGGGAAAAGAGGGCAAAGAAGGAAGAACTGAAGAGGTGAAACAAGTACTTTACTGTCTCTACAGCCTCAAACTGCACCTCTTCATTCAATTCAGTTTCAAAGATGAATTTGGAAGTCGGGGAAGGGGGGAGGGTGGGCTGTCTTAGAAAAAAAAGGAGACATGCTTTTCTAATACTTGACAAAGCTCTTCTTTGTGAGTCTGTTGGAAAGCTACAATGCTTTATTGAGTTCTATGCTACATTTTCCCCACTTGAGTGAAGATGATTTGGCCTGAACTTCACCCTCCCCCCCTGAAAATGTTTCACTCACTCAGCCGATCTGTACAATAGCTGTTAAATACAGTCCGTATGTGTAAAGTATGTTGATATGTATGTATGTATATCTATCACAAAGTTGATGGTGTTTATATTTATCGACTGCATTTCTTTGCCTTGTTTTCGAAAACAGCCTAGTGGCTATTTTATTTTCTTACCTGCTATGTTTTTTAGTTGTTCTTTTTTTTATTATTATTATTAATTATGACTTAAAATGTATTTATGCTGCAAGGGCCTTCAACCTGCAGGCTTACGTTAGGATTGAGCCCACTGTTGTGTTATTTCACCCTTTTGCCTGTTTCTGTTCCACTTTTGATGCCACTGAGCGACAAGTGAGGCTGATGTAACAGAAGTACACTTGGCCCCACAATACAACTGCATTCCCTTTTTTGTTTTTAATACAACTGTGCTAAAGATCGCCAAGCTGTTATTACACTGTAAGAAATGGGTAGGACAAGTTTAATACTTTGAGCTAAGCCACAATCACAAGGGACTAACTGCTCGGGTCATAATCAAAAGCTGTTTATGTAGGGCAGATTTGAAGCGTGCTAAGCCTAACCTTTTGTGTGTTGCTTTCTACTCCTAAATCAGAAGTGATTTACCCACAAGATCCACATTTAAATGACTCCAGATGGTTTAAAAAAAAAAAAGAAAAAAAAAAGAGGAAGAAAAATAATAATCCTCGGGCAGTGGCTTTGTGTGAGCTGATGGTAATGTGAGTTTGTGCGCCTGATTATGGAAATGCAACCAAGACTTCTCTTTAAAAACAGCGATAAATTTAATTTCGATAAAACAAAAATCAACAGTGCTTATTGGCTTTTGTTCCAGCATCATTTTTATTTTCTTTTTCTTTATGTCTAAATCATCACAAAATGTTCTGAGTAGAAAACCCTCTACCGTAAACAAAGTGATTGATTAGCTGCATCGATGTTCAATATTCCTGTTAAATGAAAAGCTAAAGACTTATTTGTTAGGTAAGGCCGAGCAGGCGCCTTCAGTACATACATGCGACCATAGAATTAGAGTCATTAATATAGACATAGACTGTGTACTCGCTCAGAAATGTACAGAAAGGACAGGAGCAAAAGGCTGTTTCCCCCTGTGTGAGAGGCTGTAAATAGGTAAATCAAATTACTGCACGGACCAGAAGGCCATTTCTGATCTCGTCCCAGTCCTACTTTGTCATGGTTGTACAGACTATGCCTATTTTAAAGCTTTTCATTTTACGTGTGTTGCCTCTCTCTGTGAGGCAGGCTGTTATTATTTAAGGAAGACATGTTCTTGCAATTATGGTATCAAATGTATTCACCGCTGCGTAGGAGTCACAGTATAAACTACACACAGCTTTTTAGCACTGTGTAATAATTAGATTTACCTGATCATTGGGGAAATGAATATATATTTGGAGAAAGGAGACAGGAAACCTCACTTTTATTTAATGTGAAGTAAAATATGCACCTTAAATGATCTTTGTAATTGATTTTTATTTGCCTGTGTGGAGAAAAAATGTAAAATGTTTTGTTTATGTATGTGTGAGCTTCTGAAATTTATTAAAGTCTTTTGCATTGTATGGAATATATGGCGACTCTTCTTACTTACTGTTCTTGGCATTTAATGTAGATATGCTGCAATAACTCAGAATATCATCCTAATGTTAATCAAGTTCAGTAACTGAATTCAAAATGTGAAACTTGTATCTATGACATAGATGGATTGCGCATTGTTTGGTGGTTTCCTATTGATGGTTGAGGTTTAATGAAAAGCTCAAAGGTTCCTCAGAAAATTATAAAAGACCACTAAAAATAGATTTTTAATACCAAAATGTCACTTTAAGACCACTGACTTAACAGTTGTCACTAAGACCCTCCACAAGCAGGGCAAGCCTCTGGAGGTCAATACAAAAAGTGTTTGTTTTTCGTAGTGGGGTACATTGGAGCAGATTAATGAAAAGTTAAGTGGAAGGAAAACGATGCCCAAGCAAAATGGATAACTGCAACCTTGAGAGGATTGTGAAACAAACCAGACTTGATACCTGCCCACACTGCTAAACTACCAGTGGAGAATCTACGGGGTATTCTACATGGATCCAATGATTTAGATGTGAAGGTTGCTGCTAAACCAAACCCAGGCTTTCAGCAGTAGTTCAAACAAAAGAACCCCAACTAAGAATCCACTGCACAGTTCATGGACGTAGTTTTCAGCAGGCAAACTGTTTTGTGCTGAAGATCGTTTTTGTTGTTCTAATGTGACATTAACATGTTCAGATATAGAAAATTTTCGACTGTCAAAACGTTATTAGCTTTAATCATCGCAGTTTACAGGGATGCACATTTTATATGCGTGTGTGTACTAAATTTGTGTACCGTGCTTTTTTAATAAGAAATCCTGAAGTAAATTAGCTTTTCATTGTTATTCTAATTTATTGTATTAGTTTGCGACACTCAGCTCGGTTGTCTGAGTGGCGCAACCGAACTCAGACAACCCTGTCTGAGTTGCCCCGTCTGCTTTGCGAGAGCACTAAAACGCTTTAGTGAGCCACCTGCCTTGCGTTGCTCTTTTACTGTATATTTTGGAGCAGTTGTTCAGACAGCTTGTGGCCACTGGACGTAAACGTAGCCTTACTTGTTTGGACACCATTAACGGGTGCTATATACAGTAAGAGCAGACATTTGACAGGCTCATTTTAGCCACAGAGAGATAACCGTGTACTCCTCTGTGCTGCAGCAGTGCTGCACTCAAGTAGGAAATGAAATGAAGAAATGCAGTTTTAGATATACATCACTAATTAGGGACATATTACAGATAAAAAGCTATGTAAATGCGGCGCGAACACTTCCTTTGAAGTACACAGACAAAAAATAAATAAATACAGAAAAATTGGATCAACATTGTTTATTGTTATTATTTTCTTCCCTCTGCAAAAAAGCTGATAATGATCATTTGATAATGATACCTTTTCTATTATGATGTACAGCGGTGCACCAATGCAGAGCTTTCCACATCTAAGAGAGATTGATGCGAGAAGGTACAATAAGCACCCCTCAAACATCCTGCGGTGCAGTGTTTATGCAGATTTGATCCAAAAATACAGACTTGAAAGGCATAAAACAAAGCCTGACAACAGAAAGTATTTAATTGCTTATCAAAGTTACTTCACATTTTGAAAACCGAGAGAGAAAGAGAGCTAATCAGTCCCCTCGGGAAAAGTGTCCTTGGTGATTTAAGGAAAAATGGCGCAGACATAAAAGAGTGTTCTGGTAAAGAAGAAACATAAATGTCACATTTCTAATAATAGATAAACCACAACATTCTAAATGCATCACCTTTACCTAAAAACAGCTTCAACACATCTTCAGTAGAGCACTGTCTCTTTCAGTTAAATAAATTAAAGGTTCATTTTTCAGTTGTATTCATGGGTATAATGAGTCAGTTTCAGAAAAATATGCAAAAAAATAAATAAAAATTAGGACTATCAAACACAGAACATTAACTTCAAACATTTGTGGATGATGTTTGAGCGGGAGCTTCTATGCGAAAGATAAAATAAAATTACTGAAGCAGTGAAGGAAAAGTGTGCTCTTAAAGCTAAAACGGCTGGTGAGTTTTAGGCTGTTGCACCTTATGCATTGATTTTAAAATGCATAGGACAACGCGTCGAAGTTGTCTCGTCATTTTACCAAAGCGTTTCTGTGAGGGAACTGCTTCCAGAGTTTCTTTGTTGACACTTATTGATTCGTGATTTATGAGGACACATTATTCAATTTCATCCAACAGGCCAGGAGGCTGGTTATATGTGGTGAATGTGATTACATATAATACAATGATAACTCTGCAGCACATACAGACCAACACACAGGAGTTTACACACACACATGCACACAGATCTATGTATTCTTTTTGAGTGAGACTGTCCATATGGTCTTTAATAGAATTCTTTGGTCATATATTCTTTTTTTTAATTTATTTATTTTATCAGGGTCCAGGTTTTTGTTTTTGTTCTTGTTGTTTCATGGAAAATATACAGTGCCCTGCAAGAGTACCTTTTAATTCTTTGTCAAATCAAAACTGTAATGTATTTTAAAACTGTATGTGATAAACCTGTGCAAGGTGGCATGCTGCTGACTTAGTACTTTTTAAAACCATATGTCGCTTCAATCACAGATGACAGAATATTTTATGGTGTGACTTTCATAGCTTTCCTGAAATATTTCTTAAATCTTTGCTACAGCAACAGCTTAGTCAGGCTGCATAGAGAGCATCTGGCAATAAGTATATTCAGTTGTAGCTCTGGTTGTCCAGTTAGAAAGTGAACTTTTGTGCCGGTGTCACTGCAACCTTCAGTAATTCCTAGATAAATGGAGTTCCCCGGTGACCTCCGACTTTACCTTTACATCAGGTGGTGTGCTTGTTTCTCTAACAGGAAACCTAAAACAAAATCAAATTCCCAACTACAAAGGCACAATTAGCTCATTTGTAATTAGCGCAATTAGCTTACTAGCTCTCCTTTGTTCTCACAACAAACATTCCCAGATAGACAATAGTGTCACCAACACATTTCAGTGTCAGGGTGCTGTGCAGAGGGTGATGTACAGTGTTAGTTTTTCACCACACATTGCATTTTGCATATGCCAACAAGTCTATTTTGGTCTCATCTTACCAGAATCCCTTCTTCGACATTTTTGCTACTTCCCTTCTACAAACAGTGACAAGCAGCAGACAAACTCTTGTGGCTTTTTTTCAACAATGGCTTTCTTTTTGTCACTGCTGCATAATGACCAGATTAGTGGAGTGCATAACAACATATTCTCCTGTCAGAGCTATGGATCTCTGCAGCTCTTCCAGAGTTACCACGGCTGCTTAGTGACTTTTCGGATGAATGCTCTCTTTGCCCAGGCTACCATTTTAGGCATATTTTTAAAATGTTGCATTACAAAGCTTTGGATATTGTGTTACAACCTGAAACAAAATAACCTTAGCCCTGATTTGTATGTCATGTTCCTTGTTTTGAATTGTGCTGTTTGTTCAAATGAAACAAATTTGATCCCCCCAAACAGGTGGACTGCATTTCCTAATAAGGTCATTTCTGAATGCAATTTCTTGCACAAGATTGTGCTTAGTGGCATTAGATTAAATGGGGTTGTGTGCAGATGCAGAAAACACTTCTCAGATTTTATTCCGTAAAAATATGTCAACTACCATTTTTGTTCTACTTCAGAATCGTGACACAACGTGTTTATAACATGCTATCTAAATACCTCCATGTTTGTGGCTGTAACATAAAAAAATGTGGAAAAGTTCACAAACGTTTTGACAAGCTACTATTTTTCTTTCTCCATGTTAACAGATCGAGACACTATGCTGTAATCAAGCAGGCATGTTTGTAATTAGCTAAGAGTAATGACCCCTCAAGATTAATCAGAAACCACATGTAAAGTTTGTTATCCTAGACAAAATGTGCAGCTCTACTCCCGTGACTTTCTTCAACCTTGAGAATGCAATCAGTGCAATCAGTACCTCTCCGTTATCAGTCCCCTGCCTGAAACATAAAACCCCGACATATCCGTTATTAATCTGGGTAACATGGAGAAATATTGAGATGGCCAAAAAACATGCATTTCTTGCATCGATTTTGCAAGTCGCGAACATTCTCCACTGAGATTACTGTCTTCAGCCACACATGGTATAAAGTGTCTGTTTAAGATTTCCGATTGTTTGAGCCAAGTGCATTTGCTATTTCACATTATCCTTTAAAAGCAATATGCATTCAGTAACATCAGCATCGGCTATGCATATTTTATAATACAGAAATCAGCAGTTGTGAAAAATTGGATGTTTGTTTTTCTCTTTCTTCTACTCACTACTTTGTAATTTTGATAAAAGAGCCGTCCTATATTGTGTATGTATGAAGCTGCAACATGATCTGCCCTGGTTCGGTACCCGTTTCAGAAAAAAACACCCAACTCTGTTATATTGGAGCCTAAAATCCAAAGCATTTAATGTCATGGGCTGCTATGGGAAGGTGTGAGTCAATTTACCAAGCAGCAAGCATGTTTAAGGTGTGATGTGAAGTTGTCCCAAAGCGATATTGGCTGTCTAAGCAAAAGCTATTTATGCATGAGCTGTGCAGTGATGCAGGAAACAAGAAGATGCTGTTTTGCTGTCGCACTCCAAGGCAACACTCCACACAATTGCTGCCAAATCTTTGCCAAACTGAATAATTCAATCATGGCTGTGGAGGGCTGGCTACCTTTCTTTTTCTTTGTGTGCAACAATCAAATCTGTGTGGAAGCCCGCCGAGTGGTTCTTTCGGAGACACTGAGTGTAGCCGTACAGCCCGGAGATTGTTTTCATAGAAAACAATTCTGTTGATTAAACGAGGTGTGACTGTGGAGCGGGGATCTGAAAAACATCGATTGCCTGTACAATTGTTTGTTCCTTGTTAAAAGTGTGATCTAAAACTGTGGTTGCTGATAGTGTGCCAGGAGCACATGGCTCGCTGGGGAGCCTGCAACATAGTTATATCTTCCTTAAAATGTCCTAGGTAGAAATGTATCATCATCTGTTGCTTAGGACTGAGAAATACCTAAAAGATTTAAGACCGAGAACTTTTTTGAGGGATGTCTGGACTTGTTGGACTGCATGGCTTTGTCAGACTCAGGTTCTGTGCATGTTAATACAGTGATTACAGCAGAGAATGCTGAGCTTTTAAAGCTTTTGCTGGGCGAAATGCCCTCCCCTTCTCGCCTTACCCCCTCCTACTCTCTATCCCTTACCCGTTCCAGCCCCCCCTCTACACACACACACACACACACGCGCGCGCAACCACCTGCACACACTCTGTCCAGCCCCCAACCGCTCTTTGGGGCAATTACATGGTTTCAGCCTTTGTTTTACCCATGTACTTTAAAATGTAATCCACTGGAACACAAAGACAAATTCTGCAGGGATAAGACAAAATTGAAATAACCAAGGTTTCTCTGTGTATTTCTGTTTTTGTCTGTTATTGTTATTATTTTAGCCAGCAGGTGTGTATTTGTGTGCGTGTGTGTGTGTGGGGGGGTGCGTGCGCGTGCGCGTGCGTGTGCGTGTGTGTGTGTGTGTGTGTCTGTGCCTGTGAGGAAATGCACTCACAAAAGATCTTTGCATTTAAAACTCTCACTCATTTTATATTCACTCAGCCATGCAGCAAGAGGCATTTGCAATCTTGCATGCAACTGAATCCTGTGAGTGCACTTTACTTTGAAATTTAAAAGTATGTGATACTGTAGGAGTTGTGTAAAGCAAACGATTATCTCATATGTAGCCAGGCCTGATGATCGATTAATAAAAAATAAAAAAAATGCATTTAACAATAGTTACAAGCACAAATAAAATTTATTGTTTTTGAAAAAGTGGGTCTAGATGAAGCTCAATAAATCAACACATTGTTATATTATTGCTATAGTATTGCAATTTAAGGTATTTCATTAATTCAATAGAAAAGCTAAATAATATCGATTCATTACATGTGGCAATATGTTTCTGTAAAGGCAAAATTAGTTACTCAGAAAATTAGAAAATGACACGATTCAAATAAAAAAATATACATTTCTACTTCATGCATTTTATGCTATGGCCTACCAAATCATACATGAAGAACATAACTGATTGAGCAGCTGTGCAGCAGACAGCCATCATCACCCTCCACCACAGTGGTTTCAAACTCCAGTCTTCAAGGGCTGATGTCCTGCAACTTCAAGATGTCTCTCTGATTCTGCACATGCTTGTGAGGCAGCAATGTTGCAATTTCAGTCAAGTGTCTAGAAAAAGGGATACATGTAAAAGTTGCAGGATTTTGACCCTCGAGGACTGCAGTTTGAGACCTTTGCTCTGTAAAGAACTACAAAATGCTGGCTTTATACAGTGTGGTTTATCCAAACCCATTAATGGAAATTTGAGTGGAAGACACAATGTGGTACAGAAATTTTTGAAGTCTAAAAACCGTTTCTGCTGTATGATTTTGGGAGTCATCATCTGCTGCTGTTAGTCCAATGTGTTTTATCAAGTTCAGAGTTAGAACGACGGTCCACCCTCTCATTTTAGAGCACTAAATGTTTCCATGTTGACAAGCGTTAGGTGGATCCTGATTTCATTTCCCAGCTGGCTTTGAACCATGCCCATGCTGTCAAAACATCAATCAACACTGTCTTTAAATATTTGTGTGTGATGAATTAGTGTAATATTTTCATAGTATTGAATTAGTAAAATAAATTAATATTTCACCCATTTTCCAATTTATCTAGATTAACTCGTATTTGCAGAACGTGAGACATCTCCCCTGGAAACGTTATATAGTCTGAAGGAAAACTGATGGCCGTCTCATGACAAGAGGCTGCCGCTTGTTTGCAAGCTGAAGGGAAATAGACTTAAAGACAAGGCAACAACTTAAAGACTTTGTCCAAGAAGGGTTATGTCTGTGTCCTTCCTAATCCGGGTAATCCTTGAGGAGAATTCTTGATTTGCCTTTGTAAAAGAGATTGGGAGATGATAAGATGCTCGTCCGCCTCCTTAGAATAGCTGATAATCTGGTTTGAACAGAGGACTCAGGGGGTATTTAGCCTGCCTTAACATTTGCCCAAGCAGATGGCGCTGACGGAGGAAAGCACAACCTTAGCCTCTAAACTCCTCCCTCGCTGCATGGTCCTCTTTGGGGGGAAAAAAGAACAGTGGGATGACAATCAATGTTGTTTATTTTGCTGCTTGACTCTTTAAGTACTTTCAGCCAGATTATAAGCTTTTGCAAGAGATAATCGGAAGAGTGCAGACAATTGCCTTTTTTTTTTTCTTTTTTCAGTCTTGACAGAATTCCCCCATGAACACAGGATGCAGATGCCTGTTATTAGTTCCTGTTTGCTTCAATTGCAAATGGTGCAGAAATTAACTGGACACTCTTCTAATTCCTGCCATTCTGTCAGCTGCACTTGAATATGCTTTATTCGGTTTCTGAAGTACATAAAATAATATCCTAATTAATATTAATATTTATTCTTACAGATGTAGTTGCTGCACTTGCTCTCCTTTTAAGCTGGGGAAAATATTTGCTTTAATTTGAAATAATAGCTGCGATGCAATTTTTAGGAACAGTTGCTGTGTAAAATATTTGACAGCATGCATATGTGCTTGGGACCACTGCTGCATACCAACCATCAAGTCGTTCATATTGGCTTTCTAAGCCGACCACCCTAACCTAATGCCTCTGGCAATCTTCTCAGCTTGGACTGGACACCTGCAGCAAAAGCATTTGAACAAATGAGATCAGCCCATTGACTAATTAGACCTGGGCATGGCATAAGTGGGCTAACTGAAAGGATTTGCACATACTGAGAAACTGTTTAACCAAAACATTGAGTTTATTCAATCTTTTCCATTTTGTTTCTTTTGCTGAGCTAACAGGATATCGCACATAGCTGTCAAGCACAAATCTGGGGGAAGAAACACAATAAGACAAGCAGTGGTCACAGATGTATTACACTAAACTCTGCAAAGTTAATCTGTACATACACACAAAGACACACGAATCGTCTTTGTCCCTTCTCAATCTACAGATATGGGAGCAGAAAAAGGGTCAAGATTAAACCCCTTAAGCAAGCATTTGAGAGTTGGCGATTTACTAAAAACAACTCATAAGCAGACATAAAAACAAAAATTACAAGTACAGATGGATCTCTTTATCTGACTTGAAATGATTAATGGTTACATTTATCTTTGTCATCAGTCTGGTGCTACTCAAAGCGTTGGTTAAGATAAAAATGTACGACATGTCATATGCTTGAAAATCATTGCCAGCAAGTGGGTTTGTGCAGAGCCATTAACTCTCAGATGGTGAACCACATTAAGCTAATGCCAGACAGTGGTAAAACATCCTGTGGTTCAGTTAGAGGCTTGCATTTTTTAAATTTGTTTGTCAGTGTTAGAATGGAACCACATATCTCAGAGAAAACAAAAGCCAGCATCTCCGACGTTTGACTTCATCACTTTTCTACTTTAACAGGTTTTGCCAATTAACAGCTTGCTTTAATGTGCCACATTAGGTATCTTTGTGCTTCCGATGCTATACCATACAGAGCATACGCACCACAGTAAAGCTGGGTGCTGGCTGGAGCTTAACACATGAAAGGATAATAGAATAGAGGATATTTTGAAGAGTCTTCGTAAATAATGCGTGTGATATTCACCATCGTTCATAAAGAATTCATGCACATGCAGTCTTCAAAAAAGAGCAGCAACTCATTCCCAAGATCACTCATTCATACTGTTACACATTTTTCAGATAGTTTTCAGGGATAGAGGGAGGGCAACACTTGAATAATGGGACAGTCATTAAGAGGTGAAGTGGCTTTATGTCTACATTTCTCACACTCACTTAGGGATGCTGGTTATTTGATCCCCTTGGCAACTCATGCTCAGATTTCAGCCCTTTCTCACAGGGAAATATTTAACCCTTTTCCGATGTTAGTGCGACGCTCAGGGAGCCCGTGAAACATGTCACGGTCAGACAGCGAGGAAGCAGGAGGTTTGTCCTGTTAGACCATCAATTTCTGAAACAACATACAAAAAAAAACTCATAAAATGCATATGGGGTCAGGGTGAGTAAAAATCGGAAAACCCCTTTAGACCATGGGAAGGTTAAAATATATATCAGTTTCAATATTTTAATGTAACTATGTGGTTAAAAACAACAGAAACAAATTATAAAGTTAATGTCAAGAATAGTACATTTATATTTGAACCTGAATTAATTTTTTGGGTGTCCACTTTGCATATTCCTGCGTTGGCTTCTTGTGTTAGAAAGAACAGAGTCGACATCTTATTAGGTTGTTTCACATCTGTCTTGCGGTTTCTGTTAGACCCTAAATATCGACTCAAAAAGTTATTAACTGAGAGAAAATGGTAAAAAAAAAGTGCTAAAACAAACATAAACTACAATTATTTTGGGGGGGCTCTTTAACCCAGCAATGCTTTAGACGTTCTAAAGCAGTGATGTTTGTCTTTTAAATTATGTGCAATTCTTTTCATAAAACTTTAGCTTTAATGCCACCTCTCCCCCTCGCACATTGTGGGTGTTAATTTTTGACTAGAATTCCAAAAAACATGGAGATATATAAGAAAAAAAACATTTTTTAAAAGCATTCAAATTAGTGCAGCTCGGGCCTTAGTTTACAGGACTGTGTAAGTAACCAAATGCAAAACCAACCAAATGCTGTGTCATTTCTGTTAGTCGGAAATGACTAAGCATAAGAAATGACACAGTAACAGTAAAGACTGTCTGTGGTCTTTTTTTTTTTTTCCATTTTGTGACATCTTGGAAAGGCACAGCAAAGTGATTTACAGTATTTGTATAGCACAATTTCAGCAACAGGGAAATTCAAAGTGCTTTACATGATTAAAAGAAAAATAAAACAACAAACAAGCAAAAACATTTCACTGCAAAGTAAAGGAAAACAATGACAGGTTGGAAACAAAAGTCCAGCTTATGATGTTCCAGTTGTTATTAATCAAAGGCACTTCTAAACAAACGGGTGTTCAGCCTTGATTTAAAGGAACTAAGCGTTTCAGCATTTTTGCAGTTTTTTTTTTCTGGAAGTGTAATTCCTCCATTCATCGTGACTCACTTATCTCACAAAATTCTCCTTTTTGTTCTCTCCATAAAGTTCTTATGTCCGGACATGTTTTTTCTGCAAACCATAAATTGTCATGAGAGTTGTGAGAGTTGCACATATGAAGTACATTATAGACAGGTGCTGGTGGATGGAGCACACATGCTTAAACCCAAAGGTAATGGACAACACTTCACTGACTTCAGTGAATTGTGCCGACCTTATTGTATTGTGTGGATGATTGCGTTATGCTCCCTCAGATAATGACTGTGCCCTACTTCGACTTTGAGGCATTGACCTGAAATGAGGCACACAAGTGAAATCCGAGTCTGGATGAACCTGGAAGTGATTAAGGTCACCCAGACACACCACATTTGTGTGACCCCCTACACCACCACCTCCTCACTCCTCCAGTGACTCACAACAGCCGCCTTCTGCAGTTTTATGGCCCTCTTTTGTAGGAATCTTTCTAAATGCAAGCATTAGCCATTCATAATATGTTCAGGTGAAGTGTCAAAATGATTAAATATACCCACAGAGCCAGGAAACAGAGCCCACATTTTCCTTATTTTATTACTGCGTGGAAACAAAGAAGCAATATTTCTGGTAACATGCTGTATATGTTTAAGCCCATAAGTTACTAGTTTTCTTTATGATTTTTCTTTGTTATATTCTAAATCTAATCACATCCTACAAATATTTAGCACACATGTCCACAGTCCAAAAGACTGCCTCCCTAATTCATTTTTTATGGCCAGTACCAGCTTGAAGCATTTCACTTACAGAGACTTTTCACTTTTGTTTGAGACCAGATAACAATATGACTGTGAGTGCAATCAATAAAATCTGCTTCTCACGTGTCCAATATTGCAACATACATTTTGACTCAGAGTCCTGGCTGCACCAGTCTAGAGTCACTGAGGTAACAAATAGATACGTATAAGTGAAGATGCGTAAGTCAGTTACCATGTCACAGAGTCCTACTGTATTATGACTAAAGAATCCACAGCTAGGCAAATATAAAATCCATCCGAATATTTAATCATTTAACTGTGCTCATTTTGGGGAAAAAAAAAAATAGAAACATCCGGTGAAAGAAGAGTCGGGGAAAAAAAATGATGCAACGCTGTATCCGGTATTTGTGTCACATTAAATTCTATTTAGTTCCTTGATACATTATTTATTACAGAGCCTGTAAAGGCTGAGCTTCACAGTCCAAATCTCAGTGACATGATGCACACATATCTTAATGCTTAAGGGGAAACAGGGATAACATGAGATCATGTCTGCCTCTTGAGGGTGGGATGCCAGTGAGTTTCGGGCTTGTTTTTAATGTGTGTATGGATGTGTTTCGGTGCGTGCGTGCGCGTGTGTGTGTGTGTGTGTGTGTGTGTGTGTGTGTGTGTGTGTGCGCGTGGGTGTGTGCGTGTATGTGTGTGTGTGTGTGCGTGTGTGTGCGTGCGTGTGTGCGTGTGTGTGTGTGTGTGTGTGTGTATGCGTGCGCCCATGTGCCGCTCTGCTGGGGATCAGTCCACAGCTCCTCTTCGCAGCCACGATACTCAGATAAGAATTTCTCTTCCTCTGGTGTGTATGTAAATCAGAGTGAGGGAATATAATGAAATAATGAAGTGTGTCTCTGCTTTTTTCCAAGACAGACCACTGGGAACCACTATTTTTAGACACAACAAAGCAATTGCCAGGGGTGTCCAGTTTATCTGGTTGACTTACAGTGTTCTTCCATCCACTTGTCGGTGTACAACTGCTTATCTCTTAAACAAATGAAGAAATGTAGCCCAGAGTCTGCCTTAAGGTAATGTCAGTTAGGACTCTGTGGAAATCAATGGATAACTGTGGCCTTTAACAGTCATTTCTGCTACCATAATAGATTACAGAAGCCATCAACAGGCTCAAAGGAGATGATTCAGTTTTGTACAGTGTACGGCCATTGGCTACGTTCATGTCAATCCTGTAAGATGACCCTCTCGCCCAGCAGGAAATGCTTTGTCACTCAGACAAATGTGGCAGATGAATGCTCAGCATGATCCTTGGGTATATGTCATCTGGTGTTCTCTTTCTAATGAGTTTACAGTTGATGATCCAGGTGAGTGAAGGACAAAGTGCTCCACAATGCAAGTTAAGGACACATTCTTAACCGGTATCACAATCTTAATGTCTAAGATGACTTAGTTGTATTGCAAATTGTAGCCATTTCTAAACCTTAGTTTTCATCTTCAGAGAGATTGTGGTGCCTCAGTGCATTGCTATGTAAGACTGGTTGACCATCATTCAATGATATTGCTCACTTGAATTAATAGCCCGGTCAAAAAGCCTCTCCAGCTTTTTGACAGAATCATAAGGTTTTATAAATCCGACCTTTAACTTTTGTTACTTTTTAGTAGCGATGGCATATTATGGGAATAATATTTTGAGATTTTCTAGGACGTTGTAATATGTAATCTATGACTTGTTGTTTCCCTTGGGTATAAATATGAAGCTCTATTTATTATGCCAACGGTCACCATAAGGTAGCAAATATTGCTAGAGCTCAGTGTTAAAGGGACGCGGCAGAGAATGGCATCCAATAGTCTACATGTTGTCTCAAAGCAAATCAGTTGTTTTAAACTTATACCAAAAACAAAATAACAATGTGGAGATTGCAAAAATAAGTGCTTTGGTCAGATGAGACTAAGGTTGATTTTTTTTTTATTAAAAAAAAACTAAACACACCAGGCGAATGTACAAAAGCACCTCATCCTCACTTTTAAGTATAATGAAGAATCTGTAATGCTGTGGTTGTGTTTCTTTACCCCAGGCCCTGAGAACCTGAAAAGAGCATAGCATCATCACTTCTTTATTTCAAATAAACGCTCCTACCAAAGACCTGAAAATGGATTATCACTTGGTAATTTAACAAGTGAACCACCCAAACCAAAAAATTGAGATAGCAACATAAAACCTTCAAGCAGACACTAAATTACTGTTCTTTCTTGGGTTCTTTCTCCTAAGGAAAATCTGCAAGGTGAAGTGAAGAAAAAAGAGCAGAAGAGAAGACAGTTGATAGTCTGGAGAGTTTTTACAAATATGAACGGTTAAAGAGACATCTCTCTGCAGAAGTACAGTTCTACAGGAAAAAAAAGTGCTGTACAGCTTATTGGTAATCGGCGTACCAATAAGTTTGCAGCCAGTGATTTAGGTGATTTCTTCCCATGGGATATTTTAAATTAAGGGGTGCTATGTGGCACTCTGCATGTTAAGTGTGAGATTATGCTGCTGCAATAAAAGATTAAGTTATCTGGAGATATTTATACAGCTGGTGTCAGTAAACATAAGCTTCTGCATATTTGGTGGGATCTGTGATGCTAAAAAAAGTATTCTCATAATTTATCTTAAACCCATTATATGCCATACACCCAACACAAACTCTGACCTTGAAAATGTAATGTGATGTTTCAAATACAGCTCGACTGACTCTTTGCAAAGTCAGATATTTTCAGGCATCCCAGGAAGTGGGGAGGAGAGGAAGAGGGCAGGTGCGCTGCCATGTTTGCCTTTTGAAGATAACACCTTAGCGGTCACACAAATGACTCGGTGTAATGTGGGTCACCTTAACAGTCCACGGCAGCTAATTCTCTGACATGACATTTCTTTTCCTCCCTAAGAACTTTTATTTATTTTATTTTATTTTATATATTTTTTTAATATGACAGTGACTGGTTGCTTTAACATGAATGATAGCTCTGTAGGCTATTTTCAGAGTGCAGGGCCTCACACATGGAGCTCTGTGATAACATGATGAGCTACCTGCCACGTCAGATTGATTTAGCAAAAAAACCTATAGCGACATCCTCTGTTAGGGTTGACAAAAAAAAAAAAAAACATACATTATCTGTTCTAAAAGGTAAACTCAGAAACGTATTCCTTAATACTTAGGATTGAACTACCTCTAAAAGTATCTGTCCTTGACTATTTTAAAGATTAACCATAAAACCCAGGGTACGTCAAGACACATTCTCAAGCAAAGCGAAGATTATTGTGTGTTATCTGTTTGATTTCTGTTGGATTTATTTTATTTCATCCTTTCTCTTCAAACATCAGTCACTTACCTGTAGTGGGGCCAACCAGAGTTAACACACAGCGAACTGCTGTCTATAGGTAGTTGACTTAAAAAAAAAAGACACACTAACGATTGGACTGGGGTGTAGGGTGGAAGAGAAACAGAAAATGAGGAAGGTAGGGGTTAAGAGCAATGAAACACAGAGCGTAATTCAATTTGACTAGAACTCTCTGTCGTCTCTTACAGCTGGGGGATTGACCTAACCACCACAGATGAATTAAAATTCATGAACTATTGAAGAGTGAGCAGGCGGTGCAAAAGGGGGAAAAGATGATACTCTTTTTGAAGCAGGATATTATTTTTTTCTAATTGCAAATAAATGAAGCTATTAGTTTACCTTAAATTAAATGCAGGGGGAATCCTACAAAATCTGATCCCATGTGTAAGTCATTAAAAACTGATTTGGGCTCCCATTGAACTGACAGGCAGAGTGAAATGAGGGTAGTGGAACGTAAGTGGGTAGTTCAACTGCATGGCATTGTCTAACTCCTGCTGGCTAACAGCCCTTCTTTTCAAATGAAAACCAGCTGAAATTGTTAGGTCTGAGAATCACATCTGCAAAGTCACCTTCGGTAGAGTAAAAAAAAAATAAATAAAAACAATAATAAAACTAAACAAAAACACAGCAGACAAACTTCCGGCTAAAACTCCACATTGTCGCGCCTCATACTTGTCTATGCCACAGAATCTGGCTGGGGGAGTGCATACAGAAGCCGATTACTTGCAATGCTTCCCAAACCAGACAAATCAAAAGAAAATCCACTGTTTGACTTTGATCCATTTACAATATAAATAACTAATTTATCAGTTGTGCTTAAAGAGGCATACAATGGGCAGAACAGAGAACATTGTGTAGCTGGGATAATCCCTCAGAAGATTTATCCTTACACTGCCTTCAGGGGAACAGTAGCAGCAAGAAGCAGATCTCATTCCCTGCCTCTCTGTCTCTCTATCTCTGGTCTTTTGGATACATAGTCTCTATCTGAGCTCCTGATCGGTCTTATTTAGTTATATAGTATTGTGTCCTTTGATTTTCCAGTTAATCCGTCAAGTGAAAAGATCCAGGCTAAGATTGGAATGATTCAGTGAACTTTTGATTCCTAATATATGGTACCCTGTGGCATTTTCTCAGTCCACTTTATGTCTGTGTATTTCTGAGCGTTAAGCGCGGTAGGTCCACTAGGGATGTCCTGAACAGGGTTTTTTTGTTCCCAATACTGATCTCTCATTTCAGAAAAGGTATTTGATCATACTGAACTGCAGACCTTTACTTCACTGAAGTTAATGTGATCAGAATGCTTCAATGCTCAGGTTTTTTTTTCAGTTTTACATGCCACCCTCATAAGACTGCTCCAGAATGTGCTTAACTATGCTAATATAGGTTCTCTAAAGTTCGATAAAACATAAATTGGGCATAGTTTTGTTATTTCACGTATAATACTACAATCTTGAATAAACTCTTACCTTGCTCCTGCTGCCAATATTTTAATGGAAGCAGTTTCCTAAAGTGCTGGGTTAATGTTATAATAGTTTATTCTATGTTTTGATATAACTATTGGTTTTTTGGTTCATAACATTTTAATGTGTTTCCAAGTAATTCAGTGCAGACAAAGTAAAAAAAAAAGTCCTTAGGAACCACAGCCCTGCATATTTTAGATGTGTCTCTCTTCCAGAACACCTGATGCAAATGGTTGCATGACCACCTCCGCATGAAATCATGTCTTATAGAAGCTTGTTCACCTACCTATTCAGGTTTGTAGCAGAAGGAAAACACCTAAAACATGCAGGGTAGTAATGCCTGAGGACCGGAACTGAGAAGCACTGGCTTGGTTTGAATGCCATAAAATGTAATGACCAGAACTTCTGCTGCCACAACCATTACTTGGGATAAGATTCGTGTTAAATAACTTTTTTGCTTGGACGAATTTTTACGTATAGAAACGCATTTAACAAGTTTGTCCAAAAACTGTAAAAAATTCTAAAAATTAATTAAAAAGTCAAGTGCACCTTTTATTATTTTGATTTGTTGTTATATGGACTTTGATTAAAACAGATTCTATATGCCAACTGTGAAAACAAAAACTTCTAAGGCCTATAATTGCATTTTTAGCCGAAAAAGAACCTCAGGTTCAGTACTGAGCAAATGCAACCCGCAAGTCAAAAGATTTCCATGGTTTGTTTATAGAATTTGGTTACATGAGAAAAGATATAATTCCACTCTTGAACCACCTAGACCCAGCATTCAAATCGAAGGTGATTTTTTTTTTTTTTTTTTTTTTGCCTGGCAACAACACAAACACGCCAGCGTAGATTTAGATAACATCTAATTTCAGTTCCTGATTTCTATCCCTTTTGGACCATTCTGCATGTGCAGAACCTCCAACCAATCACATGCAAAAGCTTATTCAGTCTGGCTCCTTTAGTGTTGTCACTAGTTATTACCATGTGTGCTATTTAGCAAAAGTGCATTTGCAGTTTAAAGAGCATCCCAAGATATTAGTGGCATCTAATTGCATTACCTGAAGGAGACTGATGGCGCCAGTTAAAATGGCTGGAACCTTTTTCAGACTGTGTTGAAGTCAAGTGCTTCTTTACAGGTTATACGTCATGTTTCTAACTGGAATCTTTTGTGGACTAAGTGATTTTCTGACGGCTTTAAGCCCTCGCTCTCACTGCCAAATACTCCCATCCCCTAAGCAATCAGACATCTAACCCATAATCCACTTTTATTCATGTGAAACGAAAACAATGTCAGAATTATAACGGCAGCAAATGCAACTAAATTCTGATTGTATGCATCAGAGTCGTTTTCATTAATTTGTGTGAAACTGATTTATGAACCTGTTCTTGTTTATGTGACTGCAAAACCTCCCCATAGTGTGATCCATACTCGTTCAGACAGGCGGGGGGAAAGCAGCATTTGTCCATTTCAGCCCAGAAAACAGCCCCCCGATTACATTTTCGGTCTTTCATCATTTGATTGTGTCTAAATAACCACTGATCAGATTTTACATCCTCTCAACAATCCATTAGACTACAAATATTTTTCATGCATAATGCATGTCTTAGAAAGGCACTTGACAAAGTGGGAGGAAAAAATGGCTCTTAAAATCTTCAGTTTCAGAGAGACTAAAAGAAGTCACCTCTTGGGCAGCTTAACATAATTTTATATAAGGCCAAAGGCAAATCTAGATGACTGAGAACACAATAAGTTGAGAACTGCTTTTTGACCCCTCAGAATATGTCTTATGCTCTTTCTGTCTTCCATTTCTAGATTTAGTGAGGACTGGAGGGGTTTTTATCTCACAGTCCTCTCTTATTCCAGAGGGAATCTCATCATGGGAATAGCATGGCAGGCCATTGTGCTTTATTGTGCAAGGAGTGGCAGCAGAGAGGCACAGGGGCCCTCAGAGATGCCTGGATGTTTTCCATATTAAACTGGAGAGAAAAATACTTAAGCTCTTGCTGGTGAAATGAGTAATTTTTAATATCAAAATGACAGTTCAAGTAGATAATCATGAAAGCTGTGACATATCCTTGTCTGTTGGTCTGAGATTTTATCCCAGCAACCTTATCTCTTCTGCCTTCGATTTTCTCATTTTCACTTTAACCCACCTACACATTCCTCTAATCATTTCCCATCCTCTTTCTTTTCCCAAGCCCCACCCTTCTGCCTGTGGCCCTCTCACTAATTCCCCATCCTCTAACACCTCTTTTCTTCTGCCTCACTTCCTACGGAGAGCAAAACGTCTGTGAGCATTTACATTCACATTAAAGTGAGCATACGATGCGAGAGGAAATATAGAATGCTCCAGTCCTTCAATGAGCCATAAGACGTGGTGATAAAAACAACTTTTTCCTGTTGTTGTGCGCTTTTTTCCCCATGTGAAGTGGGAAGAAAAAGCTGTATTTGAAGTTCAGATTAGTCTTCAGGGAGTCCCACCTATTGGGACTGTTAACCTTTAGCCATTCAGCCATAAAGCAAGAGAGTTCCATTAAAATACATAATGCATGAAGTGCAGAGATTGCATGCCATTGATCAGCACTTGAATAAATTGAGTTGAAATCCTATTAACATACCCAGGTACACATAAAGTGAGATGAATAAAGTGCACTGTATCACCTGCACAATTATCCACCATCACCCACTGTTTAATGACTGCAGAGGTGGCCAAGGAAACTGAAGGTGATTTAAAAATTAATAATAATAAATTAAAAATAATAAGTGTGATTTTTGATCATTTCCACATAAGTTATCATTTGTTTATGTTTCTGCTGGCTTTCAGGTTGCATTTTACGTGTCTTTAATCCTCCCGTGATCTCTTTCTAGTTTAGTTTTTTACTCTGTGTACAGGCCAGAAAGGTCACACTGACCTAGTGTGTGCTTGCACGAGTGTTTTTTTGTGTGTGGTTTAAGGAAATGGCGGTTTGAAGGGACATATCCTAAAGGAGCAAGAGCTACACGAGTAGTTGCCTTTTTTCTTTTACGTATCATCTGTTTAACAATAAAAATAGCAGAGACTGTGATTACTTGGAATGACATCTCAAAAACTGTAAAGAAAATCATTTGAAACACTAAAAGTGAAAGTCTGTAGCTGTTTTTCTTTTAGTTCTCACTAAAGTTAGGCGGTTTTATTATTCTATTGCAATGTAAGTGTGGTAAACACTTTAATATTCAACCTCCTGATAGTTGAAAGTTATGGTAAATAATACAAATATATTTTTTCTAATATTTTATCAATTAAAGTTACCAGAAAAAATGACTAAACTGGGAGAGCACTGAGAAGACTGCGGGGAATACTTAATCTGGAATAAATGTTCCACAAAAAGTCCGTTCAGTGAGTACTATCTCTCTAACTGGCATGTTATTGCAGGTTAGAAAAATTGCCTCATAAAACTGCCCAGGTTTCTGGTAACTAAACTTAATATGGCCCAATTTAACTCTATGCCAATCACCATAGGAGGAATTTTGTGACTTTGTTATGGAATCAAACCAACAAGTAGCATCGGTTTCAACCTGATCATCCTGTCACCATGTTTTATTTTACATTGAACAGAATGTGTTTTTTTCCTGTGCAGATTAAGTTACACTGGAGATGGTATCAGGGGGCTACTTCATTCCTGTTTTCATCTCTGCTTCAGAAGAATTTGTTAGCTTTATTGTTGTTGATTAGATGTGTGTTGGCCCATGGCTGTGTGTGAAAAGTTGCTATGAGACATACATATGCACTGTTCAGCTCGGTGGGTTGTAGTCTCCAAGGCGCCATTGAGTCAAAGCGACAGGCTGCTTCAAATGTGGTAACGAAGATGTGTCCCTCCCCCTCCAACAGTCACACGCTTTGGAGCGTGTCCCCACACACACCCTCTAAACACAACTCTTGGCTCCCCCGTTCACAGGTAGCTTCAGCTTCTTTAAATACGTGCCACTTTGGATGAGAGAAATGCTATTTATTTCTTTTTATTTATTTATTTTTTCTCCTTACCTTATATGGTCCCTTTTGTCTCCAGATTAGAGCTATTAATTCAGCATATGGGTTTACAGATTAGGTGCTGTGGCTCTGTCATTCGACCCCATGCAGACTGGGAGATGACCCAAATTACACCATATTTCCTCTCACCAAAAGCCCACCTCCCCCTCTTCCTTCTTACTTCCCCTCTTCGCTATCCTAAGCCCTCATCCCTCCCTCCTTTTCTCATCTTCCGGTGCCATGCCAGCCTCCCTACAACAATGCCAGAGAATGCCTGCCAATGGTTAGCAGCTCCTTAATGAAATAGTAATTGTGACTGTGACTCGCATGCCTCGCTTGCTTTCCTGTCCTGTCCTGTTTTATCGCGCTGCACAGACAGGAGTCTACTGAGTTCCAACTCTGTAATTTCATTAATGCTCAGTGTTGCACCTCTGCGTATAGTTTGTTTTCATTACAGCTTTACATTAGGCATGATTGCTTTACTAAGTCCTCTGCCTCATTACTCAAGGTCCTGATATTTTAAGAAATGCTGTGGATATGAGGTCCAGCGCATGTGCCAGCAAGCTGCTTTTGCTGTTGCTGAACTCTGCCGAACTCCATTGATCTCACTTAAATAAAGAGGATAAAAATAGATGTAAGTCTAGAATTTTTGTTTAGCTGTCGTAGAGACAGTTCAGAAAGCCTCAAGTGGGTGGATTGTTTAAAATCTATCACACAGATCTGGATGTATCATTTATTCATCGCTGGGAGTCTATTAAAAGCATGCAATTGTATGCTCCATTACTGAACACAAGGGCCTAGACTGCTGACCAAGCCCATCTAATGAAAATAAATGTACTTCTTGCAGCCTGAAGAAAAGAAACACTGGAGCGCACACTCCACTGTCATTCTGTGTAAAGCATCTAGATCTAGATATACATCTATGCATCCTAATAAATTTAAATACCAATAAAAACTTAATTATCTTTAATGGCTTACTTTAAAAGGTAAAAAAAACAACCTTTTTAGATAGAGTGATATATTTCAAGCATTTATTTAGTTCATTTTAATGATTAGGGTTCACAGCTAATGAAAACCTAAAATGTAATTTTTCAAAAAATATTACATATTAGGTATACCCCATAGAAAAAAAATATGTTTTATTGCAGAATTGTCCTCTTAGTCAGCATTATATTTTTTCTAATCTTGCATGCAGAACTAACATCAGTTTTCCCTTTTGATTCTGTGAGCAATGGCAGAAAAATTAAGACGTATTTAGTGATTCCAAATTAGAGTATCTCCTCTGAGGGGTTTGATGAGAACACACCAGCTGCTGATGAATGCAATCCATCATCTTGTAGGTAGGAGTAATTTATGACAATTCGGTTTTAGTATCTCTGTCATGAGCTACGACAATTTCAGGTTTCAAGAGAGGCTTAGAAACAACAGGAAGCAAGAAACACAAATGCAGGTTTCACAGGGTGGCAGGTTTTGTGACTACGTACTGGAGCTTTATTTGTGGCCGTGACATAGATTGAAAATGCACCAGTCCCCATCTAAAGTGCCCCTTTTTTTCCCGTTTCCTGCTTTTGTTTCTTCATTTCACCTTTTAGCCTTCCCACTACCGGCAAAACAAAACATGTGGCAGTTCCTTTTTATCGAGGAAATTCAGAGATAAAACACAAATAAAGCTGGGTGTTTTGTTGGATGTTTCACCACTTTATTCCACGTTAGGAGATGACAACTTCTTTGAAGTAGAAATCCCCCCATGGTGCTGCTGCTGTGTAACCCACGAAGCAAGTCTTCTGACTGGGCACCGAGGGAGCCGGCTGATCAGCCTCTCAACACAAATGTTTTGTTTTTGTTGTTCGTGTCACATTTCTGTCAGGTGTGGCAGCTCATCAAGCTGAAGTAATGAGGCCACGTTCTACGATAGTCGACAAGGCTTGTTAGATATTTATGTGACCATACGTGTTTTTCTTTTGTCGCAAAGTTTCTTGTAAAAAATCTTAGCATTTTTTTTCTTAAGCCATCTCTTACCACTAAACTGGCTTGCAATGTTTACTAAAAGCAACGAGAAAATTAATCCTGGCAGAAAATATCTGCAAATGTTTATGCAGATGCTGGAAGCCATAATTTTAAGAATCTACTTCATAAGTGGGCGAATTAATTTAACTGAGTCAAAATCTGCTGTGTGACATGGCAAGGAGAGGTGGGTGGGAGGTTTTAGCAACCAAAGAAATTAAATGATTATTCTTTGGGTTTTTACGTGTATTAATTTCCAGTTAGTAATATTAAATAATACTTTATTTTGAATTGCATATATTTAAACATAATATCACTCCTACTGTTGTTGTTTTGACTTAAGGTGAAGTGTGTCTTAGAAGTTTATAGATGATCATCATATCCATAAATACAACTAATTGTTAACCTTTAGTGGTCCATTTGAGCTTTTCTTTTCAGGATGAAATAGTAACAAGACAAACAAACATAGTGAATTTTAAAAACAAGAGTTTTGAGCACAAAAAGAATTTGCTCTTTTGCTCTTTATGTCAGTGAATAATGTATCTAAACTTCTTACTGGCGCTATATGGTGATAAGCAGTGAAATGAGTAAAACTTGCCGTCTTAAAGTGTGTAACTCAAACGTCGTGAGCCAAGCAGCAGATTTGTTTGAGTGCACCAAAAACTAAGTGCATGTTTTAGATAAACTCTTTGTACGCTGTCTGCACAGACAACAGCTTGACAGTTGGTTTCAAAGACCGTCTGAGCACCTGAAGGTGTTCAAGGAAGGCGAGAAACACAAAAGTTGTTCAGCCATGCGCATCACATTGTTCTTGTTCTTATTAATCCCCAGTGTACATCTCTGTAGCACTCAAAGCAGACTTTAGCTTGCGCCTTCTAACTTGCACAAAAGTCAACACTGGCTGGTTGTGTCATTTAGGGGTACATGGTTTCCTTGCAAATGATAGTCAATGACACCTTAAATGCAAATAGGTGTAGATGAGGTCTAACACTTTTTTTTCTGTAGCAGGGAATTGACATCAGGTTACATTTAGAGAAAAGGTGGTGCTGTTGCTAAAAATCCTTCTCCAGTATGATAATAAACCAGAGCACTCTAATCTGTACTCTCATATGTTGAGATGTAATGTCGTAATAACTAGCCAAATTGATTAAACACCCACCCACCCCCACCTTTCTGTAATGACATTTCTATGTGCCTCACCTACAGTTTCAGTAACAGTCCATTCGAATCGGATTTCCTTCATTTTGGTCCACATGTCACATAAAAACTTAATTAACTCCCCTTCCACCATCTTGAGGAATGCAGTGTGATTGGAATGCCAATGACATGAGGAGCTGCAGTGAGAGCTTTGCAGAAGCGCAATGTGCTAAAATCACGCTAATTTAAATAATTGATATCACACATAGTGCGTTTAAATAAATATTTAAATAAATAAATAACACCTCTGGTTCATAGCTTGAGTTTCTCATTAGCAGGCAAACTGTGCCGCTCCGATCTCAGGAATGAAAGTTGAGTGAAGCAATTGCAATAATTACAGAAGCGAGAGTGTGTGTGTGCGTGTGTGTGCGTGCCTGCATCAGGGAGGGCATTGGGTCTTCACAGAAGGCAATGAGGAAGGAGGCGCTGGAGGTCTACAGGTGCGTCTGATTGAGGGTAATCTGGGTATCCCTCCCCTTTTTTTATTTCTGCAACAAGCTCTGCTTCTCCTGGATGCCTTGGGCTCCGGCGGCTGCCTGGCGTAATGAGCTCCACAGCCACACAGTAGAAGATGCCCTGCAGGACAGTCCCTACAGAGCCATAATGAGCACTCCAGTGTACCAATTCATGTTCCCCACCAAGGGGCCCCAAAGCCTGCCTTCCATCAGACATGGGTGGGCACGGTTTGTTCGCCAAACCCTCCACAGCCACCATCCACTTCAGCTCCCTTTCTGGGGTAATGGCATCTCTTCTGGATTCAGCATGATGTCCCTACGTGTGCAGTAGGAGGGATGGCCCAGAGCCTCTGCTTGGCATCAATCACTACATCTGGAGAGAGGTGTAAGGCAAAGGGGGCGATTGGGACCCGAGCTGCTGAGAAAGCGAGGAAGCACAGGACACCGGGATGGAGTGCTGGGTGAAGAGTGAGGACAGCTCAAGTTGCTGGGGATGAGAAAAGGTAAATGATGATAGAGGGATGGTGAGAGTGAGATAACTGACAGGTTGAGTGAATGCGAGAGAGCGAGCAAAAGATAAATTGTACAATGAGGGAGCTGCACAGTTACAGTAGACGGGAGAAAGAGGTGTGGAGGGAAACAGAGATGACTATCTGGGTTTAATGAGATCTATGGAGGGGGAAGGAGTGGGGGAGAAAGGGAGAGGGGAGGGGAGAGAGAGAGAGTCAGAGTCCAAGGTAAGAGGAAAGAAGTGAAAGAAGCTGGGGATTGAAAGCAAAAGAGTAAGAGAGGGCCTTTTCTCTAAAAGGCAGCCCCTTGGTTGGTACTGGAGTGGATCTATGTGTTTAACTGCACTGCTGAGCTTTTGCTCTCTTAAACAACTGGGAGGTGGGCGAGAGGAGCGTTGGGCCAGACCATAGAGAAACACTTTGAAGCTCTCTCATGCTGTGAGAAACTCTATTGGATTCAGAAAGACCGCTTTTCAAATAGAAAAAAAGTACAAACTGAGAGACGACAACAGAATTCAAAAGTAATAACTTTGACTTAAGCATGGATGTGTTTCTTTTTTTTCTTTTTTCTTTTTTTGCAGTGAGTGCTAAGGATCAGTATAATTAACATGTTTCACATATAATCAATATAATTAACATGTTTCACATGTTTCTATGCAGATAGTGAGATGGCGATCGTGATGTGGTGCTACAGCATTCATTAGGATTAATCACCATCATTAATTGTGGTCATGAAGAGTTTTCTTGGCTAGGACAGATTCAATCTTTTTCTCAAGTTTGCTTTAGAAAACATCATGCTTGCCAGTATTTTATTTTTTCTGGATGCATCTTTCAGTGTGAATGCGTGTGTGCGCGCGTGTGTGTGTGTTCTTAGACTCTTGTGAAGTCCAGAGGTAAAAAAAAGGCACCCGTCATTTTTCATCTGTGCTGCATTTATTCTACAGTAGAAGAGCAACAGCTGGTGCAACCAAGGTTTTCTTTATTTGTTTTCTCAGTCCATCCAACAAATGTTGTAAACTCTACTTTCAAACTTTAAAAAATTGCACATCTTCAATTCAAACCCACAGCATTCTAAAAATAATACATTACCATTTTCTGAAGAAATACACTCAGGAGGATAGTCAGTGCGCAACACTATACACAGATGCAGAACAGATACAGAAGAATGAGAAACTTTTTTTTCACTACACCCCTTACATATGTATCAGACAGGATTAGCATGGTGGAATGAATTGGATGCCGTCCCATTGTAAATGCAGTGGGTTTTTTTTTCTAAAGTAACTTTGCATTCTTCTTGAATAAAATTCATGTTGAAAATGTCTCCGCAGGAAATGTCTCCATCTGGGAATAAGGATTATGTTATTGTTATTATCTTGTGAAGGATTAAGGATTTGTCTCAATTTGTCCCAGTGAGTAGTGTTGTACTGCAGAAACAAGAAAATCAACAGAGTGCAACAATATATTGTGATGAAAAAAATAAAAGCAAAACAAAGATACACCTTCACTATAAAATAAGTGTTTTAAGAAATGCACACATCAACATTGTTCTCAGTTGTTATATTTCGAATGGGGTTACTGACATAAAATTCATGCCAGAGGTCAGAACAACTAAATTAGAAATCAAAACAATTTAAGCTATGAGTGAAGTTGTGGGAGCTAAAGTGGAATGACACAGGGCAAAAGTACTGAACAGGATCAGGGTGATAGAGACAACTTGAAGATGTCTCCTGTTTGGAGAAACCCATCTCATAAAAAGCTCATGTGATTTTGATGCACAACCACACAAATGGTCTTAAAATCTTCAGTTCTTTCCATAGTGATTCAATATTGTCCTACTTACAAATTCATTTAAATTTCATCTTCAGATTCTTGAGAAGAATTATCAATGAAGTACTGGCAGTTTGAGTCTATTATGTTTAGTCTTCCAGGACCCAATATCACAATTTCCCCTCACCAAACTTCATATCTGGTATGTCCAGAGCCTTCCCTTTATATCTGGATGCATGATACACCCAGATATAACATTTAGACTCATCTGGCCAGGCTTTTTCCTAGTAGTGTAATGGTTTCTCCAAGTACTCCATAGTTAACATTAAACATGGTTTTTCAGCATGCTTTTTCTGCTCTGGAGCTCTGGAGTCCTAGAGAGCATAAGGGTTGCGTACAATATTTATTCTTTCCATGGAAAAACACTCCTTGCCAATTTTAGGGCTTTCTGAAGTTCTGATTATGATATTTATTATCAGACCAGAAAAAGTCAAGTCAAATCAGAAGAAGAGGAAGAGAAAGAAAAAGAAAAAAAAAGAAGAAATAAAATAAATAAAGTGAAAAGACAAGGGGAAAAGATCAAGAAATAAAGTGAAAAGGGTTAAACTAGTTAAACCCTTTCAACTAGTTTAAAACTAGTTAAACCCTTTTAACTAGTTTAAAAGGTACATCACGCCTTTAAAAAGAAAAGGCGTGATGTACTAGTTATAAAGAATGGACAATCAGAAGAAAACATGGCGGAACAGTGCTTGTAGTACACGGAGCATAAAAAGGAACGGACAATGTCGGAAAAATTAGAAGCGGCATACAAGATACCACAATTGATCAATGATCTGCTTATGTGGCGGGCCTGTGATCTGCTGGATACATCTACAAAGAAGCAGAGAGGCAGGCGGTAAGACAGAGTCTGTTTTGCTGTGAGATCTCACTGCTGGATTACTACATTCTGGATTAGCTTTAGCCTAGCCACCGGCTCATTAACACCTGTGTTGTCGGCTTTATCTCAACTTAAATATCATGTTATAGTCGTGAAACCTAGCATATTAATTGGTGATTTTGATGGTTGGGATGCTTGCTGTATTGTAAGTTTAACTAATGGATTTGACAAAGTTAACAGTTAAACAGTTTAATTAAACATTCAATAATTTAAATTAGATAAAATAACCTGAAAGTATAAAAAAGTAAACATTTGAAATGTAAAAATTTATTTAATTTCAAATGTGCAACTTAAGTTAAATAACTTAAGTTTCTTAGCTTAAGTTATTTTAGTGGTTTGCTTAGTTTTCTTCAGTCAGAGTAATATTAATTTATGTAAACTTAAATAATACAGGTATTTATTTTTTTCTTCTTTTGGAGTTTAAAGATTTTTACTTACATCTGGACCAACTGTAAGACAAATGTCTTGACACATTGATAAATAAATGGAGGATAAATGGAAAAAACAAACTGCTTAGCTCTGAGTTTAATCCAGTTGATACAAATTCTGCGTAGACATGCCCATCTGCACACAAATTAAAGGACAAATTGCCAGAAATCTTGCGGAGAGAAGATGGCTGTGCTTATGGCAAAGTATGTTCTTTCTATTTGCACATTATAACTCCCTTTGCTAATTGAAACATTCAAAAAAGGGCAGTATTATGGAATATCAACTTTATTGAGCTTTACATCATGTTTTAATGTTACTTTCTCATCAAAAACACTGATAGGAAGCAATTTCATCTTAATATAATTTATGCCTCCTGACGTATTGTGTGTTACATAGATCTGTCAGCATATGGAGTGCTTTTTTTTCAGTGAGTGCTCTTATTAGAAATGTATAGAAAAAACAATGACGTTATTTTTTTTTTCCACTACGTATCTGCTTGTGTGAGTGTCTTTTGTGAGATAAACATTTGCAACATTCTTAATGTACACACCGACAATAATATGCAGTTTTTAAAATAGTTTTGAAGTCTGTATAAGATTAGTTTCTACATAATGTGATTCATTGCTTGTTTTTGCCTGTGTCACTCAGCTTCAGAGCTGGATAAATAGACAGGACACCATAATAGAGTACTGCCCACAGGCGCGATTGACCTTTGGGGTTCTGATCTCTTAATGCGTTTCTCTGGGTTGGTGCTGATAAAATCCTCCTCTGCCTTCGTCCAAATCTATAAAGCTCGCTCAGAAGATGTTGGAAATGCAGAGTGGGAGACACAAATATCCTACTCATTCATTGGTCATAACCTCTGTCTCTGTCATCGATTACTCTAATAGGTGTTTAGCAGGCCTCGCATGTACCTTGGTTTGATAGCCCCTTGATGTTTCAGTATGTTTATTCGGAGGAAAAGGATTTGTCTGGAGGAGGCAGTAAGAAAATAAATGATGTCTTTTTTATTTATTTATTTAGGAAAATATCTGGAGGGGGTTTGGACTGGAATGTCTAATTAAACTGCTTCCTTGTAAAACAACACAGTTGCATGTATTTCTGAGATTTTGCCCACTTGAAATGAAAGAAAAATACAGATTTTATAGTCCAACCCCTCATATGGGCACTCCAATTAAGATGTGGACAGGTGGAGATAATCCATACATTCTAAAACAAGGAACTCCTTGTTCTCCTGTTTATTGGTATTGAGCAGTTGTGAGCATACAAGTCAAAAAATGACTGCAGTGGTTGCTTTTTCATTCATTTCTGCTGTCCCACCTTACACTAATTTTCTGTAGTTTGCTATAGAAACGTTTTTTCCACAATATTTCTTCAACATGACCAAATCTAATAAAAATATACTTGAACCTAGCGCCAATAGGCTGTTTTTTTCTTTCTTTCTTTTTTTTTTTTTTTTTTTACTGTTTAAGCCAAACATTGTTATATTGATGAAATAACAGGGATGGTCCCTCTGTGTGTTTGCACAGCCTCTTTATCTCTAATTGTAAATGTGACCTCTGTGAAAACAAAGATAAAACTGGCTGCCACATACATAATATACTCGGTGAGTTATAGTACCTCTCCCTTATACAGTATTGCATGGTACAGTGCAATATCCCTCCTTATTTTATGTTTTCTACTGCATGCCATGCGTCACTGATACCTAACCAGTTGTTACTGATTTAAAAAAAAAAAAAAAGTACAGGAGCCCGCACAGAGTAAAAAAAACGTGTGGGTCCAAATGACCCCATTTCGTATTAGACCACAGAGGGGTTAACGCTGCAACCACTTTAAGAAAATATGTCAGTCTTCTATGCTTTTATTTATTTATTTCAAACAGGCTTTTAAAAACGAGAAAACTATAGGACAAGAAACTCATGGATACATAATCAAGAACAAAGTAACTGGCTCACCACTACTTTTCTGTTTGAAAAGGAGGAGGAAGGAGCGAACACTTATTTAATCCTACCCCTTATCTCAAATGCTTGGATAATGATGCTGAAATTGTGATTTGCAGCTTGTAATATCACACAAAATGTCTATTTTTTTTCCCTGAGTCTTTACTAAATATTTATTGCAGGTTACACATTCCTTCAAATGTAGATTGTGATTTTTGAAACTTACTAAAAATGAATGTGGGTATTTCTCATACCGTTTTTGCATGGCAGATGTCAGTGGTTTAGAAAGAGAGGCTTGGCCACTCATTCATTTATGCAACAGCACCATTTTTTTGGTAGGACAATTTAGACAAATGCATGTACATTTTTCACTGGCAGATTTAGGAGACTCTAATTGCTCTTGATTAGGTACATTTCCTTAAAAAATTGAAAGTCACGTTTTTCTATTAGTTTACAATTTCTGCTTTTAGTACATAACACAAAAATTATAAATCCGCTGGTGAGAATTGCGTCCATTCGATATTAAATAGTAAATTGAGTTGGATATAATTCAATAATTTTATTATTATCTTTTTAATTCATAGGTACTGCTCAAAATGACAATATCATAAAGTAGTTCAATATTTTTCATCACTCATTTCAGAAATTGAATGTTGTATATTAAAAAATCATATTAAATTGAAATATTCAGGGCTTTATTTTTGAGTTTGGTAACTATTGCTTACAGAAAATGAAAACCCACAAGTCTCAACATTACATAATATCAGCTCTTTCAAAGCATAAATGTTATGTAATGACCATATCATGTCCTTACACAGTCATGAGGAAGACTGATGTCCAGAAGAGTGACTGACATCAGGTAATTGCTAAAGCAGCTGTTATTTCAAAGAGTACTGGCTCCACGCTTAATCATGGAAAGTTGGTTGGTTGGAAAAAATAAAAATGTGATGGCAAAATGAGCACAAGCAACGGAGATAATCACAGCCTTGTGAAGGTTGCCAAGAATAGTACATTTAATTAATTAGCAAAGCTCCACAAGGAGTGGACTGAGGTTGGAGTCCACAGTCATCTACCAGGAAGTTTAAGAGCACTTCATGCTGCTTTCTGACAAAAACCTTTTTGGAGATGGAGCACATTTTGTATTCCAACAGGATCTGGCACCTGCCCACACTGTCAAAGATACCAAGAACTGGTTCGGTGACCATGGTTTTACTGTGCTTGTTTGATCAGTGGGCTTGCCTGACTGTATATATTCTATATGGGGTATTGTCAAGAGGAAGATTAATGATACGAGATACAACAATGCAGATGACCTGAATGTGGCCCACTACCAGCCGCCTGGGCTTCTGTTAGACTTTAGCAGAACCGCAGACTGAGCGTCTTCATACCTTCATGCCACAGTGATGCAGTCACTGTGGAACGAATTCATGCAAAAGGAGCCCCAACCATGTTTTGACTGCATAGAAATGAACATAAATGTACATTTTATTTAAATTTTCATTGATTTTATCAAATTTTTCTGAGACACTAGGTTTTGTGTTTTCAGGATTTGTTTGCCATAATAATCAAACTGACGCAAACAAAGGCTGGACATGTTTCACTTTATGACTGGCTTTCTGAAACGACTGACAGAAAATGTCAAACTTTTTCAAGATATTTGAGTTGCTTATGTTTTTATTTTCTCAGAGGTTTGTAAATGACACTTTGTACTTCAATGCTATTTTTTGATTAGATTTCATTTGTAGCTTGAATAAAAGGTTTTTCTAATTTATCTAATAAATAAATGCTTGTTGTTAAATGAAAAAAAGAGTTGATATACATATACTGTGGCTTAATTCATATACATTATTCAACGGAGATCTTCCAACTAAAACTGAGTTAATTCGTAATTCAGAACCAACCATCCTGCTTTAAAATTATACTCATGTAAAACTTGGACTCATTCTCTCACTTACCTCCTGTATTAGCACTGCTTGTTTTCAACAGTTTTTTGGGGGGGGGTGGGGGTTTGTCAATGCTTGCTTTCCATTGAGGGTTCATCGCAACCAGTGAGATTATTTCTGCTTGCATAGCATCTCTGCCTCTGATAAATGTTTGTGTAGCTAAACCCCCAATCTGTCTACATGTCCTGGTTCATGTGTGGCCCCAACTCTCATGACTGGGGTTTGGTTTGAGCCTCTCTCCCCGCTTCTAGTGTGGAACAAATTCCTGGCACAGTCAGGACCACAGGGGAAATGGCACACAGCTGGTTTGATTGGACTCTGGCCTTAATCGCCCACGTCCCTGCCATCAGCGCACAAGGAGCAGTCGCAGACATGTTAACTGTGCCCGTACAAGGGAAACTGATTGAAGCGTTCTAGATTCATTCCCAATCAAAAACTGAATTGTGCTCAGACAGATAAAAGTCTGATGCTGCTTTGTGAAATGTGTATCAATGTATAACAAGAAAGGTTTGGCTAGGCATTTAGTTAGCTGCTATAGGCTCCCGTTTGCCACACAAAGTGAACAAGACTTTTAAAAAAAAATTTTTTTAGAGAGAAAGCTGATTGTTAGATAATGGTAGATGACAGTTTACTATGAGAAAGAAAATGCACTTTTCTGGAAATTCTCTTAGTCATGCACGGTTAAATCGCTGGTATGCAAAAATAGTGTCGAGATGGAGCATCGCTGCTTAAAGGTGCAGGACCGCACAAAGGCTGAAAGGGGCGCTGAGCACGTTTTGATTTGAATACCCTGGTGCATTTAAATCCATTACTCATCCACCACCACAGCGCCATATTTCTCAAATATTTACAAAATGAGCATTATCTTTTAAATAGACTTAGAGAGTCAACAATGAATTACCTAAATTAAATGGACTTTTGAAGTGGTGTTTTGTTAGTTGATGGTTGTAAACAAATTGCAAAAGTATTAATTCTCTCACTTGCTCATCTGCACTTGCAGTCATGTCCAGTATAGAGACTCAGTCCAGTAGGAAAGACAAGTTTGACTCATTTTGCTTACATTCACAGACATTCTTAATAAATTTGAATATATGTGCCAATAAGCCTTGTTTCTCAGAAATATCTTCTGCAGGTGATAAACAAACCTGTTTATTACCTTTAGTTTTTAAACAAAACAGTTTAGCAACTATTTTTGTTTTTAAAAATAGTTTTCTTTTTTAGTGGTCTGGTGAAATACTTTAATTTCAAATTTCATGCTTTTAGCTGCAAGTGGAAAATTATTATAATTAACAGAAATAAACGTTTTCAAACACCCATCTGGACGTAATTAATCTATCTAATGTGTTTCACTTAGTGATAAAGTTCCTAAAATAAATGTGCTTTTCAATAATATTCTAATTTATTAAATGGGTCTGTCCATAAAAATGTCAGATATTTATCTAGATTTACTGCAGTTCTCTTTCACATGATGTGTGACTCCTGTTCACCCACAAGCAACTGACATGATTAAGCTACAGTACGACTATTAAATTATAACTCCACTAGCATAGCTAAAGATGAAAAACTAGGAAAGCTTCGCTGTGCACACATTGTACTCTTTCAATTTTGGAAAAAAGAAAACGTGTCCACTGAATTTAAATATTGTATTAATTAGTCTTAAATAAATTCAACTAAAATATTTACATCTGCTATTTCAAAAAATATACAGGAAATGTAAAATTTTCATCATACTCATTAAAAAAAACTGCTGACAAAGCAGAAAAGCAACGGCCAACACATTCTGTTATCTATATTGGGTGGAAAGTCTTGGGGGGGGGGAACCCCTGCTTGTGTAGAAACCCCAGACTATGGCTTAGTTTACTTGTGCTTTGGACTGCCTCTGGAAACATGAATCAAATGTTCATCCGAACGAAAACACTTGTAAAAAAATGGTACCATTTGGACAATGTGTGACTTGTCTGCGTTGCCATTATTTAGGTCACAATCATCCATTTTACTGTTATTTTCAATTTCAACTCTTTTTGACTTCTTTATTGTGCAGGAGGAATTTGTCTTGTGATACAATAAATGTAGTATATATTACGCTAATCAAATTAGTTTTGGCCTGACTCAAGCAAGTATGTTTATGTTGTGGTTGGCATGCTAACATTGTCGTCAGCAGCTGTTTGCAGTTAATATGCATCCTTAAAAAGGCCCAGGAATAGTAAATGTGCAGCGTTCACAACTTCAAACCAGCGGATCTTCTCGTCATGCTGAGTCAGATTGTAGAGATGAGGAAAGTGGCATTAGAAATCACCTTAAAGACATGGTCCAGAAGTCTAAGGTGTGAACATCTTAAAGATTTGTTGCTGAAGTAAAGACATCGTGTTGCTGCTTAGGCTTTCTGCTGACTTAGGGACACTAATTTCTTTAACTCCTTGGCCAAGCTGAGAGTTCTGGCATAAAAAGTGAACAATTCGACCATTTGCTCATTTCTGAAGGATTTCTAGAAAGGCTACAATTCTGATAGATTTTTTTGGTGTAAGATATTCAGTGTATTGACTCATTTACAAAGTGGCAGCTACTGTACCAGCTCTGTTTGCATAAAAATATACAGTAGAACATAAAAAGTGGATGGGAGGTCAAATTGGATTTTATATTAACCATGTTAAACTCTACATAATTTTCTAAGTAGTTGCATAACTTTTTTTAATTTAATTCCACAATTTTAGATCATATTGTCAGCTTTTCAAACAGGTAATTAAATTAAAAGAACTTTGGGTGCTTTTCTTGCTGAGCCTACGCACCAAGTAATTTAACGTGATTGGATGCTGTTTAATTTATTAACAGAAAGTTTTGCCTGACCATAAGAGGCAATAACTCGCTGCTAATAAAAAAAAATTAGAATATTCTTAATTCTCTGCTCAACCAACTAGAGAAAGAACTCCAGGAGTAAATTGAGCAACTTGAATGATAAGCCTAACAGCAAAGCAGCATTCAGGCAGTTGAATGAGGCCATTAACGGTTGCTTAAAACAAGAATAATGAAGTGGTGACGACGAATTTCTGTTTCCTTTTGCCTTTTGGAAGACTGTGATGTAGGGGAAGTTCTAACCTCTTAAGCACATTGGTGTGACAGTTACTCTTTAGGTCATCAGGGCAAAGTGAACATTGTAATTGTGAACCAGAAAAGTAAGTCTTAGCCCCATTTGAGCATAACCCCATCTTTATACTTAAAGCTGCTTCTTACTCATCCATGCACAGATGTATTGAGAGAACACTCAAACATATCCTCTTAATCTGTTTTGACACATGCATACATTCTCATGCAAACATGCTATTGCAACACACAAACAAGCACAAATGTGGCGCACGCATGCACAAAAAGCAAATGTTCCCACAAAGTAGATGAGCTCCATTCTGTAACGAATCGAAAGCATCTGCAAAGCCAGTTCTTCTCAGGCCGTGGAGGCGGGCATCAGGCGGCGAAAGCGCCGGCTCGGTGTCCCAGGGCGGCTCGTGTAACACTTGGCCTACTCCCTTGCCACTGCCTGGATCAGAAAGGCCCACTGCTATCATCCCGGCGCTGGCAGCGGCGAGGCTGGTCTCTGAATGACAAATTGGTTAGAGAGAACGAGCAACGAGAGCAGGCCAAGAATCATACTTTGAAGAGAGAAATGCATTCCCGCTTTTCGACAAGCGTGGCACATTATATGGTCAAGTGTACAAGTCTGACTCCCATCATGTGGACTGATCCAGATCCCAAAGACACTTAAAATGAGGCAAGGCTCTCTCGTCAAGACAATGCCAAAGTATTTATCTTAGAAAGTCACCCAAACTATGACAGGATTAGAACGCTTTTCATCAGGCAGTCTCTCGTCGCATGGCCTCAATTTGTGTCATACTGCTATTCCACTCCAAAGTGTTTGAGAAATAATTATGTTGTCACACATATTTTATATATAGAACTTTTAATTTTCTGAATTGTCTTTTTTTTATTACTGTTTGAGGTTACAGAAAGAAATATTTTCTTTAGCTTTTCTTTTTTTATACTGATTATAGACTAAATACATATTTCATAAATGATTCATGTGTTCAGAATGAACACATTAACACACGAAACTGTCAAAACACATGCAAGAATTTAGTGTTATTAATCTTACACTTGGCATAAAGTCTCATTATTCTCATAAACTTGACAAAGTTTTGCCATCCGTCTTCCTTTTTTTTTTTTTTTTTTACAGTCAAGACGGTCATTAATAATCTGAGAATTGATATTATCATTGTGACCAAAACAGCAAATCCAAACTTTTGAGCCGCAACCCTAAAAGATATGTGTGGCACATAGAGGCGCTGTGCGTCAGCAAAAAGAATCCCATGACTGCTGCGGTCGCAGCATCGGATGGGTCTGTGGTTTCATAAAGGCACATAAAACAAAGACATTTTTCACATGCTAGTCAGTTCAGACATACAGTATTTCAAGGTTTTTGCAGTTAACCTGATGATAAAGATGAATGTCATTTTGTAGCACTATTTGAGCACTTCCAAGTAAAAAAAAAATAAAAAAATAAAAAATAAATATATTTGGAATGGCCAAGCCAAGAATCAAAGCTAAATCTGACAGAAAATCTGTGAGGTAACCTAAAAAGGACAGTGGACAAGTTATGCCATAAAAAAATTAATAGATTTGGAAGAACCTTTGTAAGTCACAGCAGTTCTTCTGAACTTCATATCCGGTTGATCAGATTAAATGAAATGGGTGCCTTGTGTGAACTTTAAGACTTAATGCTGAAAAAATTTAATTTAAAAAACTTTTTATTATAAAAATAAAACATGTTACAACCTATTTGTAGTTGTAGCACTTTGACAATTACTGTTCTGTTTTGTTAGTTGTATTTTTGTGTGTGTGTGCGTGTGTATTAAATTTATTTATTTTTTGCTGTTGAACTGTGCACATGACTGTTGACACTGTCATGTGAACAGCGGGGAGAGTTTAGAAATTATTTATTAAGGTCTGAAGTTTTTTAGCTTTCAAAACATGAAACTTTAACAATGTTTCATTGAGAGCCACTGCAAGACAATAAAAACCAGACTCCCCTGACAAAATAAGACTCTGAGATGGTTTATGAGACATTAGGGAAACGGAAAGCTTTAATGAAGCACCAAATGCAGCAAATGACATACGCATACAGAATGTTTGATTATTATGTTAGGACATAAATGGTTTCTGCAATGTTGTCTGGTGTCTTTTCTAAAAGTATATAAAAAAATTCTAAAGCAAGAACTCTAGCAGCAGCATTCTATGGGCAATAAAAGTAGTACTAAGCTGCCTTGTAAAAAGAAAAATAAAATCCCCCAAACAACCAAATCCTGCTCCAGTTAATCCAGACAGGCGCTGCATTTTAAAAACAATCTCCTGCACAAGAAAGGGGCTGTTTCTACAAAATAATAAAAAAAATAATGTCCCTGGTAAACAAAGAACAAAGTGGAATGGATGGTGACCATCTGCTTAATATTGGAAATGAACTGGATCGTATGGCACTTGGACAGTATATATTTAGAATCAGAATCAACTTTATGTACCAAATGTGTGCAAACAAACAGGGAATTTGTTCCAAATTTTTACACAAAACACTTGAAATGCTATGAAATATGTTGTGTTTTAAACACAACGGCTGCGTGTTTTTTAATTCCACTGTTTTTCAGTAGAGCTTTAGCTCAAATGCAAACTCCCTCTATGTTTTTGGGACTCCGCCCCTCAAACAGAATGGTTATGCCTTGTGTTTACCAACTCAATCACGACATTGCACTGATGCAATACAAGGTCTGCAGACTTGCCATGTCAGAAACACACACTCACATGTGCACGCACGCGAGACACCGGATGTAAACCACACAAATTCCCTCTCTCAGCACCTCCAGAATTGGGCTTGAGGTTGCAGAGTATTTTACTTTTGTTGTCAAATTGCTTTGCAAATGAGGCCCACCCTGGCAGAATTTCAAAGCGCTTGTGCTATATGTGCAGCTTCCTTCAGGCACTGGTTTCTGAACCTTCATCATTCTGTATGCATGTGCACAGTACTGCACTAAGCGCACATGGAAGACTAGATAAACATGCCAAGCTGGGAGGAAGATGGAAGCCGGCATGCTTATGTCTCGTCAGCCTGTCTGTGTGTTGACTTTGTGTTCCCCAGCATGACTGACATGGTCTATCTAATAACATGGCAGGTAGACAGTATGAAAGCCTTGTAGGGATCTACCCATTAAAATGATATTCAATCATTTTTTGATGGGCTTCTTTTTTTTTTTTTCCATCGCCTGAAACCACGCCTTGTAATGATGCAAGGTCCAAGCACCATTCACACTGAAATGTTGCATTGCTTGGAGACTCATCAAAATAATTGTTGTGATATGTTCAATTCTTGCCTTGGCAGTGACAGTAATGTGAGATGATTGTGTGACAAGGAACATTTTTGTTTCATGCCGACTTAATTTTTGCTATGTATCTTCCTGCTCCATGGTCATATGTTTCTATAATGGGCTCGTCTTTGTGATGCAAGTATTGGACACAAAGATGCTGCTTTGATTGCAAGTCCCATTCAGCCTCTAAATAATAATAGTGCTTGAACTGAAATATTGCAATGTAGCTCCAGGCTACTGTTAATGAACAACAGCAGGGTACAGTTTGAGCTGCAGTGGGGATTAAAGAAATTCAAACCTAACTTTGTCTTTCAAAGGCAAATAATAAACAGTGGGGTCACTTTCTTTAAACCCCAAGCAACTGTGTCATTATCCTCAGAGAAGAGAGGCATGATGTCTTCCATCTGAGTTTAGAAATCTGTACAGGTTTCTAAACCTACACAGCTTTAGAAACAACCTTATGTTTTAATAAATATAAATAAATGAAACAGTGATAAATAAATAAATACTCATGACATCCAACTTCATCACCTAGTGTTCTCACCCCACCTAACACATGTAAGCTTTTATTATAGTGTTAAAACACATTCAAAAGATGTGTGTCTTACACTTTTTACATTCTGCATTTTCACTGCCTGTCGAGAACTATTCTCAAATTGCAGAGAATAAGCAAGCCAGGGGAAATCCATTGAGAGGGATGGAGACAGAAGGCACGAGAAAGGGAATATATTTTGAGCTATGTTCTGTAGATCAAAAACACGGCAGTCACATGATCAAAGGCATTTGATAATCCTTGAACTACATTGCTCCTTTAATCCTAGTCAAAGAACTGTATTTTATTGGTCGGGGTGAGGAAGGGGGTAGGGTGGGGTGCAGTGTTGGGGTAGCAAATGGAGCTAGAAAAGAAATAACTAACTGATAGGAATACAGTTTACTGAATGCCGTGCTGCACTTTAGCACAGGCTGGGCAAGAGCACACTATAAAGCCTCCTTGTATGACCACAAAATGGAGGCAGAGTCGTTGGGGGTGATGAGCACAAATGTGCCACAAGTCCCTGTCCACTCAGCTCTGAATGGGGCTTTTGTTTCTCTTCCGTGAGGCTTCTTGGGGAAGCAATGAATGTGACTACATTGTTGTATATTACATCTGCCTCATGAACCTGTGTTGGGGTTGTACATCAGCCTCCACAATTATTGCCAACCCTGGTGAGGATGCCTGCCAGAGCCCCAAAATAAATAAGTGCAATAGAGACTTGGTGGCCCCAAGATGAAAATCTTTTCTGCAGTTCTTTTACTGAGAGTTTTGGGAATTTTATATCTCTTCTATTTTCCTACTCATAATGGTGAGAAAAACTTCCAGTAGATCCCTATTGTGTCCCACGGTTAAAGTTGTTTAGAAACTTTACAAATATTGTTCTGATTATAGACTCAGGCTATTTTCTTGTAGCCATTTCCTCACCTATAAGCATTGGCACATACCTGCCTCATACTTAAATGACTTATTTTGTTGTCTTTTCAACTTTTAAGTATTGGCTACAAGACAGAGGCACCCATTTCACCATATTTATAGCTTACAAAAAAATCAGACATAGGCTAATGAACTTTTCCACATTTTGTAATATTACAATCCCGAACACATGTACTGGTATTCAGGGGCTCCCTGTTAGTTTCACGTCCATCCAGTATTCCCTGCAAATACTGCGTTTCTTTGGAAAAATGGCAACCAGCAAATCAATAAAACGACAAAGGGACAGACATTACAAAGCAAAGAAAACTTATGTAAATTTATGTTCTCTGACACGTTCCAACCAATCTGACTCATCTTGAGTCACTTGGTAATGAAAAATTGGCAAACGTTTACATCTCTGATTGTGCAAAGATGCAACAGACCTGCCCTTAAAATCCGTCCATCCATCCACTATTATACACTTTTGTCCCTGGTGGGGTTGGGAGCTGAGCTGGTGTCCATCACCCCAAAAGTCTTGAAGCTGAAGTGCAACAAACATTCTGCAATGTCTTGACTCATAGAAGCTGAAAACAAATGCAAGCCACACTTTTTAGATCTATATCACGTTTAAAATTGGTAAAATTAAATCATGTGTCACTATTTTCCATTGAAAAATTAAGCTGTGCTTACTGTTGGTCTACCACAAATCCCAATGAAATAAATCAGATTGTAGGTGTAATATGAAAAAAAAGGTGAATGGTGTGTGAATACATTGTGTGACTGCATGTGACTACATTCATTTCAGGAAATTATCTGAGTTGCCAATAATAGTTATCTAAGTGATTTTTTGTGAATAAAAATAAAATTTCTTTCCCTACTGAAAAAACGTACTTGATTTTTAAAGTTTTTTTCTAATATCTTCAGAGAGAGAATTTGACACGGCAATAAAAGGTTCATTCTTTTATGCTTTTGACACTTCAATACCAGCGGTGTCAATAAGTGTGCAAGGTGTTGTATGTCCCCCGTTTTGCAGCACAGGTAATTAAGACTGTTTATGAGTTGTAGGAGCATTTGATGGAAAGTATCGGGTTGAAGAGAAAAAATGTTTTGAGGAAGAGCAAAATCATTTTTACTAAATCAGCATGTCTCCAAGAAGTCAGACGAAGAAACCTCATATTTCAGTTATCGTTCCATTTCCTCAGAAAATTATTTCTGTTGTATATCATAGAATTGTGCTCTCTGGGCCTCATCAAATTACAATAACCACCCGCAGCACTCTGAAAACACAAAAACATCAATATGCGGTGTAATCAAATGCCCTCTGTTGCAAACTCTGTCAGTGTCGTTTCTTTATCAGATACAAAATGTCCCTGACCAAAGTTGAAAAGTGACAGCTGTTTTTCGTGTTTTGTGCTCTCACTTTGGTTTTCTGCTCTGAATGTGCCATCCTCCATATCTCTCATAAGTCTGAGGATGAGCCATTAGCTGTTTCTCACAAAAGCTGCATGGTTTCCCACTGATGAAATACTAATGATTAATAATTAGTGTCTGCAGGAGTGGGATTCAGTAGGACTGGGTGACAAAGGGATGATGGGTGAATAAAAAGTGACATTTTGCTCAGCTTGGAGAATAAAATGAGAACAGAATCTTTAAAATAAAACAACTTTCACCGCAGCTAAAGAGAGTATTTGCATGTCCAAACAAAAGCAGGGATTTTAAATCATCTCTGGCTGGCATCAGGGATTCTTATTTAAATGAACAAAAGTCCATTCTGACTTTAGAAACACATTTTATACCCATCAGTCTTTATTTCACCACATTATTTGTGCTTTTTAATGGAATCAATGACCCATGTGAAACTTAAAAATCTGCCTATTTGTTTTTAATAAAAAAATAAATAAAATTCAACTGAATAAAAAAGTTTTTTTTTTCAGTTTTAACAGAAAATACAATATACCTTAAGTTATTTACAAGCTATAGTGGAATGAGTTCTGTGAGGCTGTTCTTTTTCATTTCTAACTTATTGATTAACCTTCAGTTGAAAAGGGCCAAATTTTCTGTATTGAAAAAGCCTCGGTCACTTCATAATTAATTTTGAAAAAAAATCACTCTCTTTCCCATTTCCGCTTGCTCAAAAATATAGCAAGAGATTTAAAATGTATTATTTTGGAAGCAAAGTTTGGAGCCAAGGTCGGATAATTTCCTCAAATCTCTCCGCAAAAACCAGAAAAAAAGAACATTGAGAAAACAAAGAAAACCCACTTTTTGCTCATATTCCAAAAGAAAAAAAAAACAAAACGTGTATTTGCCTGTCGTCGTTAAGATATCATGTCTATATTACATCCTCAATCTGTAGGGAAAATTTTGTCTGCTAATTCTACCGTCACAGAAAGACCCATTTAGTCATTTATATTTTATACCATGGTGTTTACGCTACGCTGAAAGCCTGCTTGTTTTTCTTTTTCTTTTTTTCCCCCCCTCCTTTGGCTGCTGCGGCCAGTGAGGTGTACTCCTCCTACGCGGCAATGAAATATAGATGTTAAGAGTCTGGAGAGCTGAGTGTCTCATCTGTCCTGGTGATACCATAAGGCAACCATTAATAGTGTCACAGCGCATCAGACATACCACAGGCACATAATTGGATATGAGGACATAACTGAAAGCACCTGCTTGGAAATCAACAGGGCCTTCCCAGGGGGTAGACCCTTAGTAGATTCCAAAAGACATTTTCCGAGCCCATCCACTTTCCTGCTGGGTTTGGCCTCACCCACTGCTCTTTTCATTTCTCACCCAGGTCAGTTTAAGAAGGCTTGTTGTTTACTCTTTTTTTTCTGCAGTTGCTTTGTGAGTATGCAAATACTTTGGATCTCTGCATAATCACAAGCAGCAGGACCATCTGTTGTTGCCTTGTTGACGTACCTTGTGTGTACTTTTTAATGGTGTTTTCTTGTGTCTGAGTGATGTATTGGTGTATTAACAATGTGATGATCATTTAACCTCAAAAAGTGCTATCAGGCGCCTGTGCAAAAGTCCTGAACATATGCTCAGTGAAATCTTCTGACAAAGACGGATTTATAATCCATGTGGAGAGATAGAAATATGGGGAACTGGAAAACAAAGGCAAAAGCATGGGATTTATAATCAGGATAGCAAAATGGTCAAGGAGAGGAAACATTTGCAGATTCTAGTGCTTGGGCAAAACGCCAACCTCCAGATGTGCCGATCAGGTTTTTTCCTGCCGATACCGATTCCGATCACCCATGAGGGCCGATCACCGATACCGATCACGATCACATAATTATTATTTTTTTAATCAAAACCACTACCGGTTACATTGTGTGGAAAAAGGAACCATGCATTCTCCTTAATTTAGACAAAAAATTGTTTTTAATAACTTTTTCCAAGAAAAAAACTAAACAAAACAAGCATTCTGCAAATTGTACTGCTATCGGTAATACTATCTTTAACAGACTGATAACATATGAAAGCTCTGAAGAGGCTAAATAATGCAGAGTCAAAATAAAACATCTCAACATCAAAAAATTCAAGTATAAAACTTAACATTCAAAGGCAAATACAGGATCCATTACAATAAACAATCCTGAGTTACTGAATGAAAACTTCCTGTTAGCATGGCGGCTAGCTGATTACTGCTAGTTCTGAGTGGCTGTTTCTGACTGAGCGGAGTCATTGTGCAGAACAGGGAGGAGATCGATTATTTTTTCAGAGATTATTTGTCTCATGTTAGGACAGTGAAAGTTTTAATACGTATGTAAAATGTATTTTTTTTAAGTTAGATGCTGCAGCTTTAAACAGAGGTTCAGTGTGAGAGTCACTACCAGGTGGAGCAGAAGCGGCGCTCCGTCTGTGAAATATTACTACCTGTAGCGCGTAGCAGCGGTTCAACAGAGAGAGCAGAACCAGCGTCTTACATCGCAGCTCGAAGACTTAAATAATTTTGCGGGTTTTTTGTTTAGCTTTCTGACCGTCATGCTAATCCGGGTGAGTGTTTGTAGCTGTGCGCTGCTTTACCTGCTATCTGATCCTCCTGCGTTTTTTTACTGCAGTGAGCCTCGATGTAGCCAAACTCCGTCAAGTATGGCATTGTTTTTATGTCTTATTAGATTCGTCATGTTGATGTATTTTGGCGTGCTTCAATTTTCCGCCGCAACAATCAAACTTCCCCATTCACTCAGTGCGTTATAGTTCCACATCGCTTAGGATTTGTTGCTGCGTGTTTGCGCAGTGTGAAGGAAAGAGATGACCAGCTGCACAGGCAGGCTGCGAAATGAGATGCAGGTGATCGGTTTGTGTGATCAGCAACAAGAGACCGTGATCGGCGATCACAGATCATACACTTTTTCATGGAAATCGGCCGATTATGATCGGTGGCCGATCGATCGGCACACCTCTAATAATCACACATTGGTGCGTCTTAATAAATTAAAAATATCCCAAAAAGGACATTTATTTAGGTAATTCAGTTCAAAAAAATTAAACAAAGATGCATTTGTAAGGAGTGACATATTTCAAGCATTTATTTCTGTTAATTGTCATATTTCTTTATTGAAGCTAATGAGAACCCACAATTTTTTGTCTCATAAATGTAGAATATTGCAGAACACCAATTAAAAAAGCCCCTTTGAAGACAAAAAAATAGTATATTATGGCCTGCTTACTTAAGGAGGCCATAAAATGGAGTTTATATGTCATGTAAATTAAGTTTGGATTATAAAAGAGGCTGGCAGTTCAGTTCTGTATCCAACATTGGAAAGTTTAGTGAAAGGTGAAACTCTGATAGAAAAAGGTGCACATACAACAGCAGCCTTCAAAAGATTCTAAATCAAAACATGATTGTGTTTGTTTGATTCAAAAATGATCCCCCTCTGACACACTTTGAGGTATTGTCAAGAGTATGACGAGGTATCAGACCCAACAGAAGAGCTGAGTTCTGTTGCTCTTGTAAACTAGCGTTCCTTGATGCCTCAGCTGTGTAACAAGCTGAATACCTTTATGCCACACACTACAGTATCTCCTGCAAAAACAACCACAACCCATCAAATATTGAGAGCATGTACTACACAATACTTGGACTTGCTTTTCTGTGTAACTTACTATTACAATATTACTACTACAATAACATGCAACTTGCAGTAGTCATGCAAATTACCATTTTCTGAAAAACTGGAATTTGTTTTTACATTAGCTGAACGTCAGAGGTAACAAAATTAACATAACAGAGCATTACATGTATGAATTTAAGTTTTTGAATTGAATTACTGACATAAATAACTTTTCATAGACATTATACATTTCAAAACCTGCATGTCACTCATTTGTGAGACGCTGTGGATAAAAAATGTCTGCGAAATGTTATGTGAATCGCCTTACTCCCCACTAAGTGAGAGATGGGGCTCCTGAAACATTTAAAATGTGACGATCAACGAAAGCTGCTGCTTCTGGATTAGTGGGTGGCAGAGAGTGGAAGTGGAGAGCCACTTAACCCCCATGAAAAAATATAACAAAAACGCTAAACAGCAAGCACCAGGACATAAGCTGCAACTTCTGTCACTAAAGATTTGCCTGGAGATGCACTCTACACGTTCCTGATAATGTGTTTTTCTTGTAGAACCCCGGCCAGACGCCAGAGAAGTCTTTTAACTCTCCACCACCCATTTGTCCTCATAAGGTAAGCTCCTGCTTCATTTCAGTCAAGGGATAAAACATAATTCTGTAAAATAATGGCAGATATTTTAGGATGTTCTTAAGTTACAATGTAAATCTCTATTTTGTTTTTCTTTTTTTTTTCTGGAAAGGCTACTCTTTGGTTTTTGCAGACCTTGTGTTTTGTTGTTCGTTTCACAAGTCTGATCAAAGCCTCAATGAGTGTATTATTCTTTGTGAAATTATCTATAAATTCTAACTTTTCACCAGAGATTCTAGCAGAAGCTGCTTTTATTTCAAACCAACAATTTCATTTTTGGCTCTTCCTTTGAGCATTCTGTTAATCATTCAAGACCTATTTAACATGAGGCGAGAAGGGCAGAATTATTCAATGCTAATTAGTAGTTATCAGGCACAGTCAAAGTCATTATTTCTCTCTGATAGTCTCAAGTCATCTCAGTGCAGTAAAGTTACTCTCCCCTTCAACCTTTCCTCTCGGTGTGTGCTTCTTGCAAATGTGATAGGGTGCGATACAGTGAAGTTTGCACAATTTTACTTCACTTAGCACCAAACACATCAAAAATGCCTATGTCCTTTTCTGGATGAATGGCTGTTATGGTGGAAAGTGGCTCATAGCGAAAGTGGACCTTGGTAAAAGGAGCCCAGTGGATGGAGGCTGTCTGACAGCCTGTCATCAACTGTTCAAAGCCTAGCACTGCTCTACATCCCTAATGCACAACCAGCTGTCTAAAATGACTCTCGGTGCATTCATATCCAAAGATAGTTGTTAGACAGTAAATAATAACAAACCAATGTGTTCATCCTCCCAGTCCGTTGATGAGAAATCTAATGGAAAGCAATTTACTTTGTCGTTTGTATGTCAGTGCCAAAATAACACGTCTGGTCCTCAACCCCATGGCCTGAACTTTGAACGTGGTTCCCTCTCAATTTGTCAGATTCTTTCATTGTGTCAAATGTGTTAGGTGTCCAAAGCAGTAAAAAATATTTCTAATCATGCGTTGAGTTGTTTTTGCCCAAGTGTGTTTTCCTTTTTTTTGCCTGATCTTGTTTTAGTAACCAGACAAAAACAAGAAGCAAGTGAAAGCTAAACAGATGAAGAAAATGACATTACTACCCTCCAAAAACTGCTGCGTAATAGACAGTAGTTTGGGGTTTTGCTATTTTAATCCTGGATGAAATATGGACAGATCCAGACCTCGGTTGATTTAACACCTGAGGTTGAGGTTACTGGTTTGGTTTTTAACCAGAAGATAGGTCAAAGCGACAAATGTTTAACAATCAAAAATGTCTTGAAAAGAAAAGCCTGTAATAAAGACAGTTTTCAAAACAAAAGTTTTACTCAATATATAACAAGAGTCATGGTGGGACTCAAACTTTTTAACCAAACACAACGAGTTGGACTTGACAATGGAGAACCAACATAAGTCAATATTTTGAGTCAGTCTTTATGTTAAAGTGTTAAAACTGACTAGTGTCTGATCCAATAGCATTAGCCCAGCATCTGGGGTAAAGAAACAACCCAGCACTTTTCACTAATTTGTGGCTTTTAAAGGCATAATTTATTACAGAAATAATTCCTTTCCACAAAAACACTGCCATATAACTGTTTCCTTGTTATGGCGCGTAACTAAAAACACCCTTTTTTATAATTTAGAAAACAGTAACTATTGTAAAATACTCACATTGGTAAATGTTATTTTTATTTATTTATTTTTTTTTACCAATGTGTTTTTCTCTGTACTACAAATTGATTACTGGCATAATACAATATAAGTACGCATTGAAAAAAGTTTTTCTGCAGGAACTGCAGCCTTACTTTGGATGCCTGTACAATGTCTGCCTGCCATATTTCTATCTGATTACATCCTGACTGGACTTCTTTTCTTTCCGTCTTCAAATAGTTGATCGGGGCTGATGTAACAGGGGAACACCGTGGGTTTGTGGATGGTGTTATTCAAGTTTTAGCTGTTAGCAGCGGAACATAATCTCCCTCTAGTCAGCTCACATTAGTCTCCATGATCCGCACCAGCCCAATATGTGCAGTGAATGCAATGGGGCCAGCTGGGGTAATTTAGTATGTCAGTCAGCTCAGGAGGCTGGTAAAATGAGTAAATGGCTGAATACGATTTATATGTAAAGAGTATTCTGATTATTATGGTTCTCAGAATGGAATACATTCTCTCTTTTGAAACTTTTTTTTTTCCTTCTACATTGTGTGAATCCCCCAGATAGACATTGAAGTGAACAGAAGCCTTTAAAACTGACTGCTCTATGATTATATTAAGAGTGTGAGAGGGAACGAGGAAAAAGGAGGAGGGAGGAGATCTGATGCCCAAGCACTAAGTATATATAATTGCTTCTTGACACACTGGCCAAATTCTGCAGTGCCAGGATCTGAACGAAGATGATTAACGGCTGTCCAAGTGGGTGGGCACTACAGGTCGTTCAGGGCCTTTGGTTTCCATAGTGATGCTAGTCTAAAGGCCATATATTGCATAGTGAACTTCCCCATGGTCTACATATTATCAAACTACAATTATAACTTGCATCAAGAGCATTGACAGGGCAATGCAAAATTCTTCTATTTATCTGCCGAGCATTCATTCCACTTTTTTTTCTCTGTCAATTGTTCACCTCTGCTTTTCTTAAACGGTCCTCCCTTGCCAGTGAGAAGATAAAAAGTGAGAAATCTTGCATTATGTGAATAATTGATGTGTGGGTTCACCTCACACCGTCATTACAGTGCAGCATTCAGTGTAAGAGGTGAAGGTAAGATCATATTTCTGACACAGAGCTTGAGGCACTAGAAACTGTGTTGGTTTTTCCACAAGGTATTATGCAGTATGCATTACAGGTTCACATCACTGCATGACGGGGAACAAAATGAAATATAATCACTGATGCAAGCATAGAGACACGCCATCGCAGCTGTAGAGTCGTAATTATGATCTGTTTGTTTCTTTGTCAAAGTTGAATGATTTTAACTGGAACTATTTGAGATGGCCTGATGCAATGACACCCATGCACCAGCCAATTTATTAGGTACACCTGTTTAATTTCTTGTTAACACAAACGACAAATTGATTTGATCACATGGCATTATCAAGGAATCTAAACATAGTGAAAACATTGCTACACCAATGTAGAAGAAAGGGCATTAAAGTGACTTTGAGTTTACTAGGGCTGTTTGTGGGGTACAGGCCAGTCACAGCATTTCAGAAACAGCTACTCTGCGGAGTTTTACTTGCAGAAAACTGTTCAAAATGAAAATATCCATTGCATAGCCATTGTGTGGACCAAAATGCCTTGTTAAGGACCAAGGAAAACGGGGAGAAGACAATGAATAGACAACATTAATTTGGATAAGGTTTGCCAAACACCATATTTAAATTCGCAACAGGATGTCGCCAGGATGCGCATGAACTTCAGAGAACATGTTTGGGTGCCACCCTGGTCAGCTAAAACAGCAAAGTGAGACTACAGCTTAGATATACTAACCACAATTGTATTAATAACTGATTTGGAAAGTGTTCACTCATCGCATAAGTCTCGATTTTAGGTCTAATCTGGTGTCACCTGCTAACTACCAGCCCCTTATCCTATGCTATTTGCTTCATACAGAGAGTCTGTGCTCTCGGCTGTTGAGACCTGATTGCTTCCTGGAGGCGTGGACTGTGTTGAGGTTTTAAATTTTACCCAATTGCCAACATTTGCCAGTGACGTATGGAATGCGGCAGTTCAATGCTAAGGAGCTTACCAGTAATTGCCTGCTCTGTAAACAACCATCCTCCACTGCGAAAATTGCTAAATTGCACAGGAATGCAATAGCCAGACTCAGATGTAAACAGCATAAAAAAGATAGATCCATCCTGCCTTGCATGAAGAGCTAAGGTGCTCTAATCATGTGGGGCATATATATTTTTTGAGCCTCTTAGTAGCATGAGCATTTTTTAAATGCCACAGCCTACTTTAGTATTACTACTGATCATGTCCATCCCATTAAGACCACAATGTCCCTTTTTTTTTATAACTGCTACTGCTAGCAAGACTATCCAATGTGTCACAAAGATCAGATTATTTCAAACTGGTTTCTTGAATATGACAATGCGTTCACTCTACTCCCATTGTGTCCACAGTCGCCAGATCTCAATCCAGTAGAGCACCTCTGGGATGTGGTGGAACGGGAGATTTGCATCAGGGATGTACAGTCAAGAAATCTGCCTCAACTGTGTGATGTAAGCAACTGCTGTCATGTAAATAAGGAGAACAATATTAGAGGAATGTTTCCGAGACATTGTTGAATCTTTATTATTGCAGTTTTGGAGGCAAAATGGACTCTAACTCGGTGCTGGCAAGGTGCATCTAATAAAATAAAATACCTTCTTTGGTCCATTCATAAACATGCACATGTCGGTAAACATAAAAAAGATAACATATGCAGAGAGGGTTTGGGTAGAGTTCATTCTCCCCTGACAAAATGAGCTTGCACCGCAACTTGTTCCTGCCAATTCTGAAATAACTTAAATCTTGCATCTCATTTTGTTACTAAAAGAGAGTGCCTTGTAAAGTGAAGTGAGTAAGACCCTTTTCAGACACCCTACTACTTGAAAGCACTTTACCCTGGTGGTCTTGGATAAAATGCCTACTAGCTGCCATGAGTAGAGTCATTCTGCAACTAAAAAAAGGCAACAGAACTTGCACATCTTAATGAATAATTATGCATGATAAAAGTGGATCTGTCAAGCTTCAGCACTAGATGATCAACATGTAGCAATTTAGCTGAGGTTTAAGCCTCACGACTGTTGGTAGTTACTGAGGCATCTTGCTGCAGACCAGCATTCACGTGCTTTTACATTAAAGTGCACTGACACACATATATTCAATCAATCCCCCTCCCTGACATACAAGTACACATAGACACAAGCACAAAAGTCAGCTGAGGTAAATGTGATCTCAAAAGACAAGCAGCAACAACCCACGGCTCCGTCGCAATGCCTGGGGTTGCATTGGTGGCTATCGTCAAGCAAATAATGCTTTGTGACTGACAGAAAAAAAAAAGCCAATCCAAAGGTCATTTGTGACCTCTGGGACCAGTACTGTGCAGCATCTGTCACTGGCAAACAGCACATGTCTGTGTCAAATGGCAAAAGGTATGCAGTGCAGTCATCCTGCCATGTAATAAAGGCAGTGGGGCCTATATATACCTAGCGTCCCTGTCACAACCGCATTAACAATCCTCTGCACTACGCTGGCTTATCGGCAGAACATTCAACATGTCACGCTGTACACATGACTGGATTGGTAGGTTGGAGCTGGTAATAGCATGGCCTGCATTATGCAAACACTTCAAAATGTACACACATCTTTAAGGTCCCCCTTGAAATGTTATAAGGATAAATATGACCCAATTCATTTTTTTATATTCAGTCTATTCCAAATGAGCTTTAAAAAAGTTGTGAATGGGTTGCCATTACATGGCATTTCCTTCATCTTATCAGCACCAAAGTGCTCTGCAGTGTTGATGCCACATTCACCCACTCAAACACAAAAGGGCATGAGAGCTGCCATTAAAGATGGAGGTATGCTGTTGGGAACAACTTCAGGTTAAGTGTCTTTCCCTCAGATGGCACTGGACTGAAAAGGGATCCCGGTGATTTGCTGACAGCCTACTCCTTTTCCTTTGACCAGTGCTAATGATTAAATTATATGATTATCATCTGTGAATACTTATCTGCTGTCAAATGACAGAAAACCTTAAAATTGTTGGAAAATATTGACAGATTTTAAAACTCTTTTGCAGGACATATATTTTTAGGGAAGACTCACCATTTACACAACAATGGCTAATAGCATCAAAGGCTTTGGGGAAATTGATGAAAGATAATGCATAATACATATTTCCCTCTAAGCCAATTTGCAATGCCCATATATCTGCATCAGACTACACATCTGTGTGGAACAAATCAATAATATTCCATTTCTAATCAAATTCCTCTTTTTGAATGGTGAAATCCGATCTACATGGACACACTTGCAAATCAGATACCCCAACGGGTGCATTAGAACTAGAAACAGACACATTTCTTGTTTTATTTAAATTTATTCTGTGGTTAAACTGAAGAAAATGCATACTTATTTATTAACTTAGATTTCTCATAAAGTGTAATTGAGGAAGAATTGTACATTACATGTTCAAGGTGTGGGGCCTTCCAAATATCTTTTCGGAGGGGGGCATATGGAGTTACAACATAAATACAAATAAATAAATTGGAAATGGTAAATGCGAACATTTAGTGAACTTCAGCAAACTTGTGCCAGATACAAAATGGACAGATTTTTGGTACCTGAAAATATGAAGCTATAGTGAAGCCCAAGCAAAAACATTAAAGAATCTAAAATTGGCCTTTCTTGTTAAAGTTGGCATTTTCGAGATGAAGACGCTCCACTGTCACTGTGTTGTCTGCAGAGCTTTAGGAGTTTTTCATTTTTTATTTTTTTTAAACAGGAGGGTAAATGAACTACGGTCACAGCAGTAGATAGTTCATACTTTTGGCACAGCAAATGACTCGGCAACTAAATCATTGTATCATGTGGTGCTACACATATCTAAAGCATGTAAACCCCACAACATCAGTGAAAAGTGTGAATGAAACATCAAGTGTAGCAAGATCAAGAAGGTTTACAATGAGGAAATGTTAGCAAAAAGGTTTTTTTTTGTGTGGTGGTAGGGGAGTTAAGCACAGTTATGTATTTGCTCTCTGTAGGAGGGCAACCTTTCTCATACTTTAAAAATCTCTTCTACAGTATTTTCTTTTACAAATCTCCTGCACTGTAAACTCATTTCTCTCTTGCTGCCTATTCTTGAAATTCTCACACTTGCCACCACGCCTCGGCCCCACATCCTGCTAAACCAATCAGGGATTTGAAGTCTTCACTTCCAATCAATTACCACCCAAATCAGTGCAGAAGCCTTTGATATAGAATCATTTGTCAAATCAGTGCAGATGGCTGAGGGCAGGTACCCCTGTGCCATAGGCCATATCCATGTGGAAATCAGTGCATAGCTTTGGCTCTCCTCAGACTCCCCAACCTATTAAAGGGAAGTCTTTGTGTGCTCCAGAATTGCCATCCAGCTGCCTGGATAGCTAATGTATAAGCATCTTAGCTTGTCCATGAGCTAATACCTGAATTGAATTCAGAATACTTTCAAGAAGGCCAAAATCTGATTTTTGTACAGATCCTGCTTAAATTGATGGCATAAAAGCTATGCAAGGCGCAATTATAAAATATATGACTATCACTTTTGACATGTTATGATGGAATATGCCTTAGTGTTGAAGTCAGCACAATGAAGCAACATAAAAAAATAGCCTAAAGCATTTTCAAACATGGTGTAAAAAAACTGAACTTAAATGAACAACTTCACAACTCTTAAAATCAATACCAAAACTACCAGTCATACCAAGGAAATAAATGTATCAATACCAGTCAATACCATTCATATGGGTGGATGATAGATCATGCAACCAAGATAAAACAATATAGGAAGGTGGTTTTAAGAAGTTGGATATGATTTAAGCAATGTTTGGGGGAAAACTAAACATATGTCATGAGCTTAGAATCCCCATAATCATAATCTTGTAAAACGGTATCTTCTGTGCATTGATTTTGTTTCCACTCGCAACCAAAGATAGTGCTATTTTCCTTCATATATTAACGTCTTTAATAAACACACACATTTGTGTTTATTTAATAGATATATGTTTTAAAATAAAACACGAGTTGATGAGGAGGCAGGCGATATGAATGATGTAAGCTGAATGGTATGCTTTCTTTTTTTTTTGAGAAAATTTGGATCTGCTGTACTTGGTCAACCAGCAGATTCCAGCAAGACAATTATTGTTATTGCTCATAAGGTCAAAATTTCCCTCACAAGTTATATTTTACCACATGGAATATTTAGCAGAAATTAGCCTACTGTGATCCTGAGATGTGAGTGACAGCTTAGCCCAGGACACTGCTAGCACTGAATATATTTGCTAGCACTGCAGTGATTATATCAACAAATTCACTGTCAAATATGCTGACAAAATACTAAATCCAGACACTATTTCTTCAAATAAGTAATTACACTGCCTGATATGCATACATCATTGACAAGCCCAGTGTTTATACACAGGAAAATCAGTGTGCACACAAACCCTTAGATGCATATAATTATTTTTTGTGTGTGGTTTCAAGAGATAAAGTCTTCTAACACGGCATCATAGTTTTATATTTTGAGACTTGATGGAGACAAGACAGACATTTTTGCTGATATTTGGACTCCGAGGACCAGTGTTCGCTCATTTTGTGGCTTGGATCAACAATCTTCTGCTCTTGGCAAATGCTGTGATCATCTCAAAACACTGACTAGTGTCCGGCCATCATTTTAGCTTTTTGCACAGTTAAAGGCATTTTTTTCTACCTCAGTTTAGGATGTTGCCACTTGCTATACTATCTGACAAGTTTTTTGTTCCAAGCTGAGCACGCATTTTGGGAGTGATGATGCACAAAAGCTGCTTTACTACCTAGAGAATAAACAATTAAATGGTATGTGACTAAATATCTGGTCGTTACATATGTTATATCGCACTAAAGTGAAAACAAGAAAAAAATAAAAGTGGAAAATAATAAATAAAAAGCAAAAAGAGAAAGTGAACCTTAGAAATACTATACATTTTATATTTAATTTATTGTATCTCTCTTTTTCTCCCTGTTCATTTAGTTTTTGCAGCCAAGTCTACAAAGATAATGAGAACGGGGGAATGTATGAGTTTGTTTTTTTATGTTGTTTGACACTTTAGCCATTAGCTTGGAGTAAAAAGACAGAGCTACACAACAGGCTGGAGTGGCGCCTTATTACAGTGTGAACAGATCGCACTCTTAAGTACGCGGGTTGTGCTGGGAGAGTTGCTGTTCTGCATGAACAAACTGTGTGAATCCGGAGAACACATCTTGTGAACCGATCATTTCAACGTATTGATTGCTTGCAGATGTGCTGTCAAAAGTAAAATGTTCCTTTAGCCTAATTAAAGAATCTTATTACTGCCATTTTATACCATTCAAATTGTTCTATTTCTGCCTGGAAATATAGCAAATTCACTTTGGTGTTCTTGCTAATGACTTGTCATTGACTTTTGTTATATCTAACCATAACAAAAGTGACAGTCAAGAAGTTAACATTATACCAGCATGGGTCCCCAAGTGTAATGCCTTGTATGACACTTTTGTCATTTTGCATTGTTGTTCAGTTGTTTTGCTGCTGAATTAGTTCTGGAGGATTATTATTCTTGAGTATTATTATTTTAAGAAAAAAAAAGACTTTGCTCGTTTGAGAGGAACCCTTTGTTTCACAATTGTTTGTAAAAGTAGTATGCATGAGACTATTGAGAAAGCTGCACAGTTTTCAGTTTAGCACAGATCCAGACTAACGAAGCTTTTTGCTTGTTAGAAACAGCCAAAACGCTTTGAGGTAAACCCTAGTCGCGCATTGTAAACATTAACTGCTTCAGTCATGTTTTGCTTTTAATCCTATTTTACATAAACTATTTATTTAGGCAAAATGTATTTTAATAGCCGGCTCGTTTTGTCTTGGAATGATGCAGTGTTAACAGGCTGGTGGAAGGAGAGTCAGTTCAGCCATGATAGGATTTTGTCTCGTAATCCTATTTCTTCTGCATGACAGTTTGTTTGACTGCCAGGTTCTGATTGTGGTGATTTGAAAATCTAAAGTATACTCCTTGGGTTTTATGAGTGTTATGCATAGAGTTGCATAGCTAGAGGTCAGCTGCACAGCAAGATCTTTTAGTAAGTTTACTTCTGGCATTAATATTAATATTAGGTAATGTTAACATTAAATTATGTGAAGGTCAAGAGATCCTGATGTCAGTTTCTCAAAAGAATCTACTTTAGCAATCATGTTTCTGGTTCAGCTAAACTCTACTCGTGGACTTTTAATCCTCCCCTGTGTGCATGCAGTTTTTCTACCATAATTTACTTCAGTAGGAAAAAAACTGCAGGATACAGAGATATTTGGTGCTTTTACTATGGTTACAACATTTTTTCACAATTGTTTCTTGTGGGGGAAAAAAAAAAGTAATGGGCAACTGCATGCAGAACTAGAAAATTCCTGCAGAAATTTTAAAGGGGCATGCCAAAGTGTGCCCGTCGGCTTTGACGCAGCGCTATGATGTTAAAAATTAGCATTAATGCTAAAGAAAGCTGCAACGTAGTCAATAACCTGTGGAGAGGCAGAAGCATGTTTAATAAACTGTAGTTGTACCATTCATTATGTTAGAATTGATGCATAAGCTAAAATTAGCCAATATGCTAATGTTAGCTTAAATGCTGGCAGTAGCATGTGGAGCAACACGACCATGTTGTTTTAATTTTACTACTCTATTCAGTATACTAAACATGTCTAATTAATGAGAAAATTAGGTAAAAGCTAACTTTAGGTAAAAGTGCTAGTGCACTAGTCATAGACAGTGAAATGCTAACTTTTGTACAAATGCTAATGACCTGCCTTGCTGAGCATCACCGCTCTTTTCCTACGAATCCTCTTCTGCTCTCTCTGTCAGGTTTGTGATCTGTAGCATCGCAGGCGCTGCGTCTGTGCCGCTGGTTCCTTAAAGGAGCAGCGACGTTATTTTCTGTCCATAGACTTTTAATCAACTATTTATTCTTATTTATGTCAGATTTTAACATGGGGGGACATATGTGTAATGGTTATAGTCTTGAATCAGTAGTATAATGCTGAAAACACAAGCAGTTGTAAATACCAGTAAACCCTACAGTGCAGTCCTGGGGAGCTGCAGTTCCAGACACTGTGTTCTTCTGTTGCTATGGTAATTAATCCCCTGCAGCTGTGAGAGCCAAAGAGCGGGAAAATCCTCTTCAGACACAGTTTCTATACTTGGGAGACACCAGGCGTCAGTCTGAAGGACCCTGACAAAAAGCATAAGCCCTAGCAAATTTTTGTAAACATTGTACATGAGCATGCATGTGTATCTATGTTATGACCAACTTTCAGACCAATAGGGCGATATTTATGCCTGTGAGGGGGATTTAAAAAGGGTTTTTGAGTCAGCCATAAACAGTCCTGTGTGTGTGTTTCATAGAGAAAGATTACTGATTCTGTGAGACACAAAATCTCAAATTTTTTCGTTTTTATTAATTTATGTAATCATTTTAACTCCGATCCCCAATAAAAATAATAGCAATAATGCCGGCCTCGAGCCGCACGATTTGATACCACTTTTGTGGGTGGGCACGCAGCGGTACGAGCCGCATTAACGGTGATGGAAGAATAATAAATAACTAGAAAATTCCTGCAGAAATTTTAAAGGGGCATGCCAAAGTGTGCCCGTCGGCTTTGACGCAGCGCTATGATGTTAAAAATTAGCATTAATGCTAAAGAAAGCTGCAACGTAGTCAATAACCTGTGGAGAGGCAGAAGCATGTTTAATAAACTGTAGTTGTACCATTCATTATGTTAGAATTGATGCATAAGCTAAAATTAGCCAATATGCTGGCAGTAGCATGTGGAGCAACACGACCATGTTGTTTTAATTTTACTACTGTATTCAGTATACTAAACATGTCTAATTAATGAGAAAATTAGGTAAAAGCTAACTTTAGGTAAAAGTGCTAGTGCACTAGTCATAGACAGTGAAATGCTAACTTTTGTACAAATGCTAATGACCTGCCTTGCTGAGCATCACCGCTCTTTTCCTACGAATCCTCTTCTGCTCTCTCTGTCAGGTTTGTGATCTGTAGCATCGCAGGCGCTGCGTCTGTGCCGCTGGTTCCTTAAAGGAGCAGCGACGTTATTTTCTGTCCATAGACTTTTAATCAACTATTTATTCTTATTTATGTCAGATTTTAACATGGGGGACATATGTGTAATGGTTATAGTCTTGAATCAGTAGTATAATGCTGAAAACACAAGAAGTTGTAAATACCAGTAAACCCTACAGTGCAGTCCTGGGGAGCTGCAGTTCCAGACGCTGTTCTGTTGCTATGGTAATTAATCCCCTGCAGCTGTGAGAGCCAAAGAGCGGGAAAATCCTCTTCAGACACAGTTTCTATACTTGGGAGACACCAGGCGTCAGTCTGAAGGACCCTGACAAAAAGCATAAGCCCTAGCAAATTTTTGTAAACATTGTACATGAGCATGCATGTGTATCTATGTTATGACCAACTTTCAGACCAATAGGGCGATATTTATGCCTGTGAGGGGGATTTAAAAAGGGTTTTTGAGTCAGCCATAAACAGTCCTGTGTGTGTGTTTCATAGAGAAAGATTACTGATTCTGTGAGACACAAAATCTCAAATTTTTTCGTTTTTATTAATTTATGTAATCATTTTAACTCCGATCCCCAATAAAAATAATAGCAATAATGCCGGCCTCGAGCCGCACGATTTGATACCACTTTTGTGGGTGGGCACGCAGCGGTACGAGCCGCATTAACGGTGATGGAAGAATAATAAATAATAAAGAGGCGTTCTATTGGGTGTAGAACAATAGGTGCCTGCCATGCAATGCATGGAGGCAGTACTGACTTGCTTCGCAAGTCAGTACTGCTCTCCTTATGCATTGCTATGGCATGCCCCTAATAAAGAGGCGTTCTATTGGGTGTAGAACAATAGGTGCCTGCCATGCAATGCATGGAGGCAGTACTGACTTGCTTCGCAAGTCAGTACTGCTCTCCTTATGCATTGCTATGGCATGCCCCTAATAATTGCAGAACTGACTGGCCACTATGACATTTTTTTAAGACGATTTGATCATTTTAAATGGTAAGTTTACGGAAAAGGGTTGATGTATGTTGGTTATATCTCCTTGCGTCTCCACACATCTGCAGCATTCACTAAGAACTTGTTTATATTAATAGGTCATATCAAAGACCGTCTGTGCACAGTTGTGTCTGTTACCTTTGGTAAGCATTCTGACTCTGTCTGCACTGACACAGTGTGCATTTAAATGAAGTGATGAGTGGGTTAATTTTCCCTTATTGGACGGGGACAGGCCTTTAAATTGAAATCGATCCTCGGAACCACAGATTTTGTGATTTTTTGACTACTGCATCAGTGGAAAACCTAGGCAAAGCAAAACAAAACTATTTTTGTTCCCTCTAGTCAACCTGAAGATGTGGTTAGGAAATATTTTGATAGGGGTTTATGTGTGTGATGCTATGATGTGGTCATTTCAAAATTACTGTAAGAACCATTAAGAAAGTATCACTGTTCATTTGATATAATAAAAGTTCCATAAACAATATAAAAATTGAGCAATGTGGGGAAAAAAAAAATCAGTTCTTTTTCTATTGCTCGTTTTGTTTTCTTCAGCTGTAACAGTGATTGCATCTAACAGGAGGGCTAATCAGTCATTTTTTTCCCCTCAGTATGTGTGTAGTAGAATATGAATGAGTAAGAAATCTAACAAGTATTATGCCGGATTTCAGTCGCTTTTTCTTTCAAACTCCACTGGAGAGTGGCGATATGTTTGTTCTGTGTTCTTCAGCTCTCCTTCCAGAGTCAAAATAACTTTGTTTTATTACGATCCAGAGCTGCGCAAAATAGGCCATATATGAAAATGTGTAATGTATAATAAGATATGTTATTGCATAATAGCTGTTTGATGCTAGACCATAATGAGCAGAAATTCTAAATCTTACATTATAAGCATAGAACATTCTTATGTTTTTTTAACATTGTATAGTTTTCTTTGTTTCAGAAATTTCCACTTTAATCACTTTATTCCTAGATTTATTTAGATGTTTATTGGTATCAGATTTGATTTATTTTTAAGAATTTGAAATGAAAACAATGGTAAAAAAATATATTTAAGATGTAGTACATAAACTGATACATATGATCCACAGTTCAGAAGAAAGAAAAAAAAAGACTTTGGCTTGGCCTCATTCTGTGTTTCCTTTTGTTATGCTTGGCCAATAATGACGAATACACTAAAAGAACAGCATTCGGATACGCTTTTGTGTGCATATGATTAGTTTCTTTCTCTTTCAAAATAGGTGTGCAGTTTGTACAGACAATAGTATTTTAATCTTTTTTTTTTACATTTTAATAAATGCAGTAAGAAGAAAAATCCGTAGACAAATGGATACAAAAGAAGAAATAATAACCAATAAGAAAAATTTAAAAATCAAACATGGTAAATAAATAGCTTTAGAGTGTAAAATGTTTGAGTTATGAATGTAGCATTGATCGTAAAAAACTAAAAATTCGTAGATGTGGTCTTGGAAGAAACGTTCTTGTAATGATTTTATTTATAAGCAAAGTTTTGTTCAATGCCTTCACATTTCAATTATGTATCCCCGATTATTTTTCCTCCCATTATAAATCAGTGCAGCAATGTGTCCTGACACAGATGCCCATCTTAGTTGTTTGTGCAAAAATAAAAGTCTCTGTTGTTTTCTATGTACATTCTTTTGGAATATGTTCTCAAAACCGATGACTGTCTCTGACCCAAATTAAGAATGAATACCATTATTCAACAGAGACCTGCAGACACACCTGTTTAAAGCAATACTGTTTTAGGCAATCAATGTATTTGCCTTTGTATAATTATTTGGAAGCCAATTCCACGAATAGAAAAGTGGACATGTTCATTGATTTCACAATATACAACACTTGTCGGTAATAATCAATTTACACTTTCATCCCATTAACATTTTATTACATGCATTTGTTGAGAAAATCCCAAAACATGTAAGTTTCATTCAAATCATTGAGATTTGAGACGGTACAAACAAAAGCCACCTCTTTCTATTTATTTGGCTGCAAAACACAACGAATATTGGGTAAATTCATTTCAGATCTTTGAAATACCTTTCCGCAAGGGGAAAAAATAAAGGGGGGGAAATTGAAATGATGACAGGAAATTTGAATTTTGAAATGATTATAACCATGTAAGCTCTCAAGGCAAGAACAAGTTGCATTGCTCAGGATATTTTTCTCGCCCTCTGCTTTTGCATATTTCACACAGGCAAAGTCTTTAGAGATGCAAGTCATACTGAGAGAATTTGACTGTGCATGCTAAAAAGGCATAAATACAAGAGGAAAAAAAAACATAACCAACAGATGACCTTATTATGCTCAGTATGTACCATGCAGTTGCAGTATTGCCTCTATTTGTCATTATTACCACCTGCTATAACTGTGAGTGGGAGGAATATCAATTTGACAAAGACGGCCTCTGACTAAATGTTAAGGAGGCCCCCTGTCACGTGAGACGCATCCCTACTGTTCTGAGTGGGTAGATATAGCTGTGTTTTACTACTTATGGATATTCAATGGGAGAGCACAAAGCGGGTATTGCTGTAATAAGGCATTTACCAATGCAGAACAGTGCTGTGCACTGTGAGAACATATGTTAATGTGTTTGACTGCGGCCAGAGAAACAGCAAGATATTTGGGCAAAAATAAAAACACATGGGACAGACATCCCGCAGCATACATTTGCCTTGTACCAAAATGTTTCTGGTGCACAGCGGTGGAAGAGGGCCTAAAATAACTCTGCCACTGAGGAGGACTTTGTTCTAATGATGAATCTCAATGTAGTAGGACAGGCCTACTTCGAAACAGACAGAAAAACTCAACACGGTCAGTGTGTGATTCAAGTAGGAATACATCTTCCTGTGTGCAGACCATTTATCATTTACGGGATGCAAAATAGTTTTCTTTGCCTCATTAGAAGTCACCATTGTAAGAGAAGAAGAAGTAAGATGTGTTTTGAAATATTTTATTAGATATTAAGTAAGCTTAGATTCAAATGAATTTTCACAGACGCAGATGATGAAATGTTTTGAGGAGTTAAAAATCTACTTTTGTACTGCTGGAACGGTGAAAGCTTGTGTGGGTTTGTGATATTTTTAATCTATATAAATCTAGTTCTTTGTTTGCTTTTTTTTTTAAATATGTATTTTAGGAACGCTGAATATTAGTGTGGATACAGTTTAGTGATTGAAATAATGAAATAAATTATTTGAAAGTATTCCTGAAACTAAGTAAGAATATTTTGAATACTTATATTCACAATTCATTCTGTATCTGTCATATATTTGAATGTAAAAGCAGCAGCTCTTTGTTTAAACAGATGTTTAAATGTTAAACTGATAACCATGTTGTGGTTGTAGTTTGTTACTGTATTGCAGAAAGCCATTATGCTGCCATTTTTTACTCCTATGACAATGCAGTCTTTGGCAAACTAAAGTGAATGTATTTGTGTCACAGTTCAGTTTTTTTTCCTTAACCAGACTCACTGTTTAACATAAAAATCTTCTTTTTTGGTTAGAAGTACTCAAAAGTGGTGCACAGTGTTTAAAGCATTTGAGAATGGACAAACATCTATAGAAAGTATATTAATTTTAAAATGTTTAGCTAAAACCTAAACTTTATCCCATCAACAAAATGTAAGTTCTGTGTACAATGATGTACTGTTTGGACAAAATAAACCCACATACTATGTTCTTCATGCAATCTACATGTCCAAACAAATATTGCAAATATTTATTAACTGTGGATTTAATCTTACAATTTAGAAAAAAATGTCACTTTAATGCAGGAATTCATTAAACATACAAATAAGGTTGATCCTAAATAAGACCTGTCAGCTTTGCATTTGCAAGAGCAGACTGTTATTTTCAGTCATTATTAAACTATTATCACTTCATGTTGTTTTGTCCTCATTGGAATTTATAATGGGGCCACAGACATTTGGATTGTTAATTTTTCAGAGGCTTTGTGAAATCTTTATGCCTGTGGTAACATGTGAAAAATGACAGTGAATACATTTTGAGACCCAGATGACTTCCACTGAATAACATTACAGCTAACATCTGTGTGTTTAAATTTAAGACAGAAGCAACTCCCTCTCTGCAGGAGATCAGTCCCTTGGATGTTTCAGGAGTCATTAATCAGTATCATCATTGTGCTTTTTGTTTGTCACTGACTGACAGTGAGACAGACTCTTTGCTTCAAACACGAGCTTGCGATTCAGTGTGTCACTGCACATCACAATCTATGGACAATACCTCTGTCAGTCTGTATGAAGAACACTGTCAGATATTTCAGTGGGAGACAGATCAAACAGATGAACAATTCACAGTGCTGCTGAATCTTGATAATGACGTTTTGACACATCAAGTGGGCTACCCATCCTCTTTTCCATATTTCCTCCTTGATAGTACACTTAGTGATCACTTTGTTCTGTGCACCTCCCTGTTTAATGCAGCTTTCTCCACAGACACTGAGTCAAGCTGCTGTGACTCGCTGTGTACACAGCCAGGACAAGTGGGGGTTGAGCAGTTCAAAAATTTCTGGTTAACTGAGCATGTAGTTTGACATCATTGAAAAAGGTATTCATCTTTATTCCACTTACATAATGGCTTCATTTTCATTTATAACCAAATGTAACACATTATCGGCAATAGCAACACTTGATTTGATGTTCAGCTTGTGCAAAACTGTTGAAACTCCTAATATATACGGGGACAACATTTTGATTTGTGACATGTTAAAGTGTTGTTTTTTTTCTGATTATTATTACTTTTATTCAATTCAAAGACTGGACAAAGATTTTGCTTTCATCCACGTTAATGTTTCATGTCGTAACAAATTTACCACGAACATTTACCCACAACAACTTCCGCCTCTGCCAGAGGAAGGAAATGGCTCATGATTCAACTAAGCCGATTCAGTTTAGCAATGGCATCATATCAGCAGGACTATTATCATCTGTTGTGATGATGAAAAGACAAAAGATGAATTCAATAAATTCATACTAGGTTGTCAAAAGTGTTAATCACCCTGAACATTAAAAAGATCTCCTAAGCTAGTCTCACCACTTAAAAAGATCAGAGACAAGATCCCTAAAAAAAATACAATGAAGGGAAAGACGAAATTTAAATGTAAAAAAGGAATTCCTTTAAAGTCTTAAAACCTACAGAATCATTCAGAGGCATTTGCACAGTAGTCTACTTTTTTTTCTTCTTTTTTTTTTTTCTTTACAAGTTTTGAAAGATGCTCACCCTGCGGTCTCGGCATGATAAATCCCTGGACTAAGACCACCTCCACCGCTGTAATACTCCTGCTTGCTGGGGCGGGTGTATCAACATGCTGACACTGAAGAACACCTTGTTCCTCTCTCAGAAACAATTTCATGAACCTGCATTATTTGACACCCTGAGAATAAGAATTTCATTGGTCCCCCACTTGGCTAATTGGGCAGCGGCAAAGGGTGTTCCATTCTAACAGCATTTATTCCCCGCTGGGATTCTCTGACATAGATTTCTATTTAGAATTATATTATATTTCTATTTAGGATACACAATTAAGTGGTTTATCCCTGTCGCATCGTTTCTTTCAGGACAAATCGCTGGCTCACCTTCTCGGAATGCGCCTCACAAGTATTTTCTTAATCTTTCGAAGCTGTACATGTTGCACAAGTAACTACCTTCACTAACATGGAAAGAGAGGCTAATTGTGACATGCTGCTATTAATAGAGGTGCCAAACATAATTAGAAATCTTCCAGTATGAGTTTCTAACAGTACAATGACAAAAATACCACAATTTTCTGTATTTAGATGACAGCAAAACTGAATAACATAATTGAATTGCTTTTAAAGAAGATGGCTTGCCACATAATTTATTTCGAGAGTGTTCCCTTGATAAGAAATATGGGTAGCACTCTTTTTAAGTGTATACACATTTTGTTGGTGTTTTTGCAGCTTGAATTTTTTAAATTAGTTTATTTTGTCTATTCTGTAAAAGAGAGAAAAAGGTAGCAGCAGCAGACGTAGAGGAGCAGGAGAAGACTACATCCATGCTGCACTTTCTCTGGGGTTTTATTAATGGGGAATTAAGCTCAGTGTGACTAAAAACCTTAGCAGTTTTAAGCATAGCTTTATAAAATCTTGGTGTACCTTGATTGCAGTAACCAGTATATGTCTAAACATATCAGAAGAAAGTAGTTCACATAATCAATTTCTTTAAGAACAAGTTGAGATTTAAAAATGTAGTCTATGAATTAGGGGCAACATGGTGATTGGGGTTCAGTTTTACTTTTTCTTAGAAGGGACTAAGTGTTTATCCTTAATAATCAAATGGAAGCCTGGATGCAAGCAGTAAAAAGATCTCCCATTTTGATCGGCGCTTTGCATATTTATATTAAGTTTTCCTCTATAAATACAGCATTGTCGTTGGCCAGGCTCCACTCTTCATTCAGATGATGTTGTGATTTCAAGATGAGTCCACAAAATTTCTTTAGTTTCCTCCAATGACGCGTGTACTGCCCTATATCCGAGTCTAATAAAACACTTTAATGATGAAGTGAAATGAAATGTTCACATAATAGGAAAATCTAGAAAACATGTAAAAATAAATAAAAAAAAACAAAAAAAAAACTACATCTACTCAATTTCAGAATGCTTCAAAAAAGGAGGAAAATAGCATAGAGCTGAATAAAGGTTCTGCATGATATTACCCTTGATGTACCTAATAAAACTGTCAATGAAGATATTTACAATACTGCTAAAGGACTATGGTTCAGTCAGTTACCGCTGGCTGAAATATTCATTCTCTTACTTGGCTTCTTAACTTTGAAACCATGACATCCTAAATTTGCATAGTGGTAAAGATCAATGTAGCTCTTAGAGAATTCTGTGGCACGTATTCAAAACAGCTCCCCTTTTCTCCCCCTGTGTAGTCTGTAGCAAAAAAGGGCAAACAGGCAGTGAGTGATGTGGGTAAAGAAAGTCAGACGCCTCCTTAGTTGTAGTCAGCCTCAGAGGATTTTGTCATGTTTCTTCACTTGGTAAAGTACCAGCAACTCACCCCACATCACTACTGAGTCAGTGCCTGTTTTTCACTATTTGATGCTGTTTGATGTCTGGTGAGATGTGAAACATTAATAGTACGGTAAAAAAAAAAAAAATTGTAAGACGAGTGTGGAGTTTTAAATCCTCTTTTAGCGCATGAGTGACTTAGGGTAGGTGATAATTGTTGAGTTAGATGTCACTGTGTTATGAAGGATGTCCTTCAAGCTGTTTCCTGATTTTCAGGGGACAGCTTGACAAACCTCACTTTGAATTTGGCTGAAAGCATGTCTAATTGAATTTTGATACGTAATTAAATCAAGCAATAAATCAGCCCAGATCCCACTGCAACTGACAATTCAAGACTCCTGAGCACCAAAAGCTAATTATGATGAAGTTATTATCTCGGCCAAAGGGAGTTCTCTGAATTGCTTCCACCCTGTATTGTGTGTCTTCGCTAGTAGTACATACTCAACCTTGAAGAAAGGGCAGCTGTCGCATGATAGGACTGACGGATCCCATAAAAGTCGCCTGCGTGGTTTGTAATGTGTCCTGGCCGACACGCCATCCCACCTCAAAGCAGGTGATTTCGTTGGCGCTGAGAAAAGAGGAATTTTTACGGCGTCACATGTTGGCGCACCAAGGCGAAAAATAATTGTATCTGTTTGTTGGGAGCAATTAGGGCTGGGTGTAATTTCTGTCAATAATCCCTCGATGTGTAGGAAGTGGCTATATTGATTTACCATGGATTTAGAGCCTCATCCTCATCATCTGGTTCCCAGTCTCATATGGTTAATCAATTACATCCCCTGTGATTTGAGCATGCCTTCAGACGCCGTGCTCGGCGCATGTAATCTCTTGACATAGGGTATTAAATGAAGTCTAATTATAACTTTGCAGCTATGTGCCACATCACACCGTTTTAATACCTTCACTAAGAAGACAAATTGGTGCGTCAGTAAATCAAGGTGTTTCACTTTGATTCAGTACTGAGTAACATTTAAGTTTCTTGCTAAGGCCATCACATGATACTTGTAAATAAATATGCATGAAAGGATAAAATACGTTTTAATGATCTATCTGCATAAGAAAAGTCCTGAGTATTTGAGGAGGGGAAGAAGGTCTAATTTTCCACCTGCCTAGACAACCGCACTAGAGCTGTCTGGTATGGCATCATGAATGAAAAGTCCCATACAACAATTACTGGAGTGGTCGTCTACTACATAATAACGAGTTAAGTGAAGGTAGATGATATTTTTCTTATTTTTTTTCCCTTTTTCTCTTTTGTCCTCTTCTATATGCCCTTTGTTTTTAAATTCTCCCAATTTGTTGGACCAATTGAAACAGCAAAAGGTTAGATTGTGGAGTAATTAACAGCAGCTGGCCTAATGAAATCAGTAGGGGATGGTGCACTAGGAGGATCAATACCTCACTGAGAGTGAAGCAAGAAAGAGGGTTGTCCAGGGGAAAAACGTATACACAGACCACTTAATAATAATAAGCTGATGAAAAGGCAACAATGTGTCTACTTGTAAATCAAATCTGGTCTGGACACAGTGACATTATCGGCATCTTGTAATTCTGTTGGAGGAAAATTAGTGTTTGTGCTCGCTCAAGAAGTTTACAGGATTTGCACTGCTCTCTGTGGTTTGCTGAAAGGGTTTTCCTTTATTGAATGTCAATAGGAACATCAATACACTCTGGACAACAACACCAATGCAGAGGTAAATGGGTATTCTATTTATCTGAGGCTACACTTAAGTATATTGAAGACTTTATTAGCCCCTTTTGATGAGGAGGTGTTTTGTTTTGCAACAGTTTTATCACTGTGTCTGAGACAGGCTGCGCTTGCCAGAAGAACTGGGGATGCAAAACCTGAACTCTGCTGTGTGCTTCTTGGCCGAGGCATTACCGTTTCTTGTTTCTGTGCAACATAAGCAGATGGCACACACATCCAAGGTTTCCACTATTTTATTATGCATGCGTATGTCTGAATTTGTTTTGATTGTGTTGTGGCTCGCCTGGCAATTGTCACTTTGCTCCGATTGATAGAATTCAGACGCATCTTTCCTCATCTGCAGGGAAATCTCTTGACAGCCAACCCATGTGTTTTTCCACAACCTTCTATAAACAAATTAGGTGGTAAACTGTGGCTGCATTGACATTTCGGCATAATGAAGTCTAACAAGTCCTTCTCGACTATTATTTTTGCAAACTTTGTGCAGCGGGGAAGCTGGAATACAGGAGATTCTGGTGAAAATAACCAATGAACCACGAGGAGAAAGTCAAAACAAATTCAGCAAGTCAAGAAACCGTAGCCGATAAGGTCTTTGCTATGCTTTGTGCATGTGTCAACTTTCAAAGGTATTTACACTATCAAATAAACTTCTATGTAGGAGGCTGTAGAGACAGAAGCAGCAGATCTCATTATTTTACAACTATTAGGAGCATAAGGACCCCAGGGAAGAAGAGGGTTTAATAGTAGAGCTTCAAGTTATTACATCATGAAAAATCTTTAAAGCATTTATTTTTTTCTTCTTTTTTACAACCAGCACCTTACAATTTCACAAATCCTGTCATAGCACAGGTGTACTTAGGTGAAACGAGGTAACATAACGTGGCAACCATCTGGAAAACACAGATGTGGCATGGGACTAAAGCAACGGAATAAAGCAGCAAAGCAAAGACCATGTAGAATCCAGTTTTCTTAAAATTTGACTCTAGGGCTCACCTTGTAAAGGGCAATAACTGATGTGGCATCTTAATAAAGACTTGGGTAAAATCCTGCCAATTTTCAAACCCAAAACTGCTCTCTAAAATGGACTGGGGGGGGGACTTTTGAATCTGAATCATCTGCTAATAATTGTGCGTTATTTTTTATTTGTTTTTGGCTTAACGTTGAAATGTTAGAATTGTTCTTAAAATTTTGCGGTTGACTTTTATCTCACCTCACGGATAAGCTCCTGCATGTGGCTGTAATAACTTGGAAAACCCCCTGGACTATAATCAAAAAAAATAAAATAAAAGAGTAAAACGGCCCTTTATGGTAGTGCTGAACCTTCAAACCTGGGGGTGGGCCCACATCCCACTCATGAAAAATGTAATAGAAAACAGTTTGTAGCACAAAAGACAAAAATATTTTTTTAATGGTCAAGAGTAAATTTCATGTGCTCGCATATTTCTCCGTTTTTTTTTTTTGGTTTTTTTTTGCGGTCTTCTTTTTCCTCCAGATCTCTCAGGTCTGATGATCACGACTCTTCTACAAAGGTCCAGGTTGATACGAAGAGGTAATCTGCATTTTGCAGATTAGGTGATAGATCCAATTACCCCTGCATAATTGGAAGACTCTTACTCTTACTATTGTTTTATTCCATCTTAAAACTAACCCATATTCACTAGCTATTTTACTTAAAAACAGCTTTACTAAGTAGTTAAATTTTATTACCTTTACTTTTGGCAAAGTAAATTTCTTTTTAACTGACCTTTATAAAAGTGATGTTCTTTTTTTTTTATTTATTTTTTTTACATTTTTGACTTTCTTTTAAGCCAAGGACAAGAATGTTGATTAAAATAATACATTTTCTCACAAACTGAGAAAATGTAGATATCTTGGGGAGCGTATATTTTACATTTTTACATTTCTTTTAACCTTAATATCTTATCAATATCCAGCAAATAAAATTTGATTTCATTTTTTTTTCACGGTGACTGACAAATTTTTTAATCTTTGACTATTGCTTGAATTGTGATTACTATGTTTGGACCTCACAGACACCACCTCACACAGCAATTGTTATAAAAATATATAATCATGATAACTATTACAGTATGTTGCTATCCATACGCTGATTCAGATACTTTAACAAATGAATGTTCCAGATGAATAACCGGGCTCTCTGACCCAATTCTCTCAGTTGGAACAGAAATGCATTTTGACATATTTTGATTCTTTTTATGCTCTAAATTTAAACTTAAATGTATACTGGGTGAGTCAGATTTATTAGCTCATATCCAATACTAAGCTGAAATATTTTTTAATATCCTGGATATGAAAGCAGTGGGCTCATTGTCTTACATGCTGCATATCTAGTTTCCACAGTAAATGTAATATTAACTACCCCCACTCACCTACGCACTGTTGGATTGCACTTTTTTTTTTTTTTTTTTTACCTTTGCCTATGATTTTTGATTATTCTACCTCTATGGCAAACTGCCATGCTGTGGCTCAGACCTTTACTGGTGAAGAGGAGTTGTTGCTGCACTTCCAGTTCACACTAGAGCTACATCTGTGCTATAGTAAATTCAGTCACCAGATTATTGCAGAAACAGAAATAATCACTTCCATACACTTCTTATGACATGCAGTAATGCTACAGTATGTATCTGTTGCAGTGGATGTTCATTTTAGTCCCATCTACATTCAGTCTCATACATTGAGCAGCCAGAATATCTGAAAATTGTGATACATTTGGATAGAGAAACAGAGCACAATAAGGCCTGGTGTTTTTAATCAATTATTTATCCAATATTTTAATGATCAGAGTGCCTGGGGTGATCAAAGGCAGGGCTGGAGCTTCACTGCCTTTGCTCGCTAAGACATCTCTCAGTACTTTGATGTGGTTCACCAACAAATGCACTTATCCAAAGCATAACTCTCTCCCTGGGTTGGAATTGAGTGCTTTGAAACTACTAATTTCAGAGAAATACAACACAGGAAGACATAGAGAGAAGGTCACTGACCAACCAAAGCCAAGGTAGAAAAAGGAGATTTACACTTTATAGTCTCAAACAATCAAATGTACAACTACTACTTTGAATGCCATCTAAATATGAAGCGACCATAGGTCAGCTTTTCAGATCCCTCATGTACGTTATCATATATTTAATTGGTTGGCAAAGTCTCTTAGATGAAATACATGTCACTGGTGTTGAATAAAACATTAGTTAGATAGGGAATAACTGATGGTAGTTTCTAGTAAAAAATGGTGTTGTAAAAAGCCTGTCAAATGATGCAAATGAGTATTTCTCAGGTGGACTTGGCACATGCCCGTGTTTAATATGCAAGAAAAGTAACAAACGTTGAAAAATTCATTAATTTTGCAGTAAAAATATTGGCTGGTTAAGAATAGTTATTTGTTCTTATTATAACATTGGTAAGAGTAAGGAGTGGTGCTGAGGTGGCGCAGGGGCAAAGTATTGAGGCCTTGGTCCTCGTGGCGGTGGTCGCGGGTTTGATTCCCGGCATGGTAACATTTGCTGCATGTCTTCCCCCTCTCTCATTACCCTCTGATCTTAAAAAAAAAGAATACTTACTCCTTACAGCCAGTGTTCTGTTTAGCATAGTGAAATGTGTGTTGAAACTAAACTATTTATTCTTTTTTTTTTACCAATTTCAAGTCTGGAAATTTCTTGAACACGTCTGTCCTTGTGCAACCTTGTCTGTGTGCATCAAGTAAATACATACATGAATAAGAAATATAACCCAAGGATAAATGGAGCAGTAGAAGCATGATGTCCAAACCCAGGTGATGAGCAGAATGGAGAACTCAAAGACTTTAAGCCAGTAGATTCGAGGGTTGTCTTCTAGAAGCACTTTTCAATTCTAGACAGACAGATGAAAGATACTTTATTAATTCCTTACAGGAAAATTCATGTATCCAGTAGGCACACACAGAAATGCATTCTTACAATAAATGAACAACAGGTCTGTATTAAAAGTTATTTTGCATGAGTGTGGTTTTACTTTAAATAATTGCAGTGTTGTCTGATTTAAAATGAAGTTATGGTTTGGGAACACCCAACATATTACATAGTTATAGACAAATCTCAAGAATGACTATCAAATGTTTTTTTTTTTATTGGGGATTCTTGAACATTCCCTTGATTAATGTAGTAATTGGATACACACTTATATTTGTTTTTAAAAAGTCACACAAAAACTATTTTGCCTTAACTTCTGTCTTGTGTAGGGTCTGTATAAAAAAGTGGGATTTATCTTGAAGAAACAACTAGACAATAGATCTGAGGTCCTCAAACTAAATAGTCTACAAAAAAAGCTAATGTTGATGTCAAAAGGTTTACCTCGACCAGTTTATTGGAATTATTTATTTCGAGAAACTGCTTCAGACGTAGCCGTTTGATTTCGGTCCATTGATGTGTGTTATTTTTTTGGTCCCTTACACTGACTCAGCAAATAATTAGGCTTAGGGAAAAATACTTGGCGGACAATATTTTATGTCTATTATCTGTAAGTATTGCGAAACACCACAAAATATGTTGAACAAAGGGAGTGTATTTATAGCATTTCACATACCTCAACATGTCAAAGCTATGCGAGTTTAGGACATCTAGGCAGCAGAGTGCTGTTCACTCAAATTCTCTTATACAGTATACTATAGAGCATAACTTTGCATGCTTCTTATTCTCGTGACAGCAGACTTCTTCCACCTGCCAGTGGGGGTTTCTTTAGATAGTACCTGCATGAACCTATACATTTAAAAATATCTAAACTGAATATTTTTTGGTATTCTGGGTAGGTGAGGGAGATGTGGACAGATACTGTATCTTCATGAGGTTTTTCAGCAGATAACTGAAAATGTATCATTGTTTCTTATAAAACTTTATGGAACATGCTTAAGTTGTTCAGTTTTTTTTTTTTTTCTTTCTTTTTTGCCTCATACAAGGTCGGTACAGGTGGAAACGCAAGAAGTCAAAAAAAAAAAAAAAAAAAGGGTTCATTGACCTGACTCTGAAATATACCTTGCAGCAGTACAGGTTGTTATGTGCTGTTTATTCAATGTATGTGATAAATAATTTAAAGTCTATGGATAGCACAGACTTCTAAGTTACTATCAGTTATTAGCAGATTGATTTTGACATAACAGCGACAGGGAGCCAAAAAGGCAATCCCTATGGTCTTGTATGTTTGACTAACTAGAAAAGCAATTTTATGGCTGTATTGCTTCTGGTTTTAATCCCACACACCCTTAAACAAAAACACCAGAGCTAGCTACTACTTGGTAAATAGATTTCTTAAAACATTTTTGCTGAAAAGCAGGACTATGACAGCTATGCATTTCATCTCACTCTATATTCAAAGCAAAGGGCATTTTAGGGTCAGACAACTCCAGTTTATATACAGTTATATTGATGTATGAAATGAATCCAATGCTACTTAGGAATTATAGCATTAACAGTGCAGATATTTTTGGTGTATAATGTTTTTTTGTTAAAATAATATCTGTTTATGAAAGCTCTAGTGATTGCATTGAGTCGTTAAGGTGGCATCAATCCCTCCTACTGAGCTGGAATATGGCAAGTGTGGGAAGAAACAACCGTATTTGAACATTTGCAGCCCTCCATCATGATCGGGTTCACTATGAACAGGCATGAGTCATTTAGCATCTTGATACTGAATGGAAATTATTTTTATTTGCTCTTTAATAAATAAGTCTTGCAAGTACAATGCAGCCTCCATCACTTTATTATTTATTTTTTTAGAAATTTGATAGTCTCATTTTGGATTGTTTATTTTGATTTATTTTTTTTTATCTATTGGTTACCATAATGAAGCCTTTCGTTTTTAGTGAATAGCTTTGGTAGCCGTTTGATAGCTGTTGGTGTTTCTCTCTCAGCAGCAGAGTCCTGTGATGGCCAATTGTAGTGGGATAAAGCGTTGAACTGGTTTCCTGTTCATTGTGTGACAGTTTCCCCACAGCAGTCCTCTTGGCTTCTCCCCTTGACTAAGTGGGTCCTCACTGCCAGACTTCTTTTATTTTCTTTGCAAATAAAGTTGCATTTTCAGATTATTATACACAGTACAAAGAAAATTAAATTGCTGATTAAAAATTAAACACTCTTATCTCTCTGAGAGTTATCTCAGTCCCCAGAGAGAGAGGATGCTATTTTGCAGGCTTGCGGGTGTCTTTTGTTCCCAATTTAGAAGCTTGTCGCTGTTTATTGTTAATTTTTGATGCTTCATTTGATATTCTGTTCACTTTCCTCTCTGAAATGCAGAGAAAACATCTTTATCAAAGTGCCAGATGTATTTGTTGTGTTGTCAGAGTGTCAGGTTTGCCCGAGTCTTCATTTTTCTGAGATTTCTACTACCTTACATGTTTTGTTGGGAAGCCAACTGAGCACTGAATTGTACTACCAAACTCTGCATTTGATTTAAAAAAACAAGAAAACAATATATACCCTTATTCCCAATTTTGACTTAAAAATAACAGTAAAATCACAAATCAGTAAGGTTGTCAACTGTGAACTCTAGCTGACTCTAACAGAACTGAAATGTTCCCAGAACATTTTTGTTTTGTTAGCTCAAACTATCGGTTTCCAAAGTAAATATTGAAAAAAAATCAAAGCCAGGAACTGATCCAAGCTGAATTGTTCTTGTCTTTCAGGAGGCCTGTCAACTTGGCAAGATAACCTCTGTGAATGTAAGTCTCACACATGCTCCTATTTTTTATTTTTTTTACGTGTTCTCTCTTAGGCATGATCTGTGTGTCTGTGTGAATAATCTATAGAAGTTATAGGAAATTAAACTCGGCATCGATTATCTTTGTTCAATTTCAATGTTTGCATAAGAATCACTTATTGCTAAAGGAATAGCTCGGAGTTTTTGAAGCTTGGTTATGAAGATGTGGGCAGGGCATGTCTGTAATGTGGAAAACTGAAATATTTTTTAGGCCTAGTTTATTATTTGATAAGAGGAAAACGAAGTTTGGAATATCCTTTGTATTTATTTATTTTTTTAATTCTTTGTTCTGCAACATTGTGACATTGTTGGAACATTATTTCCATCCATTCATACATCCATTCATTAAGGTTTATATACAATAGATATAACTCGCGTTTCAGGGGAATATGCAATCATGATCCCAATGCTCAATATTATGATGATGATGATACGGCTTGTGAATGACAAAAAATGTTTCTGACTCTTCGATGTTTTCAACAATACCAACACCCTGTGAGCTTTTCATCTCGGCCACTAAACATACACATCTGAAGTTGGCATCGAGAGAGTCGCCTTAGCTTGCCAAATACATTGTTGCCATTCAGAGTTGGGATGTTTTGTACTTGTTTTGTAAATATGAGATCTTAACACAAAAATGCAATCAAGCAATCTGTTTCCATCTCAACTATTTGCAAACGTTGATCTTGCAATGGCAACTGTGAATCAATATACTGTACGAGTAGAGTTGTTCATTTCCAAGAAATGGGAAAACAGTTTACACAGCATATGGAATCTCAACATGAAAACACATGGACCCTGTAAGAGCAGTCACTATCTTATCCACAGTAGTTGGAAGAGTCATCTAAAGTAGTCAAAGTAGAAAACGTTGCGAAAGCAGGCAATGTTTTCTCATCTTGAACCCTCTTTACCCCCTGATATTATGTATTATAGAATAAAGTTTTCTGAAGATAATGTTTGTGTTATTTTAACTGACAATTGCACCAATACCAATATGTCTAATATTTTTCAATTTCATACTGTTTACCATTTGCTTAAGAAATTTACCACAGTATTTTCCAGCCTTCCAACAAATAACCATAGTCTTATTTATATGTAATAATAAATATAAGGGAGGTGATATTTATAAGCTAATGTGTGTCAATAATTGTGCAATTAAGCTGGTGGAAAAATCTTTTTTTTTTTTTTCTTTTTAATTTGCCTTTAGCTTGACTCTGTGGTGAGAAATATGAGAAATCTTTCTTCAAACCTGGATTTCTCAGACAACTATCTACTGCAGGTAAGATACTGCCTGCTGATAACATCTTAAAAAAGAAACATTTTCAAATATCTGATTATTACCTAGAAACTTTTTTCTGAATAACTAACACTGCAACAGAGTATATATAGACTTTTTGAGAAAAGCCCGCTCAACACTTTTTGAGACTGACCATTGAAAGTTGTTCACAGCATTAATTAAAACTCAGGTGTTTCATTTCCCACAAAAATGTAAGATTTCATTTTGTAAAAACTGAAGGAGTGGGGAATATTCTTTTACGGTCATGCAGCACACTTCCTTAAAAAGAGACAAAGGACGAATATTGACTTTCAACTGAGGTCATAGGTTTAGAGAAGTAACATCAAAAAGATTCTGCTCAAAACAAAAAGGGACTTCTTCAGGAATAAGATAAGCAAGGCGAAGTACAGGACATCCATCCCATGCTATCTCATTTATGTATAATTTTTCTTACTGGAAATGGATCATAATGCAACTTCCAGCTGTATTGATTGTGTGTTGTAATAATGCATTTCATGAATGGGACTGATAAGAGTTGGGCACTTTGTTCAGACGATGCATTAAAAATCTACAATAGATCAAAATAACTTTTTCTTACTACACTTCTTCTTGGAAGGTTAAGAAAATGTATAATACATCTGACTGTGAACCAAACCTTGCTGGTATTCATATCATTATACATCTAACTATATGCAGCTCAGCAGAATTTCATACTTAAACTATCATTTATCCTGATTATGTTGTGGCATCTGGCAATCAGAGTTTTTTTCTTTTTTTGTGCCATTTCATTTGTTATATGGTAGTCTGAGTTTGCCCTTATTTACACATGGTTAAACAATCCTTTGTCAATGCCAACTGGGCAGAAAAATAAAAGTTTTTCTCTACCTGAAGTTTGTAAGTGGGTATGCGGCTCCAACTTTTATTCAGTTTCAGCAAAATATTGCTGAGGCTCTGTACAGAAAGGTTTGTTTGCTCAGCTTTTCTAGCTTTTTTTTTTTTTTTTTTTAGCGCATTGCTTCTATTCTCTGTAATCTGCATTAATTTATACTGGCAATCTGAACATTGTATCCAAACATCTTGTATCTGTCACATCACAAACACAAACTCAAACATGTGATAGACCAACATAAAGTAGTGGAAAGAAGAGTATATGATTTTTACAGTGTTATGTGCATTTGCATTCAACATGGTTAAATTCAACCTTATCTCAGTCTGATAGTTCTGAATACAGGTGTCTTCAAAAGTAGTCTTATTTGTAAATAGAGACCGGTACACCTGAAGTCTGAAAGTGAAATGCTTTGTTAGGAACATCTGGCTCAATCAGATGTAGGATGGAGCTTAATTATTACAGCTTTATTATTAAGAGATTTGTATGTTAGAAGGAGGATCTTAAATTTTATTCTGGACTTAACCAGGAGCCAATGGAGGGAAGTTAAATAGGATATGTGCATTCTCTTTCTTTAATTTTCATCAGAATTCTTGCTGCAGAGTTTTGGATTAGCTGAAGGCTTAACTGCATTTTGTGGACTTTGTCATAGAGAAGAACTACAGAAGTGATAAATCCATGTAGTAGTTTTTCAGAATCTTTCCTGGAGAGGTTGTTTCTAATTTTGGCAATTCTGGATATGTACGAATAGAATAGAAGAATTGGTTTGGGATTCAAACAAACAAAAAACACACAGGTTCTTGACTTTATTACAATTCCATCCAGATCGAGAGATTGACTAAGCAGCTTGTTTTTCAGAGGTCCAGGTTCAAATATGACAACTTCTGCCTTGTCAGAATTTAAAAGCAGAGAGTTCTCATGGTTTCAAGACTGTAAACTACTTGACTGATTAGATTCATCAGGATTTATGACTGGATATAATTGTCTATATCATAGTTGTCTATAGCTGAGACAAAGTTTTTAAAACAAGAATAGATGAAACCATATCCCAAAGCTTTAAATAACTTTGAGAGCGCTGAGATTAAGTCGAGATGGAAGGTAGATGACACAGAGCTAAATACGGTACACATCAAATTTTGTCCAATAAAGACTTAAGACTGGGACTAATCTTCACCTTTCAATAGAAAAATGACTCTAAACTTAGAGACAGAACTATAATCATGACTTGCATCATAATAAATTATTGTGTTGGAATGATCTAGACAAACTCCAAACATGTCAAATTGCTAATCAGAGGGAAAGCTAATCTATTTTGTCTGATCATAAGCTACTCTACAGATAAGAAATAAGATGGATTCACTCTAGATGTACAAATTGGCAGAATGTGCCCCCAAAAGTTGTAGTTGTAACTGTAATGTGTATTTCTAAAAATCATTGATTGAGTAGATCTATATGAATAACTACGCCACAGTTTTCAGATTCTTATTTGTAAAAAAACAAAAAAATTGTTTTCCTTCCACTTCAAATTTGTAATTTCTAAAAGTTTTTGTTCATAGCTCGTAAAATGACAATAAAATCTGTTCATCTTCAAGCTGCAAACTTATGAAGTTGTGATTTAGCAGTTGTATCAAAACGCTCATGTCTTCTTATTGGCAATGTGTTTTGTTTTGTCATAGTGGTCAGTGTATCTCTATTGCAGATGAGTCAATAGCAGAATGAAATGATGAAAATTAATTTGATTCGTCACAAATCACTCCTCATTCTCCCGACGCCCTTGTCAGAATCACCTCCTTCACTCGTGTTCCTGCTAAACCATCGGCTCACCCCCAGACACACATTTCCTAACACGTATTGGGCTGCAATGGAACAACGTGTAACAGAAAAAAATCTCTGCTCTGAAAAAAAATATCATCTGCCAGCAGATTCTGTTGATGCACATTTTTGACATCATAGAATATGGGGAGACACTCCGCTTTGGATCGAGGTATTCCTTTATAGTTTGCTGTATTATTATTATTTTTTTTTGCCCTTCTTCCCTCTTCATGTGTGATGTAACAAATCACCATCTCCTCGGAGCAGATTTATGCAGGTCTAGGTGTGCCCGTGAGGTGATCCTTATCTGAAATGGCAGAGCCAATCTCCCCTGATTCACTTCTAAGTGGTCCCTGTTTATCACTCAAAGTGAGGTGGTTGTCAGCCAAGTCCTTTTCCGTGCTGCGCCGACTTCTTTGCTGTTTGGAGAGAGTGATAGTCAAGGTAAAGTGCATGGTATAATAAAACTCAAAGAGCTGTGGTCAGAAAAGGACAAGGTGGCAGGCACTTAGCCTCCAGTCCTCTATCTCAATGTAACGGGCTCCTAATCTAGTAACCCGTGAATCCTGCCTCGTCTGCGTGGCTACTGGAGGTGTTTGGTGATGGGGGTGCAGCGGGATGGGATTTTCTGGCAGGTTACATGCTAGAAATTGGCGTGCATTTCTGCTGTTTATTTTATCTCTGTGTACATACTTCTAAAGGCAGTGTTTTGTCTGACTCAAAGGGCTTTGTTTGGTCTTGATATCTCTTACTGCAGCTTGTCTTTGCTTTATGGATTTCTGGCAGCTTCTCTAAATAAGTGATCATGCTTGACAAAACCCTCACCTTGACTCCTGGTTGTTTGTTTTCCTCTGCTTTGTTTGTCTTAATGTTTTATTCACATCAATCATTACCACTGGGAACAAAAGTTTTATTTATTCAAGACCCAATAATGGTAGTTAATCCTAATTAATATTGCAACTCTGAATAACTTGGTATTGAGCACATCATGAAACCAAATTAGGCTTTTTTCCCCCACATCTGGCATCAGCTTGAATAGGCTTGAATAAACAGAAGTCTGAAAAAAAAACAAAAAAAAAAACAGGAAGACACTCCCTTTACGCAAAGTGATTATGTCCTAATTGTCACGCGCAGCTGTTTGTTCTAATAGATTCTGGATGTCATTGTTGGAGCAAGTTTTTTTTAATAATTGCAATCACGTGGAGAAGGAGTCGTGCTTTTCTTGTGGTGCTGCCAACCCTCTGTAGTGGGCCCTTTCTTTTCCTGGAACCTGGGCAATGCTTTAGCTTGCATCCTCCAGCAATTTCAGAAACAGCTGCCAAAGCTGTTTGAGAACAAGTAGATATTTAGACTACTTGAAAGCTTTTGCAAACATGGCACTCAGAGCTCTGTAACTTGCCAGTAAGGTATCTGGCTCATTTTTTTATCTTAGGAAATAATATGTAAAATCAAGAAAGGAAAAGATTTGTTTCACAAAGTCCATTAATTCTTTTCATTTCTGGTCACAAAAAATTTAAACCAGGCGGGAGAAGAATACTATTTTATTTCCCCAATAGAAACAGCACAACATAAAGGTTTTGTTTGTAATAGTTGTCAGTTGAAATCACTTTGTTTCACTGCCTGCCCTTTCTTTCTCCCTTATTTTCCTTATTCCTTACGTTCTTTACCAACAAATCCAGACAACGAGAGATTTGCCTCAGGATCTTGATGAATCAAGTAAATAGAATATTTAGCTGGTTGTTTCAACATCACGGGGTTTGAAAATCGCTCAGTTGAGCTTTCAGGGAGCTAATTGTGTGGATTTAGGTTAGTCGACCCTTTCTGATAGTTTTCAAATGAGGCTTTTTTGCTTGGTTTTTGGCAGCCTGTCCTTCATTAGAGCTCGAGTTTATTTTAATCTTCCATTCACCTGCTTTACAGCCCTTGTTTGTCCTTATGGAGAAACAATATGCGTTTATCAGTGCACTGTAGTTGATGAGGGGGGAAATATGTGAAAGGAGGAGCATCACCTCCTCCTGAGCTCAAAGAAGCATGCGTTAATGATGTCTTTAATCCAGGACTTGTATCTTGCTTTTGTTGCTATAGCAATGAAGAAAATTAAGATAGTCATTTGCACAACCGTTGTATTTGCTTTGAAAGACGTCTTATCAGTTTGAACAAAGCTCTGAATAAAAGTGCAATGCAATAACCAAAGCAAAAAAAAAAAAAATACATTTTTCACTTTAGCTTCTCTATAATGTGATGTTAAAGTCATTATGTTGGGAAAAAAAGGTCAACTCTTTTACTAAAAAAACTCAATTTGTGTGTATTTTAATCTCAGTATAAATACAGCTGTTCTATGAAGACATTTGAGGTTTCCAAGGGAACAGTAGTAAAGAGACATCCTCATGGTGACCAAGAAACAAACCCGACCAATCATGGTAAATCTGGCCTTTATAAAGGAGTGCCAAGAAGGGAACCGTTGTTAAAAAAAAAGTCTTAAGAAGTATTTTTTAATGTTTGAAAAATCCTACATATTGAGGGAAGCTAATAATGCACATCACCCTAAAACGCTCCTTACTTATGGTACAAAATGGTGCGTCATGCTGTGATGAGGCTTTTCAAAAGGAAAGGGAACATTGTTCAGAGTTGAGGGAAAGATGGATGGGGGCTAAGTACAGTCCTGTTATAAAACCTATCCAAAGGCTCAAAAGACTTGAGATTGTGTCAGAGACCAGGACAACAAAATGAAACATACAGTCAAAGCTACAGTGAAATGGTTCTGATCAAAGCATATCCATGTGTTAAAACAGCTCAGTCAAATTCCAAAGCATAGTCCAATTGAGATTCTGTGGCAAGACTTAAAAATGTGTTAAAACTGAGAGATGCTCCATCTCTTCCTGTAATTATGTTTTACAGGACAGCTAAGCTCTTACTCAGCCAGAGTCAATAGTGGAGATTTTTAATGTAGGTAATTTTGTGCAAAAACAAATACATGTTTTATTTTGAAACTCTGCAATCACTTGTTACTTTATCACAAACTCCCCTAAAATACATTATGTAATGTAAAAAAAAAAAGGTTCATGGCAAATTAACGCTTTTGCAAGTCACTGTAATTCTAATGTGTTTTACTTCGCAGTACAGTTTGAGAAATTGTTACTGGATTATGAAATATCTAACTTGCCCATCAGGAAAGTGAAAGTATTTACCTGTGTGTCTGTTTGAATGTTTTTTTTTTCCGCTATATCAATGACCAAAACTTTGTGGTTCTTTCACTCTAAGAATTGTTAGTGTTATCACACATTGCCACATACAGGACCCGTTTTCTTTTGTAGCTCCACAGAAAGGTTGCAACATGAACCTCTGCAAACCTCTGGAGAAATCAAAGAGCCCCGCACTGTTCAGAGGAAAACACACACACCCATGTGATCCCAATGACTTTTACAAATCAAAGTCTCAGCCTATACACATGTTTTTTTTTTCTACCTCCTTTGTGCCTAAATTAGGTGAGCGGAAAAATTAGGACATGGTTCAACCTGTTAACACACATCCCATCTATTCTCAGGAAGAGTATCAAAGAGGTCCTCAATTATAAGTCTTGCAGTTACTTTATTAGCTGGAAAGTAATTCAATAGACTCAACAGACCAGAAGCAGTTCTGGGTTATGAGGTCGCTCTCTCAATTTCTCTCAATTAGCGGCTCTAATGACAAGATAAAGTTTGGTCATATTTCAGCGTTGGAAGGAGGTGACGATGATCGATGCGGTGTTAATCATGCTACTCTTAATACATTTAGGCACTTAATGTCTTCTAAATGTTCCCATCCACCCATCAACAACCATTGCTGCCACCGTTCATGATGATGTTAATAGTCTTTGTTTGTGGAAGTGTGGAGAATTTGCCTCTTTGAACTGAGGAATTCGCTAGAATGCTTTTTCCAATAACAGGCTCTACATATCTTAAAACAGCACACTCCTGTTATGTTTCCCTCTGGTGACCAGTAAATGAGCCAGTCAGTTTTTTCAAAAGAAACACACGAAAGTCAACGTAGTAGAAACTGGGGTCATGGGTTACACTTTGAATTGATAATTACATTGGTTTAGAGACACACTGGGGCTTTTAAGATGGTATATTCATACATACCCACACACAAACACACACACACACTCATGGGCACTGAAGAAACAGCTACCGAGACAAAACACTATTGTTTTTTTTCCATCTAGCTCAAGTGATAAAATACATGCAGATATTTTTTTGGGAATAATGTGGCATTGTTTTGAGATAAGCTACCTCTGTTTTTTCTTTCTTCTCCTTAGTGTAACCGAGGTGTCCGGAATTTTGACTAAAGCGCTCAATGCTTTCAGATATTACATTTTGAAATATTGAACAACAATGTTCCTCGCCAGAGGAGATTTCTCCCTCTTTTTCTTTAGCTTTGTAGATCTTGCTGTGAGATTCTCATTTAAACCCCCTTGCAAGAGGAAAAATACCATCCAATTTATAGTTTGTATGTTCTCCGATGCAATGTCTATTCTCAGACAAAAATGGAGATGGCATTTTAATGTCAGTAAATTAATCACTAACCACAGGACTATGAGCCCTGTTTAATGGCTTGTTTCTTTAGCTTGTCTCTCATAAGACTGTTGTCTGTTTATCTTCCATAGACCCAACGTCGTGTGACCTTCCATCTTCCGGATGGTTCCCAGGAAAGTTGCAGTGACAGCGGGCTTGGGGACGCAGAGCCCAGCAGCACAGCCAGTGCCACCCAGCCTCTGCCCCTGAGTTTCCCCCAAGAGGAGTACTATGAACAAGCGTCACCTAATAGTCGCACTGAGGGAGACGGAAACTCAGACCCTGAATCTAGTGAGTAGCAATCTTTTGTATTTTTGAGAGAGCAAGCAAACATTTTACTTTGTGTGTTTTTTTTTTGTTTTTTTTTTGTGACTTCAAACGCTGACGATTTGATTTCACCATCTATGATTTTAAATAGCACTAATACTTAAAGCTACTGTTTAAAGTTTGATTATGACAAAACAGCCTTGCAAAGATTAAAGAAGCAGACAGTTCTTGTCAAACACCTAATACAAGCCAGCTGCACATTTTGGACTGTGCTCTTCCAGTGTTAAGAGCAGATATGCTTTTTGATATGGAGCATATGGCTTTCTGCTAAGGATACATGTATGACTCTGCATGCAGGAACCACGAGTCAACATGAAGGGTTATCCATCAGTGTCGGGAACAATTAGATTTTCCATTGAAATAGACTGTACCACTGAATGCACATTAACTAATAATAATGTCCATTTTCCTGTGATGTGACAATGTAACCACTTTAAGAAAATATTGTTGCACACCACAGGTTGAAGATCTTGAGTAGTAATGTGATCACGCATCTTGTGATTTGGTAAATAAGTGAATGACTATTCCTGCGCTTAAGAACAGACAAAACGTATTTATCTATATGGTTCAAAAATATTATATAATTTGCATTAAGTGTAGTTTTCAAAACTAAAGAAAGGCTTAAACTCAGTTTGAGAAAGAAGACTATTCTATGTTTATAAAAAGCCCACAAGAGACCATTTTCAGTAATTTCTCAGAAGTATGACATCGCATTGAGAAAAGTGTGAAACACACAATATGTACTGACTGAACCTGACTGAAGTATTCTACAGTGAAACGCATGCTTCACATTTTTGGACTGCAGTGATGTTCTGTGTGTTCTATTTCACAGTTTTTTCTTGAAAATAAACCAAAAACCGCCACATTCATTTTAGATTCACAAATAAATGGGTTAATTAGCACCGAGCTACAGTTATTAAAGAAAATAAATTTTGTAGGGCTGATTTTTGTAAATGTTGAGAGCTCGGCTGTGTAATGAATGCTGTGAATTGTACCCCTGAGGTGGGAACTTTGTTGCTGAGATTTTCGTAAATGATTCACAAGACAGCTGTCGCTGCATGGCTTACTGCCCAGCGATGTTCCCCATAAAAAGCGTCAACTTCTTCCTCATGCATATACAATACTTTCTCTTTTTTTTTTCCTTTTTTTTTATCCCTGTTCAAGAAACTTGCTGGAGGGGAAAAAAAGAGGAAATTTTCTACCATTGGCATTGGCGATCCAAAGGACTTTTATCAGCAGCAGTGATATTGACGAAATTATTTTGCCTCACCACAGAACGGACAAGGTTATTCTGAGTGCCACCTCCTCTGTTCAAGATGGATATTCCAGTCCCAGTGAATCAGATTTTCTTTTCTTCAGGTTACCTTGCATCACATTCTGCAGACAGGACAAAGGCTCATTTCTGCACATGCCTTTGGTCCTTCTGTGGTTCTGTGTGTGTGATTGTCAGCATTGCTTTCAACATAACTCTGAATTACCTGTCAGAGAATGTTTTTCGTTCTATGTAGCTGAAAAAAAAGAAGAAAAACGAATACGCAGGACAGCAAAAAACGGATGGCTTTGCATACACCCACATGTAGTACAGTCACTGTGTCGCTGTTGTAAGTGAGACAACAGGCCCCGGTTCTTCCCCAGCAGCTGGTCTGGCATTTCCGAGGCTGGAGTGTCAGTGTGACACCCTTCATCATTTTCATACAGAGGCTTTAGCAATTTGGAAAAATTTTCACCGTAGGAAGTGCATTTTGTAACTTAACTCACCCCATGTTTTTTTAATGCACCTGTACCTCTGCATACAGCAAACAAACACTTAAACATACATCCTTAGATCAAACCACTTTTTCCCAGGCTGTTCGTTTTAATGCATTCACAGTGTCAACGGCGGTGATTCATGTATGTGATTCATTTAGACGCAGATGCAATTATTCAACGTTTCATTAATATTCAGAGACATAAACATGTAATACTTCATAAAACAACTCAAACATACAGTTATTATCCACATTTCCCCCTGGGCCGTGTTTGCCGAAGTGCATTAGTTTTAAGGTCGGGAGCAATGCTGATGTGATAAATGTTTGTGTATTTTTACAAATCGCTTCACTAAGAAGCACCATAAAGTGAGCGCAATGCCAGAGTCTAATGTCAGTAACTGGATATCAGAACAGCTATTTTTAGTTACTTGACCACAAAGCTCCTTCTAATCCTCTGTTATCACAGCGATTTTACGAATGTCAATGTAATTCTCACTGAAAACGTGTTAAAAGCTTGTTGAAGCTGACGAGACGTGATCATATTCAAGGACGGCGTTTAAAGAGAATGGGGAGATTTATTAAATATCCATACGTATTGTTATGCAATTCATCAGTATCACAACACATATATTAAAATTCTCATACACGGGTCCTTGAAATCCAGACACTACATAGTTTACATTCAATGTGCATGCCAGCTACACATTTACCATCAAGTGCAACTGAATATCGCGCTTACTCTGACATTTTTTGCATCATTCCGAGACAAAGTCGTCTGAATCGCCCAGCTTCGTTTCGTCTTCCACAAGTTAAGTCAGATAAACTCTTGACTCTGTTCTGCTCAGTTCAAAGTGAAGACAGCTCTCGTGTGCATTGACGGTCTCGGAGATGAGTGCGTTTGGTGACAGAAGGGGGCCTAAGATGGATTAGATATGGTTTTATCAATGAGCACCAGAACGGCACGGCGGCTTCAATTTCTTATCATATTGTCTCAATTTGTAAAGCAGGGAGAACCAGAAGAAAAAAAAAGGAAACATAGCAGAGGATGGGTGGAAAGTGAACCAAAAGAAATAAAGATATTAAAGCGGAGTGGTAGGAGCATAGTTTCTGGAGTCACAAGTTGTATTGTTCTGTAAAGGTACAGCTTGGATCTGAATGTCAACTCGCACTGAATAATTTTCTGTGCCAAAGGCAAGCCATGTGGCCTTCTTATGACAATGAATTTCTCGACTCCTCTTTAAACCTGCATCTTTATTAGACCACCTTCTCTTGAAATAAAGTTCATATGACATTTTATGTTTCTATTATTTATGAGCTGGGTGGCTGTTCATTTTATGGGCTCTTGCCTCCCCCTCCAGGCTTTATTTGCCACCCTGCCATCACTCTTGTGCCGTCGCCTTTTCTTGTCACATTTTGTTTCGAAAGGTTTGATTGCTCCGTCTCTGTCCCAACAGACAGATTAACATAATTTGCATCCAGCCTCCTCACATATTTGACAACCTTTTATGGCATTAAAATGTCCAGCCATTTAAATTGTATCTGACCTTCCAGCTTAATTTGAGCTTTGTGATGTAAAAGACAGAAAAATATATATGCCCTTCATCACCAAAGAAACATGTATTTTTCTTACTGTGCATTTCCTTAATGTTTTGAGTTACAGTTGATTTTCCTCTCCCACAATTTAGCTCAATTTGTTTTGACACATATTTTCCAGGATTGCAAATAGCAGAAAGTCTGGATATTAGAACATAATGCTTGACCCAGTTAAGCTAAATCATTTTTATCTGTGGATATGTTGATATCTGTCTTAACAGTCACCACTGACTTCATGGCTTCTGTTAAGCTACTTTTGGAGTGAATTTCTTTTTTATTTGTTCTTTTATTTTTGCTGCTCACTTAATGCCATCCCAGCAATTCTGACATGCAATGCAATAAAAAAAAAAGATACAAATCATCATGTGGAAAACAACAATCACTTTTAAGCCTTGAGACAAAGTCTACCAAAGTGGGAGCAAATCCCTGACTCTAAATCCCCGACATTTTTCTAACAATACATGTTTTTTTTTTGTTTTTTTTTTCCTCTTGATGATTTGTAATACACTTATTTCTTTCTCCTGTTGCCTGAGTTTGGGGGATTTAGGAGCTTGTGCTTTTTGCCCACTTCCAAGCAGCTCACTAAAAGCGGTTCTGATGTGGGGCATTAGTCTCCCAAAGACACATGAGAAAAGTCATACAGCAAAGTGCCGTATGTTAATCTGTAGCATATGGCTTTCAAATGACCACTTTGTCTGTCTGAGATCTAATCTGCTATTAAAATAAGCCAATCCTGTTTAAATACTGCAAGATTAATAAGATTAAAGTTTTAAACGTAGTCCGTGATGCATTGCAAATCTAAAGACTTGAAAAGAAGGTACAACTTTATCAACTTACAGATTGTGATCAGTTGTTTTGTGAGTGATTTCTATCCACATAATATTTTATGATTTCTGATACCAAGAGACAAGTAATCTGATTAGACGATGGCACAATTTGAAGCCTTTTATGCTTTGGAAAAGGCTGTTTTACTTGGTCATAAGGGCTTAACTTTTGGAACTTCTTTTGTAAGAAAATCTACATAGCAATATATGGTAGTCAGTTCAAAACTGGATCATGATTGAAGTTTATTTTATCAAGCATGGATCTTGGAAGTGACAGGATAATGACAGAAATAGCTTTTTCTGGGAGAGGTGCTCCCAGGCCAGATGAGAAACATAGTACAGCCAACTTGTTCTTAGATCTCTTGGGTTTCTTCTCCCATTGATATGTCCCTGAATAACCTCCAATGGGAGGCCTTCAGGGGCATCCCAATTAGATGCAGACAACACCTCAATTTACACCTTTTACATTCAGAAGGGCAGACCCTCTACTCTAAGCCAACTCCGGATGCCCAAGCTTCTTGCCATAAATCTAAAGCTGAGTCCAGCTTCCCTAAAGAGTAAACCCACTTTAACCAATTGTATCCATGATCGTGTTCTTTCAGTCATAATCAAATCTCATGTCTCATGACCGCAGGTAAGGGTTGGAACATAAAGACAGCAGTAAACTGAGAAGGATGTGACCTTAGGTCTTTCTTCACCATGACCAGAATGTAACAGGCAGACAAGGCTACAACTCATCTGTCCACCTTCTGTCCAGTCTGAACATAATTCGTGAACCAGATACCAAGATAGATCAATTCTTCAGCATAAGGCAAAAACTACCTGCTAACTTGGAGGGAACAAACTGCCTTTTTCTAAATAAGTCTTCTCTAAACCCATAAAACACATGTGGCCCGCATAACCAAGTTCCATGACTTCATTAGCAACGCCATGAGAATAAGAATTTGATCCACTGTTTGACAGCAAGGACAAAAGCCACACTGCTGCTCCTGAATCCATGGTTTGAAAATGACGTCTCCTATCCAAACCTAGATTAAGCTTTTCCAGGGATGTTGACGCAGGTGACTCCTCGATACCCAAAGCACATCTTCTGACCTCCTTTACTTTACTTTTAGACCACTAACCTGGTCTTCCACTTCACTGACATTCTCCCAGTCCCCCATGTGTCATTGAAAGAAGCATTTTAACAATTACAGTCTGAATTGTAATAGTCTTAATGCAATCATCCAGTACAAAGGTATTTCTAGTAGAGGAGACAACAAAGTTATACGCTGCTTCCAGAAAAAGCAAAGTGCATTTTGTCGTTCACACAATTTGCTTAGCACGTGATTGTGTAATAAGAAAAATGTTACACTATTCAGTACAGTTGGCTATATTAATTATTCATATGAGCCCAATCTCAGTTTCACTTTGAGGGTTCTCATATGCAATTAGATGTAATGAATGTGCTTCTTAATTACATTCATTTGTGCAAATTTCCATTCCCCGCTGAATTTTTCTGGGGAAACATTGTGACACTGACCAATGCCATATCATTTGCAATGTGACTAAATCCATTCAGCATAGAACAATTAGTCGTAATTAGTGTTACAATGTCATCAGCGACCAGGGGGGAGGACTAAGCTGACATGCAAGGAAAAAGAGGACCCTTGTTCAGAGTCAGAAGTCCAGTAATGCAGCAAGAGCTAGATAATTGGCTGACCACAGGTTAGAAATATGATGAACTGTTGTAGGACTGTTGAGTTTTTTTTCCACACTTTTATTCAAGCGAGGTTGACTGAGCAGGCGTTCTCTTTAATAGCAATGCCACACTTAATAAGTGCCAGTTCAACCTTGTGCTTTTGCCAGGCACTCACATCATCTACAGCTGACAAATGAACAGTTTCTCCACAGTAATTAAAGAGTGAAGTGCCTTGCTTAAGGGTACATCGCTGGTGGTTGAAGGATTGGAGAAAGTTTTTCTCATTTGTTTCACGCCATGACCTTACAAATTCTCATGGTATCAGATTTATTCGTAAAGTGATGTGGATATTTAATTCATGCAGCACATGAAATCGTTATGCAGGCCATTCGTTTTGCTACAGTTATCTGACAATATACGCACTAACTTCTCCAGATCGTTTTCTTTTTCCACATTATATATACACCAGTATGCTTCCAGACATATATTCTCTCTTTGATATAAATAAATAAAAGCCTGTGCCTTATGGCTCCCAAGACGTCTTACTACTGCAACAGTGGGGCATACCTGAAGCATCAGGGGAGATATACCTACGTAGATTGGACCTCTCTTTTTAAGATTATTTCAGATAATTTTTTTCTTTCTCTGTCCGTTTTTCTTTTTCTTTTTTGACCGCCAGAGTTAGAAAGGATTTAAATGGACTCATCTGTATCCTTCTCAACCGACTGGGATTTGGTGGAAGTGCTCTGTTCTCAGAGGCGAGGTGGAGGGGAAGCCCCATTTTATCTGGTTCAAATGCCACACCAGTTGTCTTGAAATGAGAGAGAGAGACAGACAAGCTATTGATCTGGAGGAGTCAACTCAGTTTGCAGAAATCTCTCTCTAGCCTCCTTCAAACCTTTAAAAAGTGTCATTTTAGAATCCTTCTTTTTCCAGCATTAGGGTATCGTCTTTGCTCCCTTACAGAAGGCGACTATGAAGTTGAGAAGGCTTCTTTCTTGTGCCGATAATCCAGATCTCAGCAGGACAAGCCCAGCAGAGATATTGGTGAGAATTAGTTCAACTTGAACAGTAACTGCCATGTTTAAGCATCAGTTTCAAATTGATTTAGCGCCACTGTAACTTGAGTTTTTCTTATGGGAACTGCAAAATTAGAATACTCATCCCAAAGTTGTTACCATGTTCAGTAAGTCTTGTGTCTGGCTTGAAGAGGGATCAATAGGTGCCAACTTTGATCACATCTCAGAACAATGTATTCTGAACTCGGCAGGGCTGGAGAGAGACTTCAAACAAGGATAAAGCCTCAAAGGGCCCCAGCCAACAATTCACTTTGTTCCATTCACTGACTCTGTGATTCTTAAACTGAAATGGCCTGAACAGAATGTTAAACCTCATAAAACGGTGGATAAGAAATATGAAGAGAGATGAGTTATCTCACTCCTCAAACATATCTGATTTGATCTCAGTTATGTCATTTAAAAGTCCAGTGACGCACCAGAAACAACCCTTCCAGAAGGCTTTATTAGATACTAAAGGTGACGGTGAATTTTTCCAGTTGTCGCCATTAAATGCATCAAAGCTCTCAATATAATAATTTACCAGGAGTTTTAAACTCCGAGGGAACCATCACCACAGATCTTTGCAGAGCAACATTTGTTAAACCCTATCAAATCCTATTTTGATGTTACAATGCACTTGGTTTATACAGCAGAAACTTTCACTCCTTCAGAAGCAGGAGGAAGACGAGGGAAGCTATCAAATATAGATGTTGTAATGTTTTATTGAACAACTTTTGTTATAGATAGCCTCTGCAAAAATCCCAATCGTTTTCATTGTTGGGCTCCGAGCTTGGGAAGGCATCAGCATGTTGGCCCGCGGTAAAGCTTTTTCTGTTCCTCCATCCAACCTCTCACAGCAGTGAGTGTATACCCTAAATTTATATATTCAATTTCAGCTGTGTAGACTGTGTGTGAATACATGACTTTCTTGTTTTAGATGTGATGCTTGTGTGTAAATTCTGGCATGATATTGGAGGTAGGCCTCTGTTGTATTTTAATAAAGCCCATTACGCTCTGGTTTGGGAGGTGTCGTATTTCAGTATACCCATTAGTATGGTTTATTGTTTATAACAGCATTAGAGAGGACAAAATGGGCTTCGAAGGAGTGTAGCTCTTCTCCTTTTTCCTTTCTCCCCACTCATCCCTCCTTTTCTCCTCTCCTTTGAGAAATCAAGCAATAGATACATTAGAATGCATGGTTTCATCCCTTTCTCATTTTTCACATACAGTTGGTCTCAAGGATGAGGATGGCTTCTGCTCAGAAGGACTTATTGACCAAAATAACTCTGCATCAATATGTCTCCTGAAGGTTGAGCAGACCACAGCATCTCAGGGGTTGCATTTTCACCTCCTCTCTATCTTTAATGTTATTGACCTAGGAAGCTACAGCTATATGACCGAAGCCATTTTAAGCATCTTTGGCCTAAAAGAGCAGCAGTATTGATGCGTCAGAGCAAACTGATTGTTACAAGCACGCCGACAAATGAAATTTAGTGTGCTGATGGCACGCTGCAGTCAATACAGGGCATTGCAAAAGCATTGACGCACATCAGGTCATGTTCCACCAGAAACCCTCCGTGTATTTTATTTGGAATTATGTAACTGGACAACATAAAGTAGTGCATACTTGTGAAGAGGAAGGGAAAAAAATACAAATATTTTCAAATATGTTTGCAAAATAAAAATCCAAAAAGTATTTCAATCATTTATATTCAGCCTCCTTTAGATTCCTCTGAATAAAATAATAGCGTCAACAACTGCCTTTACAAGAAACCTGATCAGTAGTGAGGTGAACCCAAAATGTAACTTTGTGACTGACGAGCAGTCTAACACCATACATCACCCATAACACACAACACTTACTTTGAAACATACAAGTGGCAGCATCATGCTGAGGGAATGCTTTTTTTCTGCAAGGACGGTCAAGCTTACCAAAGTTGATAGGAAAGTGAACTAAATGAAAAACGTAATACGTAAACCTGTTAGAGGGTGCCAATGTTTGAAACTGGTGTGAGGTTAGTATATTTACTGTATATTTCTGTCCTATATATATATATATATATATATATATATATATATATATATATATATATGGCCTATTTAAGGTCCGATCCTAAATGCACTTGAGGATGTGAACCAAGATTTGAAAATGACTGTTCTTAGATGCTCCTCTACCGATTGGAAAGTCAAATGACTGGTCAAATGAAAGCTGACAGTGACATATTCCGACATATCTAACTGTGGGGACTGAATGGAAATATCACATTTTTTGTTTTTTACCATTTTTTAATATGGCGCCATCTGCCTAAAGGTCATGTATTACATTTTTTATCTGATAAATGTTTTAAAAGGTACGACTTCGTTGGAATTCTTTCTGTCAGATACGTCGCATAACATTGTAAGAAAACTAGAACCCAAAGGTAAACACAAACCTACACTGCTGGTGATATGATAACACATGCAAGTTACAGTTTGTTTTTAATTTTCATCCTGAGCCATTGCTGACACCTAATACAAATGCTGAATGCACAAGCATGTATGGGATCTCCCCTCACCGCGCTGTATGGGACCCTAGCCAGACCCGATCAATGTATACACTGACTACTTGATAAATTGGGCATTTGTGGACAAATAGATCATGTCAGAGACCACTCACGGTTTGGTAATGCTGACAAATGGAGTGAGTATGGTGAGACAAAGGACAAGGAGTAGGGAAAGCAATAGAAAAGGAAGTGAATGAGGTTTTTCAGATGGGAAACAGTGAGTGAGTGAGTGAGTGGATCCTCAGGTACAGTGGGCCCTTCAGGACATTTGGCTTATCAGAAAAGGAAAAGGGGATTTTGAGGGGCTTGACACTAAACATCCAAACCTGCTTGTTGTTTTGCCTTCTCTGACAAGAGAGGTTGCGCATTCAGCACATTCACCATGGTGTGTGGTGTTTTCTGCACTCATGCCCGACCTCTTTGAGAGACACCTGTGGGGACCTCAAGGCGATGTAGCACTCATGAGGTCAGTCAGCTGTCGGCAATTCAATGCATGAAGAAGTAAGACTAAAAAATAAAGCAAATAAGACACGTACATGCACCACACACACGCATATATATATATATATATATATATATATATATATATATATATATATATATATGCAAGCCAGGCAGTACATGTCCTTTTGTCCCCATTTCCCCTGAGACACCTGCAGGTTTGCATTGATTTGTCCTGATTCCATTCAGTCAGAGTCCCTGCAGGATTTCAAGTGTCAAACATCTGTCAAACTGAGGCACCCTCATGCTGACTGATTCAGAACACGTGTAAGAGCAAATTTTTTACAGAGTTCACTTTGGCAAGGGACCAAGGAGAACCAAACAATGTTTCCATGGGTTTGGGGGAAATTGATATTGACACATTGTTTCAGGATAATAAGTTTAAAAGTTTGCATGTGGGGAGAAGCAGTGGAACTCTTAAAGCTGCTCACACACGGTCTCTAATTTTGCTATGTATGCAAGTGTATCTAACATATTTTTCAAGTGGTTCTAAATGCAAGCCCCTCCTTTTGCTGCACTCCAACCAGTTAAAATGCAAGCAATTATCAGATTTTTTTGTTTGTTTTTTTCTTTTTTTGCATCAAAAGCAGATAATGTAGTCTTCCAGTACTCAACAGAAACTAAGGGAGACTTACTCCACTATACATTCATACAAGTAGTAGCAAACTTGTTCAGGGGACAACAGACGGATAAGATATATTTAATTTTATTCTTGAGTGCTCCTGACTGCCCTCGGTAAATGTTCATATAACCCATTTCAAAACCACCAGTGTATCCACTTTTTCAAAAAAAAAATAAATAAATAACTGTCTCAAATCAGACATGCCTAAAGATTCTCAGTTTTTCTTGTTTTTATTTTCAGGAAAGTTCAAAGGAAGTAATTTTGTTTTAAACATTAATATAGAAATGTCCCTGTACATTCATTTCCTGTGGAATTTGTGAAATGACAGGACAGTCGCTTCTCTTCATCCAGCCGAGCGACTGGTGTAATTAGTGCATATGAAATTTCGAGCTTGTACACATAGATGTGCACATGTGGGCTCGAGGCTGACATTCTGTCAGCGCTGCATTCTTTTTGTGTTTAGTTCTGGCTGGGAATTGTGATTCTTGCAGCTCAATGCATGTTTTGTTTTTTTTTTAATGGCAGAAAAGTTGGAATCGGTCTCTGATATAGAGGAAGCATCTTGTCATGGCTTTGAAAACGTCTGATAGGTTAACTGACACATTTGAGTTACTTGGAGGCACATCTGTGGATATACTTTAAGGCCATACCTGGAACACAATGCTTTCTAGTTTGGCATGAAAGTCAAAAGAAATCAGCCAAGACATCAGAAGTGAAATTATGGTACTGCACAAGTCCTGGGAACAATTTCCAGATTCTTGGAGTTGCTGCATTCATCTGTTCACGTATAGACAAGATGGGGATGTTCAACCATCATACCGCTCAGGAAGCAAACAGAATCTCTGTTCCAGAGATGAACTTGCTTTTGTCCAAAATGGGCAAATTGACCCCAAAACAAAAGCCAAGCTGCTGACTGGAACTGGTAATTCAGTATAGATATTCAGGGTGAATGTGACTTTTACCCGATAAGTCCTGGAAGGTCCCTAAATGAGGAGGAATTAATTAATTCAAAAGTGGCATGAATAATCCACATTGCAGTTTGAATCTTTTTTTTTTTTTTTTTTTCTGAAAAGGTGTGTGAGAGTGAGGTGACCTACAAACCTGCCTCAGTTACTTCAGTCCTGTCAGGTAGAATGAGCCAGAACTCCAGCAATTTATAAGCTTGTGGAGGAAAACCCAAATGGTTTGACTCAAGTCATACAGTTGAAAGGCAATAATACCTAAAATTGTTTAAATGAATGTCTACTTCTGATTTTGAAGATGGTAATAATTAAATTCTGACATTTTCTATGAATAATTTTGAAAAGCCTAACTGGCCTAACACAAAGAGAGGTCTGATCTGAGTTAGGATGAGTCTTTTTAGTCAGTGTATGTACATTTCTGGGCCCAGCTGTCTCTGCGGCATTTGTAGCATCCCAGAGTTGTAACATTCAAGCCAAGAGGTATTTCTTCAAATCCAAAATAAGTGGCAACTTGACATGGCTCAATAATGCATACTTCATTGTCAAATCCATTGCAAAACAATGATAGAGTTATTGAAGATGTAATTATTGACTGACTCTGTGCTTTAAATTAAACTAATAGAACAAAAAAGGTGACTGAGTAAAAGAAAGTCAGAGAGAATTAAACGTCTTTGCAGAAAATGGACTGAAACATCTCCTGAAGCCAGTGTCAGCCACTTGTGGTAGCTATGTCTTTGTTATGATAAAATCAGGGCCCTCTGTGACTGTGCCCTTGATTCTGCAATTGGCTTAACTCGGCAGGTCACCAAGGGGAAGCAGATGTTGTCTTGAGGCATGTCCCGGTGCCGCTGTAAGGACTCTGGCTGGTCGTCCTAAGCTTTTACAGGTGCAGAGGGGATGGTGGATCGGGGGTTGGAAGTGCACTAAGCCATGGCTAAGCTGCCACAGGACAGAGCTGGGAATGTTTCAACGAGCAGATATGCTCATTTTGATCCACTGAGGTATAATAATTGATGATCAGGCCTGCTGTCACATCTGGGATTCACTGGTCCATGCTATAAAGCGCCCTTACAGCAACACATGGTGGTGGGGACAGAGGTGCTATTGGGTCTCGTGCTGACTTCTATCCCATGTCCTTTAAAAATGAAGATCAGAGGAACATGGGTCCATACAGCACATCACAGAAAAACCTCCCCTTGCACCTTCTCGTCTTACACGTGTTAGATGTACAACTGAATTCACCCTTGAGGGAACACAAAAATTTGATCACTAAAAGCTCTTTTGAAAATGATGTTGCCTTGAAGCCTCTTATGGTTATTACGCTTGTCTATATAATGGACAGGAAAAGCACACGCAATAAATGTCTGAGATGAAGGACAGGGGAGATAAAGAGGGAAAGTAAAAGACAGCCACTAAAATGCCAAAAAGAGTCAATTTAGAAACATTTTAGCCCTACAGTAAACAAAAATGCAATTCAGTGTTCTCCATGCATCGTAAAATGGATCTTGCAGACCACACATGGGCAGCATTTAGGCTCTTTTAAAAGAAACGACAAATGTTCCGTAATTGCTCTTTTAATGAATCTACAGAGAATAAAAGAAAAAGGGCTGCAAGGAGGGCTAGAGTAAAACCCACTCCTTTTTAAACTCCAATATTTCATCATGCTTTAAGCTCCAAACCTGACCCACTTTTTCCCCCCTTCCTCTGTATATTTGCTCTTGCTGTACTCAAAAGAAATAAATAAATCTCACTGTTTTTTTTGGGGGGGGTATCTTGATTAATTGTTATTATTTATACTTAGCAAAGCACTGGGATTTCTTGTATGTCAGATAAGAAAAGAATAAAAGGCAAACAACTACAAATGCACCTTGATCAACACAAGCAAACCTCCCACATTGCAACAACAGCTACAACTAAGAAGAGAAAGTCTTGCCACTGACAACCTCAGGGCCTTTGAAAACCTCCCTTCAGTTGCGCATGTTTCTGCGGCTGCAACAGATCAAATGAAAAACAACAGACCAAAAGGAGAACAACCAAAGCCCAAGCAAAAAGACTCCCAGCATTTCTTTTATAAAACAATTATAAATGTAGTTTCTCGGTATACATTCCAAAGATGATCAATAGATTTCCATTATCCAGGCCAAGTTGGACCAAATTTAAACCACCGAGTGGCTTTGTGAGTTACAAAAAACAGAGCTCTCATCCATGTCTGTTGTCATTGTTGGTCCTCAGTGATCCGATCAGATTTAAAACGTGCCATTCAGCCTCATTGATTTCAGTTTACCACAGATTGCAACGAATGAACTGTTGCTTTTTTTCTCATCAGTACCAGTTACTAAACAAAGAAAGCCTAATTTTGCAGCACATTAGAAGCCAGGCAGTTTGTGAACAACAAGGTCTGAGCTGCTTCTATAATGTTGCTTGAATTTTAATGATATATATACATTCACTTTAGCAGGGATTATTGTATTTCTATGTGCAAATGTTTACCGCTGATAGAAGAAGGACTGCAGACAGAAAATGAATGCTTGAATTGGTGCCTTTGCACATTTAGACATATTGCTCTGACCTGCATTCTTATTTTTACTGCTACGCAGGAGCGTGTGGTGAGGCACCGGTTTTCAGACTCAGGTGTTATCGTAATGACCTAAATAAAATATGATGCACTTATGAAGCATAGTCAAATTAGGAACTGATCTAAAAACTTAAATGATAGTCATATTTTCAATGGCAAACAAAATACTAAATGGTAAGAACAATTATTATTATTTAGGTTAACCTACAGAAATAAACACATGATTCAAATTGTATGTGTTTCAGGGGATTTTTGCCCTGTATTTTTTTTTCATTTCAGAGTGCAAGAAAGATCTTGCATTAAAGAAACAAGATTCTTTGATTTTCGAAGTGAGCAGTCAGAGAAGTGTGCACATTTCTCTCTGAGTTTCATGTGTGACTTCTCACCATATGGTCTTCTTTAAAAGCTTTGTTAATGTTAATTATTCTGAAATCTTACTGTCGTAAAAAAGAAAATGCTCACAATTTTGTTTGCTGGAATGTAAAGTTTATGCTAATGTTTTAGTGTTTTATCCAAATCGATCTCAAGCAAATCGAGATAAGTTTTTATCTGAACAACCACATGTGAATTAAATGTTCTCATAATCGATATATCCTTTCAAAAGGTTTACTAGCCCATTGTATTTTTACCTTGCATTCCAGAAGATATGCTGTATTAGGTAAATAATGAACCAGGATGCTATGGATTTTTTGGGCATCTTGAACATTTTCGCAGCATGACTGTCACACCTCTCACACACTGCTGACAATGCACATATGCACCCCGGCTATAACATTTACTCAACCGCTAAAGTGTTACAGCAATGACTTAATAACATCACTTAATCTCTTTAACCATGTAAGATCCAGAGTAATATTGCAACATCTTTATGGGTTACGTTGTTTTATTTTTTCATAGGGCTAAATTGAAATTTTTATATAAATAGGTCACAATTACAATAGCAGTTGCAAAGTCACATATTGTGTACATTTCCTTCTTTATATAAAAAGAAGGAAAATTAGTTGATAGATTCCAAAGTCAGTAATTCATTCAGGACCCACACATCACTAGTGCCTTGTTAATTGTAGTCTGTACCGTGAACATCAGAAACACAGAACAAAACCATGGAGTAAGTAACACAAGCGCTCTACAGACAGGTTTTTCCTGCCTCACTTTGTCTTTGATAAGCGGTGCTAAACATATAAACCCAACCAGGAAAATATACTACCTCTGCTAATATTTTATTTAAAATTCAAGTACATGCAAACATTTTTTTTAAAGTGGTAAAATGTCAGGAAATTAAAACAATGTGTTTGACTGGATTCAGGAGTGAGGGCAGTAGTAGAGTCTTATTTGGTATCTCTCATCTGTGCAACATCAGTGAGAGGGATCGCAGATATTAGGTTTGACTTAAATACATATAAAACAAGCACAAAGTTCTTTGTTTTTAGAGGATCTTTTGCTATTTTTTAAGACCTTGCACTTTTTTATATGACAGTACAACAAAGGACTTCAAAGTTTTTGCTCTGATTTATTTCTGTAATCATTACTGTTCTGTTGTGAAGGATTCATAGAATTTTTTTTCAAAAGTGAAAAATGCACATATTTTACAGAACTCCGCCAAATTCCATCTGTCTTACCTTCAGAGCATCTGCCATTGCTTACAGGGCCATCCACCTCTCGAGTCACTGGGACTCTGTGACATCTGTCCCAGCAGATAGAGAATCAGGATAGGGCCATCCATTCTGTTAACGCTCCACTGAACTCTGTGTTATGTTCACCATAATTTGCTTTTGGTTGCTGCGCCATCCCGGAATATTGCTTTGCAGCAGCTCAGACAAACTTGGTGGGTAGTAATGTGTCCCTTTTCGGCCATTCTGCGAGCAGATAATTTGATAAACCTCCAGACGTAATGGCTAAGCTGGATCCCGATAAACGTGGGTAGTGTAACAGGGGACTGGCATTTTTCCTAATAATTTCTGAAGATAAGTTTTTTCCTATGATATTGTCAAGAGAGAACATGTTTGGTCTGAAGGGAGTGGTTTTTGTTTTTTTTTGGCTGTGTATTGTTTTTTTTTGTTGTTTTTTCATTCCTGGGAATTGATGTGCATATTGTCTGTTCTGTTACCATAATTATAAAGATGGATGTTAATGTTGCATTTTTGATTCATTCAGGCAATAATTTCTTCTTAAAATTTTAGATTCAAAATCAATTTTTTTGAAGAGGAAAAACCAACTAGGTTTAGGCATGCAAACGGTTTTTTAATGCCATAATTTATGTCCCAGCAGTGCTTGCTCCTGCACTTCTTTAAACCAATAATACTCTTTGCTGCACACATATTATTCATTATTCCTTTTTGTAATATTTTGCACATACAAATCAGAGCAAAGTCAGTGAAACTGACCATCCTGTGACCTAAAAGCTCACTCAGCTAGCGCTCACTCACTTATGCTTTCTCTCAATCTTCTGAGGGTACACGCGTCAGCTATTCCTCATATGGTAAAATATGCAATCTGTGCCTGCCAGTCTATGAGCGAGTTTGGGGTTAATCCTCATGAATACGTGACTTTGTCTGCATGAATAAATAAAAACCTGCTCACTGGGTAATTGAGGTGCTGTGGCACTAACAAACGAGGACACAATTTGTAAATAGGATTTTTTTTTTTGCTCCCGCTGATCTAGACCCTTGGTGATTTATATCACATGAAAGGGCTTACTAAAATTATATTGATTCACTGTACAAGGAAGACGTGACATTGAAATGTTGAATTCTCCCCTCAGGACTCTGAAAAAGATCTATTACGTTTCTGTTTTTCATTTCTGTCAATTTAGTAGAAGCTCAAGGGTAGAAATGCCACTGAATTTTGATGGCTAATTTTGTGGCAGGTAAAAGAATTTTTTAATAACCTGTGATTTAGAATCATATAAATCAGTATGCATGTTTGACAGCAGCTGAAACTCGAGATGGAGCACAGAGTGAAACAATAAAAAACGACGGAAAGCTATAGGAGACTTATATAGCCCATCACTGAATCGTGTCTTTTTTTTCACTCTTTGTCTTAAATAAATCTTTCTGTATATGCTGGTAGATATTTTTTATATATGAAACATAACATTAAAAAAAAAATTGTTTTTAATATTTTGTTTGATAGTGACATTTTAAGTATAACAACATATTTATATTTATCTGTTTGCTTATGTGAAAAAAAAATTATATTTAATGTCAGTCATCTTGTTTATTTTTTCGGTTTTTCATAATATAAAAAAAAAGGTGTTATAAAAGCTGCTTTATAGGTTTTTTTTTCTACCAGGTGTTATAAAAGCTTACAATGTGACACATACTTTAAGTACTGCATGCCGCAATCTTCTTGGGGGGGCAGGCGGTCGGCCTGGTTGGCGGGGCGGGGCGGGGCGGGGCGGGGCGGGGCGGGGCGGGCTCCTTGGTTAATGATTAGAGAAAAGTTTTGCCATCCTTTTAGTTATCATTGTACTTTTAAAACTAATAAAAAATAACTCATGTTTGCTGTCCATGTCCTGGTAACTTTTAGCACCTTTCACATGCTCACCTGATCTAAGAGCTCATGTCTTATGTTCTTCTGAACAATGAAAACAAAGGCTGACTCTCATTCAGAACAGCCAGGCGGAAAATGTCCAGCCCATTTGTCAAACACTTACTTTGCAGGAGTAGGAAGCTAGTGATGGGGCAACGCTCTCAAGCATGTTTTGAGGTGTTTTACATTCAAAAAGAGAGAACTACGTACTTTCTGGTGTTAAATATGTGAATGTATGACTAATTTCATGAACTGTTGAATTACTTTAACAGTGCATAAAACGTAACAAATTAAGACACTGGCTCATGGAATAAGAATCTATGTAGTTTGTTCAAATCTGACATCAAATGGATACAATTACAGACCGCAGTGCTGCAGGTGGCTTCATTGTTGTCGTGCAAACAATGAAGCAAGCTGACTAATCAAATTTTATATATTCATTTTGAATTTGGGGCAATAGCTCACACTGAGCGAAACTGCATAATTTATGTTATATTCTTACTTTAGTGTTAACCTAGTGTACACTAGAAGCATTTAACTTGGATATTAAAATATTGTTTTCTGCCACACAGTACAGGAGAAGTCAGTTGTGACTTTTGATATTGGTGAGACGGCTCTTTGCCCAGAGTGACTTCGTAAAAGGGGGCAGCACCAGCACTCTGAAATAGAAGTTCAAACCTGCCTGTCATTTGAGATGTCAGGACTTAATTTAGAAGTGTGCCCTAAATACTGGAGACTTGAAGTAGACTCTTGGTCCAAGGCTAGAAAATTAACAGAGTTTTGTTCTACTTGGTCAAACATTTACCCCTTATTTATTTACTCATGCTTTGCCTTGTGTACTTTATTGTAATTAATACCTTCAGTTGAATAACAGTTGTTAACAGCTAGTTTGCCAACTTAAAAAAATTCTCCTTTTCATAGTGAGAAGAAAACACTCAAGACCATATTTAGCGCAGTTTAGATTTGAGTGGGAAGTGTGAAGACAGGGATAAAAAGCTGTTACCTTGGCCATGACAAAGACAAAAAACACCGGTGCTGATATTTGACATTAACGTGTTTTGATCTTTTTTTTTATTATTTGTCTTTCAGCATACATGTCTATTTAAAATTTCTAATGGGGTACATTGCAAAATAATATACTGCTGCCATTAGCAGTTTTTTGGGGAGGGATGGTGAATTAAATGTTAAAAGATAACTGTTAAGAAATAGTAAAATATTAAAAAAGTATTAAATGTCCATGCATTTAATACAAATTTAGGGACAAACGGTGCAGGTTTGGATTTCTTGCTTACTTGGTTGTTCATATAGTTTTCATCCCATTTTGGTTGGATGACTTTGAATCTAAATGTGCAAGGTGTTTGAAGAATTTTGGGCTTAATTGTGTTAACCTTCACAGTTGAGCACAGAAGGGGATCTCACCCCCCAGGTTGGCTCATGACAAAAACACATCAATAAGGATCTGTCTCCAAGCTTTTAGAAGTTTTTCCATTTGGTGCTGCACAACAGGACACCTGTTGAATAGTGTAACTTTAACGCAGTTAAACACAAAAGGTTTAAGAAAAAAAAAGGAAAGAAAATGATTCTGTCTACAATTATATTGGCAGATGTGAGTTCATAGGCCATTAGCTTCTACATAAAATCCACAGTTTAAGCAGCATTTAGAATGATTGTGTGAAATACAAATTATGTTTGTGATTGTTCAGGGTGTAACAGTCTTCATTCTCTGCTCAGTTGAGATAAAGATAAATCAAAATGTGAAAATTACAATTCATTCAGGTCATTCAGAGGTTATAATTATACATTATCTAGATATGCTTGTTTGCTGCTATTTTTTTGTTTTTTATATATATATATATCTGATAATTGCTGTGATATCCAGTCTGCACTGCCTTTGACAGAAACAATTACCCCCTTTAACACCAGAAGATGCAAGCGATCTCAAGAGACAAAAAGGTGTAATGTCTAACAATTTGGCTAACATTTACTGTAGCAGCAAAAAAAAAAAACACATGGCTATTAGGATACTTATCTCACAAGATATGATGACGAACAATGCCTTGGGAACGGGATAATCAAAGTCAAGCAGGACACCTACAGCTTTTAGCCCGTCATTTACCACCATGGTACACTTTTCTGTTGTTCGATATCCCACCAAAGCAAGCCAGGAGATGTGCATTGATTTTAGGTGGGGGGGGGGTCCTCTTCACTTTCCTGCCCCTCACAGCTTTTGCTTGACCCACTTATTTTCTCATCTTTCCTTGTTTTCTCATGAGACTTATGCTTTGCACACCACTTTTTCCATTACACAATCAGTGGATGCAGGGCAAGTATGATTGCGCCGCATCGCGTCTTTCTCATGCTCTCCCTTTCAGTCTGTGTAAAACTCACACCAACAATCTGGCTACCTGAATGAGTTAGGTGATACCAGCTCAGCTAGCCAACAAACAAATCACCAGACAAATTGACGTATATACGACACAAGAGAGACCATCTTTAAAAGAGTTGTTAAACACTGCATTTGGTGTAAAGATCTCAGTCATGATTGGTATTGACAAAGCAGTGTGCCCATTCAGGAAAAAAAAATATGGCTGACCATATGGCTCTGGACAGCACCTTTTAGTTTTATTTTTTCCTGCGTACTGTTTTGGGAGCTCTTTCTGTCCAAGCTCAGAGAAATTCAAAGTTTTTAGCGCATCGGATCACATTCTAAAATCCACATAACAAGCCTCCAGGTAGCAGTGAAGCTTGTTTTACTGAAGGTTTGATCTTTTAAACTAAAAGAGATGCAAGCCGGTAAACAAAACACCCTGATGAAATGCGACCTCACACTTTCATGTGTGTTCATAGTAACTCATACAGAACCACAGACAATCATTTTAAAGCAGCGGTTCTGAAAGTGTGGGGCGCATTCCCAAAGGAGGCACGTTGTGGTATCAAAAAGAGTGCATTAGATCCTTCCACATTTTTTATTTTTGCTGATTTTTCTTCTTGTGAAACCTTTGTTAATGGGATTCTACATAGCAAGCAACATTTTTAATCACTTTAATGCATTTGATTCAAAATCCGAGTATTTCAACCTGAGCTGCATAATTCTACACTCAACAGAGATTCTTTAACACACAATTGAAGTTTAATTTTAATTTATTTTTTAATACAAGAGGGGAGGTGTTTTGGCATACTGTCTGGCAATTAGAAAAGCATAAAAACTGCAATATAAAGACCAGTCAAATCTGATATGAACACGCCACACTGATTAAATACTTTGTAAAACACTGTTGGTGAGATGAATCTTTCTTAATTTGTAAAAACAAAAATTAATTATCCAGAAAAACATCACCTAGATGTGCCCTTAGTATGAAATATAAATTATGGTTTAATTTGTAATCTAAAATTTTATATCAACATGACAAAAAAAATAAAAAATTCAAATAGAAGGAAGAGAGGAGGAGGAGGTTTGCAGCTACCAAACAATAAAGCTTACTGGAAATGTAAACCTTCTGTCTGCAGTATATTCTAACCTGGTAACCTAGACCCACAGCTTGCCCAGGGCTGTCTTACATGTGTTGCGCAGCTGCAAGCCAGGCAGAGCATTTTTTTTCTGTGGCGCTCTCTTGAGATTTGGTATGGCAGGGTGAGAAACCAAAGAGCAATATCTTCATTCAGGTCAAGATAATATCTTTGAATTCTGTCAAGCTTGTGCAATTCCTGAAAGAAACACAAGGAAGTCAGAACAATGGAAAAAAAAACACATTGGGGGAAAAAAAAACGGTGTGAAACATTGTAAAAACAACAACTTGTAAATACTAATTTGACTGGCTCTTGGATATTTTCTTTTTTTTTCTGCTATGTTGATTGCTCATCCAGAAAGGATGAGGCTGCTGAAGGGATGCAGGAGGCAGAGCATACGGAGTTTAAGGCCTGAGTTTAGGTTTCTTTGGAAGGCTGCTTAATATTTCTTAATAGGGTTGAAAGGATGCTTGAGGCAAGTCAGTGGAGATTCTGCTTTCCTCCCTTGGATTATCATTTTTAAGCAGCTTCCTTGGGAGCATCCAGAATGAGAGTTTCAACAGCTAAGGATGGGGGGAAAAAGACCTTAGCAATTTAGTTATTTCACCAATTTACCTCATCTAAAAAGACTTGACAAAATCTGCTCCTGATTCAGCCAAAGAATAGACAGTTCATCCCTAAATCCAAAAGCTTTGAGATGTTCACTTTTTTTCAGCTAGATATTATGGTTTGATATAATTGATAATCCACTTGACATGCTTATTCTCAGCGTATTGTTGATTTATAATATTGGGAAAAACAAGTCAGTGTCACGAGCTCTTGAAAAAAGAACAAAAAAATTCTCACTTTGGAAAAAAATATTATCATACAATTAGGATGGAAAAGCAAAACGTTGCCTTGCAAAAGTATTGGTAACCCTTGAATATTTTTCACTCTTTGAGAAACGCAAAGTATACCAACACAAAGTAGAGCATAATTGTGAAGTGGATGGAAAATTATAGTTTTCAAATATTCTACAAATAAAATTATGAACAGTGTTGCATTGACAGTCTTATAAATTGACACTGGGTAGAAGCTTTTTTTTTTTTTTTTGCTGTCCTTGTACTTTCTAAAGAGAGAGTTTCACTAATTTTGAAAAGTAGAATGAAAATCAATTTCAATTAAACTGGATGTATCTGTTAAACATTTAAGTTTTCTAAAAAAAAAATTGGCAATTAGATTTTGGCATACAGGCCATTCTAACACACAAACATGCTTTGATTTAAGCCATGTCATTTCAGTGCTGACTGTATGTTTAGTTGACGTCTTGCTGGCAGGTGCCTCCAGTCGTTTTTGCAGCTTTTGGCTCCTGTTCTTTGAGGAATATCGTGTATAGCTCCATCCATTGCCCCATCAAATCCAACCTGCATTTCTGTCCTACTGATTAAAAGTATCCCATCAAGTTCAGCACGGTTAGATACCTGTCCTTTACAGGGTGTCCTTTGGTTTTCATGATGCTATTTGTTTAGTAATGTTTTCTAAAAATCCTCTGAGGACTTCACAAAGCTACTGTAGTTATACTGAGATTAAATTAAAAACAGGCCACCTCTATGTCATATTTAATAAACTGTTTGCAGCAATTAATTGGTCTGGATTTTATTTAGCGGTAAATGAGTAATGAGGGCTAAATACATATGTACACCACACTTTTCTGATTTTTATTTGTAAATAAAAAAACATATTGTTGTACTTCCACTTCACAGTTCTGCACTACTTTGCATTGGTCTATTACACAAATTTCCAAAACAATGCATTGATGATTGTGGTTGTTTCACGACATAACGGGCAGAGCCTCAACTTGCATTAACACTTTTGCAAGGGAACGTACAAATACACAGTGATGACAGCTCAAGAGAAAGCTGCAATTTTATACTGAAACAGAAGGTGAAATCACAATTTTGTATTCCTATTGATCTTCGGCAGCAACTGAATTACAAAGGATCCACGCAGAGGGGCTGCATTTTCACCCCACTGTGCCATGGTAATACACATAAGACAAACTCTGTTCTCAATAGGTGAAAAAGTCTGAACTGTGGAACTACAGGTTGCCCCTTTTCTGATTCTACCTTCAGAGCAATAGCATTTGCAATTTTCAACTGTGGCAGAATGTGAGCTCTGGCTGTGATTCCTCTCTTTGCTGGTTTAATGTTTAAAGAAGACATGCAATTTGAATTGCTGCAGAGCTCATCAATATGAAATTGGACTAGTGGAGGGAAACAAAATGTAAGGAGGCAGCGCAGCAGCTGGTATGCCTCCTTCCGCACACCAATACTCCATTTCGTACCACAGAAAAACAGAGGAAGACTTTATAGGAAAACAGAAATCCTCAGGCTTTTCAACCTTCGGGGGATTTCCTATCAGCTGCAAACAGTCTTGCAACACAGATCTGAGTATCTCCAGTTTAAATCTTGAAAGAAAATGGCTTTTTAAGGGACATGACAACCCATTATTACATTTATAAAATAAAAAAAAATAAGCAAAACACATTTTTTAATTCATTTAAAAGGAAGCTTTAAAATCTCTTCATAATGATGTGCACAGTTTCAATCAACCCAGTCTAAATTTACAAAGTGTTTTAATGTGCTAATTATATGAATAAACAGATCTGTTCACTTGAATTTAACACTCTAAATCTATGACGCAAAAATTTCTATGGGCATCTGAGCTTGTTATCTGTCACTCAAATGATGATCCAGTAGCATCCATAATGCCTCCAAAGCCCACCCGTTGTTTTCTGCTCACAGATCCTGCTGTGCCTGAAGATTTGTCTGCAGCAGCAAATTATTAAATTGTATTTTTCATTCTCAAGGGTTGTCAGCGGTCGGGCAACAAACAGAATTTCCCAATACGATGTTGATTACCAGAGGGAATGTAAAATAGAAGAGCCTAACTGCTAAACAGGAATACCCCTGGCAAATGTTGATAAGTGTTACCTATTTCAAATCTGTTTGTTAATATCACGCCAGACTCGCATTTGGCTGATAATCAAGCTCTCTTATAACACAAATGTTTCTCAGCAGAAGGAAATAATTTGTATGTAGAGACAGTCAGAGTTCAATAGACTTTCTGTCATTGACTCCTTCAGCTGATGAAATGTGCAAGGCAGCAGGGCGAGAGGGAGCCATTTGCAGAGTTGACAGATCCCATCATGGATGACTTTAGCATACCTAAGAGCTGCTCTTTCCCTGCCTTCTGCGTGCCCTCTGCAAGTGATAGGGGTGATGAATCAGGCTTTATGGGCCTTCAGGACGCCGGCGAGGCCAATCCATGTGAATCACTGTTAAAATCTGACATAACTTGACCGGCACCTTTTAACAAGTTCCAAGCTGTACTACACCCACAGACCAGGTGCATTCAGATCACTCCCTAATACACTTTGCCCTCCTGAGCTTCCCACTGAGTAACTGTGTGTCAAACCTGGTTCTTACCATAAGTAATAATAATTTCTGTGTGCAGCTGGGATCAGGATCTCCTGTTTTCATTTGTTCACTGACTTTTCATTGGTGTTTTTCCAGTGCTGGGAGAACAACAGCTTTTGATCTTACAGCTCAGGTTATGATGGATTTTTCTACAACTAGGGACTCCTTCCTTTTTAAAAAAGACCACTAAGACATAAAACAGCAAAGGCAAGTGACAATGGGGATGAAAAAAATATCTAATCAAATATATCTATATATTCTTTTCTGGTTCCTAATACATTAACATGAACAGGGTTAAAAAGAAAGAAAAAAAAAACTAAAACAAAGCCCATCGTACTCTTACTGTTTCATTCTTATCAGAGGCAGATGAGTTAATCTTTTTAAATTTGTGTCTGTTTATTAAAACCTCAAAGAGACTGCTGGCAAGGAAAACTAATGCAAAGGGAAATAAAGTTAGCGAAATTATAAATAAGTAAAATGGTAGTGTAATAAAAGCAAATGACTGTGTAACAATTGCTTTGAGTTAAGATAAGTCTAATGGAAAGTAAAATGTAGTTAAGTGAGTTTTTTTTTCCTTTTAAGAAACATCAATATTGTCACCAGCTGAGTGTTTTTAGTTCTTTTTTTCTATTAAAAATGTAGCTGTGCTCGACTAAAACGGAACAAATCCTGTCTTCTGTGCTCAAACCATTTTGCTCGTGTTTTGTGCCGTTTGACTGAGACATCGGCAAGCTTTAAAGGGCATAGATAAATAGTTTTATAGCTTTTCCTTTTCATCTGTGTTCAGGTTCACCTTCTGATAGTTTAATTTCCATGTGTTAATGTAATATATAACTTTTACTAAAATATGTTTTTGTTACATTTGTGTTAAAACTGTCACCATGTCGTAACTGTTTGGTATGAGAATCCTACGGAGCCCTCCAGGGGACATGGGGATTTTTTTTTCTTTTGCGTTCCCTCGCAATACTTTTGCGTTCCTTCGCAATACTTTTGCGTCCCCTCGCAAAAGGTTTTGCGTTCGCTCACAATGATCTACTGATCAGTTCATGCGGCATAATTGAATACTGTAAGCCATTTTTACGGTGGCCGCCGTACTTTCTGCTTTAATACAAGCTTATAAGGTTTTTCCATGGACTATTGAGTTATTATCGTGGGGTAATCAGTCATCTGATTGTGTCTCTGTTGTGTTCGTGTCTGAATGGTTTAAATGGCTGCTTTCAGTGCCGTTCCATCTTAGCCTTAACAGGCATAAACATGCAGTAAATGAATCGATTTTCAATCAGTTTTTTGCACCAAAGTGTTAATAATAATAATCACATTTTATTATTATAAATCACAGCAAACTAATAGTGGTAGAGGGGCTCACTGGGTTAACTCGGAGAATCTCATCTATCCGTGTATCAATCAACTCCAAACCTATTCTTTGTTCTGTCATAATTATCAATTTATTACATTTTTCTTATCATGCTCCAAACTTTGCGAGGACTGACCACCCCGCTCACCCGCTTCCTCATGCACACAGAGCCAGCAGCCAGTAACCTTCCTATGACACGCCCACCACCAGGTGTCAAAGCCGCTGCTTCTGTCATATCAATAATTATTTAATTCATATGGCTCCTATAGAGCCTCATTGAAAACGTGTTTATTATTATTAACTCTTTGGTGCAGAAAACTGATTGAAAATAGATTTATTTACTGCATGTTTATGTCTGTTAAGGCTCAGATGGAACGGCACTGAAAGGAGCCCTCATTCAGACAAACACAATAGACACAATTAGATGACTTATTACCCCGCAATAATAACTCAATAGTCCATGGAAAAACCGCACATAAGCTTGTATTAAAGCAGAAATTACGGCGGCCACCGTAAGAAAGGCTCAGTATTCAATTATGCCGCATGAACTGATGAATAGATTATTGCGAGGGAACACAAAACTTTTTGCGAGGGGATGCAAAAGTATTGCGAGGGAACGCAAAAGAAAAAAAAATCCCCGTGTCCCCTGGAGGGCTCCGTAGAATCCAACCCGAGGAGCGTAATTTTTTTCACAGATTATCTGTATCATATTATACCGTCATGACATAGTAATAGTTGTAATGAATATGTAAAAAAACTTGTTGTTTTTTTAAAATAAAAGTTGCATGCTGCTGCTTTAAGGAAAAACGATGAGCACAGAACAGCTGGTAATGCAGCCAAAACTTTCTGAAGAGCAAAGATGTGACCTGTGCAATGCCTAACTTGGGCCTCATTGCAAGACAGAAAAGTCGCCCAATGCAAAAGTAGCGGCAGCAAATTCTGCAGCTTGAAGGTGAGTTCAAGCGAGGGAGATTTATGCTCCGATTGTCAAAGTGAAGAGGCAGTCAGGAAAAACATTGTCTCAGAGACCCAAGCAACTGACATTTGACCCAGAAGATTAAAAGAGCTCAGTGGCTAGCTCAGGCTGCCTGTAACTCAATCAATGATGGAGCGAAAAAAACAGAAGTTCAAAAGAGAAAAAAATCTTTTACCATTCAGAATTATGCAAGTTTATGCACCAAGAGCATCAGCAATCCCATTTCTACCAGCAACTGTTTTACCCAAATAGCCCACTTTATTTTTTTATGAAAATAATGAGCGTAGTTAAAAGCAACTGAAAAACTACTTTTTCTACACATAATTGGCCCAAGTTTACTTGTTAGAGTTCACACAAACTATGCTAAAGTAACTGTTGCATGTTATTTGCAACAGTTACTTGCAAACTGTTGCAAGTAACAGTTTGCAAGTAACACACTTACAGCTTGGGTGTCAGACGTTTGGGTGAAATGGCAGACATTTCACCCAAACTCTACAAATACATCTGTACAAGTTTGTATAAGAAAAATGTGCACAAAAAGACAATGGACAAGATCATTTTAATTTGTCATGTATGTTTTATATTTGAAGGGTTTTAAGGCCTTGTGGCTTTAAAACGGAAGGAAATTTGAGCTTTAATATTTGGTGTCTATGTTATCTGCAATTTTAAGACAAGGTTTTGCAATTCAACAAATAAAATTACTGTATGAATTATTCATTTAATTTGGGTAATTCAATAATATCTCAAATAGGAAGGATCTAACGGCTAAATGTTGCCTAAATAATGGTGCTAAAATAGCTAATGCTGGATACAGACTTCAATTCTTGCTCCAAATTGTCTCAGTTGCCCCATTGCTTTTGGGGTTCTACTTTCTCCCCTAATTGTGTGTATATGTATATAAATGAACACAGCTTAGGGAACGATTGCTCAGTGCACCAAACTGTGGGATTACCGTGACCTCAGTATCTGATGTCTCCCGGCTCTGATCTTGTTTGATTTCCGTGTTGATGCTGTGAAGCCTCAGTACAGCACAGACTTGCCACATGTGTGTCTGTTTGTGTCTCTGTGTATGTGCATTTCTCTTATGGTTCAGCAATCATGGAGAATAATAACACAGCTTCATGACTGCACACTGCCTTTAAAAAGTATGTTTTTTTTGCAACTAAACTCAGAACAGCCCAAAACCTCTTTTATTTCACTTATATATTCAGCCACAGGTGAACAAAAAAGTGCCATCTGTGTAGCTTTAAGAAAACTAACAAATTATTATTCCTCAAAAGAGACTGGAATACTTTCTAATTATTGTACAGCATTAAAAACTATACAATTCTGGCTTTTCAATGCGTACAGCACTGTCTGCATTTCAATATAAGCAGATAAGTGTGTCAGAGGCTGCAGAGCTGTTTTCCTGCACAATTCAGCCGCTTTGGTCGTTTTATCTGGAAGCACTTTTGGTCTGACATGCTTTTTCTTCTTGTTAAATGTCACTGACAGGTTTTGACATGAAAACTTAGGTTAGCAGTATCCAACCTGTCATACTGTATTTGTAAACAGCTTACGTTTCCTTCTCGGCGCAAAGAAGAGAGGAGGTGAAGCCTGACAGCAGACAAGGGATTTTAACAAACATCCTTGCATGCATACATAATGCCCCATTTCAAAAGAGAGACAGTTTGCCGCTCCATTTCATATGTAGCGTTTCTCAGAGAGCCCCAGGGATACCTTCTGTCCACACTGTCTATGGACTGCATGCACTATACTTAGCAGCTCTGATTCATACTATATGGCAACGGAGTTCACCAACCCTCCTATCTTTGCATCAAGGGAGTGAGTGATTTAGTGTAATGAGATTCTGCCTCCTGAGGAATCCACGTCTCCATGCAGAGTCAAAGTTTCTTAGAATAATCTATCTCATGATGAATTGCTCCAAGTTTTCCATGAAATGAACTTTGGTCCTCTGGACAAACTTTGGACAGCTGCATTGGCTACATCAGCAGCTACATGCTGCGCTTATGTTGTATGTATATTGATTCACGCTGCTGAGTGGTACCATTGCTGTCCTGCACAGCGGCAGACAAGGCCAATAGAAATCCTGTGGATTTCTATGGCTCAAACGGGTTTAACTGGTCAGCAGAATAGGGATCTCCTGGGACCGAGGGGAGTTGAGCAGAGGGATACATCAATTTCAGGTGAGAGGAGACAGGTGACCCTTGACTTTTGCCTCCCGCTAGCTGACCTTGAAACAAGATTTCTGTCTCTGAGCTAAGGCTTAAATCTTTCTGACTAGATCAATGTAATGATGTATAGAGTCTTTTACAGGAAGCTGGGCATAAGAGCTCAATATCTAAGCACAAAGGGACCGTTGGGACACCATGTGTTTTTAAGTCCCCTCTCTGCATTCTACATCTGTCCTTCCATCCATCCAGAAGGGCTAAACATCATTGCTGAGCCTACAGACAATCACTTAATATTATTGTATTTCTCAGTGTTCTAAAAAACATGTTAAATCGCTAACAATTCGCTAAGCACCTAAGATTAATAATTGTCCAATTAAAAATAAAAATATTCTACTACTAAACTAGTATAAAAGCTTAATAAAATGTAATGTAAAATTTATGAATTAAACAAGAAATGTTTTTACTTTGCATATCTATCATTCTCTTTTCATTGTTGGGATTCACAGAAACGCCCTGTTCTCAAATTGTCTTCGCTTATCATAAGGCATTTGTTTCTTTTGGAAGATTTGTTTTGGAAGAGTTTTTTGGAAGGCATTTACTAAATTTTCATATAAAACGTTGATAAATTGCAAAATAAAGAGTGAAGTGCGATGCAATGCGAGAATTAAGATGTGGATAAAAAAAATCTTTAAAATGCCTGCTTAATAGCAATCTGGAGGTATGACAGTCATTTGTATAAAATGACCTGGAGTCATTTTATACAAAGTTCAATTTAAGAAACGTTCATCTAGTCATTATTTTGATGTTGCAGCAAACATGAACAAATTTTCATGAAAGTGCTCCTTTAACAGAATAGCTTTATTTCTGTAAAAGTTCTAGTCTGTCACTTCCTTTTATTGGCACATACCAAAACTATTTGTAATAAATCAATGTGAACTGTGCAGCTTCAAGACAATCTCTTACTAGTATAGACAATGGAAACAACATTAATCACTTAACTCAAGGAGTCTATATTTTTTGGTCTATTCTAATTGTGTGAAATTGACTGTTTATGATACTTAAGTCATTATTACTTATTTTATTTAGTTGAAGTCAATTCTCAAGCCTAAGTATCCACAACACTGTCTGTTCTGCACCATTCACTGGTACATTCTTGTGTACTTTAGCTTTCGAAAATGGGGCATTAAGGACGGCTTGCTTGTCAGAACACAATCACTCAACAAATTGATAAATCACAAAAAAACGCTCTCACACACTGAAAACTTTTTCTTTTTTTTTTCGGGAGATTGTTTTTCACCAATGAGTAGACAATGCGTGACGCATTATAATTGAGGATTAGACAGCAGGATTTGCAGGGTTACTAAATTTAAGTGTTCCTTGCACTTATGAAAATGTAGTAATTTTATCCAGCAATTTCAGAATTTTTTTGACTAGTATAAAGACATTCACACACTCCCTCATGTAATTACAAGTGCATTTCATGAATTGCTTTCTGTTTTGTTTTTTTTTGTTTGTTTTTTCATTTTTTTCAAGCTTCTGAACCTTAAAAGGTCATAGAGATAAAACAATGCATGCTAAAATATTGTGATCAAAAGGATAGAAAACCCAAAAGCATTCATGTTTGGACTCCACGTTTAAAGGGGTGCGGAGGAGCTTCTCCTAATTCTTATCCAACTTTATTTGACTTCATTCTATTCAATGGTAAAATTAAACAGATTGCATTTGTAGATTTGGAATTGAATGAAGGGAAGGAAAAAAAAAAACAGAAACATGAATACTTGTTTAAAATCCTTATTGAACATTCAGTATGATTATCCTCTCGTCAGTGACGATGTGGGGTTTAGCTTCTGATTAGACCGGTGATTATATTTCAGCCATTGACAGTTCAAAATACTTATGTACAGATGCAAACAAACTGCCATTGGGACCACAGCTCTTGGTACCAAGCATTGCTAAAACAACAACCAGGTGGAGGTTTGTATTTTCTCACCTTTGGAAGGAGCGAAAGCAAGCAGATGGCAGGCCTTTAGGGTCCATAGCACATTGTCGACAACGAATTACAGTCCAGAGGGGAATGGAATGGCTGATAACCTCCATCCCATGGTTCCATCTGCTGAATCCTAAGCAAGGAGAGTGCATGCAGACATGCAAACACAATGACATCCTACAAATGTGATGAATAGGAAAAGAATTAAAGCAGCTTTACTATTGAATCAGCACACCGTTTTCATAGCACGTTGCATCGTTGTGAAATTGGCTGAATTCAAATTAAATAATGCTACGGTTTTTTTTATGATTATTTGAATAAAAATAATTGCCGTAAAGCTTTTGACAATAGCTCATAACAGAAATTGTGATGTAACAAACTAAATTATGGCCCATCAAAAGGATGGCATTTGTACCTGGGATACAAAGCAACCTTGAGACTATTTGGCTCTTTGTAGTGATCCAGAAATAAAAGGCTTAGAAATGGCAGGCAGGCTTTTTCAAGACGCACGTTTCTTTTGTCCTGCTGAAACAAAGTGGGTTGTCGTGCTCCATACATTCACCAGGTCTCAAAATAAAGCTTTCATGACAATGAGACAAAATCTAAATCTTACAGTGGCAGAACGAAGCAGTGTTCTCAGAACGAGAAAGAAAGGGAATAATGTTGTATCTAATTGCAGTTCCTCACTTTTCCCCCCCCCCTTTCCAACTGGGTTTAATCTAGCTCCAGACATTAGGAGTATTTTATGTGATGTTCAGTAAAAGGAGCCATTGTGTATTTCATGGACGGTTGGGATTTACACAGTTTTCTTGAGAGTGTAGTTATATTGTATTTCTTGGTAAAAATCTGATACAATTAGCATTAGAAATGTTTTTTAGAATGTTTCAAATAGGGCAAAAGATGGATATAAGATACTCTGGGAGATCATATGCCCTCTACTGGTGGAGAAAAGCAAATAACACACTTTGGAGATTTTATATCATCCTGGCTCATGTACAATGACAAAATATTGCGCTTTGCCAAAATATTCATTGCATTTGAATTAATTACATTTTTATTAACAGAGCAGCACATACAAGAACAGCTAAAAAAAATAGAATACCATGAAAGATGCAAGTTTCATTTTCTGAAATAAGTGAGAACTTTTTATTTACTTTTTCTAACATTTGTCTCATAGGCGTGCACTGGAAAGAGAATCATGTTTAAAAAAAAAAAAAAAACTTTTACAGTATGACCCGCATATGTACTGAACCCCTTATAACTCGATAAGCCTTAATAAAATACTGTGGAACCCGCTTTCATCCTAAATGACCCACCTACTAAACAGAGTCCATATGTTTATAAAACATACTGGCAGCAGTATAATTTTGTGGAAAGGCTTCTTTTTATAGCAGGTACAATAATAATTGCTCAAAGTTGATGGGGAGATGGATAGAGCTAACTGCAAGTTCATCCTGAAAAAAAAAAAACAAGAGTGTATTTATTGATGCTTTTGCTAGGTAAAAGCATCAATAAATTTGTCTCAGCTGAATAATAATTTGTTTAAAAAAACAGTCATACTTATGGATTCAGAGCAAGACAATCTATTTATTTATTTATTTTTTGTTAATTGTGATATTTCACAAATCAGAAAACTGAACTGTATGACGCAGATGTACATTTGGGCCTGTTCTTTTTTCACAGGCTTGCCTTGGAAATAATAAAAGAGTTTGAATTAAAAATAGGTGTTTCATTTACCAGGCTGCCATTAACATCTCGGAGGTGATATTCTTTTTAATCAGCTTGACCCTACTTGTACTATCTCCCCCATTTGGGTTGCAAACATTACTCTTTGGACACAAGGTGTTTCTGGATTGATTAGAGCAAAGGTCGTCATGTAATTATCTCAACATACGCTGGCAAGTTATTGACTAAGTAAAAACAGATGGCATCATAGGTTTGAACAAGACTGCTGTTTTGGCAGGAGCATATTAAAACGAGGTAGCTAATTAGTGTTTGTTTTTGTGTTTTTTTGTTGGTCTCTAGAAAATAATCTTCTTTTATTGCTTAACCTTTACACTGACACGTTTGTGATTGAGTGCAAAAGTTGCATATAAACAGACATTAATCTTTATCAAATTAGTATTTGAGGTGAAGAAAGTTGCGTTTTTATTCATTCCCTTATTGAAAGAAACACACATAACAAAATTGGGGTGTAGTTCTCCCTAACAACATTAAATGTCGCTCTTCATTATTTAGTTCTGTACAAAAGTATTAAATTGACAAACCTTTGGACCAAACTTGAGCTTCTCTGTGGAGAAATGAATAGTGAAATGTACCCTTCATGGTAATACTGTGATGACGGGTGTGTTGTGGTTTATCATTGAGTGTACGTTTTTTTTGTGTGTGGTTCAGACAGCTGAACACACTCACACGCACACACGCGCACACACACACCCCCACACACAATGTGTGATTAAATACTATATGCCTCTTTGCTTACTGTAAGGATAAAGCACCTCCCTTTTTCCCGTTAAATGCAACAGTATAAACTAAAGGATTGTTCTCCAGCCACCTTAAAGGCACCTACATTCTCTTGTCTCTGTGTGGGAGTGTGATGAAGGCAGGGAGTTAAAGTTTTTCCCCACACAGCAACGGCAAACAAGGAATAAAGTTGCAGCTTAATGCAGTCCCCTCTAACTTTGTTCTCTGAACATCACAGAGTTAAATATAGCTGAAATAACACCCCAGATGTTGTCTGTAAATTACAAGAGTAAATCATGAATCAGTTAAGTGGACATTGTCCTAATGGGCAAATTATCTTTGTTTTGCTTTTTCCACAGTAAAAACACAAAAATATCTGAATTCAGACATCTTTGTTATCAGCTTGTATGACCAAAAAGAACAGCAGGAATAAATAAGCTGGCTAAGAAGTTCAGGTTCTACACATTAATATGCAAGTGATGCATGAGCATGGTCAAAGACATAAGTGAAAATCTTAAAGAGATCTCAACTATAACCCTTTAATTCAGTTTTAACAGTGGAAGCATACAGATAGTTCTTGATATCAGTTAAAAAGTACAAAAAGGGGGGAGACAAAGCATGTTCCTCACATCTGGATTAACTTTCCTTTGTGTGACGGTTTTCCACATGTGTTTCTCATGGCAGGATTACAGGATGTAGTAAACTGGGTGAAAGTCTTCTGGGTGTGCTCTAAATGTGAAATTTTACTGTTAGTATAAACACACATCTTTCACATACAGAAGGTTTGTCATAGAAAGCACATATTTGCAGTGTTGGGTAAGTTACTCTTAAAAAGTAATGTAGCATGACCGGACCGGGGAACGTAACTATTAGAATATGTGTTAAAATCATTTTAGATCTTCTGTAGAATTTTAGAGTATATTGTTTGACATGAAACTAAATGAATAAATAGATAATTAATAGATGTTATTAACAAACAGGAATGTCTGCGTACTAATTTTGTGGCTGTATTATATCAGTGAAATGACAGTCACACCGCTTGAACAGCGTCGCCCCATCTGCTTCGCTCCCCGAGTTTACAGTATATTAGCTCCACCTGGGTTTAGACTGCGCCTGGTAGCATCAACACAATCGTTCTTGGTGACTTGTTTTGTTGACGCATGTGACATTGTGAGATGCTTCGTGAGATTTAAGTTGACTGTAGCTAATATAAAGAACATTGTTGCTACTGGGGCATAAATTGCTTTTCACTTATAGATTTGTGCCTTTAATCTCTTCGAGACAAAAATGACGTCTGTACTTGCAGCTAAGAATGCTGTCTGAGATTGTCTGGGCTCTCTCAAGCCGCAGCTCTGTCTATCTGCTTTGTTTATTTGTGATCACTGTGCATCACTGCTTGCGTGTGGACACTCACCCAAGTCTGCCTCTGATTGGTTTATGACAACTTATGCAGACATGTGATTCTCCCTCCCTCCTTACCTCCTGGTCAAATGAAGATTGCTTCAATCTTCTGTGTACTGAAGTAAATTAACGCGCTGCCTTTTATTGTCAGTAATGGAAACAACATTGTAATGATGAGAAAGGCAATAAGTTTGATTATCGGTTACAGACAAAAGTAATGGCATTAGCAGCGTTGTTTATTTGTGCCTTTATTCCCATCACTGCACATTTGACATTCGCTCAAATATGTTTCCGACATGTGTTTATGTATGTAAGTAACAATATATTTTTGAATGTTACACAATTTCATCTATTTCTACCTCTGGTTTTTGGTGTAGTCAAATGTGAATCATGGGAACCTAGCATGTTTCTTTTCCATTTAGTGGGCTGGCCATATGTACCCAGGAGTAGCTCCGGTAGAATTCCTTATGTTTTAAATTAGCTTCAGTGAATTTGTTTTGGCTCAACTCTGTGAATACATAAAACTGTCTTGGGAATGTGAGCATCCTGTTTAAACTATACAGCGACTGTCCAAGAATCCAATTCCAGCTCTGCCTGAATAATGTTGCATATAGTTTTAATAATAACTTTATAATGGCAGAAAAAAAAAATCATACACACATATGCTTGAAACCTTATCATATGGGATTCATAACTGTTTGGCAATATAAGGCGTAAATAACAGTGAATAATTTACTGTACATCTTCCCCCACATGTCAGTGTTATGACAGCTAGAAATGAAATACCTTTCTCTTTATTGGGAAGTCATTCACTTTTATTCACGGTTAATTGAATTTATTTACAGTATTTCAGCCTCAATGGTTGATGTAGCATCCCCGGATCATTCTTTTCAGGACAGAAGACAGCATTTCATTTAATTTTGTTATTTTCCCATTAAAAAAAAACAAAAAGAAAACCAGAAAAAAACATCAAAGACGGAATGATTTAATTAACAATATGGGGACTCTGTGTACAACCGTCTGCATTTTGCAAATTACTCTTTGCTGAGAATAAGTGACTTATCAGGAGCATGCAGACATCACTGTACACCTCAAAAGAAGTTCTGTTGACACACGGAAGGGGAAAATATGTGTCTCCCCCAGACAGAATTATCCACTTCACAGGTATTTTCAGTTTACAGTTTTTAGTTTGAAAAATTAATACCCTTTCTTCTCCTTGCAGTGGAGTTTAAAATCCTTTGTTGTGTTCACTGTGAAGTGCAGACAGAATAAGGAACAGAAAGCGAGTTTTGTCAATAATGCATAATACTTGTGATTTATTTTTTGCTGCATTTCAAATTTTTGATTATTGCTTCTGATGGGAAAGTGTTTTAAGAAAGCAGTTTTTAAACGTCTATTCCCTTTGGATCTCTTGGATTTATCTCTGTCATTCTGTTTTACTTTTCAGGCAAAGAAGGGCAACTTAACCTGCAATGTCCTGAATAAAGGTGCCCTCAATATGTTTGTTAATGAAACTGACTAATGCTTCAGATCAAAATAAAACATAATAACCTTTGGACCATGTTATTGAGTATAAATGTAATTGTCGCACCTTGGGTTTTAAAGGCCTTTATGAATCATAGATGAACAAAAAACCAGAATAAGTCTTTGAAGTCTTTTTTTAATCTAAAAGATATGCAATACCATGAAAGCTGTTGAGTCTGTGGTAGGTAAAGAAATAGAAGAGATGTAAAGCAAAACTTTGACAAAGAAAACCATTATCAGCAGACACAGAATGTGTCTTCTGCTTCACTCCCAGAATGCTTTTGTCTTGGGTAGACAACAAAGACAAGAATGGCCCTTCTCCAAAGCATGGCGCAGTAGATCAGAGTAAAAGGTGAATCTTTAATAAGGCTAAACAAGTCCCCAGGTTGTAAATACCTGGCCATTTTACAACCCCCAGGCAATGTCTGGGGGTTGTAAAATGATTTTTCTCCCCAGGGTGTCTTCACTCTCTCTTAGACAGAGGGTGAGATGCTTGGTCATCCGGGAGGGACTGAGTGGAGTTGCTGCTTCTCAACATGGAGAGATGTTTGGTGGCGTCGGGTTAGGAAGCCTCCTGAATGCCTCCGTGGTGAAATATTCCAGGGACGTCCGACTGGGAGGAGACCCAGTCGGAGACCAAAGACATGCTGGGCAGACTATGTGTCTCTACTGGCCTGGTAACGCCTTGGGCTCCCACCAGAGGAGCTGGCCGAAGTGTCTGGGGAGAGGGCATTCTTTGGTGCTGCCCTGATGGACGGACGGTCATACAATTGAGAAATGAATTAAGCTTAAGAACTGCTTCTAAACTTATTTACATTAGCATAGTGTGCGTCTTGGTATATAAAAATGAAAGTGACATTACCATGACCACTCCGATAGACTTTCACTGATGGAGTATACCTGGAAATTTCTCCAGCCACTGTGCTTGAGATACAAAGAGATGAGCTCCAAAACGGAAAGCTGTGATGAGAGAGAGAAAAAACAAGATGGAAACAGACAGGAAGGAGATAAAGATGGAAAGAGGAAGAGAAAATTATTCCATTTCTAAAGGTGACACCCCCAGTCAGTTCAATATCTTACGTATATTCTTTCCGCTTTCCTCCCACCGCTTGACATTTCTGGGTTAGAAAGTTCCTGTTGCAGGTTGCCATTGTCATGTTACACTTAAATTCACATTAAGATGCTTCCACAGAAATTATCTTCTTCACGCTTGAGGGGTGATCTTTGTATATTATTCTGGGCATGAACAAGTCACCACAGGTGAAGGGAAAGGGAAGAGGAAGGTGGTGATAGAGATGTCACATTTGATTGTATCACTGTAATTACAGGTAAGTCATTCTTCGAACGCTGCCTAATGTTGTTCTCTGAATGACACATTAATTCATTTTATTTCATGGGACGATGAAGAGGAATGATGTAGAGTTTGGCCATTTGTTTTAATAATCACTTTAATTACGGCTGAAATCAATCATGAGTGACCTTTTTGATGCATTTGATGAACGAGTCATTTCTGGAAAACAGATCAAGTCTTCAGACAATATACGGACTTGAAGTTAGTTCAGAACACCAAGCGCTATCTGCCAAAGACGTGTCCACTCTTACCTGGTAACAATAAAATTGAGATATCATCGATTTTGCTATTCAACTGCTTTTTTAGAGTGTGGTGAGTGTGCTTTGCAGGCTTGGAGATGGAGAGATGAGGTGTATTGAATGTCATCAATCAGCATTAACCATCAACTCTGGGCTATTGACTGATGATTCACTACAGCAGAATCTCCTCTGACTCTAAAATGAAAGAGGCAACATGAGGCAGAGACACTCAGTTGATTGGCACCTCATTGAGTCTGGCAGGGGAGCCAGTGATTGCAAAAGCTGTCAATATCATGTAATTGTTTTCTTACGTACAAGGTCCCCTCTGCTTCTTCCATCTCTTTTTGCTGCACAAGTCTCAAATTTCATTGTGGGTACATTTTGTTGTTTGCACGTCATTGTAAAATTCATACCATCCTGATAATTTATGTACCATTACCAAATATGTCATCTCGGCATCAGAACATTAAGATTCATTGCCCATGCTAGACAGCTAGATTAGCAGAATGGTTGTAAATCTGTCTTTTCCTGCTACCCTAGGGTGTGTTAAAGCAGCCAGTTATGCCTGGAAGCTTCAATTTGACCACTCTCAATTATCACATTAAGTATGTCACTGGAATATATACACTGATCACACTTCTGTCTTGCTGTGTGTTCACTGAAGTCAAGCTCAAATTGAGTTTAAATCTTAAATGGCACCCATAACGGCTCGGGGGAATATTCGGGGCTGAGAGAGCAGCGCTGTTTTCCACCCCAAGGTCAGCAGGGAAGAGGAGATTTAATTGAAATAGAAACTGCCTACCTGATAGTTTGAAATAATTAGTAATGTCAGCGCAGAGAGAGGAAGAGACGTGTATGAGGACAAATAAAAGGGACATGGGTTCTAGATAAAAATGGCAAGTCATCAAGTCGAGTGAATTGAATGTCATGGTGATTGACTGGATTTGACTCTGGAAGTCACAACGGGAAACTCAAACAAGGAATGCAAACTATAAATTAGCTTGAAACTTTGCAAAAGATTTACCAGCACCTTGCAGAAGTATTCATCCCCACTAAACTTTTTTCACTTTTTTTTTCACCTGACATTCCCAGATGCCACTGCATTTTAAAGGGGTTTAAGTGATGGACCAACACAAAGAAATGCATATTTTTGAAGTGCATGAAAAATGATATATGGTTTTACCAATAAAAATGTTAAGTGTGGCATGAGTTTGCATTTAACCTTCTTTACTCTAATATACCTCAGTGAAATCTAGTGCACTAATTAGCTTTATGAAGTCACCTGATTAGTACTCAAAGGTCAGTAGTGTGTACTTGTCAGTATAGAAAGATGCTATATGATGGCCTAGGAGATTTGCAGCACCTTGCAGAAGTAGAGAATATAAATGAACAAACAACTTTTTGAAGTTAGGACAGAAAACAGGTCAGGAATGATGTTATGGAGAAGTCTGAAGTAAGGTTTGGTTCAAATCAATGCACAAAGTTTTGAACAGGTCACAAAGCTCTGCTCAGTCTATCATCCAAAACTAAATAAAGACAGCACTACCACTAACTTATTAAAACATCCTAAACAGGCAGGTTTAACACAAAGCGTATTAATCAGGGAAGCAGACAAGAGGCTTTGACAAAATTAGAAAAGGTTCAAGTACAATACAAATACCTTTGCAGCGCTTAACAATTCCACTTGTTTTTTATTTCTGGTACTCTGAATCAGGGCCTCATGTAATATTCAAAAGTCCACAAAAGGTTCACATTGTTCCCAAAATTGTTCACTCTGCATGAAAAATAATCTTCCATCATTAAAGAAAACTCTGATTCCCAATTCTGATAGACTCTAGTGTGCACCTCTCCTTGGCCCCATATTTCTGAACCAGTTAATAAAGAGGAAATGAATTGTATCAGTGTTGCTGTCTGTGCTCATGCTGAAAAGTAAATTATCATAGAGATTGGTACTGGTGCCTTCACACATTGATTATATAAAAAGCAACTGTGTTTCACTCTCACACACACATATACATAACAGCTTGAATTTTCTTTATTTGGATCAAAATGTCTGTCTCCACACGTTGTTCCCTGGCTCTGCTAAGACATGTCGACAACAGATAAAATACTACACAAACAGAAGAAGTCTGACACATACACAGTATCTTAGCTCTTTGTTTGTATTTTTCTGTGTGTCTTCATATGTGTGTGTGTGTGCGGGCGTGTGCGTGTGTGTGTGTGTGTGTGTGTGCAAGAGGGCCAAAACAACTGACAGAAAGATCGCACCACAGGACAAAAAGAAATGTACATACAAGTGTCCTCGGGGCATGACAGCCACAAAAACTCAAAGATATGGGGTGTTAATATCTGATAGTTCTCTCTGGGCTTAACAGCATAAAAGACACCAAGGCCAATGGGTTGTCAGCCGTTGCTGTTGTACAAAAATGTGACATGGCTATTTTTGCTGTCTCCTCTTCTGTGAACAGCTTTAACCTCTGGAGCGTTATTGTCCTCATCAAAGACAAAATTTGAAAACTTACTTTCTTTGTGTATTTTTTTTTTTCTTTGGCTCAAAATTTTTTATTAAAGGAACTGTAAGCTTAGCCATGAAGTACATTTGAAGGTACTGGACTAAAACATCCGTAAGATGCAGTGTAATGACCTTGAGGCAAGAAAGGTATTTTTCTTTTGTGGTTTTTTTTTTTTTTGGTTTGTTTGTTTAATTTTTCTTTGGTTGCTTTTTCACAGATTTCTATGTATTTTCTACATAAAATAATATTTTAAAAAACCACAAGTGGTAAGCCTAAAATCACTGCAGACTAACAGTAACTGTACATTGTGACTTAAAAATCCCTTTTGAAACAACTCTTTGAAACTCTTCTTGTAGACTCCGAAATACTATTTTGATTTAGAAACTATCTTTGGTTTTTATTACAACTAAAATTATGAGATGATAAAATTAGAAAGTGCTTGTTATTTATAGTATCTTTAAGTTGTCAGTTGTGTGCAGGCAAAATATTTGCCTTTTGAGTTTAGGAGACTTGTTATGCATGGATGATTTTAAGTTGTTACAGTTTTGCTTCAAAGCGTAACCAGGGTCTATGGAGTTTGTATGCTCTCCTTTTATACATATGATTTTTGTAGGTACTCTAATTCTTTTCTCAGCCCCAAAATGCATGTTAGGACTTTCAGAGAGCCTACAGCTCTCGAAAAATGTGTCATTTGGTATGTGCGCTAGTTCTGTGTTGAACTGTCAACCTGTCCATTGACTGGTAGAGCTAGGCATAAGCTAGACCCTTTCTCTGAGTAGCAAAATGAAGAATACAATAGGTAAATCGTGAAATGTATTATACTGCATCATAATGACTGTGTAAGCCATTTCAAACCTATTGTTTCCGTCACCATCTTGGGTTGTCAGTTTAACCTTAAGTACACAATCTATGAGTGCCCCCAAATGGTCAAATAATCATTAGCTTGAGAAAATTGAAAACAAAGCCAAGATCCCTGCCAGGTGGGCTACTTCAAGCATTTGGATTATAGGAGAAGAGTTGTTTTTTTTTTTTTTAGTACAGTAAGAGCATCTGCTCACCACCGCACAACTCTAAGATTGTTATAAAGGCCAATGATACAAGTTTCTGTAGCATTTGCTTAAATTTAAATGGCATATGAGCAATACGGGGGATCTCAAAGTGGCACTGCTTGTGCCATCGAATTTTTCAACATATCCCCTAAAAATATGTGAATTACAAACAAGTCAAATTTGTGCCAAAACTTTTATGATTTCTGTTTAACTTGATTTCATAAAGGACTTTGGACTTGACTAGAAATTTTACGCCAATGATTTTTGACTTCTATTTGACTTGAACTCTTTGTTTTTAAAAGAGTTGATATCTCACACCCAATAAAAGGGTTTTACAAAGAAACATGCCGGGCGCGCAACAATGGAACCATACCAGGTGCTCCATCCAGCCCGCTGAGTGCCCCCTGCCATTTGCCAATATCCCCCTCTTGGTGCTGCAGAGCATGCAGCAACAAGAGCATGCGGCAACAAGAGGGACAAAACATGCTGCATTTGATGTGCTGTTTACATGTTTGTTTGTTTGTTTGTTTTTTTTTATCTGCATCCTACGGTGACAGCAAAGACTCCACAGCGGTAGGAGGAAAGCTGAGAGTGCTATCAGGAAGATGTGCGCAAAGTTAAAAAAAAAAAGGGAAAAAATGCACCAGCCATCATCCAAATTATTGATTGGCTACTATGCAGGATACAGTAGGTCTGCGCTGTAATTTTTAGACATTTTAAGATTTTAGATCTAGATAGAAACTGGTGTGTCTGATGGGTATTTAATTGCAAACAGTGATGCATGTGATGCCAGCAGCTGTATTCAGTTTGGGTTGTCACAACTGCCATGAATGTGTGGCCGTTGTGTGGAGGGATGGATGCATCACAAAATATTCTTAAAAGAGAGCAATGATTATGATTCTTCAGTGTCGTATAACATTGTTAGATTTTTGCCACTGGAGATGATTCATATTGAAGTAATTATTTTAAAATCCGTGAATTTATTTCACTATCGATCGTTACTTTCTAAATTTGCTGAATATTTATTATTTTTTTTATTTTTTGGGAGGCAAAATAAACACCAGAACTAATTTTCAAATAATTTTGAAGTTCACTTAAAGTTGCTGGGTATTCTGACAAACAGAAACACCTTTTAAAATCATTTAAAATTCTTTACATAATTATCATTCAGACTAAATTGTGTATTTCACAAAGTGTCTTATAATTAAACCTTAGGACTTGCCTCGATTTGAGACTTGCATATCTTATACAGTTTGGCTTGCATGACTTTCGCTTGGGCTTCGACTCAATACTTACAGTCCAATGTCTTGGTTCCACCTCTCATAAGCAGTAACATAAATAAATAATAATATATAAATACAAGTGCAACTAAAACCAAGCATTATGTGCTCTATGTGAAAAGAAAAACTTTTATTCTCACTTTCTGACATCACCTAAGACAAAACTTCTTAGCACAAGTTTGTATGCAGTACATTTATATGCACTCGTTTTAAATGCAATGCGTGTATTTAGTCTGGCAGTGTACAGTACCAGTAAACACAATATTTACTGGACCGCTACAACTATTTTGACTTTCTTTTTGCCCAAAGAGATACATTCTTTTTTTTTTTTAATTAACAACCTTGTACTTTTAGCTTTTCAATGAGGCCATGTTGCGTAATCCAAATTATTATTTTTTTTACTTGTTTGTGTACAGCACTTACCACAAAGTTCATGCTATGTATTAAGGTTTTTGCAATTATTTTCAATTTTAGTTGATTTTCTTTTGCTACCTCCACTTCTTTCTGGTCTTGAATTTGCTCCCTTTATATTTATATATATATATATATATATATATTTTTTTTTTTTTTTTTTAGCTTTTTCTATGTTGCTATTTTACACATGCTCTTCCCCTCTCTCCTCTCCATGTGTCGATCCGTGTCTGTCGCTCTCTGTGCTGACAATGTCTGCACTCAACACACCCCAAGTAAAGTGCGTGGTGACAGAAACATTAACACAAGCCACTGAGTACCTCTGTGATTTTAGCGAGAGTGTATGTGTCAGCTGGGGCCCGGAGGAGTAAAAAGCACACATCTGAACTTTTGCTGGCTGGTGCTTGGGTGGAGGACTGTGACAGTCAACATCAAAACAGTAAAAGTAAAGCTGTGATTTATTGAATGTGCTGCTTGTGTCTGCTTTCATGCTTGCCAGTGATACATTATATGACTTTTCTCCTGCTTTCAGGGAACATGGCGATGTGGATGAATTAAACATGTTAAGCAGGAACAGGTCTCTCTCTGAAAGCCTTACCCTTTTCACGATAACCCCTTTTTAGACATTCAGTGGACTTATCGCAGCGTATAAATAGGACAGAATTCATTATTCAGGGGAGGTTTCGGTGAAAAATTAATAGTTGTCCCCGGAGGAGGTTCTGTGGCACTTCGGAAAGGGAAAACCTTTAAAGTGTACATGCTCTGGGGAATCTGGAGAGAGTCTGCCCTTCATATTAAAACCTTTACCATGCTACACTTCACATTGATATTGGAAATGTAAGTTTGCTCATCACTAATGACTGTGACTAATACCGTACACAGACTACATTCATGCCTAAGCTGTCTGCAAAACATTTTCCACGCAGAGGGAAGAAAAAGGGGGACCCGTCTGCTTCTGACGATGACGAGTTCTGCAGATTACACATTTTCTGTGCTGCCTTTAAGGACAAAACGGCACGAGTTGAGCCGCTGACATCTGTAAAGACTCCTTTTTGTAACCACATTGAATTATTTCTCTCAGAAGCACTTCACAATACAATAAACTGTCACGCTAGAAAAACACGACAAAAAAGTGTGCATCATGTCCTCCTCTCAACACTGTCATAAAAGAGATTACATTTTTCAACATACCCAGATTAGTCATGTCCTGAAATCTTACTGATGCTGCTGCTGAGTTGTTTTTAGTCTGCCTGTTATCACTTGAAAGATGGGCTTCACAATGCCTTTGTGTCCGCTTCCTATCTGCCCAGCTCTGCAGGCAATAACAATAATGTATGGCTAAGGGAAAACAGCTAATCATCAATGACTGCAAGATATATGGCATATAGAGTGGCACCTTGTTTATTACCCTCTCTTTTCCTCCTGCGGCATCTTTCGGCTATACGGAGAGACTGCTGGAACTGAGAGCTTCTTCAATGTTAATTTGATTCATTCTTGTTTTCCATAATAATTGGGGGCAATGGGTCAGTGTGATGAATTTGCTTGTTACATGACACAGGATGTAGCACATCACAGGATGCTGTACAGTTTGCCTCTCCTGTATTTTCCATCAAGCAAAACGGGCGACACATATTTATTAGCCATATTGTTAGAACACACAACCTTGCAAAAATATTCCCACCTTTTGACATTTCCTCCATTGCATCTGGTTGCAACCGCTGATGTAAAGGTATCTACCTTGTATGACAGACCTGCACAAAGAAATGCACAATGGTTTCCTTTTTCTTTTTTGGTAAATGTGAGAAGTGTGTCATGCATTTTTTTAAATTCAGCTTCGTTATGCTATCTTTCCCTGCAATTAAAACTGGGAATTGGTCAAAACTATATATAATTTTCCTTACGTTTTAAAGATATACTTTGTTTGGCTGTATCACATAAACTTGAAATAAAATATACTAAAGTCTATGGCTGTGAGAAAGTTGAATAAGAAAAAACATTCAAGCATGTTAAGGCCTATTAGACAACAGGTTGAATTCTTTGAGGAATTCTGCTTATGCTTCAAATCGGCTTTTAATTTGAAAGCTTATAGTGTTATAAATGACATTTACATTTTTAGATCAGCGTCGTCTCCAAAATAATCAAGATTGTTTTGATAGTATTCCAGCTGGAATAATCCAATCTTCTCGCAAATATCAAGACTGCTTTGTCAGCTCTTACTTAATCAACCTATTATTTTCCTTTCTTTCTTAATCCCTCCAAAACATTTTCACATCCCTTTCATTCCTTTGCTCTTTATTTTCATCTCCCGCAGCTCACATTATCTACACAATATGGAAATGTTCAGCCATTCTTAGATGTGCAATGAATTTTAAGACAGATTCAATTTTTTTTTTTCTCTTATAAATAAACATTTATGTATTGCCTCCTTGTCAGTACCAGCACACCTGCACTGTATATCTGCAGGATCATCCAGTGCCTGCGCAAGTGCACATTTACAGGAAGGAGAATGAATGGCTACCCTTGTATGAGGTTTTAAACTGTGAGCAATCACAAAAAAAGATGTGTGTGTGTGCACCTTCGCGAGTGTGTCTTGTGTTTCGACCCCCCATGGAAACTCTGTGCCTCCTCCTCTGTGTGTCATTGTGGTGATGAGCGCTGATTGCAGATTGTTACGGTGTTTGTACCTCTCATCTATCTGGCCCATGCTGCGTATTTGGCCAGGCCTGATTGTGTTGATGGTGACACCGGCATCTTGTCCTCAGGTAGGGAGGCCCAACGGTAGCCTGGGTATAATAAAAGAGATGTAATCAACCAATGTCAGACGCGCACACAGACTTTGAAGAAGAAGAAGAAGAAGAAAAAAAAATCAAGTATAAGAAAACTGTTTTTGTGTTTTAGCTACCAAACTGTGCCCTCTGTTGATGAAAATCACATAAAAAGGCAGTTTTAGACGTCAGAGTGGGCTTTTTTTTTTCTTTCTGTCTGCAGGCATTCTGTGCGATGGTGAAATAAAATTTTCAGGTGCTTTTTCCTTGCTTGACAACAAGGGTGAGTGAAAGATAAAAGGATATGCATTACATTAAATCTGTACATTCTCTCTGAGTTGTATAGCCTCAGTGGAGGAATGGGTGCTTCAACCTGCTACATACTTTTAATCAATGGCAACAAATAGAAAGAAGCAAGTGTTTGGCACTTGCTTGTTCAAGAGATCCTTTCTCTCTTTGTGCACTTTGTCCTCCCTCTGTGCTTTGTTATTTGTTTTGGTGTTCTAATCTTTACCAAGTCAATAATATTCTTTGTAGTCTGAAATTGTGTGTCGGGAACAAAAAGGCCTCCTCCCTTTGTTGAAAGTACCTGTCTGTGACTTTTTATGCTCTCTCAGACTTCCAGATAGAGCAATCATTAGATGTTGTTTTCTGCCTGCAATTACTTTCCGTTACAATGGGTCAAACACTGGGAAAGCAAAAGGGGTCGCGGGAAGACAAGGCTAGATGGATTACAGGCGAGGAACTGTATAGGTCCCACGAGCGCTGATAAATACGTATGTGGCTCGGAGACTCGCTGTTGTCAGAGGCGTCTTAGTAAATGCATCAGACGTAATTAGTCTAGAGTATATATGGACAACCTCACTTCCTTTTTATCTGACTCGCATTGTCTCCTCTAAAAAAAAAAAAGAAAAGGGGCCATTCATTACTCAGGGCGCTATTTGTTTTAGGAGGCAAAAAACGGGGAGCGATGGCTTTGCCGTTTCTGATATCTCACATTGCATCAGTGCTCCACAGAGTTGCTTTGAGATGTATGTTTCAGTGCAAAGATCTTCTTTTTTCCAATATCAAAAGTATCTGATTTAATCTGTTCTTTGTGCTGCAATTCTTAAACTTTTGTCTCCCTGATGATAATGGCCAAACGGATGAAGTCTGGGGTCAGTCTTTGCCTCAAGTAGAGGAAATCAAATATCACAGTGTCTTTTTCATGTTTTGACGGTAGGATAGAGCTAGGGATGGATTGGACGCTGCATTGCTCCTTCTGTGTGTTGTCGTGAAGCCGAGCTCTCGATTTACCAGTTGCTCAGTCTTCCGATCCGCGCTCATAGTCTAGAGATGTTAATTATGACCAAAAGAACAACATCCTGGACACTAAGCTCTATCAATCAGGAGAAACTCAGGGTGGAGTTGCTCCTCCTCTGCATACAAAAGATCCACTAGGAGTGATTATCGGGTGCATCTTTTTGAAAGTATTTGTGGGCATTTCCCACTCGAAGGATACCCTGGGGCAGACAAAGAACTCACAGCATGGAAATACATATTCAATAGCAGATCAGCCAAATTCAAAGCATTTAGGCATCTAGACACAGTGAGGACAGCTTGCTGAAATGCAATTCAAGCATCAGGATGCACAAGAGTGGTTATTTAAGTGAATCTGAACGTGTAATGGTTGTTGGTGCCAGATGGGCTGGTCTGAATATTTCAGAAACTGCTGATCTAGAGGGATTTCCATTCACAAACATGTCTAATACTTAAAGAAAATGCTCCAAAAAAAGAGAAAATATCCAGTGCGGATGCAACTGTATTAACAACAACAAAAACAGATTTATTGATATAAAAGGTCAGAGGAGATTTTTTTTTTTTTTTACATAAACAACAAGCTCACTGCACTCCAGTGTGCACAGAGGAGAAGCAGAATGGAAGATTCCCATCAATGATATTCAGATAGCAAATCTGTAGAAACTAGGAATGCTCCCGACACCTTATGATTATTTTCATGGAGAATTAAGGCAGCGAGTGTAATCTGAACTTAGCAATGGATGGATGGATGGATGGATGGATGGATGGATGGATGGATGGATGGATGGATGGATGGATGGATGGATGGATGGATGGATGGATGGATGGATGGATGGATGGAGTCCTTTCATTGTTTCCTCTTTGAATGAACTTGCTTAACTGCATTTAAAGATGTGGCAATGAGTTTACACGATAAAGAGTAAAAATGTATATTTCTGAGAAATATGACTATTGACCTTGCTGTCATTCCTCACCTCATCAATACACATACCATGTTTCTGTTGTTCCTATAGAGCCTTTATTTCTTCTACGTGTCCTTGACCACAGTGACACTGACAGCCTTTACTTGGGATTGTACTGTACCTTCAGCAGTTAAAAGTACAAAAAGAAAGAAAGCAAATAACATTTAAGTCTGACATGAAAAGAAAATGCGCATTCTAAGTGATTGCCATGGTTACAGGCTTTTTTTCTTTTTTCACAGATGTCAAGGATTGTTAGCAAAGAACTTGCAAACTGTTACTTTTATCATTATTAAAGTCCCACGTAAGAAGAACTTTCAAAGTATGTTATTCAAAGTCCAAGCCGTCAGAAATCAGTCTCTGTTCAGTTTAAAGAATATTTCTGTTCTGTAGGAGTTTAAACACATCACCAGGACGCCTGCATAAGTTACCAGTCCTTTTCAATAAGACTAAACTAATAAAATTCAAGAGAGACGTTAAATGTTCATAACTGGGCACCTTTGTGTGTGTATTTCTACGTAAATAAAACAGTCACTCATTTTTCAGATAACTGTGTCCCTCGTTTTAGTGGAAACTGAAGGCTTTTATTGGCACTACTTTTATTAATACATGTTATTTTGCTTGTTGAATGTTTATTGTGAGTTTCAGGTATAAAAAATAGTTTAATTATAAAACCAATTTCTTTCTTTGAAATAACTTGTCACATTCCTATATTTGTGTTGTTTGATTTCATACTTGCCCTCATTTGAGAACCCAATATGTTCTTCTTGCGTTTACTTTTTTATTGACGTTTTAATCACACAAGTTCTTGTAATATTATTACAATGTTAACATTTTTTCCCTCCTGATAAATATTAGCATGTAGTAAGTACTTCTTAACAGCTCAGCCATTATTAGTCAAATATCATTGACTAATAATGGGGCTGTTGATCCCAGTTTTTAGTTTTTTTTTCTATATAAGGTTTATTTTAATGGCATTTAATGGCATTTAATGGTAAATAAAACTTAGAACCTCTAGAACATGTTTTAACCCTTGAATTTTTGTGCACACAATATCTTCTATGACTGTGGAAGATAGAAAGTCTTCACATTCTTACAGTGCTATGTATAATGGATGGTATAACTTTAACAATTACTATATAACAACTACATTTTTTTTTCTTTTTTTCAAGAAAAAAAATTTTTTTTGGATAGGTTAATGTATTAAAAGCAAAAGTGCTCAGTTCAACTGCATGGATAAGGAATAAAGGAATAAAAACACGAGATCACATGCAACGGTGCAGACATACATTTACTCAGAGCACCCTGCTGGTGTTTTGATTTGTAAATGCATTGTTAGCAACGTATGAAAGGTTCAGGCCTGGTCCACCTTCCTGATGGCTCTTCAAAGACTCTAATGTCCTAGATGCATGCAATTATCCTTTTAATTAACAATAATGAGTTTGTGCATGCTGAAATGATGAGCTGAATCGTGATATGTGTGCAGATCTTAATGTGAAGCTCATCAAGATGTAACAAGCTCTGTCACTAAATATCATTAACTGTCATGTTACGTCTCTCATACTGTTATGCTGAGAAGTCAGATGTGTCCTACCTACTTTCTGTGTGCACGTGTGTCTGTATAGACAGATAGAGTTTAAGCATTGACGATCATGTGTTTGTGAATTGTATTACAGCAAAAATCTAAGAGTTCAGCTCTTAGAAATTAAAGGAGTATGTTAAACCTACATGGAGTCTAGAGCTGCATCAATCAGAAGTTTATGGCTGATTTCAGATATCTGATTTTTGTAAAGCCTAAATTTTCCTAAAATAGTGTTTTTTTTCCCCCTCCTGACAATGGGCTGGTTATTGTTTGTATTTGGAGTGACAATGTACCTTTGTTGTTTGTCAGAGTGTTGGTGCTTTAAAATAAGTGTTTATCATTTTAAAACAAAGGCCAAATGCTTATCAATCTTAATCATTTTAGCAATTATCACTGTTAGCAAGGTTAGCTTAACTGAAACAGCACTCTATTTTTGATTGCCTTCAAAAATACAGATATTTATCAAGGAAATATGCATAACTCTACCATTTCAAAGGTTCTCATTTTCAAATATAGCATGTTCTGTAAAAGACAATAGTTGAAAAGCTTGTAAACATAAAACAGAGCAACGTAGCTGTGTTCATTCATCTTCCGATACCTCGCCCTCTGTTATTCTCTCAGTGCCTGAATAAACTTCCCGTCTTAATGTGTAAAATAAAATGCTGTTTCCCCTTTAAATAGAGGTGGTTCCTTAACTTCACTTTAAACACTCCTCTCGTACTGCAGCCTGGGTATGGTGCTTTCAGCAGTTCAGTGGGATAAATAAAAAAAAAAAGTTTGTACTTCTGAGTTTGAAACCAGTTGATTGGTGGTCAGGGTCGATGAAGCTGAAAATCAACCAATTTCGGTCACAGCGCAATTTTCTGACACATTTCTAACAGGGTCAGGGTGTTTTACATTACAATGCTGGAGAAAATTTATTTTTATATCATAGACCACATCTTTCTATAAGTACGTCGAAGCAGGCACCTGAACATTTGATTTATTTCACTTTGTTTCCGGATTACAAGTTGTTCTAAGGCAGAATGCACACTCCAAAGTTAATCGAGAAAGACAGAGATATGGTTGCATTGTGTCACTCCCTCCTTCAAATCAGTCAGGGTTTCAATAAGTAATTTAAACAATATTTACACTAGCAGATGTATTTCTTGCATGTTTTTGCATACCATCTAGGAATCCTTCATCTGTCCCTTTTTCCAAGAAATGCTCAGTGTTTTTGCAAGTTGTGTTTGGCCACCCAAACAAAAGTCGTGGCCAAACACCTTTAAGGTGTTAAAACAGGTTTGTTTGAGCTGTGGCAGGTTTAACAATGTATTCATGCTGCAGAACAAAATGGCTCTGGGCTATCAAAGATATTCACTTTGTAAATGATCAAAAGATCAATGAGAAAACATAATGTCATAGGTCACATAATGTCTTCAACTACTTTACAAAGGCATTTTTCATAGATTCCCCACTGGGACAGACTGCTTTGAATCAGACCATGAATTGATTTTTACAGTGAGATCCAGTGAAGTCTGAGTAAGATTTTGATTGGATTTTCAGTGACCATCAAACAGTGTGGGAAACAATTTTAGCCACATCACCAACACTAAGTAAAGCTGAATCTTCACAAATGAGCAAAGTAGGCCTGATCTCAGTCGCGTTGTCTATGACATCCCATTGTTTGCTATTATCCCCACTTGTCTGCCATTCAAATTTCCTTGAAGGGAACACAGGGAAGAATGTTCACACCACAAGGAGATCTGTTGCATCACTGATGTATGATTTCTTCCGTAAGCTCCGTGGGGTACAGTTGTTTTCCCAGAATACAAAAGGCAGCGGCATCACAAAGGGGCTGTGGCGCACCTCTGGCTGACAAAAGCAGCAAGAGCTGTCAGCGACATCACTCAAGTCTTCCTTGTACCCTCCCAAACCCGCTGCAGCCTGTCTGAACTATCCCACCGGAATTGAAAATAGTACAGGCTCATGTCTTTCAGAGAGGCAGCTTAAGAAATATTTTATACAAAACCAGTCTGTTGACATAAAACTGTTATTAGTTCAAGCTGTGCAAAGAAGGCCAAAGAGTGTTTTAAGTTCTATAATGCAACAGCGTCCATGTTTCTTGGACATATCAGTATATAAAAAACAAAAAGAATGTTTTAGAGAAGCATTGTATTCTGCCTCAATGTTTTTTTTACACTGGTTGTTTAATTTTTGAGAAATATTGATGTTAATCTTGTGTAATAAATTCTTTACTAACATTTCAATTTTCTTCTTGCAATTTAGGCAGATCACAAACATTTGGTAACAGAAACATCCACTTTGTTCATTTTACCATAAATATTCATATTAATAATAAATAATTTAATGATATATATATTTTTATTTAAAGTTTTCTAAAGCTAAAACTACAAAATGATGATGCCGATTAAGAACATGCAATGACAAACATTGAATAAAACATGTTTAATATGGATCAGATGCAGTGTTTTGATTTTATACCTCATTTCTTGATTGGAACCAAAATAAGCTGTCTTTGTAAACCCCAAACTGAAGGATATTCTATTTTTTTATTATAGATATTTCTTGAGATGAGTTTGAGTGATTAACATGTTCATAAGCGTGGAATATTTAAATGCCATCACATATACTGTAGCTGTTGTAAGATTTATGTAATGCAAGCTGGAGCCATCAGTGAATGTGTTCAGACTCGGAGGAATTATTTATTATTAATCATAAAATTGTTCCCTATCAACGGAGATTGATGCTTGGTGCAGCATCTGAGGGCTATAGATCACTGTCCCTATTCTGTGCAGACAACAATGTCTTTAGCACTGCCACATTGATTTTATAAATCAGGTTGATAAAATAAAGAAGATTCAAGATGTAAAAAAACAACAAAATGTGTCACTTTATCTAAATGTAAGATTTTGATGCTTATGTTACCTGTAGCACCCTGATAAAAAAAAAAACCATTAGTGACCCAAAATTGCTACAGCAGCAGCAAAAAAACAAAACAAAAAAACATTTGGACAAAGATTGACTGAGGCTCATGGCAGAGACTTGGCTCGGCCCTATTGTGCTAGCTTGGAGAATGAGAAAGCAGCATCCATTTTTGCCTTAATGAAGTTAGTGACCCTCTGAAAGGTGACACATTTACCGCCCAAGGGATTTATACACTCCTGCTCTGTGACTCCAGTTCAATATGGAGAGGACAGATTTGGCTCGACGGGGGCAGTCCAAATATACCCTCACAATTTATACTGTGCGACTCATTTTCAGACGCCGCTCTGATAATTAACTTTGGCGCCAAGATATTCAATCCTTTGCAGCACAAACCTAAAAGAAAGGTATTTCGCACCAATCTACATGAGGCGTCAATATCAAGACGTTTGATCAAAATTAAATTACATTTAGTTTTAAAATTTCGTTTTAATTTCATCTAGACTTTGACGAAACACAACTTTTTTTTTTTTTCTAAAATCAGTATAAAAGACCCACATTGAGTGTGTATCGCTGATGAAATAGTCCTTACTTTACTTTGCGCCCGGGTCTAAAGCATCTTAATTATTTATAACGTTCTTACTTATGCAAATACACTAAATAATTTGTACATGACAGCTTGAAGCTGGGGCCTAGAGGAGCAGTGTGATGTTTGAATGAAGACCTTTCTTTCCTTTGCATGGCCCAGGAAACATAACACTGCAGGCTCTGGGTTGCCTTGGCGCATACTGTTTTACATTCTAATTATCTGCCATGACAGGCTTTATTGCTAAGTCTCTATGCTGAAGCCTCATCCCAGACTCATTCCACATGTGATGTCAATGTTGGGATAATGAGATAAGATACTCTGAGTCCTTATCTTTGCACACTGGTCTTGTCATTAGCTCTCTTTTTTTTTTTTTTCTTCCGTCTTTCAATGCAGGAAACATAAATGTTGGTTTAGTGTGTCTTAGATTGAGTCTCCTAGATTCTTTGCCTTTTGTAGATCTTTATACATTTTGTTTACCTTTTTCTATTTTCCTGTGTTGCGTAACTGTTTCTTTTGTGTGCCATCCTAGAGTTTTCAATATTCCTGAAGCAAGGCAATTTCTTCCCTCCAGTGTTTGGTCTTTGCGTTTTCTCATTTCACCAGATTTGTTTTGGATTCTGAGAAATCAAAAGGGCATTGACAGTGATTAAAATAAACAGTGCTTTGTTAAGATGTTCATTAAATATTTAACACACTACAGCCAATCTGAGACACAAACAGCGAGACATATTTTTTTCAAACTCTAATTAAGCTACAGGGAATTCATCGCATATTGTAGGTAAACAGAAAGAGTCAAGGGAATACCAATGGAAATTAAATGCTCTGCTGGTGTTTTTCTCATTACAAGATGAAATGAAACATTTATAACTGACTTTCATTTCACTAAAAGGCTGACATTTTGTGGGTCAACCCCAGATAAGACTGCAACTTTTTTCTGTTTATTTTATGATTCATGAGTTGACTTAGTGCATCGACTACCTCAAATCGATGAGATTCAAAGTCACTCCCTGTACTGAGTGAAAAAGAGTACTAAACACAAACTTTTTATTGCATAAATATATTTCTGAAGGGGCCATTGATGAAATTCCCACCAGACATCAGTAATCAGCCAAGTAATATACCTTTTATATTCATATTCTATAGTCAGACTATATTGAAATATCTAAATAATTTTCTGTAGATATAAAACTGTCTTGCTTCTTATCAGTGCAAAGTAACAGAGGCTGATGTATTTAATAGATGGCCTTCAAACAGGTTTCTTATAACCCAAGGCATTGTTGAAGATGCATCTTTGAAGAATATCTCTCCAAAAGCAAGTGTCCATACATGTATACATGAACAAGGTTTGATTCATTTCCGAGGAACTCAAAATTCAACAAAAAAAGGACAAGTGAACTACAGATGTTTTGCAGGGAGAACATCTAGTTGCTTGTTTGAGTCTAGATGCAATACTTTATTTGATTACACTTGGTATAATTTATGGAATAATCTGTGTTTATTTCTGTATGCGTAGATTATTTTGGTTGCCTTCAGCATCTAGTGTGAATTTCATTTTAAATCACCTCAGAAATGCATACAATATATACATGTCCAGTGCCTTTTTAAACTGTTTTATTAACGGTTTCTTCTTTTTCTCATCTCCTTTCTGTTCTTTTTGCAGCCATTGAAGTAAATTTGAAGAAAGCTCTGGCTGAGGCATCCGAGACCTGCACCCAGGAGTGTCTAATACTGGGTCACTCTGACAGCTGCTGGATGCCCCCGACCCTGGCCCAGTTCCAGAGCCCTGGCAGCAACAGCCCCACCTCCACCCCTACCACCACCACCATCACTGCTGCGCTCCCCTCCTTTGGCTTCCAGGGAGTAAAAGCTAACATAGGTGGCATGGGGGTCATGGATGGACGCCACACTCTGGGTAGATCTGTGCCCAAAAGAGATGAACTGGACAAAGGGTTCAACCGACCACAGTTCTACAACACCCTGGATAGACACTGCAGCAGTAAGAAGGAGGACCCAGTGAAGGTCATTCCACTGGCAAGCTTCTCCTCGCCTGGGCAGCACACTCCTACTGGTGGCAGCAGCTCTTTCCTACACGAGCACCAGCTGTAATTCTAAGAGACATATCTTCACTGGCCTGACTTAGAGTAAATAAAACTCCATCTACAGATGACTTGAGACTTAATAGTTGCCATGTTTGCGTACTTGCAGACGTATGCAGAATTTCAGTAACTTTGATCAGCCCAAGCTCAGTTTTACCAATGAAGACACACGAGTATGAATGAAACCATGATAACGATGTTCAGACACAATCAAGTGGAATCAGTCCGACGGCTTATGCATTTGAAAGAAAATGGAAGTCTCAACTCATCACGTGCTTGTATTATAAATAAAAAGTAGTCGTATACCAAAGTAGACTATTACAGGAAAAGAAAAAAGAGCATTGTTTTGCTTTCTGTTTGGTGATGTTTGCTTAGTGATAAGAAAAAGGGACCCACACACTTAAAGCTTCACAGGCCCAGCTTACAGAGACGGTGTCCTAAAAGACCAATTCCTGGCATAGATGCAAATGCAAATGCAGTACTTTGTGTTATGAGTGAGCTAAATCAGGCTAAATGTTAATTATGAGCTCTGGGCTGGTGGTGTTTCTGTTTAAGTTCTAGTGAAGTATTGCTCTTTATACCAAGTGTAACAAGCTCCTTTGGCAGTGAGAGATGTTGCTACCCGAACCTGTTTCAGAAGTCTATTTTGGTCAGGGGACTGCAGAGGGGTTACAAGAGAAACATCTACAAAGCATATCTAGGGCAATGGAAGATGCATCTTAATCTTTTTGCATTCTACATTTTCACCATGGACCAGAAAGCAAACGCAATTTTCAAAACAACACAAACTATTCGCTCATGCACAAATGCATACTCACAATGTTTTCCATATGGTGATTGCAGCATCACTGCCAACCCTATTAAATGTTCACTCCCAGCATTACTGCAGTTGCTTCATCTTGAAAGGCAAAAACAGATGTGCTTTGGAAAAGTAGCTTTTTTTCCCCTTTTGTTTGCATTTTCAATTTTTCTGCTCAGAAACCCTTCACAAACACATCTATGGATGCAATTATGGCATTCACAGCCTAATTACTTTGATGTGTGATTTCCGCTGTGAACCTTATTGTGGTTAGGGAGCTTAAAGAGATTTGGTTGGTAATCCAGTAATAGATACAAGGGCAGAGAAAAAGGTGACAAAAGCTCAAAGACTGTAGTGTTATATACCTCTTTTGTTCTTATGTTATTAACAAAAGTATTTCACACATCAATTGCTGCAAGTTGGTGAGTTTCTAAGATCAGCTTTTACATTTCGTTGGCACTAGAAAAGAAATCCCAGCTAGAATTTTAACAGCATTTAGCGTCTAACTATATTATTTTCACTTTCTTTGTGTTCTTTCTGCACTTACTATAATAAACACTGGGATTTCTTTAAGAGGTGACCCCTGAAGGTCATTCCTCACACGGTTTAAAATGGCATCTTTGCCCAAACATGCAAATTTTCTCTGATGATAATAACTACTTCTGACTAACTTGTAACAGATTGGGTGCAGCGTAATGTATTGCCACAACATTAAGTAACTTTGCTGATATCCATTTTTCTCTTCTGTACCATCCGAACCAGGTGTCGACATCATCAGGTATATGACTCATGCAATTTATTTTCTTGTAGCATCTTGCAAATTGGGAGCAGGCCTAAATCTATAACGTAGCACCATATCCCCGAGGGAAGGTGCGAGGCAAATTGTGTTTGTATGCTCTTAGCTATTTTACTCTCTCGAATAATGCCTCTTAACAATATAAGGGAGATTTATCTGATATTCGCTGAAATGATCACTTAAGGGAACAGCGTGTCAAGGACAAAGAAAGGGCAGTTCAATTTCACCTCAGTCAATTATGAAAATGAATTGAATTCAAATCAGTCAACTTAGCTACACCCTCCCATACACATCTGTTTGAGAAAATGTCCCCATCTGAGAACCCAGTTTCAGCTAATTTACCAATACTTTGACTTTTCTTCTGTCTTGTTCTACTTTCTTTTCTTCTCTCATTGTTCTAGCAGACTGAGTGGTATTCCTAATGCATTTTTAATCAAAACGATCGCATATCAAAGGGAGCATACATCATAATGTCAGAGAAAATTGGAGTTTTATCACTGCGCCAAATGCAGATTCAACTCCACATCAGACACCTGTAATATTTTATCCAAAAGTTGCCTGGAAATATTCATAAATATTTTCAGTCTCTTGCTACCTTTGAATTTGCACGGCAGATAAATCTGTTAATACTCCCGACAAAATTATCAAATAACAATAAGATTTTTTTAAATAGGTTTTTTTGTTGAATTGTTTATAGATACATTGAAAATTGTCCCTTCTCTTAGACTCCCCACCCACATAGCAAGACTAAATCAAAGTTAAATGTATTTTTATGCCACATTTAAAAACAACAAAAATGCTGTATAGCTAAAATAATACATTTATTGAGCCTATATTAATTTGCCAATCTATTAGGTGCACTAAGTTCAAAGAGCATCAATAACAATCATTCATATTCAACAAATATTAACACAATAAGCCACCTCTGGGGTGAGGCTGAAGAGGAAATACACAAGATGGATGAGCAGCAGCTGTATGATGCTATCCTCTCAACATTGACATTGTATCAGAGGAATGTTTTCTACATTTTGTTGGACCTAGTCCACACTGAATTAAGGACGTTCTGGAGATAAAAAGGAGTCCAACTCATTACTAGGAAGGCGTACCTAATAAAGTGGCCAGTGAGTGTGTATGTAGTATTGGTATGTAATCATATACCCACAATCGCACTGTAATGAAAATTAGCTTATACTGAAAGATCCAGTCACCTGTCTTAAGTGAACATATTTCCTGTCTTTAAGTATTACAAATAAATTCATGAATATAAACCAGTTCCATTCAAAGCCCAATTCGTATTTTCTCTCTTGTTCTTGAAAACTAGGCTGCATTTGGTTTTATCATGTTGTTCCTGATGTATATTGGGTGATGTATTTTTTTTCTTTAAACAAAGTCATATTATTTGACTGCCTATTATTATTTTACTACATAAGGCTATGGAATTATTGGAAAAGTCCAAATGATTAATGGTCACAGGTTTTCACTTTGCATGATTGTGCTCTCAATGTTTTCATATTTTCTTTTATCATTTCACTGCAAAGACAGAAAACTGAGAAAAGAAAAAAAATATATCTATATAAAAACAGCAAAGTCTTTCCTTCCTTACCAGATTCTTTAAGAATGAGTGTTATAGATCACCATGTCAACTCTGTGTCATAGTTTGCATGAACTGTTTGGACTCTGAAACGACATTCTGACATTTTGTGGACTGTGCGCTTCATGCATCCACATCTTTAGAACCAGTATCCGTGTAGATATTAACCTCTCTTCCTGTTCCTCCATTTAATGGAGCAAGACAAATGTTATACAGTGTACACATTCAAACCTTGTGAAGTTACCATGCCACATATACCTCTACAGCGTCACAAATATCTATACAGTCACTTGATCTGGATTTGAAATTGTACATAGCAGTACCCCCTAAGAAATGACAATGGTTGCAAACTTGAAAGACTTGAAAAGAACTGGAATTTACTTGGTTCACAACAAACAAAAAGGGAAATAAATAGGAAGGGATGAGATGACAATCTCTGTTGTAATGTAAATGACTACATATGCATAATATTCATGAGATTGAATGTGTTTATAGGTGATCTTGTGTATGTGCAAGTGAGCACGTGTCTCCTTGCAAGTATGAGCGGGTGTATGCGAGTGTGTGAACTGCCACACACCTTGCTGAACAATTTTGTGTACACAAATGTATCTTGTAAAAAAAGAATATAAAACATGATAGACTTAAGTATATGCTTGTAAATTAGTCATCTGTGAGTCAGGTAAAGTTTGCTTTAAGAGACGGCTTCAATGCTTGCCAGCAAATCTGTATTAGTCCGTTAAAGCTATACGGTCTGTGTTGTCATGCCTTTGTAAGATATCCACCTTAATTCTATGAAAAAAAAAAACCTTGCTATGAATTTTAATTGAGCCATTAAATATTGAGACCTCAAATAATGCGCGGATCCAGTTTTTTCTAACTGTTTCTTGTTGTTTGATGTGATTCTTCCGGCAGCTTGTTTTTTTGTGCTACAGTAATAGACATGAAGTAACGAATATTGTCAGTATTTTACTCATGAATAAGCACAAAATGGTATGAGGCAGTTTTACTTTTCCAAAAACTAAGAGAATAATAATGAGGTAATTATTTGAGTTTTGAAACACAAGTAGAAGTTAAAGACAAATATAAAAGATATTCTTGTGATTGAAGAGTTTTTCTTGGAAGAAAATGTAACCAAACTTGAAGAGGTAGTCACTTAGACTAACCTAACCTAACGCGCCTAGCTACTCAATGTTAACCTCAGAATAAACACAGCAGGTTAAATGAACATTAGTGTATGTAAAAACAGTATCACACTGGAAAGTTCCAGAAAATTACCCGTAGAATTAAAAATCTTGTAAAGTCGTGATAAGAGGATAATCTACGAGTGCAAAGAGCATCTTACAAGTCCATATCTGACACCTTCAATATCAAAATTTTCAAAGGCATAGTAAGAACAAAAGGCTTTTTCAGTTTGATTAACAAATAGAACTATTTTCTCCTTTTACTTGCACAAAAAAAAATACTGTAATGTCAACTTTGAAGTGGATGAACCCCTCTGCAAGAGTTGTTATCAAAGATACACGTTTCACATTTTCACAGAAAAGTTGTCTTTATTTCATAGTGCCATAATTGTTGAGAAGTGTGCAATACCGAATGTCCATAGTTATGTCTCAAACAGATGAAGGCTCACACCAAATACCTTCAGTCATATTCAATATATTAGAATATGACTGAAGTTAATTTATTTCAGTAACTTCATTTACTGAGTGAAACGCAATATAGAGATTAATTACAAAAACTGGCTGTTTTTAAGTCTTTATTTTCTGGTAGTTGCTTACAGGTAAAGAAAACATGACATTTAATTTCTTGGAAGGATGAGAATATTTCATCAGAGCAATAAAAGAAAATGCATATTTTTAGTACAGAACTGTGTTCTTCATGAATCGTATGTTTAATTCATGGTTAAAGGTTAATTTTCAAAGGGTTCTTATAATCTGGCAAACAAGCTTCATCAAAGACATGTTCTTATTTATTGAATATGACGGTAAATAAGGGCATGCACCTCTGACAGTCTGATCTTTGCCATGTGTATTCTTGTTCTAAATGTTTATCAAACTCATCAGATCAAAACATACACAGATCTACCAGTCAAAGTGGGCCACTTAGCCACAAAGTGTCAGTTTCTTTTTGCTATAAAATGCTACTTTTGCAATTTGAGCTATGATCCAAGCCATCAGTGTAGGTGTTGGGTGAGGTGGAGGTAGTTGAATAATTTCAGAAGAAAGAATTGGGCCAAATAGAGTTAGTTAACCAAGTAGTCAGGATGTGAACAGTAAAAAAAAAAAAGGGAGGAGTACAGAAAAAATAACAATTTCAGATGGAATAATTTTCCGCTGAGGAATAATAAAGAATATTTCTATTTTATTACATTCAAATTTTCCTCTGATTACAAAAGGTGCTGCACTTACTTACTTCTGCTGTCTGCTTTTTGCGATTCTGCCTTTATGAGGCATTTGTTACCGAGTTCACAATGAAATGTGAGTGTGTGCTTTGGCCACGCCGGGTTCAGAACACACTGCACATCATTCACAGCCTTTGTAGATATTGAGAGTGAAACTTGGGAGTACACACTAACGGCACAAAGATAATGTTATGTTGGAGTCTTTCATTGTGTTAGTTGCCTTGGTTACACATGAACTCAAGATTTCGTTTGTTTCATTTTTAAACACCACTGTATGGGGTCACACATTTTTGGAACATAATTGTAGGTCATAATTTGATCGTACGCAGACTAATCATGCGTACCTAAAGGGCGAGTGTTTTATATATACACTGATTTTGTGCATTTGAAATGAAAGCAAAATTAGAAATGGCAGAAGTCTAAAATGATATGAGTCATTTCACTTCACTGAAAGCTTTGCTCAAAAGCAACTTTTTGGTGTTGATTTAATCTTCCTTCAAAATCAGCCCATCTTTAGCTTTGCTCTCTTGAGTGGAGATGTGAAATTTAGAGCATTTTAAACAATGAATGTACAACAATGGATGTGGTATGTTTTTTTATTACTTTTGTATTAAACAAGGAATAAAAAAAGAAGCATATGTCAATCTAGTAAAAAATAAATAAACTGACTTTTGAGCATCTGTTGTTGAAATCCAAACTGGGATGTGTATCCCTTAGAGTCACATTCAATAAATACTGTACTATGGGTGTACTGTAAGTACACTAAACTTCAGCCTGTTCAGGCTGGGGTTTAGAATTACATTTCTTTGGAACAATAATTCCAAATTTTTGCAGAATTTCCCCATTTACATTTGTTTTTTATAGCGCATATCTAAAGAAAGAAAATGCAGTTTGGAAGCTAAGAGTCACACGATTGGCTGCCATTTGCAAAACAGCCAATCCTTGAGCACCATTCATAAACCCAAGAGCAGCGATGAGGAAAACATTTCCTTCTGCAGTAGCATCAAGATGGTTTTCAATGTACATGTTAATGCATATTGTTTGGTGTTTGAACTATTAAAATGGATAGTTATGAAGGCGTCTTTAGAGGAGGTCTCATGTATTTATGGATTTCAGATATTTGCGAATGGTTGTGGTTCACAAATTTGGTCCACTGCACCTTTTGAAAACAACAATCTTCATGCAGGTGCTAAACACACATTTTATTAAGTGAACATTTCCAAGTTATTGGTTTGATGTAATATTCTAAAATTGAGCAGAGCAGGTTGTTTTTTTTCTTTAAAATAAAAATAAAAGACATATAGGCTTGAAAATAGTCTATGTATTCAGTCTATTCGATATTCTTCACTCATGGAAATAATTAAACATTTCAATAACATTTTTTATTTATTGAATATGACTGTCCATTAATTTAAACCGAATAAAATGTTTAGTTATTTAAATCTAATTGGAAACAATTTGCAATGAGCTACTACTTTCTATCTTTTTTATTCATTCATCTTTCTTCATTCATCCTTCTATGCAAGTCATTCTCCCATCCATGTAAAATGTAAAGTCTCAAAGCGTCTCATACAGCCTCAACCCCTCAAGCTACTATGCTACCTGAGGCTTTTTTTTTTATCCCCAATGCTTTACCCACTATTCATTTATGAAAATACGTGAGCCCTTAAAGAGAAAACCTCCAGCACACATTACAGTGCAAGGGTTGATGTTTACAGCAACAGGACATGACAGAATGTCTCAGTACTTGTGAGACACAAAGAGCCGTGACACCTAGCTGGTAACTCTCCAAAGCCTCTCTGGACTGTGTCATCTCAAAGTCTCCTCAGCATATGTTCAGTCCCCAGTCTCCTTACGGAGTCTGCTGTGACCTGCTCTGTTAGTTTTCCATGGTAATTGGCTAATAATAAGACAGTGACGGTCCAAAGAATCTCTGCACTGTCAAAACACATACCCAGCAACAACAATCTGCATTTCCAGTAATTACTGCATATTTTAACAAAAAAGAAAATATGATTGTACCAGCAGGCTGACACATACAAGCACAATACAAACGCCTTACCAATATGCTAACAAGCCCAACTCGTTGTACGCCTGCTTGGTTCTCAAGGTGTCATCTGTTCAAGTGTCAAGAGAACATATAGAGATCGTCAAATAGTACACTCATTTTAAATTGTAATTAAACTGGCCATCAGGTACCCAGAGGCTGTTTAGTCAACAGCAGGGTACTAATTACTATAAGATGACCTTTGGAATAATATCTGGTGAATTATTCATAGTTGAGAAAATTGCTTCAGAGATATGCCAACGACATCCAAGGGACGGACAACTGTGTACTCTTAGAAATGTTTTAGGCAGGCCGTGAAAATGAGGTCATTTCTGAAATAGCTGTTTTTTTGAAGGAGACAGTCTGATGCCCTGCACAGAGGCGTGGAAACAAAAATATGGAGCTCTTCCTTATGAAGGAATGTAAGGGATTAAATAAGTAGGCTGGTTCATTACAATCAACATATAAGTCTTCAGTTTACAAATTTAAATTCTTACTGACTGAAAACCGCTGCCATGTGTGGCCATTGTATTGCGCATTAAAGTGCAAGTTCAGTGTTCACAATCTAAAGTCATCACTCTGCAATCTTTAGATTCTTTCTGGCCTGACTTGTGCTTGCTTTTTAAACATTTTTCTCAATTTCTGTCATGGAAGCTATTTTGTGCCACAATCCCAAACACAATAGAAAAGCAAAAGTTGAAAAAACAAATTATGATGTATGCCTTTTAAATATAAAAGTAATCCTCATCAGTTTCTCACTTGTCTAAATTTTTCTCAAATAAAGCATGAATATCTTTCTAATAGCAATTCAGTAAAACATCACTTATTATAAATAGACATATTTTTCAATATTTCTTTTGCAACAGCTTAAAATCCACCCCCAACAATGTTGGTTTAAACTTACTTATAGTTTTGCTATTTTTGTTTTAAAGTAAGTCACAAATTAATTTGAATCAGATATGGCAGGTTAATAAATTAAAAACAACTGCCTAGAGGAAAAAATATTGCAAATTACTATTTGTTTATGATGATGCGCAACAAACGGTAAGTTTGTAGTTTAATTGGAAGAAATTTATTGTTCCATAAAAACAGTGGCGATAATAACTGACACCAAGAGATAGGGGGAAATGAGAGAGCAAGCTGTGATAAAATATTCCAACAAATTTATCTGCCTGAACTGACTTTCACAACCAGCAGCAGCAGCACCGGCTCCCTGAGGCTTCAGGCTGCATTTCTGTGGGGTTTTCCGCACCGAGAGGGCAGCAATCCTAAAGAGTTTATTTCCTGTCTGCTCAACCTAGAGGGACACTTTTCGGAAATTACTCCTGAGACCTTCAACAAAACTCTTCTTCATATTGCTGTGTGACATAAATACATAAAAAGTCATAAAACTAGTTCTCAAAGCTTGATCAATGTGTGTTGCCTGGTGAGTGATCGTGGAATGTGGTTGTCTGAAACACTTTGGTGAACCAAAATCAAAGGAACGGTGGAAGAATAAAAGAGATACTTGTGTTTTTATATATATTCTACATGTCCTGCTTAAGGTTCAGAGTTTTTCTTTTTTTTTTCAAGGAAGTAACATATTGAGTGAGGCAACATACTGTGATAAAACAGTTGAAACATTCATGACCTTTTAAACGCTTATCGTGGCAGGTGATGTGTTGAAATTACATGCCAGCACCACAGAAATTATGCCAATGAAAAGTCAATTAGCAGTTTTTTTGAGGTGGAGACGTGTCCTTATGTCGTGTCAGGCCAGCCTGAAGGAGTGACTTTCATCGTGGAAAGTCTAGTTTGACCCCATGTCGGCCCACTAAGCTGTTTTAATCTTTGGGAGCGTTTCAGACTAACATTAAAGAAAAAGGTCGCTCTAGTGTTTTTTGTGGTTGTGCACATATTTTTCTTGTTAAAAATAGAAAACAAAAGCATTACAAGAAACATTTTAGGCAAGCATTGGTTGAAAAAAAAAAGAATGAACATGTGAGCTTTAAATTGTATTGTCTTTGTAGCTGCTCATCAATGTAAATGTTTACAGTGGAGTTAAAATCATGTTAATTAAGATGTATTTTGCAAGAGGTATATATTTCTTAACTGCATTTAAAACGTGTATTTCTGGAAGGAGTTTAGACATGTCTAAGTGTAAGATTAAAATGATCACTGAATAATTCTTTTGATTTTGGGAGCTTAAATAATAATAATTAAATGATTGTGTCCAATTTGTACACATTTTCTTCACCTTTTTTGTGTTTCTTCACCTGCTTTAGCTCATCAGGAACAAATACAACGTAACTCCTTATGAGGAATGTCTTATTTTCCAGAATAAAGATAAAGGTAGGTCTCCATGCCTCACTTGGAAATCACTGGTTCAGCTCTGCTTGTGGGGCTAAAATGTTAATGGTTTTCCACCTGGCAAAAAAAAAAAAAAAGTTGATACATGTATAACACTGGCATGCCTGATAGGTAATGAAAAGGAACAGAGCTCATACCCTGCCCTTTTCGCAGTTCGGAAGTAGATCAGTGAAAGTGCTTTAGCTGCGAGTTCTTTGAGACAGTATCACGGGGCAGCCACAGTGCCTGACAAGCCTGTTCATGTTCAGCACACATGCAGCTTTCCTGCAGTTCAGGCAGGTCCCTGAAGCTCTTCCTCCATGGAGTTTATTGTCAGAGTCTATCCGATGATAGGATGCCTCTCCCTGCTCTTTGAAATCCGGAAGATCAAACGAAACAACAATGTTGAAGCAGACTGTGTTATGTTTGTTCTTTGAATATCTAATAAAGTGCTATGGTTAGAGGTCTTATTTGTTGTTTCGTTGTTGTAAGATTGCTAAATTAATGATAAAGTGGTGATAAATTAAGCAAATATCTGTCTGTCTGTCTGTCTGTCTGTCTGTCTGTCTGTCTGTCTGTCTGTCTGTCTGTCTGTCTAAAACTTTACAGACAGTTCTGTCAAAATGCTATTTTTCGCAACATAAAAAATGAGACCATAATATTTAATTTAACTTTATCATTTATTATTTAACAGAAAACAAACAAATATATTGAAGTAAACAAAAAAGTTCTCAGAATCTGTCAGACTGAAATAACCTTTCTTCCTCACATGCTTCTTCCTGTGACGCCACACTTTTTCTATCAAATTAAATCTTGGCTCTGGCCAGACATTCCCAAAATGTAATTATCGTTCTGTTGAAGTCATTTGTTTCCTAATTTTGGAACCTGTATAGTGTCAGTGTAATGGCAAAAAACAAAATTCCACTTTAATTTCAGCTTTTTAGAAGACACTTGAAGATATTGGAGAAAACTAAACTGTTTATGATTTCATCAGCCTCAGCAAAAATCCCAGTTCTGTCTTAAGAAAAGTTACCCCAGAGCACAATGCTGCCACCACTGTGTGCAATCATGGGTATGGTGCTCTTTTGCACCAAAAGTACCTACTTACCCACCTACCTGCCTATGTACCTACCTATTTCCCTAGAATAAAAATAAATCAACAGTTTTATGAACATAGAAATGTTGCTGTGAACTTGCAAAGAATGAATGGGGGGCCCAATCTAAGGTGAGGGCAATATATCTTACGGTGAAATGTCACTAATTTGGTTAATCTTTACAAAGCAGTGCTATTCTTGGAATTCAACCTTTACTTTCAAGAACATCTTTTGCACAATGGCAACAGAAACCATGGTGGGCTGAAAAGAGAGAAGCAACAAGGAAAATCAATATAGCAATTATGTGTGCAGATAATGGACATCAAGGTGTTATTTGGAGAAACAGCAAAGAAAAGGTGACGTAAAGCCAATTCAAATAGCAGTAACATTTCACTGGCTCAGATCTGGTGCTCCTGGCATAGATTTAGTGTCATCGGTCTCTGAAAAAGAACATACAAGGTTTTTTTTTTTCTTTTTTTAGGATGTTGTTTTTCCAGCTTTACCACAGATGAATTAGCATTGTTTCACACCATCTAATCACTGAGCTCTTCTTTATGCTTGCACACAATGGCCTCAGTTAAAACTCAGATCACTATTACGTTTCATTGGCTGCAATAACAAACACCGCAATTACTTAATTGAGAATTCATACAAAAGTCACACACACACACACACACGCACACACGCAAACACGTATTCAGCCTTCCTTTTTACCTTCTCAGAAAGGGTCACCTCTAGCTCTGTGGAGCTTTGCAGGTGGGTCATAGATCTGGATGTGATAACTGGAGGGAGTTTAGAGAGCAGACATTTGACAAGCATGACAACGCTCTGACAGCCCTCATTGCGCCATGATTAATGACTGACATCCCCGTCGCCTGTCTCATTCAGAATGCAAATGCACTGCTGTGAAAAAATGACCCTAATGCGACTTGTAACTGGATGCGGAAAGTAGCACATGAAGCAAGAATGTCAGTGGTCTCCTGGCTGCTTAAACCGGGCTGTATTGCAGGATAAACTACAAAGATGATGAGCAAGATGTTAAGAGTGAAAAACTCTTAACGGATCATTTTTCATTTCCAGAAACACATTCATGTTTGGCAGTTTGTTCAGGAACGTGTCAATAAAAGTTAGAACATTTTTATAATCAGTCTCTTGTATAAAGTAATTGCTATTTGGCTGCTTTTGTTAAAAAAAACTTTTTTTTTTTCCCCCAACGATGAAGTGTTGGATGTCATGTTATAATCAAAAAATAAATAAATAAAACAAGATGGAAAAAGGCAACCTTGTCAGCCCAGGTACTTGGCTGACAAAGTTCTTTGTCAACCATGTTGTTTTTTACACGCTGTTTAATAAATATTGGTTAATTAATTTACACATATTTGTGTAGATGTAATAAAGCATGTTGTATTTGTTTTCCACATAATGTTACAAACAGTATAGTGTGACACTTAAAAAATAGTTAAATATCTCAGAAACCTTTTAAGTCATTAATATCATTTTTAAAAAATCCAAAAAGAGTGAAATAAATTATTTAAACCGCTACATCATAAAGTCTTAGGTGTTAGATACATTTGTTAATAACTCACAACTGTAAGCGAATTACCGGATATGTAACCTTCTGAATGACTGAGAGAGCGAGTCAGTGATTAATACTGACAGTAAAGTGAGCCTTCTTCTGTGTGAGAGAGATGGAGAGAGTGTGAGTGACTGAGCTCGCCGACTTAGCTGCCATCACTGACAAGTCCCACTCAAAGTCAAAGTTCTCTTAGTAGATCTGACAACATGCAGGTTGACTCTGGCATCATCCTTTATTTTCTCTCTCTCTGTGTTTCTCTCTCTTTCTTAACACAGAAAGAGAGAGAAATGAGACTGGTGCCAATCTCATGATATTTCATGAGTGGTTGTCTGAACTGCATGAACAAAAGTTCATAAGTAAAGCTAAATTAAATGTGAGATTCATCAAACGTTATTTGAATGATTTGCATTAAAATTAAGCTTCACACAGAGGAACCCTAGTAACTGTTCTTGTATGAGTTTAGATCACAAGATTCATTTATTTGTCCATTGTTTATTTCACACATGAAATTCTGAAAAATAAAACACACATACAAGCTTATTGTATGTGTGCTTATTTTTTTCTACCAGCCTAATACCTCCAGTCAGGGTAGCGGGTGACTGGAGCCTAAATCTAGCAGTCAATTGGTGAATGATTTAGAACAGGATTGCCAGTTTATTACACCAGGGCCCACACAAAATATGGAAACTAAAATATTCTGGAAAAACTAGATTAAAATTAATACAGGTTTTTTTTTTCTTTTGTTTGTTTTTCTCATCACATGAGAATAAGAGTTATGGATGAATTAGTGATGTTAGAATTAGTGATGTGTGGCAGGAAACTAACAATATAAGTTACTCTAAATACACCACACCATGTTAAAACATGGTGGTAGCAGTATCATTCTGTGGGAATCCTTGTCTGCTGTAGGGTCCAGGAAGCTGATTCATGGGAAGGTAGATGGAGCAAAAATATGAAGCATCCCTGAAGAAAAATCTATTACAAGCCAGCTCATGTATTAGAAGAGGCATATTGTCAGTGTGTTTATGCCGATAAAACCCCCCATAAAATTGACAAAAACTTGTAGCTGTAACATGACAGAATTATGAAAAGTTCAATAGTTAATTTTACTTTTGCAGGGAACTGTACACCACATTTTAAGAGATTTTAAGATGTGGCTGGAACCGCATGAAAAAATCATTAACACAAAAGTATTAGCATTTTTGGATAGACTTGTCATTGAGTAGGTGCTCTTGGTGTTCTTTTGCAACAGCTGGCATCACAATTTCATGAATATGCATAACTGTGAGTATAATATTTGTCATTGAGAGTTTTGACAGGAACTGCAAGTTCATTTCTCAGGGGCATCGCGTTCCAGAAGCAGTAGCTCTGGTCGACATATGAACGTGAAAATAAAATCTAGCTCCTAAAAAAAACAAAACATTTTGTTACTAGAACAGCTGAATATATTTTCAAAATTCTTCACGCCCATATCACTGTGTCGGTTTGTCACACTATGGTGTTGCTATGTGCCTGGCCTTGATGAATTGCCATGCAGCTATTCAATAGTCCCACGCACAGCAACACATCATATGAACAAATGCCTTCATGAACTCTTTGAATTGTACATTTAACGCAACATAAAAAAAGCCAGGTTTGAAAGACATGAATTTTGACATACATGAAAACGGCTTTTCTCACCAAATATTATTTGGTTTTAAGAAATTAAAGCCGACACTGATATATTCTGAATCCGTCAATGAGTCAGTTTGTTAAATTTTCAGAAGAATGCCATTGCTAGATTTTCAAAACACTTATGAATTGGAGCAATTACTGACACAGACCAATCTACAAAGGCAAGAAAAGAAGAAAAAAAAAAATCATTGCAACCTTCAGTCGTGATCTCGCTTTGATTGTCTCTTTTGCAATTACCGAACAAACTGTAAAACCCACAGCAAGGGGTGGGGGTGCAGGGGAAAAATTGTCACATGGAGACCCCGGCAATGCTCTTGAGGGGAGAAGGGGAGAACACCGTGACACCCTTCGTCTAATGGGAATAAATTATTTAAAAAAGAGCAGGAAACAGAGCTGCATTTAAAGACAGTCGATTATGCCGAAGTACAAAAAGAAGAGAGGAGTGGTAATGAGCAAACTTGATATTCTCAATGTGTTATTGCTAAAATCAGGCAAAGCCGCATGTCTCTTGTGAAGCTCCTCATTATACTGATTGTATAATAGATATAATCAAGTCACAATGTCCAATTAAGTGTCCATAAGCATTCCTCTGCGGAAAAAAAACCACACTAATATGAAAAAGAGAATAAATGTACAGCTGACATTGTGGATGTGATTATGTGAAACAACGGGGCTGGTCCCTAATCAGAGACTTATTTGAGGATCCAAGGGTGTGTGGAATACGTAGCAGAGAGCTCTGACTTATATCGGGTATATGTTGGAGGCAGCAGGATGCGAACAAACCGTCCTTTCCAGGTAGTTTGAGTGATTGCCTAATCCCCTGTAGCTAGATGATTGCAGAGCAAGGTCAGTTGGAAGGCTCAGACTGATTGAGTGCTGTCTGTGGTCGGGGGCTTGCTTGAGTCTCTGATGCCATTAGATGGACAGCGGCTGAAGATTCACTCCGGAGTTTTTCAACAGTTGAGCTGAAAATGTCCAAACAGAATGACACTGGGGTGCCGCTAATCACTGGGTCATACAGATGGGGGAAAAAACAAACAAGAATGGCCTGGGCTGGGATTTCATTGAGATGAAAACAGGGGACACATTTATATGTGACGCCAGGATATAAAGGAACATGCTGCACGCATGTCTGTTTTTGATCTCCATCAAAAGAAAAATGTTTTTCATGTCTCCCTGTGCAGAATGTTTAGTTTTAAAAAATGTGATAAAAGTAATTCCTAAATTCTGTATAGTAATTCTTGATTTTTATTTCTATATTATATAACTACTTTTTGTGTAACTTTTAGCAAGTCAAATGCTGCTGTAGGTTTTGTCAAGTTCTACAAAGCTCAAAATCGGCATCGTTTTTCCCAACCTGCTCTGACTTTTACCTAAACTTCAATTTAGTTCAGTTTGTTTATACAGAGCATTTTGCAAAACAAGTCATTTCAGTTCATTTACACTTAATTGGTCCTACTTATCAAACAGTACATTAACTTCAGTTCATTATTCAAATTAACTTCTACCAAATGAAACCCAGCAGATTGCATCGAGTCACGAGCCTTTAGCAGTAGCGGACAATCACTTGCATTGATTGACTATCCAGCAATCCCTCACACCAAGCATGCATTTAGGGACAGTAAAGAATAATAATTCCCCTTCAACAGGAAGCGACCTCCAGCAGAACCTGGCTCAGTGCGAGCAGCCATCTGTCACAACCAACTGTGTGAGAAGTCAGAGTAAATACAGAAAAAACCCAGAGGAACTGATGTAGGTCTAGTTTGTACAACAATGAAAAGTAAAACATTAATAGCAGGAGAGCGAGATCGTTTAGTTGTTGGCAGGATTATTTCATCCAATGCTCCCCTCCAGGAAGGTATCACAGATAACACAGCGATTCATAAATTAGCAGAAGTATCTTCTCACAGCTAAACGGAGTCAGTGTAAGAACTGGGTAGATGTGTCCTAAAGTCAGGAGACATACCAACCGGCTATGCTTTGACGTCTTTTGACAAAAGTTGCAATGGAAAACACAAAAAGTCTGGCAGAATTAAGATAGATATTATTTCTGCTCATGTTCTGACTAGCATTATTACACTGGTCCGTCCATCACTATGTCACCAGAAATAGTGACGTAGTGATGGAAAAGCCTGATTTGTTTTAGCGTTTATTTTAGAGAGTCATGATGTGATTGTTCAGGTTTCAATTTTCTCCACGTTACAGTTACACTTATGAGGATTTATCTCCACCATAGGATTTGACAGTGTAAACAGTAGTCTGAGTCTAAACATGCAGAGAGTACGTTTAGAGAAATTTGTTATTGATTTTACATGATCTGCTGAAGTAAGATGTTTTGTGTTGACAGAGAAGACAAAGGAAAAAAAGACAAAAAGTATTTTCTTGCCTTGTAAACCTTATGGTCAGAAACAATATACGTGGTTGCCTAGATGGCCGAACTGTTTATCTTCTGGTTAACTGTCTTAGACATGGCATGAACTAGGTTGTGTGCTTCTCCCTTAGGTTTGAACTGATTTTTTCCCCTTAACATTTTCTCAGAAAAACCCCCTCTCTCTAGAGGTTAACTTCACCCATAGAGCATCAGCATACATGATCTTTCCTGCAAAAATGTACACAATATCTTTGATATTTGATCTGAACCCTACACATTATTATTTTTTCTCAGTTTAGAAAGAGACGGGCTTCAAGACTGTAGCTATACATCATGCATTGTCATCTGGATGTTGATGTGCATAGCTGCTTTTCTGGATGTTACTCAAAGGACTTTTATATCAAAACTGCCACTTAAAGTTACTTATTCTCTTTTTAAAAAAACAGAAAGTCCAAAGCCAGCATTTGTTTTTTAGGGTTTCTGGCTCTAAAATAGGATGGCATTTGTCTTTTTTATAAAAACCTCTCTTTTCTCAAGCTGTCTTGTGTTTTGCTTAAATAGTTAAGTGATATTATACATGAGACTACAATGGAATAAACTACCTTCTTACATGTACATTAAAATACCAAGGCAAAGCATTGTTCTGTGTATCAAACTCCTCTAGTCTGCAGCAGAAATCCTTTATGCGGACATCTCTGTGACAGCTCTTTGGCAACTTCTGCGCCTGTGCGCCACAAGCTCCCTAAGCTGACTGTTTGGATCAAGTGGGAAGAGGCAGCAATCCCAAAGAGAACAAAATAGCAGATCCCAGCAGCTTTCACAACCAATGCTATGAGATTTACGACAGAAAGAGGGAAGGATGTGAACGTATGAGAGCGTGTGTGTGTGTGTGTGTGTGTGTGTGTTTGAGCGAGAGAGTAAATGGAGGAGGGAAAGAGATGTACTTTAGAATCATCTGAAATGTCAGACAAATAAGATTCAGGAGAAGTATTATGTTTCCCTTAAGATGATGCTGTAAAGCTTAAGTATACTACAAACATGAAAATGCAAATGATTATCAAGCTCTACCATTTGTTTGAAAGTCCTTTGAAAAAGCAGCGTAAGGTTTTTTTTTCCCAGCGCACTTGTCAAGTTTAAGAATGAGGCAAAATAGTACACAAGCTTACACAAGAAACAAACCAAAAACATCTATCTCCTTAATATAAAATACAAGAAGTTGAAGAACTGCAATAATATTAAACTTACTCACTTTTTTTACTGTAGCTGCTTGAGTGCTTTACTTTCGCTACACTGACAGGATGAAATCCAGGACAATTTGGAAGAAAAAAAAAAGTGTCTGCAATAAATCTCACATGCATTTATTTTAACTGTTAAGATGGAGTACTTGGAGAAAACTGAGCTGTACAGGGTGAAAACACACAGGAAGCCAGCCCACACAGAAAAGCCCTCTAGCCAAAATTCCCACCACTGGCTGTGAGACAAGATGTCACAAGCAGACATTTGTTATTTATGAAATATGATGATTTTCCATTATTTAAAGTAGTGAGTTTTGCTTTTACAGAAGGCCCTCAGCTCTAAGAAAAAGCAAAAAAGCAAAACAATATTTCAAAGACTAAAATAATTAAATTTACAAAGTAAAGAAAGATATCATCGCAACAAATGGAAAGGAGAATAAAACTTGTGAAAAAAAGGAACCAATGTTTTAAGTAATTTTACTCTGGGTCAGTTTGCCCCTTTGCCCATCTCTACCCCCATTTCATAGTCATGTGCTATAATTTAGCCCCTTCCTACTTTTGATTCATACAAGTAAGTAAACCATTTCCTACCCATGCATTAAACCACAACATATGAGTTAAATTTTAAAGCATTTAAATAAATAAATAAATAATGGAAACAAATCATAGGTTATTCAAACCTCACATACAATCTATATTTGCATATTATTTTCAAAGGATTTTAGTATTACACTCTATTCTAAGCAGAACCATTTGGGGAGAAAATGCATAAGATTATGTGATTACCAAATAATTGTAGCCAATATACCAAATGTAATTATACTGGTCTATGACTAAATAGTACATTGAAATTATAAGTTATATTGTTATTTTTTTTATCAATATTTGTCAAAAATGCCCGTGGTGAGTACAAGCTGAGTCGTAGTGGGTCTGAAACATCCTGCTCAATTCTGTATCCAGCAGAGTAAAAACTACAAAGATGACAAAGGGTGAAATAGTCAGTAACCTTTTATTTGGTGCTCTAGAGTTTTTTTTCTTTTACAACTTTGTTGTCTTCAATCATATATTTTCACACTTCTATCCTCAAGACTATTTTTTATATTCTATTGGGTTGCATGAGGAAATGGTGACTGGTTTTAAGATTTGCGCCTTTTTGGGTCGTACCAACCACATGAAGCGGGTTTTATTCCCCTGGATGCACTCAAAGCGTATTCATAGAGTGCTATGCAGATCATTCTATAAAACCCAAAAGGCAGCTGGAGGTTAAGTGCCTTGCCCAGGACACATCAGCACATGGTGAGGGGAAGAAGGAAGTGAACCCACACTGTTGCGAGTGCAACACCACCATTCTTCTCCCCCGAGCCAAAGCCTCAACAACTTGATGTGCTTCGGATATGATATTAAATGATAGTTGTATAAATTATATACAATGTTTCTCCGTGTCTATTTCTTTATCATAAAGACAAAGAAATAGAAAAAAAAGCAATAAAGTGCAGACTTAAAATCAAAGCTAATTTGAACCCCTCTCCAGTTTCATATTCCATTATTCATCTCTTCTATTATTCATCTCTGTTTCCCTCCCTCTCATAATCCTCTAAACCGCATCCAGGTGTCCGCTCTCTGTTCTCATGCAACTGAGCTTTAAAGAAACTGGCAGAATTGGTTTCACTTGGCTGGCCGCTCTACATCATTTAATGTATTCCACTCTATTACCACTTTTGTCTGACACCTCATTCCTTTCTACCAATATATGAGGGGGTCATTCAATAACTGACACCTCTCTTCCATACCGTAGTCACATCTCTGTTGCTGTTTGAGCATGTGTCACAGCTGAGAGACCTGAATTTCGAAAGATAGATTTGCTGACAGAGACATCCCATCACTCGCTGTGTTGGGGCTAGCACAGGAAATGCTTCACTGTGAAGGTGCAGTAGCCTTGTCACTTTTATCTGAGGTAATTGATCACAGCAGACAACAGCTGATGTGTGCAAGTCAATTGCGGGGGGCAAAGGGATGCTGCTTATTCAGATAAAAGATCTCTTGTATTTCACCAGTCACTTTTATTGATGCGTTGCCGTCATGACTGACAGGAAACAAATTCTCAGATTCCTGAATTTTGGTCAAACCCGAGGATGTCTGATTAATTTTATGACATCTTTCTGACTGATTTCCCAATAAGGGCATACAATCCCTAACAAGATGCAATACACAAACTGGAGAGGCATTTAACTGTCATAGTGCAGGTGCAGAGGGAAAACCACTCTAGCTAAAAAAAATATATATAAAAAAAAAAGAAAAACAAGCGTACCCTGGGAGTTCTCAAATGCCGATTAGCATTCAAGGACTTTGTGATTCATTAGTGGCCCAGCAGACTGGTTAGATGGAAGCATCTGTTATCTGGTTCTAGTCCTTATGCCATCAATGTCAGAAATAATCACATACAACAGGTGGTTTTGTGTTACAGGTTCTACAGGTAACATGAAGCTTGCTGCAATACTTTCCATTATTTTGCATTGCTTATACTCAAGGTGATGACATTCTGAGGAAATTGGAAAGCTTTTCAAAGTACAGAAATACCTTGATTTAAATAGAAATCTTTTTTTCCTCACTCTTTGCTGGCTTGGAGTTTGGATTGCCGTTTACGAAAACGTGATCAATGGATTAGCGTAACATCTGGAAACAAGTAGCTGATAAATAATTGTTTAAAAAGTTGCATACAGTTCAGTTTACAACTTTCATAACCTTGAGGATGAATTCAGTTTATTAAGTTAATGAATAGAAATGTGGGTCATGGATCTTGAATCAACCTTGGAACTTTGATCTTTGTTAAAATGATTTGGCCAACAATTTTCATTTTTAACAACACAATAATCTGGCAGCAAGAGAAGTCATTTGTCATGCAGTATATCTTAGGGATTTGAGTCTAAGGTCCATGATTGTGTAGCCTGGTAAAACCAGCCCCTTGTCCTACGCTATTCGCTCCATACAGAGGGTGTGGGCTCTCGATTATTGAGAAACGATCAATTACAATCTGAGAATGTGACAAAGAAGCTGCAGCAGTTTATTGTCTGTCTATGTAATGTGACCAGCTCTGTCTGCTCTGTTCAGACACCCAGGTACAGCTCCCTGACGGTAGAAATTAATGTTTTAATGATCATGTAGTTGTAACTAAGAGAATAAATGTTGAAAGCAAATGTCAAGTTTTGATTGTAAGATCTGAAAAAACATAAAGAATCAAAAATAAGTTAATTCAGTCCATTTTTATTACACTTTCTTAGATTCTGAATTTTCTTCTTTGTTTGTTTCAGTTTCTTTTTTAAACATAATAGATCTGGCTCTTCTCTCAGCTCCTAAGTCACTTCTTGCGTTCAAATTAAAGCTCAGGTTCTGAAGAGGAGGGAAAAGCTTTCTGTACATTTCTTTTCCTGGAAAATTAGCTGGAATCACATTAAATCAAATCAAAAGATGCTAATTTACTCCTATCCAAGATGTGAGATGTTGAATTGTAGACTGCACCTTTGTTAAGTCAGATGTGTTTGGAAAGATTATAAGAGCGTTCACTTCTTAGATAATGTGTTTTGGAACATCATAGCTCTTTCAAGCAGGCAGTGCCAAGTTAGGGCAGAAAATTGAAGCTGACTTGCAGAAAAAAACATTTCTCACTGTCAAGATAGGAAAGTATAGGAAGAATACAAGAGGCTGCAGCATCAGGAATGTCATTAGTGAAGGAGCTGCAATACTGATGAAAAGTGGTTTGTTTCTTTACTGCACTTTGAGGCTGCAGAATGTACTTGGCACTGATTTTTATTAAATCTGATAAAGTATTAGAATAACTGAATATTGGTGAATATTGACAGTACTTCTCTTTCTGACCTTTCTCACTAAAATGAGAAATCAAACTCCTACACCAAAATAAATACATTCCTAGCTTATCTCGATCTGCTGATTGAGCTCAACTGATTTATTTGGAGAAGGACTGTTTGTAAAAGTTTTAACGTAAGTTCTTAATATCGTATTTACACTTAGCTCCCAAATTGTTATGCAATATTTAAGTCATGTTTTGTTCTCAAGAGACATGTTGACTGCTTCTGTCCATCTCTCACAATACTTTTATTAAAAACAATGACTTTGGCATTCATTTTTCTGTGATCACACATTGCAGTTTAACTTTAAGTTTTCAAGCCTATTTAGAAATATTTTTTTAAATAGCTTTGAGTGTTGGTATCTCGGGCTGCACAGTGGCGCAGTTGGTAGAGCTGTTGCCTTGCAGCAAGAAGGTTCTAGGTTCGATACCCGGCCCCAGTCTTTCTGCATGGAGTTTGCATGTTCTCCCTGTGCTTGCGTGGGTTTTCTCTGGGTACTCCAGTTTCCTCCCACAGTCCAAAAAAACATGACTGTCAGGTCTAAATTGCCTCTAGGTGTGAGTGTGTGTGTGCATGTGTTGCCCTGCGACAGACTGGCGACCTGTCCAGGGTGACCCCGCCTCTCGCCCGGAACGTTAGTTGGAGATCGGCACCAGCAACCCTCCCGACCCCACAGAGGGACAAGGGTGTCAAGAAAATGGATGGATGTTGGTATCTCTGACCTTTCTTGGTGGCCAATATGCATCTGACTCATCATAAAAATCTCATTTGATTCACTTGACCAACATTTATTGTTCAAATCTGCCTTTTTATGCACCTCATATTTTCAGCAACAGTCCTCGTAACGGGTAGCTGTTGTCAGTATGCCACTGTAGCGTGAAGTTTATTGAAAACAACCAGGGATTCTGAAAATGTATTTAGTTTTTGAGGTAAGCCTTTTATAATCAAAAGAAAAATATCAATATTTTTAATAAAACATAACAGCTAAGTAGGGCTATAATCATGGTTCTGCTGCAGACAAGCATGGCCATATGATCACAGTCATGTCCTGTTATAATAGCAGAAGAAACAAGCTGCACCTGTGTCATTGGTAAATAACCCACTCCTGATTATTAGCATCTCTGCTAATTTGCAACTCTGTCCTAATTTATTCTGCTCTGGGCAGATTGCTTTGGTTATTACAGAAATGAGATGTCGATCAATGCAATATTAGTATCTCATCCACACAACCAGCCACACCCTTTCCGCAGTGTGACCATGTAATAATTTTCTCTGCTTACTGCATCTGACTGTGTAGCTGCTTTAAGCTCTGATTCTTGTACCAGTATTCCAGGTACTATAGACAGCACACAACTGAGAAGTAATATTATGCCTAACAGGAAGAGTACCCAGCAATTACCATTTCAGACAGTTTATCCTTACTTTGTGCTTACTATTCAGAAAATGATGGGGGAAATTATGTTGGGATAAACCCTTCTGGGGTTCATAGATCTGCTTGGCATTAAAAAAATCTTTTTTAGAACTTAACATAGTTACCTGAAAATGTTTAGGTTGTTCATTCTCTTGTAATATGACACATTTTATTTTGTTTTGTTTGGAAAATGATTTACAAAGACTGCTCATCACCTTGGGAAAAATAATTTGGTTTCTTAGCTGATTTCTGATTACTCCGTGAAAAGTAACTTGGTAGTTTAAAACTGCAGTATATAACTTTTATCTTTTTTTTATTTTATTTTATTTTTTTACATATTTCTTGAACTATGTTGTGACAGTATGATATGAGGCAGATAATCTGTGAAAAAAAAATGAACTCCTGTACCTTCTCAACCAATCTTAGTCAGGAGGCGGGTCTTGGTCCTGCTTCTCGCCCCTTTGCTGTCTGTCTATCTGTCTGGAAGCTGCTAATCTGGAAACATCACAATACTTTTATTAAAAACAATGATTTTGCCATGCATTTTTCTGTGATCACACGTTGCAGTTTCCCCTAGTTTACCTTGAGGGACACAATGATGTTATCAGACCATTGCCAAAAAAGAGAAGTTAACAAAAGACATGTCTTTAGTCCATGGCTTTAGGGATGAGAAGATTTGTGAGAGATTCTACGTAGGTTCCGAATTAAAAAATAAATAATTTGTTGCATATCATATGTGTGAAAAGAGAGATGTAAATTCTAAAGAAAAATGTTCACATAATATGAAAATAAAAGACCACAAAACATTTTTTTTTAAAGTTACACGCTGCACCTTAAACAAACTACTTACTCCACACATTGGTTTTGTACAGGACTCCAGCTTTTGCTATTTGGGGAACCCAGGAGAAATAAACAGTCTTTTATCATATGTTTAGTTGCAGCAAATTTTGAATGCATGATTTTTCCTTCAGGGAACCACAGATGAGTGCACTCATGAAGAGTTTATGGTTTTTAAACGCTTGTCAATAGATGCAATTTTCATGACACGCGTTCAAGTCCAATTTGAATTTGTTTTGAAAGCAAAGACAAAGCGTATTTCTGTTTCTAATCACTGTATGCCGTTAGTGGAGCCCATAGCTTATGCTTCACGGATACCTGCTCATCAGTCATGATGCGCGCTATCAAAATTAAACATCTGGTGGTCCGCCCATCCAAGCTGGTTGCCAGATTCCTGAGGTTTCGCTTCATGTATCTTGCATCATGTATACAACACAGACACACCTTACCAGCTGATCATTTCATTTATTTATTTGTTTGTTATCCATTTTTTTATATATCTATCCATATGTCTTACAATACATGTTTACGTCTGTGCCATGTTGATACATATAATGACCCAATTATTGCTGTGATTTGATTTTCTTTATCACTGCTTTGATGCCAGCATTGTTTGTCACTTTTTCTGTCAATGAAAAGTGATATGTATATTTTTATAAATTTATAAATTTTTATAAACACCCCTTTATAAATAACTGCAAAATGGAAAATAATAACTGCTGTAAAGGTTATGATGGCATTGCAGAGGTTTAGAAAGAAGCAAATCTCTTTGCATTGTGTTTTTTTTTTTTTATTTGGAGTTTTGGGGTTGCCATATTTCAAGCAGAAAAATAAAATGACACTTTCCAAGGATGGACATTATGTTGCTCCGGTTGGGGTGGCAGCAACCACACAGCAAGTGATGCACTAATGATGGACTCTTACAAAGATCTGCAATGTTGACGACACAAAGAGCCTTTTATGTCCGCCTAACAAACATCTAAAGACGCAAATGTTACACAACTTTTTGACAAACTAAGAATTTCTGATAAATATCAACAAGAGGGCATTTAAAGAGCCAATGTGGAAGTGTCCAAAGAGTCACTTGGTTGCAGCTTGTAGTCATAAAATAATTTTATAAAAAAAAACAATGAAAAGATTCAAATTTCTGTTTATAAGCCCTGCAAGGTTGTGATGGCTCTGGTATTTATCCTATGCCAGCTGAGAGGGAGAAGTACAGAAGTTAAAGTACCTAATTAAAGAAGTTAAAGATTAAACCCCAAACATGGATCTGACTTAAAAACACTACTTATAATTTGGAGTAGTATAGGGATTTCTTTCCCCTCTTCTCTCGGCGCCATTTAAATTACTGTCAAATAAAGTCTATTAGTGCAAAGAATTCTTAAAAAAATAAAAATAAAAAAAAGTCCATCACTGGGGACGTTTTATTCAGATATGATATTAAAGCCTATTTATTGCAACAGTGAATTATTCTTCCACCACCAATTTGTGGCTGTGCATACACACAAATATAAAGATCTACACCTATTTACACTTTCGGTAGTCTATTCAATTTGCTGACTTGAATTATCTCTATCTCACAGGTGATGCTGTGTAATTCCATCCATCTGTCAATCCTTCCATCTCCTGTCCAGCATCAATCTTGAACAATAAAAGTTTCCACATACTCGAGTGTATTTCACTTCGCGGAGGTCCGTGCATACTGGATGAGGACTCAAAGCGAAACACTAGCTCGTCAAACTTGTCAGTATGCTATGTGAGGATTGTGGTAAATGAAGGAATTTGTGAAGATGTATGCAATTGGTACGCTCAACTCTGAAATTTTAACTGTCTGTGGACAAAAATGTGGGAGCCGTTAGGTTGAACGCCACCTCAAAAGGTGATGCCTACCACTGTTTCTCTCCATTTCCTATCTTTTGGTATATCATTCATTAAGTGGTTATAATACTCCACTGAGAAATTGGATACTTGGTCAAACATGATGCATCAGAATACTTCAAATCTGAAAGCAGTGTTTAGTGTGCCTTTAAAAAAGTTTGTCAGGGAATTTGTAAGCACATATTCTACCCCTTAGTGTGGGGTTGTGTGCCCTTGAGAGGTTCTTCTTCTTTTCCCTGACCCTGGATTTACACTGCATGTGTCCGTTCATGATCACCATAATTTGTATAGCGTGCTGCTGCAAACTCCTGAAGTCCTTCAAGAAGCATGCATGGGAAATGAGAGCTCGCACAATAAGGCCAGTAACAAAAAGGATGAGTTCACAACTTCCAAAATTAATAATCTATAGTTGTATTGTCTTCTCACTTCGTCTCCTTTGACTACTATGACTTAAGCGAGAGAACTTGACTAATAGGTTTCAAAATTTAGTCAGATGCAGCAGAGAAGCTACATTGAGCGAGCTTATCAATATTTGGTGCTTGATTATATATATACACTGAAACTTGGTGTAGTACAAATGCAAAGAAATACAGAAGACTTTAATTTTTTTTTTACAAAAAATAAAAATGAGGCATTTAGATTTTTTTGGTTTTGATGGGGAAATAAGACTATGCACATAAATGCACTGAGAACCTTATTTCCATAAGGCACATTAAAGGCTATAGGGCAAAATCTGATTTCTCACTTTTAAATTGCTGCGGACACAATAGCAATTTCATGGTTGTTCAAGCTGAGACGGCGTGAGAGATCTCTCAGGCTGGTCGACCTTTATCTCAGCAAACATCACAATCCCTATACAAAAAAGCAGAAAATGAGCTATTGATTTTCCTTTTTTCTTCCCCACCCACCTCCCACTCAGCCCCCTCACTTTCTTATCTCCCTACGGTATTGTCATTCTTTTGTCTAAATGAAGGTCAGCATTGGTTTCCTTGACACTGGCAAAGAGATTGACTAGAAATATAGCAATCTATGTTTTTGAAAGACAAGAGTTTGGCAAAAGGTTGTTTTTTGTCATTGGGGATTAATAGACTCCTTTTTTTTCCCCAAGTGCCATTGCTTTCAGTTTGCAAAATCTACAGACACCGTCTGGCCAATATGAGCTCCAGACAGAGGGAAAAGACATAAACACACTTAATAACGAATTTCATTAATAAAGTAGATTAAAATGGTAAAGGTTTCTGCAACCCTAAGGGTATGTCTCAGACCTAATCAAATTATGCTCAACAGAAGGTTTGAAATATTAGACAAACACACTTCCTGTCTCTTGCGATCTGAAGAAGGTTTCATGTTTGTAATCAATGACGTTACCCAGACTAAAGCTCCATCCATTTTGTTAGACCTCAGTGTAAGGGAAATTTGAAAAAGGGTTTTCAAAATGTTTCCCCAAATTGACAGGGGCAATGTATGCCACAGTATTAGGAGGAGCTACTGTAAGGTCTGATGTTATATTAGGAGTATGTATTGCTAAAAATGCACCAAGGTATTGAGGGAGCTCCTTCAGAAGTTAAAAATCAAATGTGACATTTCAGAAAAAAGTAGGACCAAGTCATCAGATGATAAACAGGAAAAAAGAAGAAAAACATCTATTTCTGAAAAAAATTGTGATTTGTTTTGTAAATATAAACAAAACACCACATACTGTAAATAGCAGTTTTTAAAGCTTTATAATGAGAAACTTTGCATTCTAATTCAGCTTCATTACAGAGTAATTTGAGCCAGCAGCGCATTTAATTTTGGTGATGACGCACAGCGGATTAACATACCGTCTTTGAATGACTGTTCACACCACTATGGTTGTGGATTTTGTCCAATAAGCTGGCTTGAGTATGGCTAGCTAAGCTAATATTTCCTGGTTGGGTTTATGTTTATAAACAAATATGGACAAGCTGAACGTGTTGGTCATAAACTGAAGTGTGGCTGTTGCAACTTGTCTCTACAGCAATTTCTGCGCCATTGCCAGCGCTGATTACACTTATGGTGGAGATGGAATGCAATATATCAGAAGATACCACCACCACCTTAATAGATATAGTAAAATGGAGAAACTCTTTAACTTTGACAGGAAATGCTATGAGGAAAAGAAAAAAGTTCTTCACCTGACACAGTCGTGCAAACTTTGCGGATGGATTCTTTCGCAGCACAAAGAGAGTGGAAGGACATGAGAATAACTGGGCCTCTTGAAGCTAACTGGTCCGTACTCTGGAGATGACAACTACCAGAAAGACACCAATGAAAACAACCCAGGACTACAATATGAGGCACTGAGGTCTACAGTCCTAAATTTCAGTTTTCATCTTGGGGTGAGTATCACAACTTTTATTGTTTTTAGAACACATGATACATAGCACTAAAGAATGTTTTGTGAAATCTATTCAAGACTTGCAGTGTAATATAATGTATTTTATAGGCCTTATTGTCCTAATTATTTGCATAGGCCGAACTGGCTGCCATATCCTGCTTCTGCCTCATGAATTCATGGTCGATGTGGAGCTGTAGCTCCCAAATGTACTAAAGTTTAGATATTATGCTCGAGTCCAAATTGATTTAAAAAAAAATCTCTTATTCAAAATTACAACATAATATCCCATTCTGAAGCTGCAGAAGCTTGGACCATGGTCAGTTCTGGAAAGTTCTTAATTTCACAATTTTACTGCAATGAAACTTTTAGCTTTTGCTTTATTGAGATATATGATTATTCAACAGCTAGATCAGAGATCTGCAACCTGGAGCTCCAGAGCTAGTAGTTCTCCGACCACATGGTGGTCATTCTGGTATTTATATATTAGTGCAGCGCTTGTTAATGTAATCACTTGTTATTGCAATCCACAGTCTGAAAGTATTTTGCTTCTTTCTTTTACAGAATTCACAAAGCCACATGATGAGAATGATGTAAGACTGCGTTTAAAAAAACAGCTGTTTCTCTTGAAATCTATAATCATCTAATTTGCTTTCTTCATATTCAAGAAAGGTATTTTCCAGGCATATAGTGCCATTTTAAAGCACAATCAAGTAAATATGTCACCTTCAATTGTCATAAAAATGGTGTCCATGTCCAAATTAACTTAAAAGAAATTGGACACTTCATTGGTAGGTCACTTTCTTTATCATCTCAGTAGCTCTGAAATGCAATGTAAGCCATTCTAAACATTAAACCAAAGGGGAGCATAATGGAAAGAAAATGGGTCCAAGAATTGATCCCTGAGGGCCACCACAAGAGAAATTAGTTTTTAAAGATAAAACATCAGTCAGTCTGACTGTAAAATGTTGCAATACTCTGTCTTTAATCCCAAGCAGCAATGAGGTAAATGTATATTTACCTGGAGTTAGTTTCTAATCACTGCACCTTGAGATCAAAAACATTTCATCTGTCAAAAGCTTTAATTCTTCTTTAGTATGCTTTCTAAATTTTGATATTTAAGTTATAGGGGAGGGGGGGACTATATAAGCATATGGTTTTCACCTAACATGGCAACTAATTTATTGACTTTTTCATTTGACTAAGATAATTTTGTTGTCATTGAGTTGACAAGTAAAGACTCCTGCTGTGTTGTTGCACTGGGCCCATCAAAAATGATCAAAAGCTTCCTTAAAACTACAATGACATCAATGCATTTGACTTATCATGTCTCTCATCTCACTTCATCACATTCCCATGAAGAGCATATTTTCTTAACAAATGAAAGTAAATGTTCTGCTAAGAATCCATTTTTCTCCTTTTTTGACAATTCTTAACACTTGCTTGAGGTTTGCTGGGCAGGTCATTTCCCCTGCTTGCTTGGACAGCTGCTACAGTGAAAACCCCATCCTTTCCTAAAAGGGATTGGAGGACTACTTCTGTGCAGCTTCCTGTCAAATATTCCTTTGCTTTTGAGGCCCGCTTGTGACCTCATGCACAGCATTTACTGAGGCCATATGAATAATTTATCCTTTGAATTTATCCCAACCCTGACATTTCGATGTTTGATGCCCACAGGGTTTGGCTTTAACAATATAGATAGCCCTCCTTTCCTCTGTTCACCATCAGATAAAGTTTGAAAGCAAGGCTACTGCACTCAATATCAAAACCACGGGTATCTGAGATACTTTATGTTCCACACTCTGGATTTTTCTTTTCTATTAACTGGACTTGTTGTATCTTCACATGTACAATTGGATTGTATACAGGTTGCAGTTATTTCAGGTGAAAATACAGTTGTTGTTGTTTTGTTTTTTTTTGACAAAAAGGAGATAACATAGAAAACTCCACCAGAATACATGGAAGTAGAATATCAGTAAGAAATACAAATCCAGAAAAAAGTAAGTAATTTAAACATATGGAAATACACAATATCAGCTCTAAAAATAGCTATGTTTTTGTGACCACAGATAGAAGTTCATCAAAATAAATTAGCCGTCTATTACCACAAATTAGATATATAACCTATTTTTTTATTAATGACATTTTAACAGGAGATAAAGTTCGAAAAAGTCAACTTTTTATGTTGAATTCTGTAAATAAATTAAAGTTTTGATGTCATTCTGCTGCTTATTGCAAGTGTATTACAAGTACATCAAGATTCACTTGTAATACATTGAAAAAAAAGCGCATAAGTAGATTAATTAAAAATTTGTGATTGAAAACTGGTTTGGTTTTAATTGCTGGGCTGGCAGTTTAGCTCCTTTCTCAGCTCAATCCTATTAAAACATGCTGAAGGTTGCTTTGGCTGACCACACAAAAAGAAATGATTCACTTCTTTTATTGCAGCTGATATAAGAGTAAGTGAATTTGTGGCAAACTACGTTTTTTTTTTTTTTTCATTTATTAGTCAATGAGCCATCTATGACCCTAGATCTTACATTTATGAGCCTACCACACAGCCTTGGGCAAAGATTCTTTATTAGACTGAGTATATGCATTCAAATCTGCTAAACATCTCCGTTTCTTTCAGAGGCATGTGCTCAGGGAGCCTGCTCAGGTCTGCCTGCTTGTCGATACACACACACACACACGCACACACACACACACACACACACACACACACACAGGTAGTTGTAGGTCTGGAGAATTTCCAGCTCCTCACACTGAATGATGACATGTGTCAGTAGCTTCTCGGTCTGTCGGAAATCCACCACAAGCACCTTGATCTTGCTGACATTTAGCTGCAGATGGTTCTCCTCACTCCTACTATAACAAAATCATCAAAGAAGCACTGGAGGGTGCAAGATGCAGAGCTGAACCTGAAGTCAAAAGTGCAACAAGTAAATCATGAAGCAAAGTGACCCTAGTGGGTTTCTGTGGGTAGTATTTGGTTTTCTTGCTCATCGGTGCCACAACATGCCGACCTAAAAAGCCAATTAAAGAGCAAGAGATATATTCCGAGTGGACTGCAGGTCATTGTTTTGCGCAACACATGATTGACTAATATTTGAAATTTGAATATAGTATTATGTGTTTTGTTCATTTTAAGTCTAACATTGTGTCCAGGAATCAGATAAAGTGGTAATGGGAAGCCAGAATAAATGTTTTTAACATAAAGAGAACCAATGGATGGAATTATGTGAACACCTGCATAGTATTAATAAAACAAGCAAGACTAGTACATCTCAAAGAATGTATATATTACATAAAAGTGCAATTCTTTTTCCAGTCATCTCGGATATTGAAACCTAGATTCATAACACCTAGAGTAAAATATTTCATGCTTTTATTTATTTATTTATTTATTTATTTTTTTACCATTTTAATGATTATGGCTTGGAGTTAAGCCTCCCACAGCCTTAGAGAGCTGCACATTTTACAGACAGATGGCAGGCAGGCAGGGGGATTGTCCAGTCAGACCATCAGTTTTTCAAACTGCAAGAAAAAGAAAAATACTCCTAAAAGTGAACTGCACACAGAGTAAAAAACTCGTAGGGTCTAGATTACTCTGTCTCCTAAGCCTGCGGGAGGGTTACAGAAAATTAGAATATCACATGAGACCAATCAAAAATAGATGTTTTTCAGGCTTCTGAAAAGTATTCTATGTCCTTGATACTTGACTGGGCCCCCTCTTGCCTGAAATATTGCATCAGTGCACCGTGGCAAAGAGACGATCCGCCTGTGGGTCTGTGTCGGTGTAATGGAAGCCGATGGAACGACAGGTAGCTGCATATATAGCTACATGTCTTGTTGGTTCTGGTGTCTCTCAGCTTCCTTTGAGTACTACCCATAGATATTCTGTGGGGGTTCAGCTCAGGGGGGTTTGCTGGGTAATCAAGAACAGGAACACTACAGTCTTTGAACCAGTTTTTGGTACGTTTTGCAGTGTGGGCAGGTGCCAAATCCCACTGGAAAATAACATCAGCACCTCTATGCAGCTTGTCAGAAAAGGGAAATGTGACATGCTCTAGAATTTCCTAGAGCTTGTCGGTCACACTGGACTTCAAGCAACATGGATATCCTTGCCACTCTTCCAGATGCTGGGATCTTGAATTCCAGAACTTAATTCAATCTGAAAACAGAACTCTGGACTGTGGTGGTGTATTTCTGAGAGTCTAAGTTTCTATTTTTTGTTTTACAAATGATCTGCCTTTTGTCAATATAATCTGATAGTATTATCAATATACTGTCAGAGTATATTGATAATTTTAACAAATATGTAAACATTTTTTTTAATAAAAGCTACATGCTGCAGCTTTTCGTAAAATTGATATAGTGGTTCAGGTGAATGTTATTTTATGTCAGTGCTATGTACTTTTCTGCTGGGTTAGTCTAACCATTAGCCTCTGTTTTCAGGACAGACCAACCTCGGTAGTTCATTATGCATCGATTCTCAATCAGAAAAACATAATTTTTTCCTTTAAAATGAGAAATAATTTTCTACATAATTATGTGCATCTCTTTCAGTATGTTAAACATACTTTAGTTTGGAGAGTTTAGGAACAGAGTGTTACTACATCTCTGCAATATTTAGTTACGTAAATAGTCCATTAGGGCAATTACATTGGGGAAAAATACCATTTTGACACACTACCAATTCAAGTTGATTGTAAGCAAAGAGTTCCTGCACCACATATTAAGTTCACCTAACATGTATAAAATATACATGAAGACAACATGTATGATATAAAATTATCTGTCGATGCCTACACTACAGATTACACATAAAGTTATTATAATTTACACTAATTGCTTAATTTACAAATACGCATAACACGCGATGTGCATTTAAGCATTTACCCTTTATATGCGCCTCTCCTTTCTGTTTACACTATTTACTGTTTGATGGAAAACATAATGCATAAGTTTAGCTTTTTACACAGTGTAAATTCATTCAGCCTTTTCAATTTGCTCAGAAAAATAAAATGTTACTGACCATTATAGTATCAAGAAAACTTAAAAAAAGAAAAAAAAAACTTCAACATTATGTGCAACACCCTGAGCTGTTTATTTCTTTATGAACACAGTTGACCTCGCTCAATACTGAGAATACTTTTTTTTTATGAATAAAGGAATTTCATTACATAACTATCTATTCTGCAGCTCGAACAAAGATTACTTGAGTGAATAGTGTCTTTTAAACGTACAGATCCTTTAACTTTGGTGATACAATGGGATTAAGTTCCTTTAGCCTCAAGGATTTAACATGACTATTTATTGAGCAAACCACAACACGCTTAATTTTTTTTTTTCCTCATAGTTCTATCCCTAGTCAAAGCCCATATAAGTTTAGTTTTAAAAGACTTGAAGGGATTTCTTTTATTTCTCTACAAGGTACTTGATAAAAAAAGACAGGTCTTAGAAACTGTCCAGGCATTTTCTGATATCTGACTTTTTTTTTTTTCTCTGCCCCCAAGGACATCTCCCCCTGCTGTCAGGACCTGTCAAGCAGGAGCATCTCAAAGTAAAGAGGTGAAAGGACACCAATTAGAAAGCCATTCACGGCTAAGAGAGCCAGTGGCACAGCTTGCCACAGGAAGTGGGATGTCTGACTTCCTGCATGGGGTCACAGCTGTTTGTGGGGAGGTTACTGCTACAAGCCAATACATGGTACAGTTTAGCGTCTGATGAGGCAGGCCTCATTTGAATAGCAAGGAGCCATCTCAATGTCACCAATGAATTTACATGAACCGGGTTTTTTTCCAGGTGCGACGGGGATCAGAGTGGGGGACTTTGCCAGAATTAAGGGAGCATGGTAAAGTCAAAAGAGCGGGACCAGCTCTTTTCAGGTTGGCTAGCATTAACGCAAAGATCATTTTAGTGCATTGGAAACATTTGTAGATCTTATTCACCAAAGCTGCAGACATAGTAGACATTAGATCTAGAGTTATTCAAGTCCAAAAAGTCACCTTAAAATTTTAGCCAATACCCTTAGTCTTCATTTCATGTTGGCTTTACTTAAAACTTTAGTGTGTTTTTTTTTTGTTTGTTTGTTTTCTTCGTCCTTGTGTTGAAATGGAATAAATTACCACACATTTGCTGAAATAAAGGAAAGGGTTGAGGGACAAAGATGACAAAGAATGTAACAGCAATTTAAACGTTGCTACTTTCAACTATGGTTTTATTAGGTGGTAAAATTTTGGTAAAACAATGTGAAAAGCAATTTCATCCAGTGGAAAAAAAATCCCTCTGTAACCATGTAATTTTACTTGCCTTTGTTCATTATTCACTGATTCACTGATGAGCAGACCCGGCATTGTAGGTCAAAGTGATTGAGAGAACGGATCAGTGAAATAGTAAACCTGAATGTTTAGCCTCAATCTTCATGCAACTGACTTATCCAAATATTAGTCATAGCCCAAGATACATTTCTGTTGATCTTGATATTAAGTATTTATTTATTTATTTATCTGTTACTGATATGAGGTGTAAGAATTTGTGTTGCTCTGAAAACTTGTGTTGTGATCTTGCGAATGTGTTTTGTTTATTTGCATACGAGAATTGCAGTTTTTCCAGTGTTATTATTTAACAGTTATACAGAGTGGCTCAATTTCAGATATTTAATTTTCATTAGAGGTTATCATGAATGTAATCTGCTTTACTCTTGAAGTAAAAAACATCGTGGTATGTTAACAAATCATGTGGTGAATAAGGAATCTCTATTGTTTTGTTGTTTGCCAAATGCAGAGCCTCCAAACAGAAAGTTTCCTGCTATACCGAATTACGGCTTAAGAAACACTGACTGATTTAAACTATCAAACCATATATATATATATAAATTTATAAATATATAAATTAATTAATATCTGTTGTATTTTTTTTCCCCAGAAAAAACTGTAATTCCAATGCAATGCAAATGCTTTCTTTATGTGAGCATCTATTTTAAACATTAGATAGGTAATTAAGAGTTTCAAACCACCTTTGCTGGCACAGAGGAGATAAGTGTATCTTCACTTGAGGCGGTAAACAACTGGAAGCTTCATGCAGATGAGAGCATGTGATTGGCTCCTGCTATGAGCAGCTGTCTAAAATGCCCATATTTGGGTTCAACCCAATTACATCCTCTGATCCCCAGTCACTGGGCTGATGCAGTCACAACCATTAATCTCCCTGGCTGAGCACTGCGCCATGTGTTAACAGCCAAGAACCCCCCCAGCCCCCAACAAGGTTCAAAGTCGTGCCAATCATATTGACTTCTTTGACTCCGATGTTCCCTTGAGCTCATCAAGATTATGGACAAACCTCTGATGACTGTGAAAAACACATAATGCGCAGCACACAGGAAACGTTCCATTCAACCTTGTCAAGCTTGGACCAAGGTTTAGGACAGAATAATGGTATGTGTTTTCAGAGAGTTGCTCATGTGCATTGCTGGTAAAAACGAAGAGCAAAAAAATAAAAATAAAATCAAAAATTTAAAAAAAATGGAATTGGAAAAAAAAAAAAACACTTGTACGCATTTGGATCTGGGATGGAAAAGACAGAATATCCTGGAGCTGTGTCAAAAACCAATTCTAAGAAATCATTTTCAAAAGAGACAGTTGTAAACAGTAGACAGGTTTTTCTTTTGCAGCTGCCGATTTCAAAGAAAAGAAAGGCACCTTCAGCTCGGAGTTTGCTTCTGGCTCTCTGGACAAAGAAAAAGAATAAAAGAAACCATTATACTACGTAAATTTTCTAACAGTTTTGAAGGTGAAAAAAAAAAACCTTTTATTGAAGCTGCTGCCTCTCTGCTTCTTCAACATCAGATTGTTCTGACCACTGATTGACTTGTATAACAGTGATCCATGCTTATAACTGGGTGAATAGAGAGCAAGGCTAATTTAAAATTAGGGTGATGGTTTAATCAAGGCCCGAATTACATGGACCACGAGTTCCACTTTGGTGAGCCTTTTCTGTTCACAGAGATTAAGGGAGGAGTCGGGCTGTTCCCCATTGTTCCTCTGAGAAAAGAAACTCATTTGCTTTGAACGATAAATGTCTTTCGAGCATAAATCATGCCTCCTAATCCTTTTACCAATGACATGTAATACAAATTGTCTCTCACTTACAGATCAGACAAAAGAGACGATGAAGAGAATTTGTGGATATAGTTTGCGGCGTTATCCTTTTTCAACGATGGACGTTTACCAAAATCTGCAGGATTAAAGTATGTGTGCACATTACTGCTTTCTATGTGCAGCACCGACAATAAAACCACTATGCCAAACAGTTTCTTTCATAATGAGTGAAATATGGATGGCCCACTTAAACTGACTATTTTCTCAATAGGCCATATTTCTTCATCTTTTAACTTTGGCCTAGCTTGAGTCTATTACACACCTTTCTACCACAGTCTTCAAACACCATATGATTCATTTACCCATGGGAAGAAGGTTGACATTTAGCTTTGTGTTTGCCTGCGCTCCATTTTTATTCCCATGACAGGGGTGACTTTAGAAAACATGCAAGCATCTGAATATATAAAGGAAAACGGACATAAAAAGGGAATAAAAATGCCCCTGTGTTCATATTCTTTATTAGAAAGATTTATGAGATGTTTTATTTTTTTAATTTCCAGCGTTGTTTGGCATTTGTTGCTTGAAAACAGCTCCAACGGAACAGATGCATGCACAGGGTCTGGCAAACATGTCCACACCCCTTGATTTTTATTTATCACATTAAAACCGCAAATTTGAATGTTTCTTAAGTGATCGATCAGTGCAAAGTAATGCAAGATTGTGAAAAGGAAGTGAAAGGGTAGTTTTCCTTTTCTTTCTTCTAATAAATACTGTAAAAGAGTGTCATGCATTTATTAAAACCCACTTTGTTGAGCTATCCTCCTCTGCAATTACATCTGTAAATATTTTGACGAATATCTCCCCGGTTTGGAAATTAGACTGAGATGTTTGCCAGATATGCCAGTTGCATGTGTCATGTTTCAAGGGAGTTTTCTGACCCACATACAGCAGACAATGATAAAAGTTTAACAGAGGTTTTGAAATACAAAGTGGATGGTGAAGTCTGGGTCTAAAGAGTTTATTAAATGCAGGCAGGGGATATGCTGTGATGGGGCAACAAGTTCTCTAATGTTTTCTGAGTTATTAAATTACAAACAAATGTTGCTTGTGTGTTTTTCACTAATTTGGCAATTTATGAAGGGAATTGTTTGCAACATATTTCACATATTAGTTTCAGAGCAAAAGGGCTTGAATGCATGAGACACGATACCTATTTTAATGAGTAGAAACTGTTAAAAACCATGTAGCATATTCTTCAACATCACATTTATGATGCACGTTCTGTTAGTCTATCACATAAAATCCCAAATAAAGTCATGGTAGTTTATGGATGTATTGCGATGAAACATAAAGTGGTAGGCACTTTAGTAAAGTCGCTCTAAATAATGTTAACTATTCCTTCTTATTTAAGAGATAAACTGTTAATTAAAATGAAATTGCTTGCACTCGATTCTGTCTATTCTACTTTGCTAGAAATATTTCTGACTTTGCCACCCTGCCTGTTGCCTACATGTGTTTCCTAATCTGCACCTGCCCTCCTTTCAGAGAGTTTACATCTGCGTCCTCCATCCTGTGCTTCAGGACATGTTCTAGAAGATTACATATGAGGTCAGAAGCGGGGATATATATATATATTTTTTTTTTTTTTCTTTTTTTTCTTTTTTTTTTTTGCAGTCGGCACTTGCTGTCTGTAACATGGTGTGACCTTAGCGCTTATTCTAAAACAAACACTACAGGACACAGTGATTTTATTGACAGCCTTTCTCGGCGTGATGTCCTCTCTGTGGTTGAGAATAAAACACAAACAAATAAAGCCTGGGCGATGTGTGTTTTGTGTGTCAACAAAATCCCAGAGAATATCTGTACCTGTGGTCGCCTGTTTGTGGCTCTGTAAAATGAAAGGAGATTATGTGTGCGCGCGTGTGCGGTCAACACACAGTCCGTGTAATAGATTAAGATCAGCATGTGTTTGTGTGACTTTTATTTGGGTCTGCCTCTGGGTGCGCTTTTGTTAGTCCGTGAGGATCACATTGTTTTCAGAGTGCCCTGTGTGTGCCGACAACATCTGCTTTGAGCGGGTGATCCATCTCCTCTTAGCTGCCATATAACAAGTCATGAGGGATTTTACTCAGTGAATGCCCAGCACAGAGGACTCGATCATAAAATTTACTGTCTCACAAGGGCATTTTAGAGGTTGTGTTTTTTTTTTATTTTTTATTTTTTTTTATCTCCTGCTGCTGAGTGTTAATTCGAGTTTTTCTGTTCTGTAATTACTGGAGTTAAACAAACATACTTTTGTCTTGAGCAGAGACAGGTTTTGCATTTTCTGTTGTTACATTTTCATCCTATAAAAGCAGCTCTTTCAGTTGCTAATAAGATGAGCTGAGCAACAGAACATGGAATCCCCTGCTGTTTATTATCGTTAGTGTCATCTATAGTTGGTGTGCATTCCAGGATGTTTGTAGAGAACACAGGAACAGTGTCAGCAGTGCACACTGATAGCATAGCAGGAGTTAAAAGTAAGCTTTCATCCCTTCTTTGGACAGAAGACTGCTTTTAAATGCCCCTGGCTTTTTTCCAAGCTTCCAGCCTCAAGCCGGTGGGTCTAACAAGCATAATGCTTTGAGGATTGACTTGTGATTCAAACCAAATTTACAAACTGATTACTATGCAAACACTGAGTTGAGTCAAGGCACAAAACGCTCATGTTTTACTTTTTTTTTTACCAACAATCATCAGAGGGTCCAGAGAAGGAAGTAGCCAGGATTTGTTTTTATATTACTGTGTGAGCATCTATTTAATGGGGACCATATGAAACTTTGATGTAATTGATAAAAGAAGCTGTTCCCCTAATCCTAATGGCACAGTTCCTTATGATCCTTTATGCACAGACTTGCAGAGGATCAAAGAAGCGGAGTCTTGCCCAGGGCAATAAAACATGTATTAAAAATGAAGTTGAAGGATACATTAACCGGATATAAATCATGCAATTTCTTCAATTGATAACTTTAGCATTGCCTGCACTTCACAAGATGTTTTTAATCATTAACACGTATGATGCTCTAATCACAATTGAACCAATTGTTCTTTGCTATGATTAAACAGACAAAGTTTTGCATGGATGGAGTACAAGGCTTTTCTGTGTCTAATGAGTGACTTTTCAAAGTAGAACTAACCATGGATTTGGGGTTCATTACATTTTTAAATGTTTTCAGATGTATGTTACCACAGACAGTCAGACACTGCACTGTGCATCTTAATGTTTTTTTTTATACACTGGTGCAAAGGTTTTCTCATATACTCAATGTTGTAACTCAGCAACGGAGGAAGAAGGCAAGAGAAAGACTCAGAGACATTCTCCTACTTCTAACTTTTCTCATTATCATATATGCGCATTCTGAAACAACAGCAGAGTTGTTTTAACTTTAACAGATACAGAGTTGTTCAAGTAAAATATCGTTTTGTTCTTTTTGTTTTTAAGGGACTTAAAGTGACTATTTTAAAGCTTATTTATTTTAAGCTGAAGTAAAAATTACTGTCTCACTACCTCTTAATGATTTCCTCAATGATTCTCCAGCTCTATATTTTGTTTTTATTGTATGCATGTTATTGTAAACATGGATCTCATAAAATTGTCTCCTTTAGGTCATCTACAGGGATTGTATTCAGGTATTCAGTAGTGATGAACATACTGTCAAATGGTTAGGTGGAGCTATTTTTTTATTATTTTTTGCCTGCATTTGCATCATACACTGTCTGGCTGAGACATAAATTGTAAACGCATTTTATTTTCTTTATTTTCATGCTTTTGAAACAGAGCAGTTTTGCTTTACTACACATGGTTGCTCTGCTTATTTAATTTCGAAGCAGAAAAAAATAGTCTGCCAAGTTTTATAATCTATCCACGGGAAATATTTTCTGACGGTATTCCACTCATAAGGATCTGCTAATATCTTATTAGGAGGATAGGTTCTGTCTTCTCATTCTGGCAGCGCCTCACTTTGACAACTAAACTTGAAACGCATTGATTCCTCTGCCGCCACGAGCAGGGCTTAGGATAAAAAATGCTGCAAGTGATGAACAGTAAAAGATTTTGAGCTTTGCTGAAAACATTCAGGGTTTAAGCCCTGTAAGCCGGACCCTGGCACCGCCGATGCTGCGTCCACAAAAAAAAAAAAAGTAGCTTCTATTAAAACTAAAGTCGCTGTGGGGGTGAAAATAACAAAGTCACACAAAGGGACTGCTTTGCCGTTTTGTCTTGAGTAGAGTGATTCCTTCGGCTGACGAATAGAGTGAGACAACTCCTGGTAAAATAAGGTGCTGCTCCCTCACAGGTGATCTATAGTTTGTCAGCACCAATCAGCCCAGAATGGGAGAACAGTCCATTCATCTGCTCATGGCTTATTGAAGATGGTGGGCTGCTTTTGAATGCCTCAAGCTCAGAGCTCCTTCCAGAGACATTATTGGATAGAGCCTATTTATCTTCCGTTTTATCAGATTATAATGCACTTTTTGATTTATTCATCCATATGATCCACTTCTCTGTGAGAAATCCCACTATGCGGTGCTCTGAGGACAGAACTCGGCGTGAGAAGCAGTTGCAATTAATATGTCTCTCCAAATATTACAGCATAACAGTGGGTCTCTGCAAAGCTGATGAGAATTGCAACATCTCAATAGTTTCACCAGACTGCAGAGCAAGTGATTAAAATGTGGACGATTTTCTGCAAGAGAAAACTAAATGTTCTGAAATGGAAACATATGTATATTGCTTCGATTTGCATTTAGACAAGGTAACTTGAGGTCAGGAGTGGATTCCTTTAGGATCATAATAGTACATGTTCTCACCAATAAATTAATTTTATATTTCTTGTGCACTTTGGGATTTTAAGATTGCATGAGTCCCAGTTCCCGAGCTCAAAATCTGCTTAATGCCCTTGTTGCATGTATAAGTCAAAGCAGCTCTACCTCACTGTGCAGAAAGTCGAATAAAGAAGGATGCTTTTTTGTGAACTGGCAGAAAAAAAAGAAGGCATTAATATATCCCAGCTTCTGTTGAATCAAAACTTGAAGTTACCATATACTCTAGTAATAACATGTAGTTTCAGGCAAGCAATTTGGTCAAAGTTGTGCTCCAGCTGAGCTGATAATTTCTGTAAAGAACATCCAGCAATGCTTTATGGCTTTCCAAGTCAAATTCCTTGAGAAACCAGAGAGCTTGTTAGTAGCATTTCCTTTGCTCCCCTCTATTATAATATCTGTGAGTTTTCCTTCAAAGTAAGCCTTTCACCCGGAACAAGAGTTTGTAGCACCACATCAGTCTTAAGGGTATAGTTTGTGATTTTCTGAAGTGAGGTTCTGTGAAGTTAAGAAATACTTACTATACATGTAATAAAAACATGCAATTTCACAGTCAAGAGAGACAAAAAAGTCAAGAGATTCCAACACCTAGTCAGACAGATTGCTCATTTTCACTGATTTCACACATGCAAAGTAACTCAAAATGAAAATATTAATATCTATAAAACACTATATACTTATTAGTAATATTTAATATAAATACTATTACAATCTTTTCGCTGTTGCCCAAACACCTTTCATGTCTTAAGGTTCATAAAGTTTTATGAATTACTTATTAGGAGAAGGTGCCAGCTGTGTCACGTCAGGAGGATGATCAGCCCCGGAAAAAACACAGAAACATGCCATCATTCATGCTTTGCACAACTGACTGTCTGAATGAAAAGCCAGTACTTCACTCATGGCAAACTTAAAAAGGATTCATGAGTTGGAGGTGATGTGATTGTTAGACACAGGCGCCAGTCTCAGTCGACTAAATTTGAGCATTTTAACATGCAAGCTGCTGCTTTAGGAACACTTGTGACAAAATTGACATTGTGCATTTTGTGAAAGCGTAGATATTTATATGTGTCCCACTTATAAACACTGAATAAGCTGAAACAGTAATTGTCTGGTTCACTGTTGGACTTCACCATTCTACATGCTCACAGCAGTATGACGTTGTTTTATTGCAGAAAACAATGTCATATTAATATATTAAAGAAAATCTTACTGATAGCTATGTCTGTTTTAAAAACTTTAACAATCACTTTACCTGTTGTGGAAGAGTAACAGTAGTTGCTACATTAACAGAATTATGTGCAATCTTCCAGAAATTATTAATCGTCTTCCTATAACAAGTCATTTTTTGCCAAAAATGATCTTTTGGAAAGAAAGATGTGGTGATGCTTTGTTGTTGTCATTGTCACTTACGGCAAAAAAGAAAAAGAAAAAGAAAAAAAAAAGACTAAACCATTATTTTAGGAAAGTACCAATCTTCAGACATTGACTCTGTCTTACTCAGTGATCGACTGTCTGTTTTTATCATTTTGAAAGAGGCAGGCAGTCACAAATCTTTAAACATTGGAGGCTAAGTAGTTTAGGTAATTTGCACTATAAGGTTTCTGGGAAACATAAGTATTTCTGACTTTCATAAAATCAGCTTGAAAGGTCAAGTGCCATAAATGAGACTTATTCAGATCATGTGATGCAGTTTGTGGTAGAATTATAAAACAATGAAGAATGAGAGTTCTTAGCCTCAAATGATATATAAAGAATTCAGAAAGGCTATTTAGTGGAGAATCCATGACAGGCTTGACTTCCTTTACCCAACACACAGCATATAATTCATCTGAATGGTTAGACTGACCGCACAAGTTATCTTTTTTTTAATCTTTTTTTTCCACCTGAACCCAGAGGAATGTAATTTATTTCACACTATATATATACCTAAATATTTATTCAGTGTTCAGTTTTTTGATGCTGTGGCTTTATTTTGCAATTACGTGTCACTAAGATAAACGCTCCTCTCGCTCTATGTGACATAGTGAGTGTTGTGCTGTAGTGAAGTCTGTGAGGAAAAGGTAAAGTATCAATTTTCTGCTATTTACTTCTGTATATAAAATGCATAGTTTTGCCAGTATTTTATTGTCAAGCATCAACGTTAAATTGGCCCACATTCCTGTGGGAAAATTGTCCTCCTGTTCACCTGGTTGAGTTTAAAAGCTTTAAAGCCACAACATGAATCTTTAAATTTTTGTAAAGCTCAGAAAGGTGAAAGTGAAATCTCTTTTACAGAATATCCAACAAACCAAGGTTCCAGTAGAGGTTCAAGTCAAAATCTCAGGCTTTTCTCTACTCAAAATGTTAGGTGTTTTCAGTCCATTTGATATTTTTGTTAAGAAAAGAAACAAAAGACTTTATAGCTGATAAGTTTGATTAAAATGTCTATTAAAAAAAAAAAAAACAGGGAAAATTAGATGGATGGATAAATGGATACAATATTTATCTGAGAAACTCCAGAGACTTTAGACTACTCTGGAATGATGAAAAATAAATAAATAGTATTTTGTTGGATATTATATTTTGAGAATGTTACGGCCAGTGGCCTTTTCTGCGTTTATTTGGTTTTTTTTTTGCAGTGGCTAATCAGACTGACTTCACCTGGAAGTGGGTGCTGCCTTGTTGTCCTGTGCCAAACCCTGAGGCCTACCGTGATTGGGTCATCAATTGCCAGCTCCACCAATCAGTGTTGAGGCCTCCCTTTAAAAACCAAGGACTTCCTGGGAGAAGGTGTGGCTGACAGCTTGCTACTTTGTTGGGTGTTTGTTTTGACTGCTGTAAACTTGTTTTGTTAGCTCTGATAGCTTAGTCCACTCTGACAGCTTTTGTTAGCTTTGATAGCTGGTGTAACTCACTTTGTCCCTGTGGGGGATCTTTGTGTCTCGGCTAGAGATTTGTAGTTTGTTTTTGTTTAACCTGTTCTGAAAATCCATTTTTGTTTGATTAAGGTCTTTGGTTTACAACTCTGATTGTTTTGTGGATTTTGTTTCATTTAGTACATTTTTGTTGTAAGTCCCTACATTTTCATTATTAAGTTTTACCTTTTTATTTTGGTCAAAACGGAACAATAAACCTCTAAATTGTTAAACCTTAACATCTAGGTTTCTTTAATGTTACTTCCCTTTCCCCTGGCCGAGCCGGGTCGTAACAGAGAATTTATCAACTACCCCCAATACACCACACGACTTCTAAATTTAGCACATGTCCTCTGTAAATCTCAGCATCAACTTTTTTAAGCAATCTAAGGTTTCATCTTAAAAGAGTGAAATTTACAGCTTTGCTATAAAAGCAAGCACGACCAGAGAAGCCCAATGCATGTTCAATAAAACAATATGAGATCGTAAAGGGTGAGCAGGAATGCATCTCGGAGGCAGATTAAAGGAAAATCAAGAAACCAATAAGGCTTGTAATAACACACTGACAGGCCGATCCTAAAACATGACACACAACCTCACTTATCATTAGGACATATGAATTAGAAAATAAGTATTTTATGTTACGTTACACTTACGGAAAGGAGTTTGGGAAAAAGAAAGCAGTTTTGGGAAAGGTAAAGAAATGTGACTCAGCTGATAGACTCTGATGTAACAGATTTGTTTTTAGGTCCAGCACAGAGTTTCTTGGTCCAACAAGGGATTTGAATCAATAAAGATGAAGCCAGTTACAAGGATCTCAGCCGGACTAATCTCATCACAGTTGTTGTCATGAAAAAAATATTAGGTTGCTGAAAAGTTATTCCAATGTCAAATGCAAAACATCTTTCATGAGGTTTCAGTTTAGATGCAACAGGTTTGAAACTGTCGAAGAGGATAACGGTGATTCAAGTTGCATCCTCGTTCTGAAGGCGCAGTCTGTCTCTCTCTCTTCATCATTTTAGGCCAAGATGTATTAAAACCCCTCACTGTTGTCATGGGAACCTTTCACCATTCATATTTCCTCTTGTCACTTAAATTTGTGCACTTTTCTATCTCAATAAAGCACAGACAATCAATCAAGATCTTTTTGTTTTATTGTTTAGTAGTACACAGAAAAAATGTACAGTAAATCTACTCTACCAAATATGAAATCAAAAAGACCTGCTTTTTTGGCTCCTCTTAAATCTTTAAGAAAAAAAATACTTGCTTACATCTCAGGAATATATTTATGCCAGTATGGCAGTAATTTATTTTTCTTTACAATTAGTGTTACTGTCTCTCTTTTAAAGCAGATTGATTAGTCAACATAAAAAATAAAAAAAAACATTGATTCAAAAGACGTTCAAAAACAAGCCTTTGGAATATTACCTTTTGTTAATTTTGTACCTGAACAATATATATTAAAAGTGTTATATCAATTTTTTTTTTATTTTCTTTTTACTTTTATGTCATTTTGGGAGGTATTGTCATCCTTCTGCATGCTTTCTGGTATTTTAAACATTCAACTTTAGCAACAATCAGCATATTTAACTTTCCTGAATGAAACATTTCTATAAAAAAAAAAATTAAAATATGCTAAAGTTTCAAATCGTTCAAACACCTTGTCCTATTCGAAAGCTATCTACTTCCAGGTACTTTCAGCTGCCAAATGTATTTAACTTTAACCAGATGACATTGAGGAAGAAATGCAGCTCTTATAGTTCATTTTGTCATCAGGTGTATAAATCTACACTGAGTTCATCATCTTTCTTTCCTCCCACAGTCAACATTTTGTAATATTGACAAGATTTCAAAGAGCACCTCATGGTAATCTTTCAGGTTTTCTTTACGCCCCTGACTTGTTAATGTAGTAACCTGTTATATATTTCTACAAAACAAAAACTTGAGTGGATTGGATTTCATCTTCAAAGGATAGTTCTGTTGTTATTTTTAATATAAGTTATCACACAAGGTGTTATCATTTTGCACTTCTTTTTACTTTTTTCTTTTTGCCTTGTTTTTGTGCAGGGAATACGATTATTAACGCAGACTGTGATGCTGATTACACAAGAGGCTCTTTGTTTGGCCAAAACTCATGTTTTATTTTGGGACAAAACTCATGTTTAAAAAAATATATTATGACCATATTTACAAAAGTATCCAATAATATTTTCTGACAGAAATCTAACATTTCACACCAGTCACTGTCGCAACTCAGCAGCTGCGTTGCTGTCCTTCTTTCTGTCATGGGATTTGTTGGGACAATAAAATGCTGAAGAAAGTTAAAGAACAAAACCTTTTTTTAATGTCCATCCTATATTCAAACACACAGACTACCGGTGGGAATATTTTGGTATCTGTGGGATGATGGCCTAATCCGCAGAGGCCCCTGCAGGGACAACAGAATTTATTGCCAACATTCTGCGACCAGACAGTTTAGGACGCCCACAGACGATGTTTGTCCATGTCCTCTGTGGTCAGATAACTGGTGGTGGCAGAAGAAGGATCCATTTACTATGGGAATTTTTTTAAATATTGTATCTGGAATATGTGTGTCATTTTCAGTCAGATACTAGTACACTAATGCCAAAACTAATACTATTCTAATTACTAATAAACAGTACTGACATACACATGACATAGAATGTAGAGGAAATGCAATGTCACTATGATGCATAGAACACGTTTTTTGTGGTGTTTTAATAAATACGCTTTATAATTGCTCCTCTTCCAACAGCACAGCAAGAAAAAGCCCACCGGAGGGATTCTTTGGTCTCAGCTACATTACTCTGATTTATATGAGAGTTCTGCAAATTAAACATATTATGTTAACAGGTAGGTACAATGCACTGGCGACCCAGTTTCACTGCAAAGCAGACAAAAGAAAAAGAAAAATTAATCAACTTCACACCAGTCCACAAAAACAGGTACAGTATAGTTTGCCTTCCTGTTTATCTTGAAGCTGCTTATCCTTTGTCCAGCTGTAATTATTTAAAATTACAACCTGTTAAATGCATCCGAAGAAGAGCAAGAAAAGAAAAAAGCAAAGAAAAAAAGTGACTGTTCCAGTGTTTATATAAGCATCTTGTTTTGGTCAGAAGGAAACGGTGAATCTAGCACTGATAAGATTTTAATTTGTAACATTTCTATACTGTTGAATCAAACTTTTAACTTTTTAGATTTGTTTACATGTAAGGTTATCACACTCTTTTCTAAACCTGCAATCACTAAACACTTACTTACCTGCTGCAAAGTAAGTTTTAATGTAATTTAATAAAGCATTTAATTAAGGCCTGGCTCTGTGGAGGACACATTAAACAGTTTTTGAAGCAAAGCAATTTAACACTGCTGAGAGAAGCAAAACTGTTGACGACTATATTTAACAATCACTCATCACTCCATTCTTCATGTGTGACATAGAAAAAAGAGGATGTTGAATTTAGAAACACAGTTCTACTGAGCTTTGGAGAACTCAACTCAAGGGTAGACACAGACCTGGAGATCGTTGCAGACAGGAGGTCTGTTAACACTTTGGGGAACCAAGTTTGACAGCTCTTTACTCATCTGGCCCCCACGGGGAAGCTTGTTCCCGCCCCAGCAGTGTTCTGATGGTCAATAACAGCGCTTCCAGGGGCACGTGGATGTGTGCTGCGATGTTCGGTCACTGTAACGGTAACGCTCCATATGGGATTTGATCCCCTATGAAGCTGGAGTGGAACGGTGCTTTGCTTTCTTTCCCCAGAAAAGGGAAAAACAATAAAGCCCTCTTTAATATTTAACATGTTGGAGGCATGTAAATCTTTTTTTGGGGTCCTGTAAATGCAAAGCAATCATTAGACCATCAAACAGATTGTTCTTGTTATGCAGATGCAGCTGGAGGGTATGGTGATAATGTCAGTGCAGACTACTTCACATTTTGCTGCGATGAGACATTACGGGCAATCTGTTGAACGGTGTGGGCTTTGCTGAGTTAACTACATACAAGGTTTTTTGAATTCTCATCATATTTACCTGATTTAAACGGGGGAACGATCCGTTGAAGCTATTCAAATGATAGCACTTGTACACAAGGGAATGCATATGAGGTTTAATATAATTACTGTCAGTCAAAGCAACATTTTATATTACTTTCTTTGTTAATAGCAAAGAGAAGATGCAACTTATTTGGTATGTAAAGTGACAAACAGCACTAAAGTTGGCAACCGTTGAGTTTACAATTAACACTAAATTAAAGGTCTATTTTACATATTTTATTTCAATGACAGTGGATAGAGCGGCCGCACAGTGGCACAGTTGGTAGAGCTGTTGCCTTGCAGCAAGAAGGTTCTGGGTTCGATTCCCGGCCCGGGTCCTTCTGCATGGAGTTTGCATGTTCTCCCTGTGCATGCGTGGGTTTTCTCCGGGTACTCCGGCTTCCTCCCACAGTCCAAAAACATGACTGTCAGGTTAATTGGTCTGTCTAAATAACCCCTAGGTGTGAGTGTGTGTGTTTGTGCATGATTGTTTGTCCTGTATGTCTCTGTGTTGCCCTGCGACTGACTGGCGACCTGTCCAGGGTGACCCCCACCTCTCACCCAGAACGTTAGCTGGAGATGGGCACCAGCAACCCTCCCGACCCCACTGAGGGACAAGGGTGTCAAGAAAATGGATGGACAGTGGATAGATACAGACATATTGTACATATATTTATATATGCTTATATATCTGATGCAGTTAAGAGGCCTTACAGGGATGTGAAACAGGAGCTCATCTTTGTATAGTTTAGATCCGTTGCTGCCTGTGCCTCAAACTAATGTGCGTGTGAATGTTTGCTCCCGTCCTTATGTAGATGTGTCTTAATGGACTCTGACAGCTGTGCGGCTATTATTGATAGAAAAACATAATGAAAGTGAAATTACTCCCCAACAATAGTTGGCAGCTAAATGGTAAAAATATTCACCTACTCCTGACAGGTTAACACATGCTGAAAAAATTACCTCTGGACCGGAGTCATTAGTGAATGAGAAACATCAAACTCATTTGATCTGCGGCGGCTTTTAACGATATCAATCTTCTATATGTAATGAATAACTGCAGTATAATCATGTCGTGTTTCCTACACAGGAGGATGTTTCAGCGACACGTTCCTCGACGGAGATCCATAGACTGGGGGACTTCTCAGCAAAAAAAAAAAACAAAAATAGCAGTTTTGTGAAAAAACTCATTATTTTATACATTTTGTTCATAGTTCAGTGAAGTGTGGGTGGCAGTCATTGAAATTCTGCACTCCTCCCAGCTATGGCCATTGTTAATTAAGGTGGCTATGTTCTGACTTATTGACCCCTCATAGCTCAGGGGATTTTGATGGGTTATGGAGGAGCTCATGGAATCTGGCCCGTGGCCCAAGTTCTTTCCTTTTTGGTCATCCGCAGTGTTTGATGCATGGCAATTTAAATCCTCTTCTCTAATTAAATGTGATCTGCACTCGTGCTAAATTACTTTTTTTCCTGCTCAGTGAGAGAGCTGCCTCTCACACAAGGTGACATTACACTTTTCCACTATGCAGGATTATAACAGGTAGATAGGACTCTGAGGATATAGTGCATGTAAAGGACTGCTACTACCCTGGAAGTCCTTTTTTTATTATTTTATTCCTGGTGAATAAGTAATGATGATGAGCATAGTGCTGGCCAAGGGAATCAAAAGGATTTTAAGCTTAATTCACGGCTTAGCTGTCCCATCTCCGGTGTCAGCATAATGTAAAGTTTAATACGAAATCATCAACGTTAGGCCATCACTCTGTCAACAGTCAACTTGAAAATGGAGGATTCTAACACCTTTTGGGTCAATACCTCAAATCTGAAGTGCTACAGCGCAGAGAAAAAGAAAGAAAATCTAATGATTTTAATCATCATATATTTCACCCAGACAGTATTATGTAAAATTTACTTTTTGAGCTGTACATCATGTTATAGTCTTATTCCCTCATCAAAAACATACCTGGAGTGTTCACTTGATTTTTTTTTTATGCATGTTTGAGAAATCCTTCAATCTCCCTTTTCAACCGTTTTGTTGTACAAAACGCTTTGGTGGAAAAAGCGCCACCTTTGAGTTTTTTATTTGTAAAAAAATGTTTTGAATCAGCTATGATTTTGTTTTTTCTACTTCACAATTGTATGTCACTTTGTTCTGGTTGTTAAAATTCCAGTGAAATAGATTTATGTTTGCCATTGTGACATGACAAAATATGAACAACTTCAAGGGATATGAATGCTTTTGCAAGCCACTCTATGTCGTTTTCTTGTAATGCAAACAGACATTTACATGAGAAACTAGCATGCCCGTTGTTTAACTTATCATTTCATTTGTTATTCAGCTTTTTTTTTGTCTGTTTTTTTGGTATCTCTTTATCATTCTGTCAAATCTGCTACAAGCATGGCCCCAAGATAGGAGCACATCTTTGATTCTTGTGTCCAAACATCAGAGTTGGGTGTCATAGGCTTCTGACATTCTTCCCCTTTTGGCCTTCAGTGCACTGACCTTTTACAATCAACTTATTCTTGTTGATTTTCCAGCGAAGCTGCTGAGCAGGAAATAACAGGCTGCTGGGCTCGGCCAAGCTTATCCCTTCATTGAAAGAAAAGCTTCACCAACCATGTTTTTTTCCTGTGCAGTGTTGTTATAATCTAAGAACAATTTGTCATGTGTGGTGTCTAGAAAACATCTAAACACTTAAATATAAAAAATACAAACATGTCATTTGGAGAGAATTGAAACTTTATAAGACTTGCACTCAGAGTTGACAGGTGGAGCAAATTACAAAACACTCAGGCAATGAATTATTCTGATATTGCAGTTTAACCAACATTTTTCTTTTGCACTTTAAAATTTATAGCCTTAAAATATTTCTCCAAGGAATTGTGAGCAACCTGCTGCCTAATTAATAAAGTGTGTTTTCATTAGTGTCAGCCAAACTTAAGCAAACCCTCAATAGAAGTACTTTTTTTTTCTATACATAATAGTTTTTGTTTTATTTCTATCTGTAAAATATTGCCACACATAACACTGCAGTAATGTCAGATTGCTGACGCAATCCAGGTCTTTGAACATGTTATTCTTACAAAGCAATACCTTTTTTTAACATTTATTTTTCCCTACTGTGTGTGGTGTTTTAAAGCTATAGAAAGGCATAACTGTTATTCTTGCTCTCTACTCCCAGTTTTTAACTGCTGCACAATTTTCTTCCATTGACTTATTTTCTAATAACGCCTGTTTGAGTGCAACTCATTTAGGGAAATTACTCTATTATGTGGGTTGATGCCTTTTGCTATTGTTTTAACATTTTTAAAAATCTGACTTAGTTTACTAAACAAGAACTGTGGAGCTGCAGAATGTGATCAATATTTAGACTCTTTTTTTAAATAACAAGAAATAATTTAAGAATTAAACCTTTTAACAAATTATCTGCAAGGTGCTTTTATGCTGCAAGCCATAATAAAAAATCAGGACAATCGATCCTATCGCCCTGCATAGTCCATCCAGACTCTTAAATTTATTGAACATTTACTTTATACGTTATAGGAAAATCTGTGTTTTGCCCCCCAAACATTGGGCATCAAAATGTTAACCTTTCATTCAGAGTAGCAGAGAAATAACTTTTCTTAGAAGTTAGCTATCTCTACTAAGTTACATGCCCTTCTGAGTGAGTTAATAACACAGTGTTTCTAAAAAACAAATACTTTTAAGATAAATAACCTCAAGCAACTGAAGAAAAGAAATATTTTGCTTTTTTACTTCATCTGCTCAGATAACCAAGGATTTAACAGGAGGGAAGCTTTTATTTCCATTCAATATTTCCAATGCAGTGAGTTTTTCATACATGTAATAGCACATCTTTAAGACACAAATTCTTGCCAACAAATTAAAATGCAATGGAACTTTTGGGACAAATGTGGTAAAAGATATTGTGTGTATTTTTCCTCACTGGTGCATCTTATTTACAGGTATCTACATTACATTATTCTTCTCCTGACCAGTTTTTTGTGTCAAACATGCATCAATATTCGAAAGTGGTCCAACTTCTAATCCCTGTTTGAGCACAGCGCGCACTGAAGTAAAAATGAACAAGGAATTGTGAGCGGATTCATGAACCGGTGTGGCAGATGTGTTCTTTCGTCTGCAAACCAGAGACAAACTCTGTGTTATTTCTAAGTATCATTAGAGCTTTGCAAAGTGGCACAATGATAAAACAGCCAGTTCTGTCCATCTTGACAGGAAACTCAAAACAAAGCAGATCAGAGCAGAGCTGAATCGGGAAGAGTCTTTTTGATTCAAACAGCCCCATTCAATGAGAAAATGGCCCCAAACAATGTTTTCCTTGAACAGCACAACGAAATCAGATGATTATCAAACAGTTTTGATCTAAAGCATATCGCTCAGTGTCAGATAGCTTTGACACAGTTACATGTCATGGTCGGTCTAATACAATCATAACAGAAAACAGACCCACATGTGCTCTGAAAAACTAAACGTTGATCAAGTTCTGCTCTTTTTTCCAAGCTGTAATTTAAGAAAAAAGCCTAAACTTACATCATTGGGGGATTGTTTTTTGCAAGGACACAAAAGGGACAATCAACCAGTTTTGAAAGTAATAGATTTAATTAGGAGCCACTGCTGCAGTGATTGCCTTTTGGAACAACCCCATTTCTTGTCCTTATAACAGTAGTTGAATTATTAAAAAACACATGTTGTTAAATCAAAACCTGGTAGACATGATAAACATCAGCCACTGCTGTACTGGGCATGCTGGTATTATGCTGTATTCTACCATAATATCACAGAGATTGAGTGATGATCTATGAACAATTGACTCTGAAGAGGTGGGGAGGGAGAAAGCTTTCAATTTCTGGGCATGAACTTCAGCAAGGATCATAAATGATGTGTGAACACAGCTCAGGTTCAACAGAGGCTCCATCTCCTCAGAACAAAGAGTGAAACCCGTCTGCCTCCACCCCGCTACAGTCTTTCTACCACAGGTCAGTGGGAGGTTCTCTAACTTAATGTAAGTGATCTGTGCTGCTGACAGATCGGCTCTACACAGGGTGAGGAAAACAGCCCAGGAGATCACTGGCCTCCCTCTGCCCCCTCTGGATCTACCATTCCAGAAGCTGCAGCAGAACCTTTTCCTATTCATCTAGACACCTGTTTACTCTGCTGCTGTCTGGTAAATGATATGTCACTTTAAATATGCAGATTTCTGAAGACTTTCTATCTGATGTCAATCACAGAGGTGAATTTTCCCCCCAACTCCCCAAAATTAACAGTGGCAATTAATGGTACTTTTGTACAACTTGCAGGTTTTGCTCTTAATCGGAAACTTTTGCATTTATTTCTTTTGTTGTTCTGTTTTAATGTTTTTTTTTTTAATTTTTTTATTAACTTTATGTTTGGGGCTTGGATATTAAGAGAAATAATTATGAGATTCTGTGTATCATACTGTTCGGTGTGCGCGAGACAGCAAGTTCGTTTTATGAGACACACAATGATAATAAATGCAGTAGATTGAATTAAATTCTACTATTCATGCATTCAGTTTCTTTTCTGGGAACGGTGGAAAGCATTATGTGAATGCTTTCCCTAGCTTCTTCTTTTTTACTCACATACAAAAGGCGATGCTTTTGAAGAGAAAGACAGAAACTCTTCATGACTTGAAACCCACAACATGAACTCTTGAAATTCACCTGATTTATTCAGCACTCTTTCACAACAAATGTTGTCTCATTGCAATTTACACACAGAAAACAAAGCATTTTATACATAAAAAAAACATACAGTCAGTCCCATGAACTCATAGTAAGTTGTACATACTACATTACCATTCAAAATAGTTACAAGACAATATAGTGAAGTTACAGTAATTACTTCTCTTGAACGAGCATTTAGCAAGAATAGACAGTCGATTAAATGGTTAACTTTGCAGCAACCCCTCATTCTCAGCATGCATGTTGAGACATTGGAAAGGAGAGAGTCCCTTTTAATAAAGAAACCTGCAGCAGAACGAGGCTTAGAGTGAGTGGCCATCTGCCGTGACCTATCAGGGATTTACAAAAAAATAGAGCAGACACATAAAAAAAAAAAAACAGAGAAGCCCTTGTCCTAGAGTACTTCCTGTGTTATTATTATTTTAAGTTATTGGTAGCAGTAGCTCCATCAGTGACTTTATGTTGGAAAGAAACACAGCTAAACGTAAAAGCTCTGAGCTAGCAAAAAATCCATACCATGAAAGAGTATGTAGGAGAGTCAGTAGGGCAATTTGTCTAGGAAAGAGAGAATTAAACATAAAAATACAGGGCAAAGTTTAATTCACTACATGTCACGCCTTCAGCCTTCATACTGCAGTTTTCATGTGAAGGCCAAACATAATTTCAGCAGTTTATTTTTTCCTCTTATGTCTTAATTTGTTTTAAATGTGCATTTTACTGTTTCTTTCTTTCTTTTAAAGCAATTTGTATGCTTATTCTTCCAATGTTATTTTCTTGCTTGAATATAACTTTGCTTGCAAAGCACATTGAATTGCCTAATAAATAAATGGGGATATTTAAATTAACTTGTTTTGAATCCCCAAGGCTCTCAACATTGAGACATTCTGCTTATCATTCTGCCGAGTTGCAAAGATAAACCTTTGTTTGTTATTATTGCCACTTTTACAAACCACTAACTGTCATAAAGATAAATTCGGTCCAAAAGAATATATCTTTGAGGAAAAAAAAACAAAAAGTTGAGAAATATTCAGCTCTGGATACTTCTAGCGGAACTGGAGCTTTTCCAGATAATACTTATCTGTATAAGAAGTCAGTCAGAAGTCTGGCAAGTCTCTCAGAGTTATTTTTCATCAGTCCTCTTTAGAAACGCATTACCACTTGAGCATCACAGTTCCTAAAGGGCCTTTTTGAGCACATTTGGTACATTTCTCATGTCACTAGCAATTAAGATGGTGTAATTACTTGCTTTGACATTCACGAAAAGGGAACGTGTTTCTGAGTACCTTTCAGCAACTCTGCAATGCAGGAAAGAAAAGTAGGTCTAAGTAGTGCATCAAACCAAATCCATCCCTCTTCCTTATGAACATTTAACTTTAACACATCGGGAGAATGCAATCAATCCTCCCACCTGAAAAGACGACAGGGGCAGAAACAGAGGGGTTGTACAATTTTTTCAGGAAAGATTGAATATATATATATATTCAAAGTGGCCACCCTCCTCAAGAGTTGTTCAGGCATCATGCCTTCTTCTTAGTAACCTGTGTGGTGAAGATTTGTGCTCGATTCCCCTGCACATTCATCAGCTGTTGCTGCAGGACATTTCAGGGCTTCCTCAGGGTTGCACTAGGCATTAAAGGATGTTTTGAGAGTTCAAGATACTGGCCACTGCAGAAGCACTTGTATGTTCAACGCAAGGGCCACCCTATTTTGGTCAGCTTCTTCTCAGAGAAGCCACAGCAAATTATGACTGGCTGACCTGCTGCCCTGAACTCAGTGGGGGTTTGATGTCATGTTTAAAGCAACAAGTGACCAGACAAACACAGATTTGCTAGGTGAGCTGAAGTAAACACCCATCCGAATAGGCTGGCAGCATCTCAAAAAGGTGTAATTTGTTATAAGCTGTGCTCATTCTCAGAGCTCTTTGAAGAATATAACAGAATATGAAAGAATTAAAAGAATTAAATATTAGTTGAAATGATTTAAAGTTTTTTCCTCTGGAAGAATTTGATAGACCAATGTCTCTGCTAAGAACACGCATGCACACACGCACACACACACGCACATACGCACGCACGCGCGCGCGCACACACTCAAAGTCCTTCTGCTGACTCTAGTATCTGACCTTAATTTAATTAACTTCACCTTCACAATAACCAGTTTAAAACATTTGCCAGTTGGAGGGGATCATTATTCACAGCTATCAAAAGTTTAATTTCTACTCTAATTTGTTTAACTGAGCTCTTCCTGCATGGCTGTGGGAATTCCTTGGAAATCAGTTAATATGCTCTGGACTATTTGCAGGGGATGAAGCAAAACTAGGGAATTATCAAATGTTCATTAATACAATCACCTGGCACTTTATTGCTAGAAACTCTTTGCGAGTAGAATATTGTATGACTTTAATTTATTATGGCATTGATTCATTAATCTACTTTTGACACTTTTCTCTATATTGATATGACAGATTTGTTGTATGCACATCCATGATTAGAATGTGATATTTGTCATGTTGCTCAACCAAATTCTGGCTCTGCTAGGTTGAGCTCCTATTTGAGTGTATGGGAGCTAAAACTGAGAGTCATCCCACCAATCAACTTTTTTCAAATATGTTATTGCTCAATTTTGGCGAGCCTGTGCAAACTGCAGTCCAAGTTTCTGCTGGTAATGGACAGCAGAGGCCCAGTTGTGGTCTTTTGCTGCTGTAACCCATCTGCCTTAAAGTTTGATGTGTTGCGCTTTTAGGAATGGCTTTCCACATTTGCTACTTGCAACAAATGGATCTTTGAGCTACTTTTGGCTTCGATCTGCCTGGCCATACCCCTCTTACCTTTGACATCCACAAACCATTTTTATTCAGGGATGGGTTGTTTTGTTTTTTGGGGGGGTTTTTTCATGGAACATTCTTTATAAGCCCAAGAGGTTGTGTATTAAACTCCCAGTGGCACCACAGTTCCTGAAAAACTGAGAAATACTGGTATTTCTCAGTTTCAGTTCCACATGGAGTAAAGCTTTTATACAATAACACACTGAAATATACCATAAATGCCATGCAATACATCAAAGTCTGTTTCAGCGATAGGTCGTTGCTTACATCATAGTTGTTGTCTTAAAATCAACATTACATTAGAAGGTATTATGTTGTTCAAGACAGCAGATTAAAATCCAAAGTTCTGCTAATGACGATTAAACTGGGGCTTCTTCTCCATCATTCTCTCAAAAATCAGTTATATTGATCTTCCTTCTACTTTTTCGCACCCAAACAGGAATGAGACAGTTCTTTATTCTCTTCTGGGGATTGGGCTGCACTGTCAAAATCTGTGATGTTCTACATTAGAACAGTTACCTGATATACAAGCTCTGTTTTTGTCTTAAAAGCCTCTAAAAAAAGAATTTGACTCAGTGGAACGGCAGCGTACTCCACAAGTAACTCAGAGGAGACACATCAGTGGAGCCAGAATGTGGTACTTTTTAGCAGCTGTACATCCAACCAAAAAGCGCTTGTAGATTGAAGTGTGCTGTGTGTCACAGCCAGTTTTGAAATGAATACCCGCTCTTGACGTCCAATACCAAGATTAGCAGGCAATTGACAACAGTAAGTGGAAAAGGGGATAAACATTATCTATCACTTTTATGAAAACACAAACAGTCTGTAGACATAACTGTGCCAAGATTCTACGAGACTGAAACTCATTCTCTACAGAAACCATTAAAGGGGTAGTTCGAATTTTTCTAAAGGGATTCTGTGGAGTCGTTAAACATCAGTGTTTTACTGTTGGCACACAAATGTCAAAATGAAAGAAAAATTGTGTTGACTAGTCAGAACAGGGTGGACTTACAAACTCTTACACATCGAAATTTCATAACTTTCACAGTTTTTCATGCAACCACTACTTTACATTTATGTCACTTCTATAACTTATGTATTAAAAAAATGAAAAGAACATTTTTGCCACCCATAATTCTGCCCAAGATAACCATATTTACGGTGGGATTTACTTCCCCATTATATAAGACTCAAATAACGTTTGTGCTCTTGTTGATGTCTCTTTTTTTCATTTTTAGAGTGAGCTTAGGTTACCACAATAAAACCTGGATTTATTGCGAGTCTTTTTTTAACAAGGGTGCCATGAAGTGTGGTTACTATGAACAGCATTAGCTTAGCAAGAGAAAGTTATTCTGACTAGAATTTCTTACCTCACACTGTAGTGACATAGGCTTAACTCTGAATAAAACTTCTCTCTGCTTCTCTAAGCTGAAATCATTTAATTTAAGCTGCTTTCTATTGCAGTGAGTTGCATTGTACTGATACAGTTACTTCATATAACCTCTCTTTCTGTGCCACAAATCAACATAATTTGGGAAAGAAAACAGTAATTAAAAATAATTTTTTAAAAATCATTTTATTTTCATTTAACACTTACTTTTACTGCATCTGTGACAGAAAATTCTAATGATTAATTCATTCATTAATTTTCCTTAACATAAAATCTTTATTGTTTCCAGCATTGCATTAACTTAGCTTTTGTGTGTGCCACTGTGATCTAGTGCCAGAATGTGTCCATGTTTGATAGCAGCAAGCATTTGTTTGCCAATACTTTCAACACATAGCCTCTCAAAGAGAGAGGTTGCATTTGACACATGCAGTATTTATGTGGTATTGCACTTAAAACGCTACAGAGACCCTTTTTAGCGTGAAGGATCTGAATCAGCACACAGTGCCAAGGGAAACAAAACAAATGATCCTAATTTCAACAAACGGTTGAAATGCCAGCGGGCCTCATCCGAGCGGTTCTTTTATAAATTAGGACATAATGCGGCTGTAAGTCATATCATCCCTCATTTTTTATGGGACAAATTCTGTGATCTGTCTGCTGTGAGCTCACTGCAGCCTGGAACACACACATACCCAGAGTACATGCAGACTTTGCGAGCGCATGTAAATTCTACACCTGCACAATCGTAGGTCCGGCTAGCTGTCGATTGTGGGAGGGCATCTAAATGGCCTGTAGCAGAACCAATCCCAGCGAGCAGAGAGCAATTGGCAAGCAAGTTCAAGGTATAATCTGTTCTGGCCCTGTGAGGTGGACTAATGAGAGACTGGAAGAAGAGGGAGGAGGATGATTATACTTTACATACTAACCTTGGCAACTGGGCCTGTCCTTTAATGACGGCATAATTCAGCGTTCACCTTGGGAGACTGCCATGGGTTTTGGTTTATGAGGTCACCCAGGTAACCTCAATCATTCAAGTGCACGCTCTGTCTTTGCTTCAGTGACTTCCCTTCACACACTCTCGTACACAAGTGCAAGCAGGCAAACGCATTGCCCCCGTGTTAGAAATAGGCCGCTCGCCTCCTCCAGCAGCGAAACAGGTTAGATAGCAATCGGACTTTTCAGCATGTCCCTGCCAGAGATCCTTGAGCCACACTGATTTGTGGCCATGAGAGGATTGATAGATATGAATATAACTCAGGATTAATCTCACAGTTTGAGTGAAAAGGCAGGGTAGTAACTTTGAAAAGTGGATTGTATAATCCTTATTCCAGCACTTCATAATATGCTCATCCTGTATGGCAAGTTGATTTGTTAGTCATCCAGTGACACTGTCATGCTTTTCCAGATGTAATCCCTTTGCTGTTTTCAATTTAGAAAGAAACTTTCTATATTGAAAAACTCACACAACATTTAAAAGGACAAAAGAAATAAATGCATTTCATATTTTTAAAAATGGGTTTATAATAATTTTCTCTGAGGCGATCCTCTTACATGTGGACAGTCTTTACTACATAGATGTGAGTCGGAAACCAAACAGACATAATTCCTTTAATCAATAGAGTGGACATAACTGATGCAGTAAATCTGAACTTTCAATATTGCACCTTATAAATGGTGTGTTTAATTCTTTATTGTGTGATTAGTTTGCTCTGGATGCCGCAGTAGATTTCCAGCAGTTTTACTTACCTTTTAGAGTCGCAATGCTCCTGCCGCTAAATCTCCACCGCTGACCATTACTAATTGATACTAGATCTTATTACATATTGATCAAAAACCGGCTGTGCCATGTCCGAGAACATTGTCTAATTAGATTATGTATATTTCATATGGCTGTTTTGCAATACAATACAACGTGCTCACGTATTAGAATATCCATTATTCATGCCGAATGCCAATACGTTTGACATATTTATTTTTCAGTCTGTCTTTTCTAGCCAAGCCATTTCAAACTCTGCATGCGTTTGACACTAATTTTTGGATGCATTGTGCAGGTGTGGCAAAGTGTCTCCCTTGTCTACATTATTAAAGACCTCAGATGTGTTTTTCTTGTTTTCAACTGGTGGAAATATATAATTGTGAAGCCGTGAACAGCTGGAAAAGCACAGAAATGTATTAACAAGTCCTGAATTGCTCTGGTGCAGAGCACAGGATGAGCATACTTGACTCTGCAAACACTGCCATGCTGTTCTCCAACCTTCAGTCCACAGAGTAGTCCAGGCGTGTTGTGACCAGAGCAGAGGATTTGTTTCCAGCACAAAAAAAAAAAAAAATAGTTGTTGGCACTCTCTGTTAAAGGTACCAACGCTAACTTCAAGGTTGAGAATATAAAGAGATCAAATTAACAGCAAATGTGAATCTAAAATTATTCAATTTTGTTTTTTTTTTTTTTGCTATAGCTTCAAAAAATATTTTTAATGTATTTTGGAAATGAAAAAAATAATAATCTTGTATATAACACATTTCAAAACTGTCGGACAAGTTGATATAGTGAAGGACTATGGGGAAGTTTTTAATGAGATGCAGACACACTGTTTCTTAGTTCACCATATATATGTGTGTGTATCTGAAATGAGTTTTATTTGTCCAAACGTTAAGGAATAAATTGCATACTGTTAAATTTAAATTGTATGAAGCTAGTTTCCTCTTCTTATTTTATATAACCCATGTGTTGTAAAAACAAATTGTGTACAGTTCACATACAGGGAATTCAAGTATTGAGATGTCTTTGTCTTTAAGTTGTTTTTTTTAATTTAAAAGATTTTAATCTTTAATAGTTTTATGTAATAAATGTTACTACAATTTAACAAATAAATATAGCCAAAAAATGTAATGAAATTTACTTTAATGTCGTGTTGATGAATCTCAATCAACATATATTTTGTTCCGTCCTCCTAAAGAAGGTGCTCTGATTTTTTTTTTTTAAGATCTTAGCATTATAAAAAAAAATAGGCAACTGTATATGTGATTAATGGTGGAAAAAACTAATCCAACATATTTATCAATTAAGATATTGAAACTGTTATGATATTACTTATTAGTACATGTACAAAGTAAATACAATTATATTTGTTGGTTTTTCTTCTCAAGAAGTTAGTTTTACTCCTAACTTCTTGAGATTCAGTTCAAGCAATCTGCTTGTATTCGGCTCTGCGGTGTCAAGGACCTCACCTGAGGGAACATGAGCTCCATACAAAGACAGTAGAAGCTGCAGTCAGCTCAGTCACACTTGCTCCAAATGCTGGCCCCCAACATTTGGATCTCTATTAGTGCAGACCGAGGATCTGGATAGTGTAGTTTGAGATTAATTATTATTATTACTGGGGCATTGCAGCAACATTAGAGTATCGTTTGCATCTATTCAGTAGCAGTAGTGGATATGTAAAGTGTAAACAGCGTTTCGGGGGTGGCATCTCTCATGCAATGGAATTTTTTCAATAAGTCCTACAAATCTAGTGCAGCCTGGTTTAGCTGGGGATAAAGTGGTGTTTGCCGCAGATTCAGTTGTGTAGAAAGCCAAAATCCAAGGTTGATTCACTCCAGCATTAGCCAAATGTGAGCTGGAAAATATGTTATTTTTCTATGAACAAAAAACTATGAAATACGCCCAGAATAGTGTAATCCCTGATAAACTCTCTCTTATTTACGAAATAAAAATCACAAGTTCTGAAAACAAGACTGCAGCCTGTCTCCACATTCTTTACTCTTCCACCAACACTAGACAGATGCATAATGCTAATCCACACAAACTGTACTGTCAGTAGTTGTTGATGAGGAACATATAGCACAGTGACAATGAATCTGACTGCAACTCCTTCACTCAATCTGCTGCCATCTCAGTTACAGACAGCACTTAGTCTTGTCAGAAGTAGCCATGCAGAGTCTCTTTAATGAAGACTTTCAGTTCCTCTTTAGGAAACGTTGAGAGCTTTGATGTAAGTTGCCAGCTCAGATTGCACTGAAGCACCTGTCACTGCTAGACGTTTGAAAGAGAGAAGATGGGGAAACATCCAGACAGGGAGACCAGCAGGTGTGTCCCGAACCTATAGCCATGGAGACGATATACTGTAGCCAGAAAACAGATACAGGCTGCCATTGACTGAGACACTGTTATTATTATTGGCAACTGCTGCTTCTCAACAAGAAGTCTCACTTTTATTTGGCTCAAGGTTTTGGGCAAAACAGTGGAATTGATCTGGCATTGATCAAAATGCCTGTATGGCTCTCTCTCATCTAAAGGGGATTTCATTGATCTGCCAAAGTCTTTTTCTATAATAGCTTCAGTGAAGTGTAGGAACAGCAGTTTCAGGTGGGTAGATATCAGAGGAAGGAACACAGCTTGGGCAATTTACAGATCCTTAAAGTATAAAAAAAGAGAGAGAAAGAGATAGAGAGGGAGCTTCTCCTCAGCAAACCTACTGCAGCCAAGTCCAACCATGACAAAAACACTGACAAACAGTCTGATGTACACAAAGAAAAACAGATGATCAGCCTCGTCAGAAGCATTTGATCTAAACTTATTTCTTTTCATTAAAAAAATAAATAAATTATACATTTTGATGCAACCATAAAACAGGGAAATGGCATTAATCCATATTATCAGCCCATCTCTTGATATATGAGTGGAAGCATATGTTAGCCAGCTGGTTTGATGTTACTTGACTGCCACCTAGTGAATGTTCATCAGGCCTCCTTATGAGCTCCACAAGTGCAGCGACTGGGAGAGGTAGTTGCTCAGCACATGGCATCTGACTCTTAATTTTACACAACCTTTTTAGAGGCATGTTGTTTGAGTTTCTTAGGAGCAATATCTGCAGAGCTTTTAATCAGACAACCTTCCCCCATTAACAATTATATTTATTCAGTTAATACTAATAAAATAAAGGGGACAAAAGCAAAATATAAGCAAAAAAATAATAAAATTTACATTCAACCTCATCCCTAGCATGCATTTTTTTTTTGTTAATTTTACTCCAGCATTTTTACTTTTAGATTAGCCAATAGTGAGTTAAAAAACTAATGTAAAACATCTTGGCTGACTTTATTTTCTCATCTGTTCTGCATGATTGATGTATATTAGGCAAATAAGCATCAAGAGTTGTGACTAACCAAAGCACATTCTAACACATTACAATTGTTGTAGCACAAAAGGAAGATGAATGAAAGAGAATATGCAAGTGCAAATAGGAAATGTAAAAGAAGGCCATTGTTCTTTGTCTACCAGTAAAACAACCCAGAGACATAGCTTTTGATCTTGTCTCATAGCTGAAAATATCCAATCTACACGAGCTAAAAGAGAAAATAAAAAAAAGTAGAAAGTGACAAAATTAGAAGATTTTTGTTTCCAGCTTGTCACTGCTGTTTGGCAGTCTAAAACAAAGAATCTGTGTTTAGTGGCCAACGTTGGATCCTAACTTGGTAAGATCTCAAGGGAAGACAAATAATATGTAGGTGGTTTTAACAAGAATTTAAAACATTTTTGCTTAAGTTTCGTGAAAATCACAAATGACATTACGGCAAGACCACAGTGGGCATTACCATATATTTGTGGTGCCTCCCCATCTCTTCCCACACAATCAGACACACTTAAATGTAAGTGGGTAAAGGAGAAGCTTTGAGAAACTGAAACATGTAATGTTTTATTTTTTTACTATTACACACTTTTTTTGGTTCTTTTCAGTGCCTGTTTTTGAATATGTGTTTCTTATTTGTGGGGCTGCTCTGAAATGGACAGATTGATTGATTATCAATGGTCAAAAAGGTAACACTTTATTTGAAGGGGGGTGAATAAGACTGTCATGACACTTTCATAAATATGACATAACATCTCTCATGAACATGAATTAGCCTTCATGAATATTTATGACTGTTGTCATAAAGCGTCATTCGGTGAATTAAGACACTTTTAATACAAAGTTGACATTATTCAAAATGTCTTTGTTTTAACAACTTGACATTAACCAAGAAAATTGTTTTAAACCCATGGTTACCAAGCTTTCTGGAGACTAAAAATCTTTTTTGAGACATCTTACAGAGCTTTTGTATGTATGTATTTGAAAACATGAATCTTAGAGACTGATGATGGTTTTTATTTTAATATGGCTTCCCACTCAGGGCACCACAATCCATGCCACAAGTATTCAGGGAAAAAATAGGAGATGGTGTCTCTCAAAAAATGGATCAGCCTAGTTGAAATCCTGATTTTCTTTCTTTAATTGGATCTAATTTTACCACACCTAAATACAATTTCTCAAATTTTGTTATAACTTTTGGTTTTGGCTTTCCACCCCAGGATTATTAGTGACGAAACCTTTCCAAAGAAAAGAAAAAAAATGTAGGCATCCCTGGTGCACATTTGAAAATGCCTGTCTCTTATTCTTCACAGGGAGTCCCAGGATTGGAGATAATCTTTATCAGACTCTGCCTTATCCCTTCTAAATATGCAGATGGCAGCCCCTGTCTTGTAGAACTGAGTAATGACTAGGCCGGGTAAGTATTGTTAAGGGACTGTTACAGCAAAGCCAATGAGTTGCACAGTGGGGGCTAATTGAGAGAAAAGGGGGAGGGGAGAGAGCGCAAGAGAGTGGCGGCCCAATTGCTGCATTCTCCAGAGATGTTTTGTCTGAGGCCAGAAGAAGCAGAATGTAGCCTTGTCTCTGCTGTGATTACCATGCATCAAATGCATATTACACTCTTAAGTTTAGAGGTTAAGGATATTATTTATTAAAAAGTAACATTGCCTGGCAACTGGATCCTTCTCTTGAGACTAATCAGACTTCTTATTCATTCACGATTCATTTCAGATTCTTGAATGGATCTTAATAATGGATGAGCTTTAGAATCACAGAAAGAAATGGAAGAAATAATAGTTAACTTTCATGATGGCTCTGGTTTTTTGATGTTGTGCAGTAGAAATGGGGTATTTGTGCTGGTAGTGTGTTATTTTTGCAGGCTCAAATCAATTAAAGCGCTTTAAGGGGTGTATTAGCCAGCATTTTACTGTAAGCATATATTCTGGCAATCTATTGAACAATGGCACTTGTATAGACATAATTTAATGAACATCTGGTTTTCAGAGGATGCCTAATGATTTCACATTCATCTTCCTCTAAATGGGTAAAGTGCACGCAATTACGTTTTTAATTAGCTGTGAATGTGTTTCTGTCATTTGGATTGATTCATCTCTTTACCATGAAATGCATCATGTGATTTCAAACAACTGCACTGGTTCTGATTTTAGAGCTTCAGCAAGTTTCTGCTTTGCTAAAAGTTCTGACTTTAAAGTTCAGTCCTCTGGATATTGTTTTGTTCTGTGGTTACATGGGGTTACTGTATGGTTCTTAAAAAATGGTTACAATGTTTTGATATTAGTAATCCATGGAATTTCATGTCAGAAGTGAGTTCCCTGATCGCGGTTGGGTAAGGATGATGCTTAGAGCTGCTGCTCTTATTTAGGTCAATGTGTATTTGGGATTGTCTAGGAGCACAGAAAAAAATACAAGGTAAGTATTGATTAACCATGTAGCAACGTTCAGAGGCAACAACTGTATCACCACACCAATGAACACCAGGTAAAGCAGGATTACTCTGTAGTCCCACTTCCCACTTGATGGGGTTAGAGGCAGCCAGAAAAGCACAGCTCTCCTGGATTTGATCAGCTGTACAGGAGACATAAAACGTTACCATAACTTATAAACGACCACTCAAAATCAAACATTGCAGAGAAGTGCATGCAAATGACGCACTAAGGAGCCCACCACAAGAATCGGAATGTATGCGTTCCATACACAAAACAAACAATATTCTAGTAATTCCCATCCTGCAATATATGCAAGTGTGTATTATGAGACAAGTCCAACAAAATCCAACCTTATAGCCTAAGTTATCTGCAAGTGTTGAGCATATGGTGAGTGGGCTATGCAAGTGTTCATATTTCTTGTGTTGAAGTAAGTTAATTTTAGGTTAGGGAAAATTGGTAGTAGAACTGATGTTACAATCCAGCGAAAATGCTTACAATAAAAATTACAAGTCGTAGCCAAGTCAAATCAGCAAAGTTCCACCGATGTGACAAATTGGAAATGATCTGTACAGATAGGTCTTAAAAGATCACTTTTAAGACCTATCTGTAAATCCATTCTTTACACATTTAAAAGACAACGTGCTTTTTTTTTCTTTACTAGGAACTACTCCACCACTAGTATTAAGTGATTCTCTTCTCATTCCTGTTATTTTCATCGTTGGGTTTTACGTGTTTAAGTGAGCAAATTACTCTAAAACATATCATACTTTTCTTTGCTGGTTTCTCATCAAGAAAAGTCTCCAGATCCAGCAGATTTTTTTTCTTGGTTTGAAGAAGTCAGTTTGTCTTCTTTAGTCACAACGTCAAGTAAGTTTCAAAGAAAGCACGCCCTACTTCACTTTCCCCACTCCCCATTTAACGACTTAGACATGTAAAAGTCACATGTGTGCTGCGATGCACTCATCACCTTATGCCTGTTTTTTCAGTGTACAAGAAAAGTAGAAGTGTTGTGTGAATTTGAGTGAAACACTGCAAAAACAAAAAACACTTGCACCTACCACTCTTTATTGGTGGGAACCTCTCATTAGATATGTTTAATTCATGAATGCCACAACAGTAATTTCTTGCTGAGTGTTTCTTTTTTTAGTTTTAGTCAAAAACTAAAGCTAAAAAATGCTTCTTGGATAAAAGACAAGAGCAGTATCGTGGTGGCCACAGCAGGTGTACGGATGTTATGGAGAGCATGTACAGGATACGACTAGGCCAATTAGCGCTTTAAAAGTGAGCAAATAAACTCCAGAAACCATGCAATGACAGTAAGCCAATGAGGATAGTTTTCATGCTTCTATTTTACCAGTTAGAAAACCGCAGTATTATCTGGACTATTAGTTAATGCTACAGGGATGATTGATCTAGACCAGAATAATAAAGAATTCCGATAATCCAGAAGAGACGTGAATAAAGCATATGCAATGTTGTAAAAATACATTTTCTCAAGATGAACTGACAACGTTAAAATAATGAACAGAACACAGATATGTTTTTTTTATTGTCAGGGATTCCTGCACAGCCGTTAATCCCTGTCATCTGCTGCTCAAGAAATCTCCTGCTACCATGTGAATGCAGTTTCGCGCTTCTCCATCTCCAAGAGCTTTCGGACTCCTTAATGTGCTGCTGACAGTCATTTCTTCTGGCCCAATCACTAATTCCTCATTAGAAATGATGAGCTTCTCTATCACCTCTCCCTGCAAAAGGTTAGGCCCAGGCGCAGACGAGAGGTGCGAAGTCCTTCGCTCTGGACCTGACGGAAAGCTTCACAGGGTTGCAGCTATTGATTGGGGGCTTCAAGTTGCTTTCTCCACCAATGTAGGGGTCTGCACTGCAGCATACTAAGCTGATGTGTAATCAATGACTCATACCACAGCCGGCCTCCGTGCACAGACCCACCAAATTATACAGTAGACTTCAATATCTGACATAGTGTGTTTTTTAAAGTGCCTTCCGGAAGAACAACACGGGTTGCGAGCACACCAGGTAAAGTACACACGAGCTAAACCTTGCACGCACGCAAGCAACCCACGCACTCAGACGCAAACAACAACCCAGTCCTGCAGGGTTGCTTTGATTTTTCTCCCTCTGTCCAGATGAAATGTTTATCATCTCAAATACTCGGTGAAGAAGAAAAAAAAAAGGAGTACGCAAGCCATAAAACCCTATCCTTTTTTCACAAACCTTTCGTAGTCTGAGCACCAGCTGTGAGACGTGGCCTCCCAGTGCACTTGGCCACGCAGCAGCTTCAACGTGCCCTCCTCCTCCTCCTCTTCGTGGGCCTTAATGATATGCACAAGCACACTCTGGGGCCAGCTTCCCAGAGCATTTAATCCACAGAGATATGATACTATGCTGGATGTTGGGTCATCCATCACCATCTCTCGCTTCTCTCTTCCTCTTCCCTTCTTCTCTCTCCACTTGTTCCATCACTATCATTGTGCCAAGTCAGACAGTTCGATTACACGTGCGCTACCCCTTCACCTTTCCGACTGACCATGTATTTTATTGATCAAATAATCCGACTTATTTAAAAGTTTAAATGAAATGCAGAAGGGTTTGTTTCTTTGTGTTCATCATCAATGAGCTGCACTGATCCCTCAGGGAACATATTTTTAATCAAACAGTAATTTTAGCTCTATTGCAAGTTCCTCTTTGATTCCTCATTTATTGTGTTTGAATGTCTGTTTGCAGAGTTCTCCTCTTTATCTTGTGAACCTCACTTGGCATAGCCCCTCATTATAGCACTTTCTTGTTTCGTGCCATGTTTGTGCTGCTCAAGAAAACTTAAAGCGTGGCCCTTATACTCCTACGCATTTCATCTTCATGGTCCCTACCAGTTTCCACATTATCCTCCATTATCTACTCTTTGCGCACATTTGTTTCTATGGCAATGTCATCGATTATGTCTCTGGCTTTTAACTATTCATTGCACACAACAACAAAAAAAAAAGAAGTTGCATTTGTTTCTCACAGTAGCATCCTCTTCCATTTATCAATATAAATTCTCCACATCAAAATTGTTAAGTCAACACATGCCAATCAATATCATCCTTTATCCATTACACGGTCCATTACATATCCCTAAGGCTTCCCAAAAAGCCATTAAGTAACAAAATCTTGCAGAAGAAACCCAATCTTCCACATCCCAGAAAGCTCGGTCTGGAACCTTCATCATTGCATTTTGCCCTACATCTCTTACTGCACAGCATGAAAGACAAATGGTCGGCCATTAGTAGTGTATTAATTACATGTGAGGAATGAGTTTGTTCATCAATCAGGTAATTTCTCATTTCACTTGTTAGTTAGAGACACAATAAGGGGAAAAAAAGGAAAGAAACATAAGGTCTGTTACAATCTTTTCCGTTAACAGTCTGTGCGGTGTTAACAGGCTGTGACACTGAGTGCATCTGCTTCTTATTTCTTCCAGAAAAAGAGACGCACACGCACGCACGCGCACACACACACGCACACACACACACGCACGCACTCACACACATGCAGTTATGCTACCCTGCTGCGTGAAGGTTCTCAAATACACCTCAAACAGAACCGACAGGAATTATCATGTCAACACAGATTAACGACAGATATCCTGATAGACTGATGATTAGCACCATCACAATACCGGGCTGCATGCACACAGTGTGATAATTACTTTTTTAAGGTGCATCATATGTGTTTATCCTTTCTTACCTAAATGGGTGAAAATAAAGGGAGCAATGCAGCTATAGTTAAAACACTGCAAATGATGAGGATGCATGGAGATGTCATGTAAGAAAAATGGTACAAAGCTAGAAAGTGTTTCCACAGTCTCTTTGTATTGAGTTGCCAGACGTAAAAGGATGTGTCCTTGCTTTTGTTGTTTCAAGATGAAATAGTTGTATTTAATTAAAATAAAGTCAACTGTAGTTAAACACAGTTGACAAGAAAATGATCCAATAATGCACATTTGCTCTGAGAAAAGTGTGAAAATCTCCAGGATTAACAGTTAATTTTGCAGGCAAAGTCAAATGCAATTGAGTTAAATCCCAAAACAGGATCAGATGTGACCTGGCATCATGTCCTGTCTAGAGAACAACTATTGACAGTCACTAGCAACAGATATGGAAATATTAGTCTTTAACTGATGAAGTTGAACTGTTTTGTTGAAGGAAAAAACTATTTGCTGATATGTCACTAGACAATTTCAATGTGGAGTCGGAAAGAGTAGGAGGTTCTTAAAGAGACAGAAGTCCAATTTCAATGTGTCAAAATGCGAAATCAGGTTTATTTTAAGTTATGTAAGACATATACAACTGAAGGTAATATACTTGATTGTGCTATAAGATGGCAAATCTGGAAAACACATAAGACTTTAACAACTTAGAGAAACACAATATTAGATCAAATTTTAAAACAAATATGTTTTTATTTCTGCTTTGCATAACTGAGATTATCATTTCATCTATTTTAGTTGGACAGTACATAATTCATCATTAGCTGTGTGACATAATAACAATAAAAAATATATCCACTAGTTTCTGTCTGAAACAAAAATAACAAACTAGTGGGGGTTTTTTATTGGAACTAAAACAAACCTTTCAAACTTGAAAACAATCAACAAACTGTTTCTCATTCACTTGGGTCTTTTACATAATCCTCTCTTTTATGTGCTATTTTCCACCACATAGCAATATTTTTCAAGTACTGCAGCCTGTTTGCAGAACTGCTTCTACTGAGGACATCCCAGATTGTTCAATTAAAGAACATCTGGCATTTAGAGCGTGTTTTTAAGGTATTAAAGGGAAATTTCATCATGGTTTTGTCATATTTACACATCAATATAACATAATCTAATATATAGTAAAAATATTTTTGGTAATTAAAATAAAAAAGTAACACTAATATTTTACAGATGTATTACACCGAGTAATATTTTTGGTAACACTTTATTTGAAGGGGTGTGCCTAAGACTGACTTGACACTGTCATAAACATAACACCTGTCATGAACATGAAGGAGTCTTTATGAATGTTTATGACAGTTGTCATGAAGTGTCATTCGGTAAATAATGACACTTTTAATGCAAAGTTGGAATAAAAGTCCATTAAAAGTGCCAACTTTGCATAATTTTGTAAATTATGATAATCTAATGCAAAGTTGGCATTTTTAATGGATTTTTGAATGTGGTCAGATTAAGTCTGGTTATATGAATAGAGCTGAAAGCAGACTGTTGGATTGCCTCTGCTGCTGTAAGAGCAGCAGTGCTGTAGGCCTTGAAACATAACAACAGAGGTAAGAACAAACATTTTTTTTTACCTTCTCTGAGCCTCTGTACTGCTTTCTTGGCCAGTTTAGTGCACACTGGGCCCCCTGTGAATAGACCGTGTGATACCATTGACACAGATTATGGATTTTACCTGCTTAAAAATATGCTATGTGGGAGTGTGGAAATGTCAGGGAAGGCACCCAGGCTCTGAGATTTACTGGGAATTTATAGATCACCAAATGCTGCTCTCTAAGGAGAAAAAAGAGGAGGAAGAAGAGGAGGAGGGAGAAAGTCCACGCAGAAGCCTCGTCAGAATTCAACCACTGTTTTCCATTTCACCCTGAGCAAGAACTCATGTCTGGCAAATTTGCATATACATGTATTTGCACAGATCCAATCAAAGCTCAAGGTGCCGACACAATTCCAAGATTCAAAGCGGAATACCAACCAGTGTTTCAACTGTAACTAATACCCACAGCCTGGGGAAGTGGAAGAAATGGTGCATTATCTTTGAAACAGATAACATTTAAATCACAGAGGAGTTTCGAGCAGACAGAAATACTGCCAGAGAGGTCAGGTCACTTGTTCTTGTTACAGATGGAGTATGTCAAGCAAGTGGAATAGATTAAGGATGGACAAGCCCTGCTGTCATGTACTTATCAGTTCAATAGTGCATCTAGTGATTACACATAGTGGTGAGTAATTAATTATTTATAGAAAGCATCACGTTCCCTTACAGTACGCAGCCTGCCTCAAAACGAGATTATAATAAGTTTTCATGGCAGATGTGTTGCCAATTTGGGATCAAATCAAGTCTACTTGGTAAATCCTATGGCTTTATTGAGATAAGAGCTTATTTTTACATGAATATTTCTTCCAGTGAATCTTTGCAGAGAAAATCCCGAACCCATATGCGGCTTATTTTATGATCTTCTGCTGATGTCTGTGCAGCTCGGCCAGTAAAAACCAAAATGCATTACTTGTTAAAATCATATAAAATCAAAGTGTGATGATTTTCAAAACATATTTTCTTCTACCAGAACTACAGTTAATGAAAGCAAAGGAAGGAAAATGGGGGAAAAATGCGAACGAAAGAATATATTAAGCCCTGAATGGGGAGATAGAGGAAAAAAAATATTCCCCACTCAGAGCATTCAGAATGTGTTATTAAGGAATGATTTCAACAGGCTCTTAGTAGCTCTCATTAGATGGTGTATCAAACCAGAACAAAAGTCACTTCTCCTAACTATGTGGGGGAAGTGGATTGGAAAATTAAATGGGAAGAGGAAAGTGAGGGAGCAGTCTGTGTTACGCTCTTGTCACCATGGCCCTGCTCCCACTAACAAGTCCGCTCAGTCGACTCGCACCAAAAGTCATTCACATGGTCTTTAATTTCACTTCATTGATTGGAATTTAAAGCTTCAGTATATAGCGAGGAAGACATTAAGATAATCTAGTCGCTAAACCGTGAGCTGAGCATTTGTTTTTAAATTGTGGTACAGTACAGCTGAAGCCTCGTCTTTTTGAGTTTGCAGCCCTGAAAGTTCAGAAAGTTTCCTAAACGGAGACAGCACACCCACCAACTGCTGGGCACTACATGTGTCCCTGCGGTTTTTAAAGGCGTATATATTTATATACTGTACAGCATGCCGTAGATGAATAAGAGTAACATTTCATTAATCTTGACGTGCTGTTGCCGCTTGATGCCAGATGCTAGGGACACAAGCTGTCGAAACAATAGACGAGCTCTTCAGCACTTACTCTCCCCTTCCCGCTTTTCCTTTTGTTTGCCCAGCCAAAGACACAAAGATGGCATTACATCTGTCAGCAAGATATGATTTACATAAACATCAAACTATTGTGCTGAATATCTGTCAGAGAAAGTTTCGAGACTCGCAGCAGTATTAGCATTTCAAGGTTGCGTTTACAACATATTCTTATCTGTTTTGCATATACTATTTTTGTGTGTTCCTAATTCGCTCCTACACTGTTGGTTGAAAGTTGAGGTTTATGGACGAAATCCTTTTTTTTTTTTTATAATTATAGCATTAGTGTTCAAACGCGAGCAGCTGGTTTGTGTTTTGCAAATTGCAAGAAAAACCTTCCAAACAATGTGCTGTCCAGCAGGTTGATAATAAAAGCACTGGAGAAAAGGCACAACAACAACAACAGCATCCCCCCGTCCCTTCAGCAAGTTCGTGTAATCACATCGTCAAGTGGAAATTACAATTCGGACAAGAGCTTGGGCCATTTAAGACTCATTTTCCACACTGAGTGTATATCAATCATGTCTGACAGGCATTGTGTGATGAAACTGCAGCTTGTGCAGACATTCAAAGACTACAGTGTACGTTCCAGTATGAATGCTTGATGATTTTCTGTTGACGTGTGCACGGTGTTGGAAGATGCATGTGTTGTGTACTGTCATTTATTGAAGTGACAAAAGTGGCACTTGTGAAGCTATTTGCATGATACCTTGTTATTGGCAGGCAGGGTAAATTACTGACATGGAATTATAGTTATACAGACTGAAACAAATTACCACTCTAATAAATGTTGTTTTTTAACTTCCTTTTAAACCCCCAAGAAATCAGAATAACATGACTGGTTAGTCTGTAAACAATAATCTGCACTTGTTCAGATTGACTCCTTGATTTTGTTGTTGTTGTTGTTTTGGTTCTTCTTACCCACAAAAACAAACTCAGACATACAGATAAAGTATGAAAAGTATGAAAGTATAAAACTGCATAAGAAGACATATAACCAGTTAAATCAGTGGGAACTTTTGTAGTTCCCAGGCTTGCAAGATTCTTACTTTTTCCTTCCACTACAACAATGGTCAATATGCCCAGACATTTCCAGTTTAGTTAACTATGGGACTTGTCTCCAATTTATGTTACTTTTGGAGCAGTTGGATCTTTCTTGCTCAATGGCCGTTCAGTTGATGTCAGTACAAGTCTGCACATGATGATTTATCATTATCTGGCTGAATAACTAGCAAAATAATTTCAACAAATAGAAATAGTTGTGTAAATCTAAACTGTCAAAAACATAAGGTGTAGTCTGATTATTTTTTGTGAGAAAAAAGGATTGTGTCTTAATACAGTGTATACAAACATCTGCCTTTAACTCGATTTACTTGTGAAAATTGTAATAAAACATTTCTTTCATATTGTCCAACAAAACAGAAAGATCAACACCTCATCCCACCCTTGTTAATTGTCACCTTCAATGAATAACAAAAAGGGCTGTAGAACTATTACGTAAGTAATAGCTAAGACTCCAGTTGACCTCCTGATGGATCAACAATATAAGGTCTCCTCAATTTGTACATTAACATTGTACTTGAGGTACTGTATACACCGATACTACCCTTAAATCTACTGTTTTACTTTGCTGGACAGAAAGGATCGATACTCTATGAATTTTTAAACTCATCTTAGCTGTGCGTGTAGCCAGTAACCTGCACTGCCACTCTCATTTATGCCTTCAGTCTTCTGTGAAGCTCTGAACTTAATTTGAACTACCCAACTTCTCTTGATAGGTTTCTGTATTCTTTTTATGCTCAATATAATAAGCATTGTAACGTGAAAGACAAATACTGTTCTTCCTGCTGTAGCTTACTGTTTACTGTAGACATCTTCCGTGCATTACGAGAGGTTGTTTTCATGCTGTATATTCACGTACCTCGTATTACAGCTACTAGGCATTATGGAAGGGGTGAGTCTCCAAAACAGCCTTCATTTGCCTGTCACTAATGGAAAAGTGACAAACCAAAGAGTTGAATCTTTTTATGAACTAGAGGCAAATAGTGAGGAGGACCAAATTGCAGATTTACACTCAACAGAGCTTCAGAATTGAGGAGGATTTCAATAAAGGATTTGAGCTTAACTCTTCTGCTGAATCCTTTTGATTGCTGACCGCTTCACACGAGCCTTAAAATAAAGTTTGGGTGCTGTTACGTTTTACAGACACTGGCATGTCTGTGATGTATTTTAGACCAAGTTGGACTTACACAGACTACATAATTGGCTAATTTGCATTTTGTGGATGTGTTCAGTTTTATTCTATTTAAAGTTGACATTGTCAGAAAGCCTTTTATTTATTTATTTATTTAACTTTTGGATTGGTTTGGTTTTCACTCTGAAGAACATTTCTAAAATCCCCATGTGGAAAACATGCAGCAGAACTGACCCTATATTACAAGATACAATAATGAACTCACAAGGCTTTTTAAAGAAACTAAACAAGGAAATATTTTGTTACTAAACAATAACAAATGTTTAAGAGATCATTTTTTAAAGCATTTTTAGGCTGCACTGATAAGCGTTTGTTCACCTCTATTAAAGTAAAGTCTGATGAATTAATGTAAAATGAGATTTTTTTGGATCTAAGTAACATGGTCGGAAGGGTTTTGCCAAAGAATATCACTATGTAATTATTATAAATACACAGTTGAACATTTAAAAGAAATTATCACAATGGAGAGAGTTTGCATTGAAAAGCATTAAATGTCACTCTGGCAAAAAGTTTCCTTTACTGACCTGCTGTGATTTCAGTTATTTTGATATTCTGTTCAAGCAGCATTTGATAATAATCTGATACGCGAGTTTCATCTTTGGCAGTCAAACTGTGTAAGCGTTTCTTTTCACAAATACATTTGTTTTCTATTGAACTTAATGTTCTGACCTGTTTGTCTCCCAGCAGGGAAAACACATTTTTTAGTTAAATCAGGTATTTTGCTGTGTCTTTAGTACGATTTTTCCTGAACACACACAGTAAAAAAAAATCCGTAAAAAAACAGGAAAATGTCCTGGTAATTTTCTGCCCGTACATTTTCTGTTTTTTTTACGGAATTTCCAGCAGAATTTTTTTCCGTAATTTAATAGCTTTTATATGTTAAATTTTAAACATAGAAAACTGTTAAATTACGTCTGTCCCCTGGTCTAATGGCTGCTCCCGCTCCCCCCCAAGTTTACCTTCGTTCGTCGTTCGACCCCACCATACTCCCCACCACCTCTAACTACCCCCCACTCCAGGCACATTTTCCATATTCTAAAACCCCAAACTTGACATGGAAAGTATATTTACCGAAGTTAAATGGCCACCTGCTTTTATGTTAACAACAGGGACATCAAATCATGTTTAGCAAATAAGTTTGATATTTTTAAAAAGCAAGATTGAGACATAAGTAGCATGACGCCATGAACGGTTAGTTTTCACGCGCCCAGTTCAGTTTGACTTGAAAAAATGGTCAATACTTTGAGTTCGGTAAAATACATGAATAGTAATACAGTAATCACCACGTTTTACTTTTATAATACACAAGAAAACACAGCATTGTAAAAAATAATATATTTTTTGTAAAAAAAAAAAAAAAGACAGCAAAATACTTTGCAATTATATACTGTGTCGGGAGTCTCACAAAGTCAAACGAAGTCAACTACAAATATTTCAAAACATTATTTACAGAAAAGTATGTGTTTTTATTTATTTTACTTTACCAGGGAGGTGGCAGAAAGGTAACTCCGTCTCTTAATCCAACCGAAGTCCTAAAGATATATGTTCCAGGGTCCGGTTAGTGAGCTTGAAATGTCGTCTGACCAGTTTTCGCGCTTCACGAAGGTTCTTGTTCCCATGATGCAATGCGTAAAATTGCATCATGGGAAAATTCAGAAATTTGAAGGAAAAATTCCTTCAAATTTCTGCTGTACACGTTTTTTTTTTTTTTTTTACAGTGCACAGGAGCAACGATTAAGCTGTAAACTAAATAATAATACTAAATAATAATACATGTTTTCTGTATGTCTTACATTTTTCAGTGAGCTTTGCAGTGTGCTTTAGTTGCCTTTATGCTACATTTAAAAATGTGTCAGGGCATGTTGCTTTTTTTGTAAAATGCAAGTCTCTTGTAATGATTTTAAAAAGGAACATCATAAGGATTTAACTTTGAGGAAAATGCTTTTAGTCTGATTAAGTATAAAGGTAAATAAAAGTTCACCCCATCACTGAAGAAAGTCATGTACATGATAATAACAAATAGGAAAACATTTGAGATGTAAACATCCTTGCAGAGTCTTCAGAAGAAGTATAGAAAGCTAAAGTAGCGAATGTCAAACCGTGAAGCTGCAATATAAGCGAGAATCATTATGTCAACCCTTAATTTTCTATCTGTTCCACGGTCAGTTTTTTCCTTCTTTGTAATATAAATATTCATACTGGATGTTTCTTGTCCAGTAAAAATGAGTAACATGTTTCCACATACTTGTTCTGGGTGAAGGATTGGTGCATAATAAACAAGTCAAAGCAGTTGACTGGACTTCCTTCAGTAATAAAAAGAAAGAAAAGCAGAGCAATTGTTATTATATTGTTGATTTATTCTTCTTGTACTGGATTATTATTGTCCAGTTACTCTGTATGGTGTTGGATATGTGATCATATTACTGTACTGTATTGCTGTGAGTCAAATCGATCTGAACACAATTTGGACTCAGTTTAGATCTTATATGGATTTGATCTTCTTTTCTTTTCTTTTCTTTTTTTAAGTGCCCTTTGCACTATTTAAACAAATCGGACAGAAAACCTCCTGTGAGGAACATGACTAACACAGAAAACGTTTAGGTAGATTTTTAAAACTTTTAAGTAAATTCTTTTTTCTGTATTTTTAAATTCAAATTCTAATATTTGTTGCAGTCTGTATCATCTTATTTCATTTTAAAAAGTCTTAGTAGTTCTAGTTAACCCAGCAAATCTATTAGGGCAATTGTTGTGCTTTAAAATGGAGAACAGACATCATTGTCAAGGTGTTGTACCTTCAATTTGATGTTCATGGTATTTATTTAGGGATGCTAAAATTAAGCACGAAATAGGAGCCCGGATAAGTCAGAATTTGTGCAAGTTTCCTTGGCGGAGAAAGGTAATACAAGTTGGGATGGGTTCGACTGTAATCCCTCTGGATTCAGTGAATCTACATTGGCAAAAGGACAATAGTAATGATATTCACCTAATCTCCGCTGACAGATTCAGGACATGCTTTTCATTAACACAAAAGTGGATAAGAGAGCCATAAGCACTGTTTCAGAGTTTACCTAAATCCTTTGAAGCTAACTGAGATCCCCATTCCAGTGTCACCTGTCTCTGTCTGCTCGGGTTTAAGCCGGAGCAGGTACCGTATTTGCGGAGCTCTTTGACACGGTTCCTTTTTTTGTCTGGTATTTTCATAAAGGCTCTGACTACAACTCTAACATAGACAAAGTTAATTTCTCATCTTGTTATCAACAAACCCCAACGATATTCACCCCATTAAAAATTATGCACGCAGGGCTCCTATTAAGTGTGCTTTGACATGCAGTATGAATGAGAAAACCACTTTTTCAATATTTGTTTTCATCTCCTTCTTTTCCAACATTTGACACATTTGTGCTCCTTTATATGGAGGTATACAAAGGAGCACTGTAGCAACGTAGTAACACCTTAAACACTTTAATTTTTCCCCAAGACAAAAACGCATCACACTGTAATTCTAATTATTTGGGGTGTGTTTTCACAGGTTACAAAGAAACGTTTGATTTCCCTCTGCCTTTGTCTACTTCTTTTTTTTTGAAGATAAAGGGTGTCCGCAGAGTTTCCAGTCAATACCGCGAAGGAAGCAAGACGAGGGAGGATAGCACTTATTTTTCTTTTTAATTAGCTTCATCTGAGGAATTATCCAGCACTAATATAATGGCTCGATTCATCTCCCGCGCCATCTGGTGTGAGAGAAGTGTACCTCTGGAGCTGATTGCTTTCCCTTGGTGATGTGTCGGGGTAATAGGCTGTTCAAAGGCTCCTCTGAGCTCGGACAGCTGAGCGGAGGTGGGGCAGCGGCAGCTGGCCTTGGCGTCATCACCTGCTGCCTGTCAACGAGCTTTCGGATATGGTCCACACCAAGCTCTAAGAGAATGTACCAACAGTGTGTGTAAATGTGTGTGGGCGTGTGTGTGCGTGTGTGTGTGTGCGTGGGCTTGCATAAATGTGTGAAGCACCTCAGAGTTGTCTTGCAGACAGTGCATGAATTTCATATTCTTGTTGAAAAGGGAAGAAAGAGACAACAAGAAGGCACTTCTCTGGGATTCTGGTTTGCACTTTTGCATCATATGTCAAACGATAGAACAAAATACATGTAATTCATCTTTCTGGTAAACAACTTTGCCTTATGTTGTACCTTAAAGAAACCAGCTACTGTATTTCTTTAAACACGTTCATTTTTTTAATTATTTTGCTGTCACTTGAATTGCAGTTCCACCAACTGTATTTGTCACATAGGTGGGGGGTTCGTTTGAAAACTTGACAACATCTGGTTGTCTCTGAGTCTTTCAAGCGCTTCCTGCAGTGCGGTGCACCCAGAGCATCTCTGCATGGTTGAAACCTGTTGACTGTGACCCACTTTTATTAGCACAGTCTGTTTGGAGGATGGAGTTCGTAAGGTTTGCTAAATTAACCCCTTAACTGTCACCCCCAAAACACTTACATGTCAGACACAGGCTCTGTGAGGACACCAGCATCCCCACGACTGTTTAACTGTGGAGCTATTTTTATATTTCACGCAATGGAAAATCTACATTTGCTTTTATCAACTCCTCTGTCATCAGCAGGGAAATATCTTTTGCAAAAATGAAGTTCATCCTCGTCTTTTACACAACCCCACCTTTTGTCTACCTAATCCTTTCATCTGTTCATCCTCCAGCCTCTCTTTTGTTCTCTCTCATTCTCCTCATGTCTCTTATTTTGACCCCTTTTGCATCTGATGGCAGGTTAGTAGTTCTCAGTTTAGTAACATAATAGTAATTCACAGAGAAAGAGCTCAGGAGTAGTGCACAAAGTGAAATCAGTGCAGGATCACTTACACACTGTCAGATTCATCAGATTCAGTCCAACTTGACTTAACAACAAATCAGTCTAGAACTCCATCCTCTCTCATTGTTCTCATCCTTTATTCCTGTTTTTATCTCTAAATGATCCATGTCGTCCAGAGCATGCAGAGCACGCCTCCTAAAAAGTCTTTTAAAAAAAGCATAAATTTATGTATCTCAAATTAAGACATTAAAATGTCTTCACTTCATTAGAGAAGATGAAAGTTGGCCTTAAATAAATTGAACTTTTGGCAGGATACAGGGGTTACATTTCATTCATAAAATGTCTTAGAAAACCTGCAGAAACTCTGTCATCCATCATCCCTGCTGCCCAAATGACCTGTTTATTGAATGTGTTGATTATGTTAAAAGCCAGTACCTTTTGCTGGTTTCAAATAACTCTTTTTTCATAAGGTTTTTGGGACAAGTGGCCATTTTTACTTGCATTTCCATAAAAACCCTGCTATACAAATATGATTATAAATTGCGATTCCTTTTTGCTGGCCTTCAAGTTAAAACAAAAGATTGAAAACTTAGAGGGCTTGGGGGAAATCTAAGCAATAAAAATGAGGGCACCCTTAAAACAAGTGCTTAAATTTAGGATGTGGGCATATTTGCTTTTTGAGCGGGATCGAGATGAACACCGAGTTATTCGTATCTAACAGCTGAGTAGCTCTAAGGCTCGTCAGATTGAATTGTAAATATGGAGAACCTTTGTTCATTCAGAGGTGTAGACATACTCTGCCTCATTTGCCGCATGTTAAGTCATGACCAAGCTGGTTATTATACCATGCAATCTACAATTAAAATGAAAAAAGCTCTACGGCAAAAGAAAAAAAGAAGTCATTTCCCTAAGCTCAAACTGCACTTACACACCAGGCACAAATTTCACTTTCACTTGAAAACTTCCCATGCATGCAGCACATTATCATTTGATTTCCAGCCAGAGTTCTCAATTAAAATTATACAGAGGTTGCATTTCATTACCTGAGCTCGGAGCAATTTGCAGGCCATTAAGCATCTACCTGTATCAGTGGAGATGTTTTTGAGGTGAACATCTGGGGTTGAGGAGGCAGAGCATGAAATGAAATGCCCCTGGCTCTTTGCTCTGCCTTTTGTCCAAGAAGGGCCAAAGGTATTAGGACGCCATGCATAGTAAAGAGCATGTTTCTATGGACTGCAACAAATTGCTTGGGGATCTGAATAGAAATAGAAAACTTTGAAGGTTTGATATCAAGTTCGTCACACCACTTCAGAAATCCCACAGAAGTATTTCCTTCTGAGCTCTTCTGCTTCATAGTGCTGTTTTTAATAATGTTTGCACTTTCTTATCCTGTGAACTGTTTTCTTTTTGTCTTTCTCCATTATGAAGACTTGTAAAAATGCAAAGTGCTCCATGCTGAATTTCTCATAAGGGATCATGAATCTCTATAAAACTATAATTGATTTCTGTGCCGTGCAATAATAAAGACTTGCCATGAAGGAAAGTATCCTTAGGAGACCTTTTAACAGCATCAAATCATTACAACTAGGATCTAATGATTTTCTCTAAACCATAATTGAAAATACAAACTGCAATTATGTTTCCTTAATGATATAATGTAATTTGGATGTTAGCTTACGGTTTACAACATGTATTGGAAATCTCTTCCTTGCACGTGCTTGTTCCACATGGGATAAGTCCCCAGACTGTGCATAAAAATAAATTTATTAGATTTTTAATTTCAATAATGAATTGAACATATGCAGGTTGCACAAACATTTTGAAGTAAAATTTAAAATTAATTTGTGGTTTGGAAATTTTTAAGGAACATCTTAACATAATGTGGAGCTACAGTGCTTTGAGAAAATATTCACATCCCAGTATTTCATCCCAGAAAAAAAGGAAAGAAGATTTGGGGGTTTTAGCAATTTTTGCAACTAAAAATCTGAAAACGATACCTCCCCTTCATATTCACCGAGCCACCATCGAGTAAGTATTTTTGAAAAATAACCTTTTGCAGCAATTACAGTGTTTTGGGGATGTGTGGTGTTTACTAAGTTGCACAAGCTCAGTTATATAGGATGGAGAGCGTTAACAGTAATTTTTAAATCTTACCACCAGTTCTCAGTAAGATTTATTGATCTGGAAATTTACTGGTGTATTTGAAAACATCAATACTCTCGGTTTTAACTGTATGCTTGAAAACACACAAATTACAGACAGAAAATAACTACTATTTACTTTTGTCTTCTGTTGAATTAGTGTTGAAATTTGTTTGACAGTTTGCCGTCACATGTAACACTTGCATGGCCTATTTTCCTTATGTAAGATGCAATGTCTGCACTGCTGAAGTCTTATCAAGCGTTGCTTTAGAGCTCCACCCTTTAATCTTCTGTAGCTGAAAGAAGGGGAAAAGAACAAAAAGTCATTCTAATATCTTTCATGAAAAAAAGAGAGAAAAATGATCAAAACATAAAAGCAAAACCCACAGTTAGAGCAGGGCAGCTTTGGTGTGTCTCTTTCATACTGTTGTGTATAATATAATTTTTGCAGAGGATTAAAGGTCCTTCCTACAGGGTATTCCAAAATACTTGTGACAGCACGAAATGGCTTTCAGTTTGTCAAACATCTGCAGAGTCGCCTTCTACGTCAAGCGGTGAACATGGCTTTCTTTGACAGTGTAAGGCAGCTGCATTAAGAGAACCACACCACAAACCAGCTTCTTTTTCTTGTAGCTGTTATCATCCTCCAACAGTATGAGAATCTCACTGGAGAGTTTTTCCAGAACAAGTTGCATTGTAGATGATATGCAGTAATCAGGTCCTCTGAGTCTTCTTCCGTCTCTCTCTCTCTCTCTGTCTGTCTGTAGTTTGTCTCTTTCTGTCCCTCCACCACCCTCACCAAAGCTGGTAAGCACTCAAGTTTTGCAATGTTTCAGCATTACATCACTCCACATGGCACACCATTAAGCTTGTGGGAACTGGGAATACAGCCCAGGCCTTCGTATATGTCATAGTCTTCGGCTCAGTTGTTGCTGGGAGTAGATGAACTGCATGCTGACCAGATGAAACAACCAAAGCAAAGTCCTCTTTGTTTCCTTCGCAAGCAGCTCATAGACAAGTGGCGATGCTGCAAGTGGCGGTTGCCTTTTTTCTCCTTTTGTGCATTCTGATATGAATACATCATGCACGAACAGGAGGCTGTCTGCAGGAATCCGTCCATCTGCCTTTATGATATTCCATCCAGGTACGACGTCATGGCGACACTAGTTATGCAGTGGAATTTACTGTCTGCACTGCGGCAGATTACCATTGCTTAACATGCCACACAGGAGACTTAAAGAGGCAGCTCCGTTTGCAGCATTGCATCCTGCTGGCAGCTATGTTGGAATGCCCGTGGCATGCTGGGATGTCTGGTTTTCCTGTGAAAAACACAGGGCACACTTCATAGTGTAACAAATAAAAGAAGAACAGAATTGATTAAAATAGTCACACTCGTTTCATTTCAGATTGCCTAACACTGAAAGTGTGCTCTCTCTGAATTTGTTCAGTTTTGGAGAAGCGGTGGTCATCCATTGCTGTCCTCAGATTATTGTGTGCTCTTTCACTAAAATATGATGTCTTCAGGGGTAATCAGCAGAAACCGTAAGTTACATAACCATCCGATTTTAAAATGCACAATTTTCAAGGTCAATATCATTAATGTTACCTAAAGTAGCCTTTAAAGATGGCAGCTAAACGTGTTTTAATATTCCTTTCAACTTTCATTCCACAACAAAATACAGATTCATATTAAATAATTTAGCACCTCTGCATATCAGAAATCAGCCTCGGGTTGCATTCTAAAGGAAAGTTTCTCACCCAGCTGAAGGCTATATGGGAAAAAAAAAAAAAAAAAGACGTAAGCTTCTCTGAGTACAAGAAGATTTTCTGTTAAAAAAATGTCTGGGAAGATGAGAATTAATCTTTTGAAGTTGTTATCTGCATATGTACGCTATCAGACTCCAGCACCAGGATATAGGAGGATATAAAAAGGCTCAGTTTTTGTCCACCGTGGGCAATCCTTCTGGCAATATGGTTGCAATGTGGGTTTTGCCAGTGTGATACTGATTGCCTGGGGTTAAGCAAGCATTTTTCTAAAAATTGATTAAATCAACCACAGTATGTCTCTGTTCTGATGCCACTGGTTTGGTAGGTATGGACTGTTGCCTGAAGCCGTAACTTGTGGTAGGAATGTTCAGTTTAGCAACAATCGTTTATTTATTTGTATTTTTTTTAAACATTATTATTCTTCCTTTGGAGCTTAAGTTTCTTCTCCTCATATGCACAAAAGTCTTTTTTTTTTTTGTACATGGACTGTGGTACGCATGTTTTTATGTAGTGAATTAAATTAGAAGTTTGACCTGGCTTTCTTTCTGCACGGGCTTTTGAATGAAAAACATAATACACTACATGGATGGGAAGGATTTAAAGTGATTTGAAGATTAAAGTAATCCTTTTCTATGCAATATCTTTTTATATCTGAAATCACTCCTGTCTGGCAGGACTCCACAGACGAATCTGCTGTGTCGGGAGATGTCTGTAGTTGTTTTAGTAAAATTACTGATCCTGTATAACCAGAGGAATATGGCTCGCCACCTAAAGCAGTTTTAGAAACAATGACAAGCTGAAAAGCACCACCAAGACTTGATTTATTGTTTTAGAAAATTCAAATGGTTAAAATCTGTAAAGTTTGCATTCAGAAAATATCTTGAGATATTGTTATCAGAGCATATTTTACCTGCGATGAATCACCTTTAACAAGAAATATCTGGACTTTGAAGGGGATATTTATGGCAAGGTCATGCTTCAGCACTGAAGACACTTTTATATACGTAAGATTTAAATAACCTGACAGAAGATTAACTTTAGTATATTTAATAAATTTTCTAAACAAAATGGCTCATTTAAAAAAGACCAATGTATGCATAAAAAACATCTAAAAATGTTTAATGTGATGATCTGGAGGAGAATAAATTAATGAAAGCAGATTATATAATAAGAGGAGAAATGAGGAACAATCTAGAAGCATTCTCAGGGAGAACCCAGGTGGACGATTCAGAAGTGAAATGAAGATAAAAGTACAGACATAAACAGACTCCATAAAATAGCAGCTAAGCAAACTAGGTTGTGTGCAAAGAAATTACATTGATGGAGACTCTCCAGCTCTGCTGAGCTGCTGAAGTAGGCAGCTTGCAGACAACCACAGGGTCATGTGAAAGTTTAAGGTCAAAGTAACCTTTGCTGACTACATTTTATAACAGGCAAATATTCAGATGGAATATTCTGTAAACTGATCTGGTTTAGTGCATGCCTTGGGTATGAGCTCCATGAATTTTATGTTTGACTTCTGGATTGCAGTTCACACAGAAACAGAAAATAGAGTGGAAGGAGAGAAACAAGAACAGAACGCTATAAGATGACAAATCAAGAGAAATGCATTAAGACGTTTGAGATGCGAAATCGGCTTCTAGTAAACTGGAAATTACTCCCGTAGCTTCTACAATGTTTTGTGGTTTGATAAATTATCATCCTTTTCACATTCTCAGTGTTAATAAGGATTTTAAAAATGCACTCTTCTAAAAAAAAGAGCTTTTTTGTCACCCCCATTTAAACACAAAGGCACAATAAAAATGGCCTGTGGCCAAAAACACAAAAAGGATGTAGAGGGCAACAAAGTTCATCTTAGCAGAAAACCTGGGTAAGAAACACAGAATGGGTTTTCTCCCATTCCCCAATAAGAAGTCTTTCCACTAGGAATATTTTTCACAGTATTCACTTGGGGACATTAACACAGCTAATTCCTCCAGAACTAATATTGTAGGTCAAACAGGGACTGAACAGCCAGACCACCAAGACAAATGCCGCGCGTCCTTTATGAATATGAAATTTGGCAGGTAAGAAAACAATAAAGAACTATTATATTTTTTCTCAGTATCTAAGCTAAACAAGGGAGAGCGCATGAAAAAGTCTTCTCCTCTCTTATCCTCTCTTACTGGTTCTACCCCAGTCCTCCCATTAGCAGGTCCTGTAGAGCTCTGCACAGCTCCTCCTCATTTCCGTATCTACTTACGTTTTTATCTGTCTAATAACCTAATTTAAAATGTTAAATCAGATGTTACAACCAGTTTCTCTGTACTTATGTAACCTTTTTACCAAATACATTTTTACTCTGGCATGGCAGGAAATTTTCACTTTTACTTAAGTAAAAATATGTGGGATTTTGTTTTACTTTTTCTCAAAGAAATAGAGTCAGATGCAGGAGAAAATGAAAACGTGAACTGAATGAATTGACAAGGCAGAGAAAGATAGGTGAGACATTAAACATCTAGGAAGCATGTTTTAGTGATAATCTTATGTGTAAAAATATTGTCCTGTGTATCTGTGAAACTATTTCAAAAATAAAAATTAACCTGATGAACCCTGGAGATTGGCTCCAGGCCCTATCATGACCCTGTAAGGATACGTGTGTTCAGAAAATGGATGGATGGAAATTAACAGCTCTAACTTACACTTTCACCAATGCTTCGCATAAGAAGTTGATGTGATATTTTCACTCCGCAGTTCACACACACACCAGACCTTGATTTAATCTACAATGAAAACAAGCTGTATGAATTATTAGAATTACAGAGGAGCTGTTAGAGGTTAACTTTAATTAACATAGCAGACCACTGTGTTGTTTGTTTGTCTCCTTGCTCACACTATTTTCTATTTTGTGTTTTATAAAATTATTTAAAAAAGAAATACAGGGAAGGCTCATCATAACTAGATTTGATAAACACTGTAATTGATTTGAGATGTGAGTTCCTATACAGCTGTTATAATAAGGAAATAGTTGTCAGTGGACCAAGGCTAACTTTTCTTTAGGGAGTAGTTTAAGTTTACAACCGCTGGCAATATGACCACATCTTCATTAGATACATGAACACTGTTTATGAAAGCATGACAGGCAAACATTAAAAAGAAAAGCTGTGCCCACACAGAGACTTTTTTTTACTGCTTAAAAGAAAAATCATATGTGAAAGTAATGAGAATCATCTTTTAGAACAAGAGCAAATGGCTTGTCCACAGAAAACATTAAAAATAGTCATATGCTGTGAGTTATACTCATCTTCCACTACAACTCTCTTTGCATTTCTCTGTATCTGCCTTGTTTTTCATTGCCATAACACAATATGCTGCCTTAGCTGGACAATGCACTAACATCAGCACCAAACCATTTGACATTCCAGTGGACATAATTTGATCGCCAGCTAAGCCAGGCCACCATGGACTTTTTTTAGACACGTCAAAAGATTTAATTAAAACTAAGATCAAGAAACTGCACTACACTTGATGCTGTTTGTAATCCACCTTCAATGCACCTAAATTTATCTTTTATTGTTAATTTTTTTTTTTTTTGGTCAAAAAATATTTTGTCTATCCCATATTGTATAATAAATATTTTAAATGGGACACATGTTCAGTGTCTAATCTTGGAAGTTAAATATATATGTATGTATGTATGTATGTGTGTGCATGTGGGTGTGGGTGTGTGTGTGTGGGGGGGGGGTGTGCGCGTGTGTGTGTGAGGAGCTGATATTAATGTTTTTAAAGCTTTAATTAATAAAGCATGTTGTCTAAAAATCATTATATAGACTCTGAGTCTAGCCGGGATGTTTCAACCATCTTCAGATGTATTGAAGCCTGTTGGCAAAGAAGTGATGATAAATATTAGACAGATCTAGTCCAGCCTTTTTCCTCTATCTATGTGCCTCCAAGTTTTTACAAGCAATTAACCTTGGGTGCACAATGAATGAAGTAGAAGACAATGTGATAATTTATCTGTTTTTCACGGTACATCTGATTTAAACATAAGTAACACCACAACACTTCGATTTGATGTTCTCAGTTTAATGAAGTGGAGATTAGATATGTACAAACATAATTATTTGAATTAAACTATTTGCTCATCATGTATCACTACTTTTTATCCATTAATTGGCTTTTTTTCTTACGTTTAATGTATTGCTCTGCAATTCTTCCTTCAATGTGGTCATCTTTGGAAATATCTACTGTAAAGCTGCAAGGTTCACCATGTAACAACGACTATAAGCAACACCCAGGTGACTCTTTTATGCCCACTGGTTGCTAAATTTTCAAGCCAGCTAATTAGATACACCATGTAGCATTAATTAAGGCAATTTGGGACTCCAGTTCTGGGAAAGAAATTTATTTTCCTCTGCTAGAAACAGTCTGACTCACATCAAATCCCATCCTCTGCGGCAATTAAGTATAATATAAGGAAGTGGGCTAGCAAAGCATTTCTTCAATATATATAGTTTGAAAAGACGGACATTGATGACAGGATGACATCCATTGCTGCTCAAATAAAATGTTCACCTTCAAAATCTTGTGTTTTTATGCTGATTTTTTTTTTTTTTTTAAGTTTGCTCACTTATAATTGATTAACTGTCTTTATTTTTTTTTACGAGGATTGTACTGAAGATATTAGAGAAAACTTAGGGAAAGAAAAAGAAAATACTTTACTTAAAAATTAAGAATTGCGTTATGTAATTTGATTGTCCAAAATAAAAAAAAACAGTCAAATTCCTTTCAAACAAGTCAAAATTCTCATTCCACAAGCCTTTGGCCTTTTAGCTTTCCTGACAAGCTTTCACTTTCACTTTCATTGTCACTGATCAGCCGTACTCCTTCAAGAAGAGGCGGAGAACTGTGGATGTTAGCTTCTCCAGTCATGCCAAGAAGTTTACTCTGTGCACATTGATGCATATTTACGAATATTTGATCAGGTCTGAATTGTTAAAATAGGCAGTGACAGGCATTTTCAGAAGGAGTCTCAAGCATTTGTTGATTGTAGCCGATTTGTGGTCCCAAACCCCCATGAAAGCTGGAGGTTCGCTGTAACGTTTTCTAACAGAAAAGGCCGTGGTCCCTAAAACACATATGTAAAACATGCTGCCCTGAGCGCAGATACCAGAGCAAGTTAAAACGGTCTCATAAATTTAGAGTCTAGGTAAGTTTATGTCTGATGTGAGTGTCAAAGTTTATGTATTTGTCTATTTACTGATTCAAACACGTTTTTGATGGTTGGTTGTAAACAACTGACAGGAATTGACTTGCTCTTGATCCAGACATCAAGTGGGATTGTAAATAAGTGTGTACCTCACATCTCTCATTATTTATCAACAAGTTATGCTTTGAAAGTAACTCTATTGATGAGCGTAATTTATCTTGCTTGAAATATATTTTTTTTACATTGTATTTCAACCTTAATTAACGGGTATGAAAGTGTGGTGAAACCTGTTTCCCAGAACACGTCAGTAGAACCTTTTAGAAAAGATTGATATTGATTGTTCAAATTCCTGAATGAAAAAGGCATTCTTTGCTATTTTTTTTAATCAGAAAGAATGCAAACAGAGTGTAGGAATGTTTTAAGTGTTGTCATAAAAAGAAAAACACTTTTATTTTGTTTCACATGCTACATTTACCTATTCTGTTATAGCAGATTGAATTCTATGAAATTTCTGCATTACCACCTGTAATATTCTCACCTTTTATATTTTTCCACGTCCAGGACGGCCGCATAAAGCGGACCCTAAGTGTGCAAGGCGGCGGACATTTGTTGGCTCTTCATCCATTCCAAGGCCTTCCATTATGGGCGCAGATGACAGATGGAGATATGCTGGTGCTCTCCCTCTGGCTGTAAAGCATTGGGCCTAACCTTCCTTACAGCAGAAGTAATGGTCCACACCTTTAATTGTCGTGGGCTGTTCATCTTCACTAACAATAGCAGTAAGCTATGGGTCTTGGAAAGAAAGGCAGTCGGGTCTGACAAAGGAAGTGATTTAGTTCTGGAGGCAATTTGTAAGCGGTCGTTCAACGGGCAGCAGTAATGTGCCGGAGAGACAGACCATATAGGGGTAAGAGGAGCAAGAGATACAATAGTGGCATGCAAGAAAGGCTGGACTTCTTCTTTGGACATTATATGAATGTGTCTGAAAATGAAGCAGTTAAAATGTAGATAGTGAGTGTTTTTTTTTCCCCCCACTGAGTCATTCTCTCTGAAGTGGACATAATTCTGTGAATTCTGGAATGCTGTGAAGACATAAAGTGAGTCGGATAGCTGTGTTGTCATCTCTGTTTCAGGATACAAGAAAAATATCGTTCTTAAAGAATGAGCTGGTTGAATGCATGAGATTTACGGATGTATCCTCATTATTCCAATTGATGTTGAAACATCACTTTCATCTGTTTCTTCCTTTGTCGAAGCCTCTTGAAGTGGCATGTTTGTGGGAAAAAATATGCTTCAGATGGTCACCAATTTGCTGTAGGAATTAAATACAGAAACAGGCGTAGGTGCAAAATTTAAGCATGTCCTCCAGAAAAGTTGTGGCCTATTAGAACGATGGTTTGCAAGGTGTACGGAAACCGAGGCTTTTCTAGCCTCAAAGCAGTTTAATTGCATCCATTCCTAAGAAAAGTCTACAAATGTTGAATCTAGATTCTCTGGTGAATTGGCAGCAAGCTGCTCGACAGCAGATGACTAGCTTCAAACGAGGAGTGAGGGGGGTAGGGATGAAAAATCTTGACAAACAGTGTGAGCGGGCGTCCACAACGTCTCTCGGCCCTGACAGGCTTCCCCATGCATGAATTCAAAGCTGGTAAAACCATGGCTGGATTCATTTTGATCTGACATCCATCATGTAGATCAGTGTTGTGGTTTCGCTGTAGTGTGTCCACAATAAGATGTTTTGGCAACCAGACCATGACATCTGTTAGAACCAGTCGAGAGAATCTGGGACCAATTTGGCTTTTGTGTCACAAGTTATTGTTGGCTTTTGGCATCGGGCTCCATACATTCATTACAGGATAGTTGGACAAGTACTTTCAAATTGAAGAGCCCATCTTGGTGGGTATTACACAATTATTTTTGTTTAAAATCTGTAATGTAATTTGATGTGTCTAACTATTATGTATTTTTTTGTTGCAGACTTTAAGAAATGTTATTCTGTGTTTTTATTCAAGATGATATTTTTTGCTTGTTAAAAATGTAAGCAATAAACCCCATTATATATTAAGAGATTCTTTGAGATATCAACTGGTGACAATAATTGATTGAATCAAAATTAACCACTACTGGCTGCACAGTGGCGCAGTTGGTAGAGCTGTTGCCTTGCAGCACAAAGGTTCTGGGTTCGATTCCCGGCCCAGGTCTTTCTGCATGGAGTTTGCATGTTCTCCCTGTGTATGCGTGGGTTTTCTTCAGGTACTCCAGTTTCCTCCCACAGTCCAAAAACATGACTGTCAGGTTAATTGGCTTTTCCAAATTGCCCCTAGGTGTGAATGTGTGTGTGCATGGTTGTGTGTCCTGTGTGTCTCTGTGTTGCCCTGCAACAGACTGGCGACCTGTCCAGGGTGACCCCGCCTCTCGCCCGGAACGTTAGCTGGAGATAGGCACCAGCAACCCTCCCGACCCCACTAAGGGACAAGGGTGTGAAGAAAATGGATGGATAAACCACTACTGGTTTGTTTAAGCTCTTGGATGGGGAACATGTTGGTTTGAGAAAAAGACAAAAGAAAATCACATATTTAGAGTGTTAGATAATTTTTTTTAGTTTTTGATTAAACTATCATCTACTGAAGTGTAACAGCTCAAGTTGTGACAACAGAGACATACTGATCAGTTCACTCCTTTGCGATTTTATACTTTTGTCATTTCTGGTTGTTTTGTTCCTTTTTTTTTTTTAAAGCCACTTGACGTTGATTTCTACCCATCTTTGGGACATTGACTGAAATCAACTTCAGCAGATAACCTTTTGAACTTTTAGGTTCCGACTGCTATGAAACATAATTAATTTAAAAATGTCTTTTGAAAACCTCAAAATTAGGCAAAGTGTCTGAATTTGCACACAGTATCGCTAACATGCAGTAACATACCAAAGAGTTTAAATGCTGACTCCAGATGTTTTTGCCCTTGTTTTAAAAATAATCAAAATCCTGTTTTACACTTCGTCACCTTGCTTTCATTTTTAAAATAAATGATTAATGACTAGTTACAGGAGGATGAATAAAATAACAATATTCTGGTAAATTCAGTTCTTGAAGAGAAATTATATGCGTTTAGTAGTTTCTCCAGTAATTTGTGGGCTGCCGGTTGGACCCCCGTCTCTGTCCGTCTCCATCTTGTGTCCTTGGGTAAAACACTTCATCCACCTTGTCTGCTGGTGGTGGTCAGAAGGGCAGATGCTGCTGGTGTGTGGCAACCTCACTTCAGGCCACCTTCAGCGTCTGGATGTGATCGTGAACTGGAACAACTAGTTTCATTATAAAGTGTTTTTGAGGTTCAAGAAAAGCGGTATATTGGTCTGATGCCATTTCATCACAAGTGGTATCTGCCTGTTGAATTTTTATAAAAACAGGAGATCAGAAATCAGCCACAAGTCTCGGATTGGTGCATCTCCAGATAAGTTGTAATATTATTTCACTTTTCAGCGAGTGACTTGAGTAATCAAGGGTTGTTTTATGGTTCCTTGCCAAACTCGAACCAATCCAATCAAAAGTAAGCCTGTGGTCTGCTCATTGTGGCAGAGATATTTAACCAAGCATTAATGTCGTTAACATCAGTGTCCAAACCCGGCTCGAATATTGGTTTCCTTGCTGCATTACAGAGCTACAGCTGAACAGTTCCAGCTTGTATGGCTGCAGTACAGCAGCATGTGTGTGGAGGGCGTTGGGCAGATGGGACGTGTCTGATATCTCTCACTCAACATAATGAGACGAGAATGCGCTTCACCAGTTTTTGGGCCCGACTGAGGGCAAGAGACACGGTGCCCACTCATACGGGAGGGATCTTTCCCCTCTTCAAAGATAATGAGATGACAATGTATTCAACTATGATTAGACGGAGACACGGTTTCAGAGGGAGGGACGGAGGGAGAAACGTTCTCCAGCACTTGTCTGCTGCCTTTGATCAAACAGGAAAAGCAACTGTCATTCTTTGTATCACTGCTGGACACATAAAAGCTCAGCTAAATACTTCATCGCTCTCAGTGTCACCAGAAGGCCAAAGTTTGTTCAGGCAAACCTGCTTTCTAGTTCAGGTGACTTTTTTTTTTTTTTTTTTTCGCGAGGAACTCACCAGGGAAATGAGCTGAATAAAAGCTTGATATACTAAATATGTAGCTGAAGTCAGCCGCTTGACGAAAATTGTAGCAGTAAAATCAATTTGCCATAACCAGGGAGAGACGACACGTCGTTTTTGCCTGCCGTCGCTCCCCTTTCCAAGGCGTCAAACGTGCCATGTTAAAAGGCTTAGTTAAGCAGGCATGACAAGAGAATCTTACTCTCGGTTGACAGTTTGTTGTGACGCTTGTCTTTAGTTCCTGTGGTGAAAAGCTCTTGCATGCTTGTTTTGTATTTGAAACTCTCACTCTTTTTTAGAGTGTTCTGTTTTGACACATAAACCATACAAATCCTGCCAAAAACTTTTCAGGCATCTTAATTGAGCAGTGTGCTGGCTGCTCTGTTTTGAATTCTGAGGCTGTGTTTTGACAGCATAACATAAAAAAAAAAACTAGAAACCAGAAAATAAAAATAACAAATGTAGCGTTTTCAGTTGTCTGGTGCAATACGTGGGGTAAAATCCAGATTAATTCCCTGACAGATGTTATTTTTTTGTCCTGCTGAGCATTATTGTTACATTGCTATTGTAATGCTCATACTGTTTTAGACATTAACCATATATTATGTCTTCAGAACCAATGTACAAATGTACAGTAAAATATTTACAACTCTTGCTGTGTTGTTGTGTCTTCCTGCCATCACTTTCAATCTTTGTTCACTGTCACGAAAGTGATAAAATGCAAGGGAAAGCTTCTCCTGTAGTTGAAAAATAAATTCCCAAAGAGGCTAGCAGCAGAGCCAGAAAAACTATAACAATCTGTCAAGCTTTGTCATACAATAATGAGACATTGTTCAAATGTTGTGATGCCAAAATCCCTTTAAAAACCTGACAAATCATCGCTCTGAGCAGAATCCATCTTGTTCAGGCTTCACGCTTCCCTTAAACTCAGCAACATGCTCGTTTTGAAAGTAACAGAATAGAATGCCTTAACGTCCAATTTCCCAACATTTCATCATCGTGTCTCGATAATTATGCAGGGTTATTAGCTCAAGTATTTGTCCTTGGCATTCTTAATGCTGTTTGACATTTTTTATGAGCAGTAATGGCATTGGAGATTTTGATCTGCCTTAGGCGAAGGTAAACGCTTCCTCTGCAGTGCAACAGCACCCTCTCTTGAAGAGTCAGGATATGATGACATCACAATGCAGGACCTTGAAGTTTTTCTGTAGGATGACGCTGAACCTTCAGACTAAAGCTATTATCACGTTTTATTAAAGTATCATTATTCTCTATTAAAATCAAAGTTTCTCCATTGTTTAATGGGAATAAAAAATGGGAAATTAAAAAAAATCTTATCTTTTGCTTGTAGAACCATAATTTAGAGTTTCTATTGAAGTTGACTCTTTTAAAAATAGGATTCTCTACTTTAATCAATATTTTTATTTTTTTTAAACTGAATACATTTTTTTTAATTGTTCAGTTTTTAACTGAAACTGAATAATATCTTAATTTAACACCGAACGAGAAACTGAAAGGACAAAACTGCCAAAAGAAAGACTAAGCTTTCTTCACTTGAGAATCTTTACCTTGTAAAAAGATGTTAAAATTTTAATTTAACAAGAGATATTTTTTAGATTTTATTTTATTATCATGAAAAGTGTTACCTCAATTATCTGTAACTGCGCTTGATGATACTGAGAATATGAAATAAGATGTCTTCTTTGTTTTGTTTTTGTTTTTTTTTTTTTAGAAAAGCATGTGGCACTAAATAACTAAGCAGATTTAATAAAAGACATTTACATTATCATTTGTCCTGCTTAATTTTCAATAAAACAGCTATTAGTATGCATGCCGTTGAAGCATCTTAACTCTAAATAATTACAAAATGATACTAACCTAAAAAAACAAAACAAAACGAAATTATAAATGCAACATAGCCTACTGCATTGCTTAGTGTCTGTTCTTTTTTCAATCTTTATTATTATTTATCAAAATAATTTATTGGATCCGCTGCTGTAGATTTTTTACACCAAAGCAAAAATTTTACTATGAATGTTTAGAAGGAATCTTTACCTTAATAAAGCTCTAGACTTTGTTTTATTCCCTTCTGATTATCAATATTATAACCACCTGTTTGCACAGAATAGGTAGTACAACATAAAATACAAATTTGTATCTAAGTGGATGCAGATTTGTGTCAAAAACAGAGGGAAATGTATTAAACATCCACAGCAGTGTGTCTGGGTACTCAGTCTTGGAATACTAATGCATTTTGGTTCAAGGTAATGCTCCAAATATGCTCTGAATATTTTTGAGGGATCATATGAAATGAGGATCTGTGACACTATTATCAATAACAGTTCCCTCACCTGTAGCTGACATTTGTCCGTTTATAGTAAGTTTGTAGAAAGCTTTAGAGTGGACAGCTCGTCACAAGGGAAATGATTTTAGCACTTCAGCACAACTCAAACTGAAAGCTTGATACACTCAGTCTAGAATGCAAAATTTTGTTTATTTAATGTCTACGCTTTCTCAAGATACAGTTGTCACTGTTTTCAGCTGAAATTAACAGAACAGGATGCTGTTTTTACAACAGTTTTATGCGAAGGACTATGTGTTTTATATATGCATTATATCTCATGGAAATAGGTATTTTAGTTAGGGTGGGTGTTGGGTCTTTTGCTAAAACTACTGGAAATGAGTCGGACTGTCTTTCACCACTCTGACGATTTCACTTTTATTCAAACATTGAAATGAATATGTACAGTTAAGCCTGATTACTTTTTCCCCTGACAGATATGGGTTTAAAGAATTTCAGCCTGCGACAGACTGGCGACCTGTCCAGGGTGACCCCGCCTCTCGCCTGGAACAGTAGCTGGATAGGCACTAGCAACCCTCCTGATCCCACTAAGGGACAAGGGTGTGAAGAAGATGGATGGATGGATGGATGGATGGATGGATGGATGGATGGATGGATGGATGGATGGATGGATGGATGGATGGATGGATGGATGGATGGATGGATGGATGGATGGATGGATGGATGGATGGATGGATGGATGGATGGATGGATGATGGATGGATGGAATTTCACCATCATCATGTTGATTCTGGCTGAAAGTAAGTTCAAAGTCCCAGGCTGAACCTATTAGGGACTTGGTGGAGGATAAAAATTGGCATGGTGGCAAATAGACTTTTCAGTTTCAAAGAGTCAAAAATCAAACATGCAAAAATCTGGTCAGCATTCATAAGAAGGGTCTGGCTGTAATGCTGAAAAAGAATTTTCCATTGACTGTATGGACATATTACATAATTTTGAACAGCCATTTTTTTTTACTAAATTGAAAATATAACACTTTCATAAATATTCTCATTTTATTTCAAGCTTTTTACATGTTTTTCTAATCATTTTTGAGTAGTGCCACATTCCTTCTTAACCGAAACTTGTTTCTGAATTTGAAACATTTTGGACTTAAATGTAACTGAAAAACGCCAAAGCAGGAAATTGATTGGAACTTTTCCGAATAGAAATCTGCACACAAACAGAATTAGAGGCATATAAGGGAATATTTTTCCTTGCGTCTGTGATATGGTGGATGCAGAAGTGCTTTGTCTCTGACATGTGTCAGGTATTATGCGTTTCCGAGACACCAAGCAGATTTATGGCTAAAACCTTTATGTGTGGACAGATAATCCGTTATTTTGTCAACAAAAACAATCAAAATCTCACCAAACAAGCTGAGGGAAGTTGGAGAGGAACGACTACTTAGAAGGCAAACAGTAAAAAAAAAAAAAAAAAAAGCCAAGGAGAAACAGTTTTCTGCCAATGGACGAGTAGAACAGAGCAACATCTCTAAACATGCGTGTTTGATTTAAGAAGACTGTATTGCAGCGAGAACAAAACTGAGATTAATGCAGATGTCAAAGTCTGTTTAGTTATGGAATCAGATTTTTTATGAGGACCAGAACAAAGAAGTAAAAGAAAAATCTGCCTTTTATGAGGCCACACATTTAAATCATGCAAAGAAAACCAAAGTTATTTTTATTGGCTTGCATGCTGTAAAATTATACTAAAAACAAAGAATAGTATTTGGCCCCCCAAAATCCATTATAATTATAGTTAGACTGTTTTTTGTTTTTGTTGTTTTTTTTTGTAGTGGTGAACACGCTAACAATGTACATTTTTACTAGCAAGACATCCAACTGCAAATGTAAAAACAAAAAGTTCTGAAGGTGTTATAGCTAAACTAAATGAACAATCATTAAAGACAGCATTGGTTGGGGTATGAGTCTACAAATACAAAAGCAGCTTCAGAACATCAACGGAAATCTGTACAGACACATGGAATATCAATATGATATATTTTCTTTGATTCACAGATTTGCAAACCTTAATTTAATGCACAAAAAGACATCTAAAAGAAGTGAATGACTTTGGTGTTCTGTTGCTACTGGTGCAAATAAGTGTGTTTCATTCCTGTATCATAAACTCTTTACTTGCAGTTTTAATCACAGTGGTCTTCATTGCCAAAGAGTAACAATCACTTCAGACCACCCTTGTTAAAAAAAAACAAAAAAGAAACGCTGGTTTATATTTACAAGAATAAGAATTGTTGTTGTAGTATCTATAAAGGGACATATAAACCCAAAAAAATATACTGTTTGAGATGGCACTGATAGGAAATGCTTTTGTGTAATTGTAAACTAACAGAATTCATTCATTTAGAGTGTAAATGTTACGTAAAATTCCGAGGACATTCAAGTTAGGTTTTAGAACGCAGCACAGCAAATCCCTGGCGCCGATCCGCAATGTTTTCGGCCAAGTTCTTAATCGTTTGAGAATGTGGGGAATGTGCAGTGCATTCCAGTCTTTCCAGTCCTACCCACTGGGCAGACAAATCAACTAATGACAGAAACAATGGTTTTTGGGCAAGGCTTTGCCTGCATTTCCCAATGAAAGATCTGGATGTCCAAGTTAAAGAAGAAAATGTGATAATTCATCCCTCGAAGGATGTGTCCTCAATCTGCTGCTTTGTTTGTTCACTCCACTTTGCCGCTCGTTCATTTAGGCCCTCTGTGTTGCTGTTGAGATGAGACTCTCACGGCAGTTTCACCACCACCACCACGCAGGCGCCTGCCCTTCCGATGTTAAGAGGGACCTCCTACAGGGAGACAGAGAGGTTAACATGCATGCAGCGCTTCATGAGCGCCTCTTTAAAAACAAAAAAAAATGCTTCATTTGATGCACAGATGAAGACTTGGTTGCCAAGACTGAAAAAAAAACAGTGAATAAGAAAAAAAAAATCAGTAATAAAATATTCATGGGGCCCAGTACCTACATCAGATTTCTGTTGCTGAAGGATTTTAATGAAAGCCTTAAGCTTGCGTGATTCTTGCAGAACACAGTATTCCAGCTGAGTCACTTAAATGTCTCAGTAGATGACATATAATCTTTGTGATGTTTTCCTTTAACCTTTTTATAAGATATATATGAGTCAGAGAATTTAATACTTTAAAAATGTAACTGTGAACTAAATGTTTTCACAAAAATGTTTTTCAAAAATATCAATACTGATGCACTATGAAACTGATAAACTAATCAAAATCTAAAGAATATGTGTAGTATTTCTTTTTTTTTGTATATTCACTTTTAAATAAAATAACTATATATATGTATAAAAGTATAGCTATTTAAAATAAAAAATACAAAAACATACACCATAAATGCTATGACATGCTACATATAATTTAAAGAATATGTGTAGTTATTTCTTTTTTGTGTATTCACATTTAAATAAAGTAACTACATATACGTGTAGCTATTTAAAATAAAAAAAATACAAAAAAATCCACCATAAATGTCTCAAATATTTGTATACCTACAGTATCGAAATTGATAAACACTTATTGTCACCAAAATTTTTCTAGAAAGCATTCATTTATATCCTTTTGTTTGATGTTTGTTTTTACACAGCCATGGCCAGTGTTAAAAGAAAGTTTTCTCTCTACTTGAGCTGTAACATTAGCTCATTAACAGAGCTCTGTAGCATTTGACTGCGTGCTAGTGAGGCAGTTTTGATTTCAAGCGTGTTGGACAAGGGACACATTTACAACTCTGCTGCACAGCAGTTGCGTGCAGCCATCGTGATCCTCTACCCGGTGGGGGGGGGGCATATAATAAATACAGGATTTGATACAGCAGATTTTTATGAAAGGAGCAACTTTATTAAAGCTATACACTTCCAGCATAAAGTCTGAATCTTTAAATGGTCCCTCACATCCACTTCAGAGTTTGAGGAGCAGTGAAATAGGCTGACTTATGAAAATTTAAGAAAATTCACACTCAAAGTGCAACAAATATAGACACACAAAAACTTGAAATAACTATAACTAACTAATCCTTTGGGAACAAATTAGGAGCAAATCAGAATAATCATCTCACATGCTATTTTATAAAAAAATATAATGGATGTGAAAAAGTATTGCATTAACGACAATAATATATGATGAAAACTTGTGATTACCTCAGTCCACTCATTGTTTTGCGCATCGTAGGACTCGACAGTTTTGAGATATGACTGGCCGTCATATCCACCAACTGCATAGAGCCTGTCGCCCAACAAGCAAACTCCCACTGCGTCCCGGGGAACGCTGAGAGAGGACACGGTGGTCCACGTGTCCGTCTTTGGATCATATCTGTAATTGGAAAATGTTGTTAAGATCAACTGAGTGGTCTGACTCATCTGCACTTAAATTTTACATCTCTGAAAAACGTTTCTCCACATAAATGACAAGCCAGATGCTTGAGGAGACTGTGGCATACTGTCAGTACAGACAAAAAAGAATGAAAACGGTAGTAAAGCCTTGTCACCACCAGAGGGTGCCAGACTCCATGAAATTCAACCATAAGTGCAACCCGATCTCCACATTGTTGAGTAAACATGTCATTAAAGTACAACCATGTGTATAAAAATATGCAGGAACAGGGTGGGGGATCAGGAGCCACTTTCCACTCTGTTGATGAGATAGGAATAGTGGTAAAACAACAGCATTGTGTTTGTGGAGCATTCACTGACCTCTCAACACAGTCAGAGAGTCTGGAACAGTGGTTGGAAGCGGGGGCATCGTGTCCACCCACAGCATACAGGAAGTTGTTGTAAGTGGCTACGCCCACACCTCCTCTCCTCTTGGACATTGGTGCACACATGCTCCACTTGTTGGTGTGTGGATCGAAACACTCCATCGACCTCAAGCACGAGCTGCCATCTCGCCCACCGACTGCAAACAGCCTGAGGAAGAAAAGGGAAAAGATTATATTGCTGACATATTGTTCTGCAAAGTGCAATAAAATAAACTTGGATTAGTTAAAAATTCAAGAGAGGTTGATAGAAATTCAGAAATACAGGATATATATATATATATATATATATATATATATATATATATATATATATATATATATATATATATATATATATATATATATATATTTCTTTAGAGCAAGGCTGTTTCCTCGAGAATGTTCTTCCCTGGAAAGATTACATCATTGTATTACATGCTTGTTATTCACAGGCCTATCAATAGATCATAGATGCTAGTGAAGCTGTTTTCTTGTCTATTTTTGACCTAACTGTTAAAAGAGCTTTAGCACTGAATAGTGAATGAAGCTAAGCCGAGCAGCAGCCTGGTTTCCTGTTTCCTTAGCAGATGTACACACTGGAGCTATGTTCAGAGCTGTCCTGTGAACACAGGACAGCACTTCCTGTGACCTGCTGGTATCTCACACTTAGACCAGAAACAAACGTAGCAAGTCTATTGCCGTTAAAGTTATAGTGTCCACCTGTTTTTATTGGACTAATGCCAGCTTGACTCTTTGACCTTTTGGTAATTGTATCCATAGACATAATATAAGAGTAGACCCCGCATTGGCTGCTCCGGCGCAGGAAATACGGCGGCCATCTTGGAGCGGTCGTCCCTCCTACTTTGCTCAACCAAAACAACAGAAGATGCCTCAGCACTGAGGGATATTGTTGTTCAGATTGATGGACTATTGATTTGAGGGCTCCACAAACAACATTTCACAAGTAAGATGGACATATTATTGTGTATATATTGTGATTAGAATATTACTTTACTGTATTTATGTCCACCGGTGAGGTACCAGCTAATATTAGCTATAGTGCTTGGTGTAATACGGGTTCAGCCCCGTTATGAAGGTTAACTTAGATTATGTAAATCTAAAAATATTTATTATTCTCTAACATTGACTTAGATTATCTGACATAAGAGCCTACATTAGAAATGAAACAATGTAACATATATTATAAAACCTTATATTATGTGTTATAACATTCACCAGCAAAGTTTACACAGGTAGTAAAGACTATTATGTAATTCTTTCACTATGTCAAAAGTAAGATACATCCCAAATCTTCCGTTTTTGGTTTGAAGGTTTCATAAAGAGGAAAAAGAGGGAAATATCTTTAAAAAGAGACAATTCACTGCAGCATGGATGAATCTCGTATCGGATTTTGGACTCAATCTCAGCTGCTGAATCACTCTGAAGCTAGAACTCATCGGCTGAAAAACATACATATATTTATATATAGATATATGTATGTATATGCATATATATATATATATATATATATAAACATGTATCCAATATATGTTATTCAGTATTAATCATTATTTATTTGTGTCATTATTAATCATTATTTATTTGTGTTTGTATAGTTATATAAATATGTATTATTCCTAAATAATGTATTAAATAAATTATGAACGGCTGTGTGCTTTGTAATATGCTCATCATACATCAATATCAGAATATTCCATTCTTATTATATTGTTAAAGCCACTCAGCATATTTAGATATGCTGAACTAAAAACATACTTAAAAAATACAATTGTATATAAATGTAGCTTTGATAGATGTTTGAATATGGTTTCCAGTAACAAAAAAGCGTGTTATGATCGATTAAATGCGCTGATACGTCATTGTGCCTGCTAAACACATAACGCTGAGGAGTGGTGTTCCTCTCCAAGATGGCCGCCTTAAATCTCGTCAGCGACAATAGGCGAGAGCGGTCCATGAGGCGTCTACTCTTATATTATATGATTGAAACAAAGCATGATAGGATGTTTGGTTTTTAAGATTCCGTTTTTCCTTATTTTTGTAGAGTTTGCACATAAACAAACACATGGCAAGAGTAACAATGTAATCTAAGTGCATGCGAAAAGCACAACACAGGTTTTGAAAACAAGATAAATAACTGAAAACGTCTGTCACCTTTAACGTGGTCTACGTTATGCGCAATGCAACTGAAAAACATTGCTGCTCAAATGATGACAAACCCATTAGTGAAAAAAGGATGGTGGAACATACTTTCCGTTGAGTGCTGTGACTCCCATGGTGCTTCGTGGAGTCGACATACTGGCCACGTAGTTCCACTGTCTGGCCTGTGGATCCCAACGCTCGACTGTGTTGAGGTAGCTCCAGCCATCGTGGCCTCCGACTGCATACATGGGACCCTCGAGTACCGCAATGCCTAATCGAAACCAGAGAGATTCATGTTTTAGTGAAAAGTACAGGTAACGTGTGAATAAGAATAAGCACCCCCTTGAACATTAGTTTGAGGAACTTTATTTCTATATTTCAGTATTGATTTAATCTAAAGTTGTTAATATTTTTTACACTAAAAAGCAACCAATGCCTCTTTAATGTTGACCTTTGTCCTCCTGTCCATTTCAACTGAAAAATCCAGATTTCACCAATTTGGAGAGGCCAATTAACCTGACAGACATGTTTTTAGACTGTGGGAGGAAACCGGAGTACCCGGAGAAAACCCACGCATGCACAGAGAGAACATGCAAACTCCATGCAGAAAGACCGGGAATCGAACCCAGAACCTTCTTGCTGCAAGGCAACAGCTCTACCAACTGCACCACTGTGCAGAAAATCCAAGAATCACAAAATTGGATTTTGTGAAGAAACTCTCACAAAATCCAGTTAGAACCAAAATTATGAATAGCCCCCATAAATTCATGTTCAAAAATATATTTTCTTTAACCAGGTATGTCTCAGTCAGATCAAAAATATATTTTTCAAGAAAGAGCTGGCCGAGGCTGGCAGCAACACACAAACAAAATGTGTGTTGTGTGTTTAAATCACGTTTCTTCTGGCGGGAAATAATATTAATATTTTAGAGTGACCTAGCCACAGTGACTGTGGAAGAAGCTCAAGGTTATGGTGATGGCTGGGAGGTTTTCCAGGCTGTAACACCCCGAATCGCATTAGACAAATCCTGAACATATCCATGGAAACATGCAGAAAGCCAGTCAGTAGTTCAAAGATGGTTAGACAAAATATTTTCCTATTAAAAATGATTAAAAAGAAAATAAAAATAATAATTTTTAACATATATTTTTTTAAACAAATGTGGGGGAATTTTTATTCTTTTTTACTTAATCTAAAATAAAGTTTTATCATTAGAAAGTTACCTGTCTGATTTTCTTTTAGAAATAAAGTTGGTTGAATGAAAATGATTTTAAATCTAAATGTGCCACAGGTTTAATTTTGGGTTTAACTATAATAAGATGATTATATTTTTACTAATGATGCTGTCCTGACCTTTCAAACTGTAATAATGTTTTCCCTATCAACTTACTGTTGTAGTAAATTGATAAGGAAGGTTTTTCCCACCTTGTATGAATAAAGCTGATGCCCTCAGGAAATGGAAGGTCTGCTTTGAATAAAGAGCCTATTAGAAATTAATTGCTCTATAGCAGTCCTAATTTCTATAATACTGGACCTTGTTAGATTTTTACCAAAATAGCCTTCAGTTAAGGTGTTAATCTTCTTTGTTTTTTTTTTTTTGTTTTTTTGCTTTTTTAATTGAATAACGATTAACCCTGAGAAAATATAGAAATCTAATCCTCTTTTAATAGAGAGGTGAAGAATGTATCCTTGTGTGGGTTTTTTGTAGATTATGACATGATTTATGTATGTACTTTAATATAGTTTAATGTACCTTCCTCAATCCTGCAAATATATAGAAGCAGCAGTAGGTTAATTTTTTGACTTTTTGTGATTTTATGCTGCTGGCGATGTAACACAAAATGTTTCTACTCAAACATATAATCAACCATTCATGGTTCAAAAGTCAACAAACATTCCAATAAAAAAGCACGCATAAGCAAATACGTTTCCAAGACTTACTGACTGGAACTCCACAGAGATATAGTTCTCATGCTGAAGCAAGTTGAGACATTTAGCAGATCAAATTTCTTAAACACAGGAAAGACTATAAAACAGCATTGTTATTTCTCATTCCAGTCTAAGAGGAATGTGGTTTCCACCAGCAACAATGTGGGGGATTTTTTGAACACAATAGATTTTTTTTATTGTTTAACCCTTATTTCCTTTGGTGAGAGTTCTTTATTTCCAGGGAACATTAAGCTCCAGACTCATTCAGAGAGACTCTGTGGCTTTTAATAAAGGTCATTTTTCTTAACAACTGGTAGCTTTCTAATGGAAAAAAATAAAACACCAACTCTTTCCCCCCACAACGGGCGCAGTGGGGAGCGGGCATGCAGGGGTGCTCGCAGCCACCAAGTTTAAATAAATTCAAGCTGAAAATATGCGCAAAAATAAGCAAAAGCAGTGAGAAACATTTTGCTTCAGGAAAGATCAAAGACAGCGCTGGTAATCTGTACAGTGTGCTCTCATGGGCTCGCTGATACCTCCTACCACACTGGGCGAGTGAGCTGAATGCTTTGACAAGATCTCCCTGTTCTGTGAGCAGGACCTGTTTCAACTGCAAATCAAAACGCTTCTGATATGAGATGTGTTGGGCAGGGAATGATAAGGCAGAGCAGGGTCAGTACAGCTCGCTAAGCTTTGATAGGGGTACGAGAAAATATCAAATGTCCAGGGGGAATAGTGAGACTTTTTTTTTTTTTTTTTACAGGATGCTATTTTTGACCCTTCTGAACTTCATCCAGCAGTTATTAATGATGCAAAACTTCAGCTGAGATGCTAAAACCATAAACAGAGACTTAGATAAGCTGGTATATGTAATTAGATGACTCACAGTGATAAACCTGCCAAAAATAACAACTTTTCCACATGCAATTTCCTATAGTAAATGACTGTATGGTCCTATATGCGATATTTTATCGAGACTCGTCTATACTGTTTCCACCTTTCCACTGCCAACACTTACCAAGCCCATGACGGTGGGTGGACATTGGAGGCATAGTTGACCAAACTTTACTGACAGGATTATAGCATTCCACCATGTTGGACGTCTTCAGCCCATCTCTCCCTCCGACTACGTAGAGCTTGTTGTCGATCACCGCCACACCAAACTGCAGCCGCCGTCCGTTCATGACTCCAACCTGGACCCAAGTATTTGTTCGCAAGTCGTACTTCTCGATGGTGGTGGAACCTAGAAAAGCACCAAATATAGTTTTAGTATTTGATCAGTCAGTCTGTACTGGCAAACAGTGTGTGTGAGCTGTTATAAACCTTTCGTAGCGTCCATTCCTCCCACAGCATAAAGTGCACCCACTGTGGACTTCCTAGGTTTGGTTCTTGGGCTCTGAAACATGGGCCGTCGTTCAGGCAGCAGGTGGTATTTCATGGCCTCCATCAGAAGCTTTTGACATTCCAGATCATCAGAGAACATCTTGTTGTTTTCTAGATCTGCAAGGAGCTGGATTGCATGGACAATATTCAAAATGACAGAATTTTATGAAGAACTCTATGATTAATAATTATCTCATTTTATCAAAGTAAAATTACTTTATAAATTAATTAATGACTAATTTTTCTTTTTTTTATTATTGAAATTTACATTCTTAATAATAGTGTTTTAATAAAAAGGCAGACAGATGTTTTGATTTTGTTGATAATCTGTTGTAGATTTTTCTCTTTTAGTTCTGGGGTTAGCCAACATGTCTTCTTTCTAAGGTTAAACTTTCCTTTTCTAAAATATTTTTAGTTCAGACTACTTGAAGTAACCTTGTCACGCTCTGTCTCTTATGTTTGCATAGTTCTAGAAATCTGGGGAATGTCTCATTATATTTTATCCCTGTTCTGTTGGGCAGAACATGCCAAAAATGATAAAGTAATAGTCAAAGAGCCACCTGCAGTGACTGTCATAACAGTGACAGTTTTTGTTCTATTTCCAGCATTATTGTGCCCATCATGCACATTTTTTATTTCTGTTTACTTTCAACTTGGACATTAGCTGCACAGTTTTTTTTTCTTCTATCTGACTGTATTGAATTGTACAGTTTTATTGTGTATTTTTAAGTAAACATTAACACAATATAATTTCAAATTCAATTTGAATTTAATCTCAATTGGATGTAATAATGAATTTTAATCTGTGACTAGCTGAGTCTAATTTATCTTGTTAAGAAAGAGCTTGAATTTATTTCCATGTAGTAAATGTTACAGAAGTGCCCTGTCTGTCAGATGAAATATAAAGATTTTATTCATTTGTGCTCAGAGCAATGGAGCTATCTGACCACTGTCATATAATAGAGTGGCATAATATCTGATTTATATGAGATAACCAAGACATTTATCAAGCTACTTTAGGAGGACTCTCTTGCACTATATATTATTTTTTGTACTATTTGGAAAATTCTTACTCACAAATCCATTTAAACCAGAAACTACAAGATGAAAAAAGGTAGATGGTACCTTAATTTAAATAGTGATAGTACTATTTATATTATTTAAAATTGTGTTCTTATACTGACATGTTCCCATGCCTGCAAGTACTTTTAAAAACCCTCCATTATTCATTCAGAACAACACTTCCAGCTCTGACAATAACAGTTATTTATTTTCTGTTTACTTGCCTCACGGAAAACAACCTCTCCGAAGTGGATGAAATATCTGGTGTATTAGATCATATTTTCAGCATTTTGTTTTATTTATTAAACCATCTGCTGCTGTGTTTTTTGGGGTGGGGTCGTTTGCAAACACCAGTGCTGTGGGTGTTTTTTGTTTTTGTTTCTATTTTCCACTTCTCTCTATTTTCCCTTAATAAAATAGTGAAAATTATGTGCATGATAGGTTGTAGAAAGCTATAAATTATTCAACAGGAGGGATATTTTAACACTTCTTGCCAATAAGGAGAAAAGAGGGAATACGTTTGAAGCTACGCGTATTAAAACACTTCTTGAAAACAGATTTATGCCTCGTTTTCACAGAATGGCATGGCATGGATCGGTACACTGTTTCGTGGTTTGGTTTATTCAGGACAGTGTTTCTGCTGCCAGTTGGACTCTCACTGGCCAACCGGGATTAAACCCAAATACCGACCTGCGTCTTACCGCTCAGTAGAAATGAGGCATTGGCAAATGATCTTTTTGTAAAAATATATAGCTACACATCAGATATTGTATAGTGAAAGACGTATAGCTCGAAAATTATTAGCTTGGGATGGAGTAGAAATATTTAAACAATGACACACTTTACATGTAGATATTATTGGCAAACCATGAAAATTGTCTTGCATGTTTTTTAGGTGGTTAATAAGAAAACTTGTAACATGTTTGAAATTAAATTAAAATGTCTACATCTCTAACAAAATAAATTTTATAATTGTAATAAAAAATGTATCATATTTTTATTACAATTGTATTGTGTGTATGTAGACAAATAATGAATTAAAAATGTAAGTATAGACAGTGGCCAGTTATAGGCATAAAGGTGAAATTGCAAAAAAAAAAAAAAGTTTATCTTGCAGTGGATTAAATACATCAAAGGCGATACATGAGAAACAAAGTAACCAATTGTCTTATTATGCAATATGCTCTATAAAGAACAAAACAACAGAAGAGAAAAACAAATTCTGCATAATAAGCACTTTAGACAACAAAATTAATAAATACAATTACATCAAAATTGTAATCCAAATCAATATTCTATGAAGAGCTAAATGCTACATGAAAAAACACATTTTCAGTCCTAACTTTCAAAGTCAACTGGTGGAACATGAAAACTTACTGTCCCCTAATAATGGGCTTTCTCAGTTCTCTCACCTGTGGAGGAAGAAGAGGAAGGCGGATGTAAGCGAGCAGCACCCCGAGGTCCTGCTGTCGATGCTGGACATCAAATCTCACCCACATCATCAAAGCCTGAAAAATTGTTTCTTCATCTGGAACGTTGATGTCATCACTGGAGAGCAGTTTAACAATCTCGGCCGTGGGAAGCAGCAGGAACTCCTGGTTCTGAATGACCTCCAGGAAGTGCTCCTGGAACAGAGAGGAGACACAGAGGAGACAGATAATCATCAGTTATTAGCCGAAGAGTACGCTCGCTGCAGAGAGTGTGTGCTTGTGCGAGTGTGTGTCAGAGTGGCATTTTAAAGGCTATGGTGATCAAGTATGACAAGGACAGAGAGGTGAAGACAAATGAACAAAGGTAGATAGTGATATTTCTACTCTAGTTTCTGCGTGGTATAACTGAAACTATAATCATACTTTTACTGAATGTAATTTTATATACATATATATATATTTTTTTATTTAAATAACAGGTTACAAATCACACTAACAGCTAAAAGCCTCTAAAAGCCTTTTATGAGAAACATACAAATGACTCCGGTTCCCCAACTAGCGTATTGAGTTCCAAGCATTCCAGGATTTGTCTTCTATTTTCCGTTCTTGAGATTAATTTTCCATCTATTGGCCAGAGGCCCAGCCAATATGACAGCACTGCATGGCTACGTCTTCAAGGTCTTTGTCTGTGGGCATTTCCATTACAGACGATATACTGTAGAAAAGGCTTTCTTGTCTCTGTGGATCCATACCCACATCCAAGATTCAAGCACTTGAAAGACATGCTGAACAGTGTTTGGCTGCAAGCATGCCTTGTTTATTCTTCAAGCAAACCAGCTGAACATTAATTACCAAGTTGCTGCAGCCACTTCGTGCTCACTTTAGAGTGAATGCCCGCAAATTAAAAAGAACAACCAAGCTATTGATCATCAACTTGCAACAAATTACAGTTACTTGATCCAATCATTATGAGAGCAGGTTTTAGAGGCTTTGCACAGAGAGGCTTAATGAAATGAGGAGCATGTATTGATTTGTGCTGGTAAAGCCGAGGAAGAAAGTTCAGCCAAGCCTTTGATGCCACTTTAGATGGGTTATTTCTGCTTGCGTGTTTAACACAGGTGAATATAAAACTGAAAGCTAAATCAAGTTTGCCGTTTGGTCATTTAAGATGTTTTGTCCTTAATTGCTCCTCTTGTTATCTTCCTGGTAAACAAGATCAGCAGGGAGAAAGAGTTTATGGTTCTCGCGCGACTAATCAGTAAAAGTGTAATGGGAGGAAGGAGTTTTTTTAATTATTTAGGGAGAACATTCGGACTACAGAATCTTGTAAAAGTAATAGGATCTTGATTTTTTTATTTTATTTTTTTAATGTTTTTATTTTGGTGTATTACAAATATCAATATATTCTATCTAGGTGTTTTTGTTTTAGAGCAAATGAAAGCAGTGATTAAAAGGGTAAATGATGCAAAATGTTAACCATATTTATAGAAGTATTTAATAAATAGAGGTTGGGTGTGTTTCCATAGGAACATTAACCACACACACTGAGTTGAAGCAACAACAACAACATGTGGTTTCTTAAAAATCTGTAAATGATCCACAGGGGTGTAGTTGTTTTTATGTATGCCTTTGTCTCTAAATGGTCTTAAGTACCAAAATTTTACTCTGGAAATAGAATGTATGCCTTCTTGTTGGCATAGACAGCTGTTAACAGATATTTATAAAGTTAAAGCTAAGAGAGTATAAGTGAAGTATGAGCTTCAGACTATTTTAAACGGATATGAAAAAGTACCATTTTGAAAGTTTTAGCAATCTTGTGGAAAAATACTAACCCTACCAGGGAATTTTTCTGAAAAAAATCTCTAACTTGGTCATTAATTTTAACACTGGCAACTGCAGTTAAAATGCAACGGAGTAATAATAGCTCCAGAAAGCCATGTTTCCTGGAAAAAGTTTCTTTAGTGGAAACATGCTTTAAGACTCTTGTTGCTTGGCCTTTCAGTTTAGGTGGGAAAGCAAGTCTTTGCATTGCACTTTCTGTCTGGGATATTGTTTTACAACAAAACCCTGGAATAAACCTCTCTTCAGTGTTTCACCAGACCTGTTTTCTGTGTTCTCTGGTCACCAATGTTCTCGAAAAATAACATCTGAGTCTTACATAGATCAGCTGTATTTATATTGACAATAAAACACAAACAAATGTGCTCTGCTTAGGTTACTTTTAAAGTCAATTGGTGGCATTTTATTAAAAGGCATTAGGGGACTGAATATTTATGTAACATACCAAAACGTGTTGAGCTTTCTCTCACTTCAGGTCTATACTTTCTGTTGGTCAATCACAAAATTTCAATTAAAGAAAACTGAAGTTTGGGGTTTGAACATGACAGAATGTGATATTAATACTTTTGCAAGGCCTTAAAATATGATTTCAACCTGAAGTGATAAGCAAGAGTGATAAGTGTTGAGCTCTAAAATACTGACTAATGATTAAAAATATATCTATATATCTGCATGTTTTCTACCATAAAATATAAAAGAGTTTCATAAAGGAAGGATGTTAGAGGCTTGGCTGTTTTTGCTCAAACAGGGAAGCCGAGCTTATCAAAACACAACTCAGTCCACTCAGAATGCAGCGGATGGTGTAACCAGGAAGTCCACAGCTCTCCCTTCTCATTACTGAAGTCATTGAACAGGAAGCTGGACCTCTTGTGCAGTTTGATGATTAGATTAACCTCCTGGACTCAGACGGAGGCTATGTAAACCGAGCGAGCAGATGTCCTTTAGGAGATAACGCCTGCATCATTCTGTCATTTCTGCATGGCTGGAAAGAAAAAACGGATATGTGGCTGAATCTTAATCCAGTGCAAATATTCCTTGCAGAAGTAGATGGAAATGGCTCACATGGCGGTGCAGCTCTGACAGCATACAACTCAATTACATAAAGTTAAAGCGTGAAATTATTCCGTTTCTATTATATTCCCTCGTCCAAATACCAGCCGCTTAAATTATGAGATGTAAATAACCAAGGTACCAGTGCTTGATTCTGTTGCAGAAAATATTTAAATTAGCTAATCTATAAACAAATCCATTTGCATCATAAACTTTGTGCACAGAATTGATTTTTATGTGAAAGAAAAAATAAATAAGGACCACACAATTCAGAACTGCATTGAAAACTCACTTAGAGTATATCTTGTATATATAAAAAAGGACATTTAATTGAAGTAGTAGTCTTCAGAGTTAATGTTAGAAAAAAAGCCCATCTTGGTTTGGTTTATTTACCACATTAAACTCCGGTTTATAGTTTTTATTGCTGTATCTGACCGTGTGCATCCCTGCAGTAAAGACCCTTACTGCAAAATGAATAATTCAGTTCACCACATAATAGCGATGTAGCTCTGTTTACCATCCTACCATGGTGTAGTTGTGAGCCACGTTCAGCAGGTCGACACAGCCTTGGGCGTCTGCAAAGGATCGTATCCCAAGGCAGTTGGACGGATGAAGCTGCTTCATGAGGAAGCTGCAGCAGACCTGGATGACTTGTGAAAGCTGGAGGAGGCATGCTGCCGCCAGTAAGCTTTCAATGGTCTCCTCTTTCAGCTCAAGGACGCCTGTAATGTCATGACATAGACATCAACATCATATTTCATGGCAGAATATTCCCATAATAAATAAGAATACTGGTGAAAGCAGTTTGTGCTAAAGGAATGGGTACGCAACCTTTCCACAGTAAATGTACAATTGAAACATATTTGGACACAATAAATGAAAAAGATACAATATTTTCTAAGACAAATTAAGATTGCCAAAATCATTTATAGTTGCCTGAAGGCCATAATTAAGAAAAGGAATTACATTTTTATTACTATTTTAATTAAAGAAGTTTGCATAAATTCAGCCTAAAACAATTTAAACAATGATGCCATGCCTTTCTAAGTTTTTGCCCCCACTTAATGTATTTGGAGGCACATCTGTGTATTTAAAGGCAACACCTTAAATATGCTGCTTTGTTTGTGGAGTCATAGACAAATCTAAAGGATTATAAATTTTTATGTGAATAAATGCTTAAAAGCAAAACACACCCACTTGAGGTTCTATAGACATTGTTTAAGTTATTTCTTAGCAAAGTGATGTTAAGAAAATTTATTTCCTGCACATTGCAGAAGATTTATTAGAGCCCATTTGTCTGTCAAAATGAAAAAAAAAAGATCTTGAAGTTATTCTCACTTTGCAAGCCAATTGTTGAATTACCTTATTGATCCATTTTAATCATGCAGGATTACAGAGGTCTCATAAAAATCATATAAAAGTCAGTGAATTCCTTTATAGGCACTCACCAGTGTATGCAAAATGTACCAGTGATCTGAGGGCCTCCGGATCCACTCCCTCCATCTTTATCTCCTCTTGCTTTGCCTCTCTCACATCGCTGGTAAACATAGCAGCAAAGTAGTCCGAAACTGCGCTTAAGACGAGCCTGCCATGAGGGGGGAGAAAATGCGTTTAGCTGGGTTTTCTTCATAGGTTTCCGTGTCTGCTGGGAAACGTGGATAGGGTAAAATGTAAAGACTGTGTTTCTTCAAGTGTAGCTTTGCACTTTATATGAAAGCAAATCTTTAGAGTTTATCTGATCATGTTCTGTTAAAGTAATTACCGTATATCATGTAGCTACTGTCCGATGTTTCCCGCTGTGCTGATGCTGCTTGAGTGGTTTTATGCCTTTCAAGGTCACTAAGAAATTCCCTTCTACTATATAAGTCTACTTAGTCGGTGAATGATTACATTACACAATCCCAACAGCAATCCTTATTTCTGCAGGCAGATATAATCCTCACAATAGCACTTTTCACCATACACCCTAAACTTCAGTCTACTAAATTTTATATAAAGTATGAATATAAAAAAGAACATAATTGTGAAGTGTAAGAAAAATTATCCATCATCCATATTATGTACCTGCTCCTCCTGACAAGATTGCCAGTTATTGAGAAAAGTGTAGTTGCCTGCGAAAGGGACACAGCAAACATGTGTGCTCTGGTCAGGTGAGACCAAAGGTAGGACATATGGCTGCAGTACTTTTCACAGATTCTCTTCATCACTGGATGTGAGGTTTTTTACTGCCACATTCCCCAAAAGGCTTGCAGATATAATTGTAATGAATGTGATTGTATAAATGATTGACTTATGGGTGTCTGTGCAAATCAGTGGCACACATTTTACAATATTGAACAACGTGTATCTCTTTGATTCAATTAGAAAATTATGCTCTATTTAACATTAATAACATTAGTTTGTGGTTCTAAGGTGACAAAATGTGAAAAAGTACTTGTGTGAAGTATTGACCTCATTTCAATAGTCGGAAAGATCAGACGGCCTAATAGTAAAACTATAACCTCTGGCAACAATGTTTTGATTCCTAAATTGTATCTTCACATTAAACATGAATAAAGATGAGCAGGTGCTGAAAACAGTTAGCATATGAGAAAATCTTTTTTTCTGATTGGATGAGGAAACAAAATACAAACTGGCATATAGACTAATCTGATCAGAAAGAGCCCCTTGCTATTCAGAGTACATCATGTGATCTGTTCACTTCAGTTACTACAGTGGACAAATATTGACACCTCTGTGCAGTGGAGCGCAGCTTTTCTTTGCATCAGCAGCAATAAGAATTGGCAGAGGGTGTACTCAGATCACAGCAGCATAAATGTAGAAACAAGCCAGTAAAGCAGGAAGTTTTCAAGTTTGTTATTCAAGGATGCACCAAGAAGACGAAGGCTGACAGGAATTGATTAATCGTGAGCTTGACCACTTACACAAATTTCTGATATTTTTCCTTTCCTTAATGTAACATTCCAAGTTGTACTAGTCAACACTTGTCAGTAAGCCCGTTGTTTTTGAGGGAAGATCCTATTTTTAGTGTCTGTCAATGGCTTAAAATAAAGTCAGAGGAAGCACAAATGCTGTTTGGCTGTTCATTTAGGCTACTCCATCAAAGAGCAAGACCTTGCTCTTTGATGGGGTGCTTGTTATTTCACACCATCACCATTTCATTTTTTTGCAGTGTTGGTTACTTTTTGTCAAAGAAAAGCTTTGGTACAAAACAAGCTGTGCTCTAAAAATACATAATCGGTTTTAGCAGCATTTTGTTTCTTAAGACAAATTGGAATTGGAAAAAATTGGTATTGGTGAGAGCAGTAAATCAGAACTATTTCTGAATCTTTGATCAGTGCAGTTGTACAATTATGTATGCATTGCATTTCAAACATAATCCAATTACTCTTTTTGAATTATCCAAGTGTGTTGCAAACTACGAGCCAGGCCAAAGCTTTAGCACACCCTTCACTAGTTTAATGAACCTCACAGAGACTGGCAGCTTCACCTCTAATCTATAGCAGATGCAGGACTAATTAATGAAATGAAAGCAGGCAGAAGCACAAACACCAACCTATGAGCCGGTATCTTGTGATCCCCTGCTATCAGCAGCACGTCACACAGCTGTTTGTGCTGGAGGTAGGTCTCCATTTTACGGAACGTCTGCTCTGCATGATTTGTGGCCTGGAAAAATTCATCGGAGGAGTTGGTGTTCATTCTGGACAAATTGCTCAGAACCAACCTGTGGAAAACAAGATACAAGAGATTCATTACCCCAGACTTCCGGATTATGATCTGACATCGCATGCAGTGAGAAACTAAAGAGATGACATTACCTCTGCTAAATTTAAAAGCACTACGTAAATGAAATAAAATATAATAGCAAACTATTATAATCAGTCTTGAGAGGCATGTGAGAATAAAGACAAATCAGTTTGGAAATTTTAATTCAGAGAAATTAATTAGATGAATGATTTATCCCGTCTGAGAATAAACAAGAAGCCAGTGGCTGTACACATAAAGATAAGCAAAAAGAGAAGCTTAGTTTGGCACACGACACCCCTGAATCCTTTTCCCTGCAGGACAAATCTATCTTCCGTGCTGTGCTAAGCTGGAACTAAAACTCTTATGTATAAATTCTGTACATGAGGAGATAGCTAAGTGCATCGTCCAATGAGACAAGAAAGCTCCCCTATCTTTGCACCAGGATCCAGACAGAATGTAAACTCCTATTTGCTGTTCCCGTGTGTATCTGCAGCATGTTTGTGTGAGTGTGTGTCTTCCATAGAAAACAGGGACTTAACAAGCGAACCAGTCTGTCTCTTGCAACATTGTGGCGAGGCTGAGTGCCCCAGTCCCCACAGGCTGCTAGATTACACGCTGTTTTACAGGCATCCAAGTAATCCCTCACACTCGTGGAAAATAATGCAACCCCGTCACTCTGGTGTCCTTCACAGAGAAAGTGTGTTCATTGACATTTCAGGTTGTTTGCTAAGCTACATAAACAACCGAGCTGTCTCTCCAGAAGAAATTCCCATCATCTCATGGACTTTTTGCTGTGCAAAGGTTGATAACAAAATAGTAACAAGAAGTGACAAGAAAATAGTAAATTTTTGCTGGTTGAAGCAACACTTTGTGCCCATATTTATCGCCTCTCATGCACTGATATGAAAGCTGCTTTAACTGGTTAAATTACAGATTTGTCAATAGAAGCAAACTGCAAATCCAAACTGTAATGCATGGCAGCAAAATGTATTGGCACACAGAGATTTATACCGCAGTAAAGATGGAGTGGGTTAGGGCTCCTATTGATGTCCCGTTTAACACGCTGTCTTAAAGTGTGGCTTCAAACATTTGACGTTTTTTTTTTTTTTTTCTTTACCAAAAGCAATGATATGGCTCCTCAGGGATTGGTTAATGTTGTTCTGCAGTCATTGCAGTACCCTATAGTCTAATCTTTATTGGGTGACTTTATGCTAAATCCAAAAGTAATTTATTGCCCTGACTGTGTATTCCCCACTGACTCTAGAGTCTCGCAAAGGAACACCAAACAAGACTGAATAAGCAATTGGGCCATAAAACAGATCCATTGCTTTTCTATTGGCTCCAAGGCATGCTGTAGGGCTTTTTCATGCCTACCAATCTCTCCGACACTAATTGCTTTGGTACCACGTTCAGGGGAGCCGTAAATTTGCGCCGAGGTGTATATTGTGCTCCTAGTAGTGAGCTGCTCATCAGAGGTATAGCCCAATTTTATTAAGGCACTAAAACTCCAAAACACCTTGCAATAAAGTAACTGCTTTTGGGACAGTGCGGCTCAAGCACATGACCATATTACTCAGCAATTCCCCAAATATGTGAGAGCCCATAAAAAAGTTAACTGGCTATGTATAAGCCAAACGAATAAATAAATTGGTCTAAAAAATCTAAACCAAAATAGAAGACATATATTTTTTTTACTATTGCACATTATCTCTGAGCAGATTTTATGCCAAACAGCATATGTTACCTGAAAACCTGCCATTTGGTCTTCACACCTTTTAGAGGTTTCTCACCATAATGTTACTCACTGCAGCAGAGATGTTCAAATGACACTGCTTATCTCAGGCTGTGCAAGTGAGGATGATAATTTGCTGTATTTTACACTTTTTCAGGGTGAGAAACCTCTTTCAAGTCTGTTTTCCAAAATCACCATGTGCTCATTCTACCACAAGATTCAAACAAATCCAAAGTTCAGGAATAATAACACATTGGTGCATTACGATTTTATATCTTCAAGGACATAATATGTCCATTTGCATTGCCAAGATTGCTGTAGCAGATTGCTGTTGCTTAAAATCTCAGTCTTTTTCCAAGCAGTATCAGTTCCATCTTTCTACAAGAGGGAACGTCTTGCCTGGCGGGCCCAAATGGGAAGTGTATCTTTCAAAATGGATTATAGCAGCCATTTTTCCCTGAAGGCCACTAAGCAGCTTCAGCTGGGTTTAGAATCCAAAAATTCCTAAAGAACTTCTTGCATCATGTGCCAAATCTGTGTCTTTCATGAAATCTTTCAGCCTCTGTACTTTGACAATCACTCTTCTACCATTGGGCTCTGTGTTGAGAGAAAAACTCACTGACTATAGCAACTTGATCTGGGGAGTAGATCAGACAAATGCTCATGATGTTTAAAATGTTCTCTCTGTATATCCTTATATACACCAAAAGACATCAACAATTTTCTCAGTAAATATATTTCTAATTGACGTATTAACTTGAAAGTTACACTTGGAGTCGATCAGTGCCCAAAATAAAAAAAAATCTTAGCAATAAAGTTATGGGTAATTACATAGTTTGGCACAGGGAATAGGTACTTAACATAAAATGTTGTTTCGGTAATAAAATCCTCAAGACATGTCCTGTAAGAGGAAACTAGTAACTTGCACTGCTCAGGTGTGATTTTGACCAAATCTTTCACAAAATATGTCTTCAAACCTGGAGTCTCTGGGGTCCTCCTGTCTTCCTTTTCTTAGATTTCAATGGAATTGAAGTGATTTTTGTTATTTGCATTTGGGATCACTGTCTAATCTTAAAATACCCTTCTTGTGCATATCTCAATCATCCTTCCATCAATCATATGAAGGTAGCCAGAGCCATGAGCTGACTGACAGGCCACACCACGATGTTCCCTTCTCCAAACTGCATTGCTTGTTTGGTGGTTTTGGGGTGATGTGCAATGCCATTATTCTTCTAAACATTGTGCATGCAATGATTTCCAGAGAGTTAAACCTCAGTCTAGTCTGATAGTATTATATTCTCCCAGCATTTCATTAGCTTGTCAAAATGTTTGGGCAGTAATCTTCAAACATGCTCCAACATGCTTTCTACTTTCAATGATCTGAAAGTGAGCAGGAATAGAGCTATGTCTTTCATAAAAATTCTAGATGTTCTAATTCCAGATTCTTCTGAAATTGTTTGTGTACCGCTTGGCTCTGTCTGTCTGTCTGTCTGTCTATGACCTTGCAGATCTTCAACAGTAGCCCTGACCAAAACTGCAAATGGCTGCAACCAAATTCAGAGAAAGACTGCAACGTATTTTACACCAGGGGTCTGCAGCTAGAGGATGCATTATGTCAATGAGGATCTTCACAAAGACAGAAAGACTCATGAACGTGTGCGCTGGGGGTTTGGAGGCGTTCTGCAAAGGGAAAATGTGCAGATCTTAGCAGAAAGCTCTTTGCTGCTGGCACGTTAACTTGCATAGAGAATGGGTCTGTCATCACCATTAGACTGTCAAAGTTAGTGCATAAGCATTTTAATATGCAGTGTTATAGCTAAAGTTGTACATACAGATTGTACCAAATATGAATATATTATAGGAAGCCTTTTTTTATTATTTGAATGCTAATATTAAGACTAAATTAATCAATATTTGGAACAATGTAAAATATCATCATTAATGAGGAGGAGTAAAATAAAACAAGACAAGACAAAAACATTTAAATAAACTTAAGAGGAGAACTGAAAGGCTAAATCATTTTTCTCTGTCAAAGAAATTTAGCAAGGGGCACTATTGTGCAGAGTTACATCAGTCTCCTTAAAGATTTAAAAAGCAAGCTTTTAGAGTTCAAAGGAAACTATTGATGTCATGATTTAGTTTGATTATGTATTAATAATCAAAATGAGATCAAATGACTATCTTTTATTCGCTTTTTGTAAGTTCTAATTTTATGGTCATTCATTAGATCAACCTGACACAAAAATTTAGAAAATAATTTTATTAAGTTATTATATTTAACATTTTCATTTTTATGGTTTGGGATCACAAATGTGCTTGAATCATCTTTAGCCTATTCTCTAATTTCTAATCATCATTATGAACCAAGTGATTTTTTTTAAAGTATCTTTTCATCTCTGTTGAAGATGGAGCCACATTTTTATTCTATTCTTTCATGTTGTGTTTTACATCCTCATCCCAGCCTCCTGATTTCATTTCTAATGTGCCGTGGGACACTGTTTAAATAAAGCCATGGCCTCTACTAATAAATTAATAGAAAACAGAGCCATGGATTACTTTCCTAGAATTAGTTTCACTGCGAGGAGAAATTGACTCATCCATATTTGAACAGAATATGTCTGATGGATGTGTCCAGCATTAATGTGGCTGTATTTCCATTCACCACACTTTAAACCTTTGTTTCAGAAAGACAAAGACTGTTTTCATGTTTCTCGTCATCTTTAGCTTTAGGGACCTTGTTATCCGAGTACTGTACGCTTATTTGAGAAAAAAAATATCACCTATGTAGATGCCATTTAAGATTAGAATAGACAAAGTGATATTTACAAAGTATAGCGTCTTGTTTTGTCTGCAGGATCTGTTACACGTGAATTTTGTGGCACTGTGATAATTCGACAAACACCTCAATTACTGTTGTTGACAGGGGGAGAGGTGGTAGTATTTCTTTTTCCAAGGTGGTGGAGTGGGAATTGAGATATCATTCAAACTAACAACACGCTGAGTCAAGCCTCTGTTACTGTTTATGTGCAAGAGGTCAGGGTTTCTATTCCACTCAGGTTAACTTTGGTCATATATTCTCTGTCAAACATTGCAAAGAGGTTATTTGGATGAGAGTCGTGAGGATATAACAAGTATAAGTGTACAGGTAGGGACACAAAAGGACAAGGTGGACAAAAAGCACAGAAATGATTTGAACCCCATTTCAGTTTATGAGCAGAATTTAACAATGTTGCTTAAATGGACTCATACACACTGTTTATAAGTGTGGTATGAGGCCCCTTTAATCTGATACTCCTAAATAATATCCAGTACAGCCAAGTGCCTTCAGAAGTCATTGACTATGTTCAAAGGGTCCACTTGTCTGTAATGCAATATCAGTTCGAATCCAGCTGTTCAGTGAAGTCTTTAGGTACCAGTTAGTGAGCAATAAGCATCAGCAAGAACAAGGATCACAACAAGCAGATCAGGAATAATGTTGTGGAGAGGTTTGAAGCTGTGTTAGGTTATACAATATTCCAAACTTTGAACATCTCCGAGAGCACTGTTCAATTCATCACCTAAAATGAAAGCAGAGATCCACAGCCCAGGCGGGACAAATGTTTTATCAGGACACCAGAGAGTCTGAAATTGTACAGATTGGCAAGAAGATAGCCATTGTTTAAAGAAAGAAACAAGGTCCCCCCTGTTAGTATATCTATATCTATGTTTATCTTGAGCACATCATTCCCACTGGTGAACCATGGTGGTGGTATCATCATGCTGCAGAGAAGCTTTTCTTCACCAAGGACAGAAAAGTTGGTCAGATTTGATAGACAGAAAGAGAGATGGAGGTAAATACAGGGTAGCGCTAGAGGGAAAAGCTGTTAGAGGCCACAAAAGACTTGGGTTTGAGGTGGAGCTTCACCTTTCAGCAGGACAGCAATGATCATCAAACATCATAAAGCTGAAAGCTTCAACTGAATATTAAAACATATGTGGCATTACTGGTGAGCACTGTAATGATGGTGAACATAGGAAATTATCTTGTGGGCCAGATACAATTTGAAAACTGTTGCTCACAGACAGCAGCTAATTAGACGTGAGTTTTTTGGGGGGGGGTTTAATAACAAAGAATAAATTATTTAGTCTCTGGATGTCCACAGGTGGTAGACACATTCGACAAAAAGCCTTAATTGTTATGAAAAGTTCTTAAACTATTAGCATTGATTCAGGAGGTGTGGCTACTATGCTCCAAGTTAAAATTTTAATCCATATATGAATAATGAACCAATTTGTATTTCCATCAAATAAACTTTTAATTAAATCTCTATAATACCTGGTTATAATGTGACAATATGTGAAAAGGGAAAACTTTTGCAAAGCACTGACATGATGTCCATTTAAACCCCAAATAAATCATGTACCAGGTAAACATAAGACAATTTTTACCATGCAGTTATTTTGGTTAGTTAACATATTCTTAATTCATCATTAAACTATATTCTGCATTTAAAGCTGAATCTTTAAATGCATTCCCCCTTGAAAGGGGAATCTTCCTTCTTTTAAACAGTTAATTCAGCTTGAGAGTAATTTGAAATATTAAATGTACAAGCAGGAAACAAGTTTGATTTTAAAAGTCACATTAATGGGACGGGTCTATTTATAGCAACTTCATGAATGAAGCTAATTATGGAGAGGCACACACACACCCACACACAAACGCACACACACGCACACGCACACACACACGCACACACACACCAAGAAATGACTGACACATTTTCAAACTACAGCTGAACTTTTGTTTTTTTCTGACAAGCAACAGAAGCATACTCTAGTTTCAGCCTGAGAGACTGTGACAAATTACGTGTCAGGGATTTATGATGTGAGACGTATTAGGGCCACCCAGCTGGTGAGGTAAATAAATGTACATATCTCAGTGCCATCCACATCTGCTTAGCTACAGATGAATGCGTGAGCCATGATGTGTCACACAGTCACTGGTCTAATTTGGCTTTGCGTTATACATCTCAACATGGAGAGAGTTTATACCAAAGCTACAGTTACTGAGCGGCTGTGTCTCCATGAGGCGTGATCAGCATTTAAAAGTAGCTTGATGCAACACACAGCTATAGATGAGCTGATATTGGAAAACATTTTTTTATTATTTTACATTCTGAATGGTCCAAACCTATACAGCAGCTTTCAAGTCCTTACACATCCTTGCTAAAATGCTAGATTTTCATGATGTAATAAAATTAGATAACATGAAAACTATGAGTTTTAAACTATGAGTTTTAAACACTTTTCCAACTTATTTTGTGATATAAGAATGGGGGGGGGAATTTAAAGACAAATGCTTCATTGAATTGTTGAATCAATCAGTATTTATTAAAGGAATCTCTCTGGCTTCCACATTTTGATGTCATTATTTTTCAACAATTTCTGAAATTGTGAAAACATTTCTTGGGCACAGTCCTATTCACATCCGATTTAGTTTCATATTCCGTCTGGGTCAGCACAAAAGTTTAAGATTCTTCAGATAAAGTAATTCCATTATTAATCTGTGTACACACATTTGGACACGCTGTGATATTGAAAAGTAAAGTTCCTTTTCATCTTTAGTTCTCAGACACTGAATATTTTGGCTCAAAACTGGAGAAAAAAAAGAACCTTAGGCAACTTTCCTGACTGATACCTTTGTTCAAAGAAATGCTTTTAATATTTTGTAACCTCTCTTTAAACTCTAGTTTTTGAATGAATTCAATCAGCAATAATCTGAAATAAATTCTTCCACAATTATTGTATGTTCAAAATACTATAACTGATGTTTGGTGTTTACCCAAGTGTTGAAATGGGATTAATATGTACTGTACATGTACATTTGTGCAACCAGGTTGTCCCCTTTACTGTCCTAATGTATTTGTTTTTAAGATGTATTATACAGGATGTTCTTATTATTACATTTTACAAAAACCTCGCATTTTAAAAGCATGGCCTTTTGAATCGCTCTAATTACCAAACTGCCTAGTTTTATGTGAGAAATAAAACAATTTGGTGTTGTTTGGTTGTTAAAAGCCTAGCACTGTTTAATACATAAATTAATATTAGTGTTGTAGTGAGTACATAGCCCAAGGATGGATTTTATGATCCAATAGAACAGAAATGTTTCAATAATTCAGTATAATTGTCAAAATACGCCGGCCAACACGAACTCAAGGTTCCTGGGAGTCGGAGAGCTACGTATTTTCACTGTGAGGCACATCTTTTATGCATGCCCTTTTCACACACAGGGACTCCAAAACATGAACATCTGCCAATTATGCCGACATGAAGAGAAGAATGTGGAGTTGATTCTAAAGCCGTATCTTAACTCGGAATAATTCATGCTCAGTTCAGGGAGCCCAACCATCCACTGCCTGTGGCATTCACTCAATCCACACTGACACATTTTTCACTGTAGAACATCAGACTATGAGTTTGGCAATACACACTGAGCTCTGTCTAAAACAAAGGGACAGGTTTACCATCATTGTTCATTTCATCACCAGGTGCATGGAACAAAGGCACACGGGGAATCAGCAGAGCTTAAGGACCAATCACCTCCGAATGTCACAGCCAAGATAAAAGGAGACTTGGTCTTTTCATCTATCTTGTGAGGTGCTCTTAGTGTTCTGCTAGACAGCATGCACACAAACAGGCTGACACTCACAGGTACATCTCCAACCTGTTTACTTCCTCGAAGATGATGTAGGATCACAAGAAAAAGCGTGGAAGAAATGCAACATTTACAGGCAAAGGAAGGGATTTATTGCAGCTAAATTGGTTTAGCATACGGATTTGTTAAAAGATTTGAACCTTGTTTGAAGCTGCACTAGCGTTTAGCACACGAACAGGACAGAGTTGTGGCTTACTCTAAGGATAAATCATCTGATTTCATTACCACCTCTTTTTATAGGTCCGAGACATGTTACATGATCCAATGAATCTTTCCTGCTATCCACTTTTAACTCAATGGAAAAAATCCATTAGCGTGTCGTGTAAAAAAATGAAGTGCTTATAGGAATAATGCGAAGAAGCACTCACAGTGTGATCCAGGCCACAAAATGAAAAAGGAAGCAGAAAAGGCCCCCGCTGTAAATAATTAAAAAGGTGTTTTATTGGTTTACCCTGCCTAACATGCTGTGGACAGTAAGGAATAGCTGTTCTCAGGTGAGCCATGATGTTAGCCGACTAGCAAAAGATACAGAAAGCATATTGTGCAGGTAGACCTCATTTAGCTTATTTGAAGGATATTAATGTGGTTTAGCACTAAAACATCAAAAAGCAGTTTTGTCTGACTTGACTAAGAAATGCGACATTGAGATTTAAGCAATATTTACTTAAAATTTATTTAGCAAATGAAAACATTTAGATTTTTTTAGAATTGACGTTGCCTTAGGGTTCAGACTTTTTTCTTAAGATAACATTTTTATTTTGAAGCTAACTTGTTTCTTCACATAAGAAAGAAAAAGGAAATAAAATCTTTGCCTATTTTCATGCATAATATAAAGGGACAAATGAGGCATAGCAGCATCTGCCTCCAAACTTACTGGCACCCATCAGTAGTCATACCTGTCTCTGGCTTCCACCTCTGCAGGTTCCTCTGTGCTGCTTATCATTTCTTCCTGGCCAGAGTTTGTTTCCTCTTTCCTCATTGCGCTGGGAGAGGAAATGCTCTTTGGATACTCCTCGTTGACCTGGAGGCCCTGGATGGTGTTTGGTTGATGATGCCACGACTGATGACCTGTCCTGACATAGACAGGTGTTGGCCCTGGCGTTTGCGACATGACGCTGTGCACAGGACTGCTGGTCTTCCTCAATCCTCCGATGCCCCTTTCCCGTGAGTGGCTCTTCAGCCGTCCCTGGACAGGAGTTCCTCTGTGGTCCAGGCCATCCTGCTGGATGTAGCTTCCCACACTGCCACCTCCACCACCAGCAGAACCTTGAGATGAATGGCTGAACCAGCGCCAACGGAGCCTGAGGATCTGTTTCACATCAAACTCCTTCTTCCCTGACACAGACATCCTCTTCTGGGTTTGGAGACGCAGGCGGTGGTATGCTGAGTCCCCAAAAACATGGAGAGCAAAGAGGAGAAGAGCCTTGCTTTCAGTCTGCACTGATTTCAGTGTGCCTCTTCTGTTCCGTTACGGTCTCACTATTATCATGACCACCTCCTCCTCTTTGTAAAACACCACCGTTGGTCTTTTTAGCGTAGATGGAACGCTACTCTCTGCAGCTTTTGTTCCTTTGCCTGAGACTACAACCCTCCCTCAGACTCTCCCTCCTGTCTTTCTCTTTCTCTCCTTCCCCCCTGTGCTGCTGCTGTTTCTGTTTGCTGCTGCTGTGCCGCTGGAGCTGAGATAATGCACATGCATGATCTACCCTCCCACCCCTGTGCCTCCTCTGTTTCGCTTTCTCCCTCTCCCTCTCTCTCTCTCTCTCTCTCTCGAGTGCGCATGTGTGAGCGTCTGCTGCATGTGTGGAGTGAAAGGAGAACGAGTGTGAGGTGTTCTAAAGGTTTGATCTTCACCTTCTACAGTGGTGATTCACTTGTTTCACACTTTTAACACGATCTGTCTTCACTGGTGTCACAATAGTGTCTTTTTTTCGGCCGCGCCAAGCTTTTAGCTCGGTGCGATGGCCGGGAAAAGTTACGGCGCTGCAGGCTTTAGGAGCCTTTCACGTCGGCATGGTATTAAAATACCAGTTGGCGTGGATTTTTCGGTTGAGGAGTGTGGTTTAGCTGTTGGGGAAGTTGTTGGGTGTGAAAGTGTGAAGGCAGCGTCCAGGATGAATAATGCAGTGGTTATTTTTTTGGACTCGATCGATAAGGTGAACAGCGTAGTCGAGAGGGGAATTGTTTTGAGAAATACGCAAACTACTGTTTTCCCTTTAATGAACCCTGCTAAGAAGATCATCCTGTCTAATTTGCCACCTTTCATCAGTGATGAAGTGTTGTTGAAAGAATTGTCACGTCACGGTCAGATCGTGTCGGCAATGAAAATGCTCCCGTCGGGATGCAAATCAGCAAAGCTGAAACACGTTGTTTCATTTAGAAGACAAGTGTTTATGATTCTAAAAAATGATATTGAGGAACTGAGCATAGTGATGAAATTTAAAGTTGACGGCTTTGATTACACTATCTTTGCAACAACTGAAACAATGAAGTGTTTTGGGTGTAACCAGGAGGGACATTCGGTTCGTAATTGCCCTGAAAAGGTTCAAAAAGGGACTGTTCCGGTTAATGAAAATCCAGAGCCAGGGACATCAGCAGACATTATGAATGGAGCAACAGTGGGCACAGCTGGGGAGGGAACTTCTGCGGCTGCCGCTGGGGAAGGAGAACCGGTGGCTGATGCTGGGGAAGGAGCTCAAGAATCTAACCCTGGGGAGGAAGTTTCAACAAGAGACCAAAAACAGTCGAATGTTTCAGAACGTGACATTGAAGATGTCATTACTTCCCCTGAAGAGAGTATAGGGAGTCAAATGACTACACAAGAAGGACTGCAGGAAGAAATGGATGTTGATGACTTAGTTCATAGTGGAGGGAATTTGATCAGGGACGAGGAAAGTGTTTTTAAAATACCAAACACTAAAAGAAAATCTAGACAAGCTAAAGGGGTAAAACCTAAGAAAACTCAGTTGAAAGAAAAGAGTGGGAAAGAAAGTGATTCGGAGGTTTTATCTGATTCTGATAGCAATAGAGAATCTGATTCCTCTATTCCTGATGGCCAGAGTACTAATGGATACAGTCTAGAGCAGATTAGAAGGTTTTTGGAAGTGACAAAAGGAAAATGGGATGTTGTTATAGAGGATTTTTTTCCAAACAAAAAACTGTTTGTTGACTCAGCTAAATGGTTAATGAGACAAAGGACTTCTGATGGGTTAATAGACACTGAAGTTTATAGACTTCGAAAACTGGTGCAAAAAGTTAGAGCTCAAATGTAGGGAGTTTCATGAAAGTTAGTATTTCTTTTTTCTTCCTTTGGATCCTTTTTTGTGTTATGAGTAGATTTAAAATCTCATCTTTAAACCTTAATGGTGCAAGGGATGTGAGAAAAAGAGCTGTGTATTTTGAACTTTTAAAATCTAAATGCATTGATATAGCTTTTGCTCAAGAAACTCATAGTGATGTAGAAAATGAGGTTGATTGGAAGAAAGAATGGGATGGAAATCTTGTTTTGAGTCATAAAACTTCACTAAGTGCTGGAGTAGCTATTCTTTTCTCAAGAAACTTTCTTCCATTTTCTATTGAAACTGAAGATGTTGTAACTGGAAGATTGTTAAAAGTTACTGTTAAGTATGAAAAGATAACATTTATTTTACTGAATGTATATGCTCCCGCAACTCCAAGTGAACGTTGTGTTTTTTTAGAAAAGTTGGCAGATACACTATTAAAATGTGTGTCAACAGATTATCTAATTTTGGGAGGTGATTTTAATTGTACAATAGATGACATAGATAGGAATCATTTGGAGCCACATATGCAGTCAAGGAAGAAATTGAAACGCATTATTGAAACATATGATTTAGCTGACGTGTGGCGATCTAAAAATGGAAAGATAAGGCAGTATTCCTGGGCTCACTGTAAAGAGAACTATATTACTTTGGCAAGATTAGACAGGTTCTATTGTTTTGGGCACCAATTGCAAATATTTAAATCATGTGTTTTATGTCCAGTGGGTTTTTCTGATCATTCTATGATTATAGGGAATGTGTTTATTAATAACTTAAAACCTAAAAGTGCATATTGGCATTTCAATACTGTTTTGTTAAATGATGGTTGTTTTAAAAAAGGTTTTTTATTTTTTTGGAAGCAGTGGAGACTTATGAAATGTCAATTTACGTCTGTACAGCAGTGGTGGGATATTGGTAAAATTAAAATTCAGCAGTTTTGTAATCAATACACTTTCAATGTTACAAGAGAATTGGTAAAATCTATTGAGGAATTAGAGACTGAAATTGTGGATCTTCAGGGTTTTTGTGAGTCCACAGAAAATCGAGGCCATTTTCAGGCTCTCAAAAGGAAAAAATCTGTTTTGTCTGATCTGCTTGGGCTCAGAGCGCAGGGAGCTCTGGTACGTTCACGTTTTAAAAGTATCTCTGAAATGGATGCTCCCTCTAAATTTTTCTTCAGTTTGGAGAAGAAAAATGGACAAAATCGTCTCATTCATTGCATTCGCTCTGAAGATGGAAAAGAATTAACAGAGCCCACCGAACTGCGGAAAAGAGCTGTGGACTTTTTTTCAACATTATATGCCAGTGAGCTTACAGAAGATTCTGAGATGACAAAAGAGTTTCTCAATGATTTGCCAAAGGTGTCAGACCAAGACAATGTCATCTTGGAGCATGCTCTGACGTTGGAAGAACTGCAGGAGGCGCTGCAGAGCATGGAGAATGGAAAAGCTCCAGGAATAGACGGTTTGCCTGTAGAGTTTTATAAATGGTGTTGGCCTGTGCTGGCTGAAGATCTGTTGGAAGTCCTCAATAACAGTGTGGCAAGGGGAATGTTACCCCTTAGCTGTCGCAGAGCTGTGCTCACTCTTCTCCCTAAGAAGGGTGATCTGTATGAAATAAGGAACTGGAGACCTATCAGTCTATTGTGTACTGATTACAAGATCTTCTCAAAAGTGTTGGCGTCCAGACTAAGAAAAGTGATCGATAAAGTTATACATGTCGATCAGTCCTACTGCATCCCTGGCAGATCAATTAGAGATAATATAACATTAATTCGAGACTATTTGGATGTCTCTAATTTATTGGGTTTAAACCTTGGTCTGATTTCTATTGACCAAGAAAAGGCATTTGATCGAGTGGAGCACCAATATTTATGGAATAGTTTGAGAGCTTTTGGTTTCTCCCTTAGTTTCATTGCCATGATTAAAACCCTCTATTGTGACATTGAAAGTGTACTGAAAGTCAATGGTGGTTTAAGTGCACCTTTTAACGTAAAGCGAGGTATTCGCCAAGGTTGTGCAATGTCAGGAATGTTGTATTCGTTGAGTATTGAACCTTTGTTGTGTCAAATCAGGAAAAGGTTGCAGGGGGTAAAGATAAATGAAGTTTCTCTACCTTTTCAACTTTCTGCATATGCAGACGATATTATTGTGGTAATCATAGAAGAGTCAGATGTTTTTACTTTAACTAAAATTATTGAGTGTTTTGCCAACATTTCTTCATCCAAAGTTAATTGGAGCAAAAGCAAAGCTTTGTTAGTTGGTAAGTGGACAACACAAGAACCTAAATTACCTGGCGAATTAAGGTGGCTGAAAAATGGTTTTAAATATTTGGGTGTTTACCTGGGGAATCAAATAGAGGTAATGAAAAATTGGGAAGGCTTTATTGAACTGATGGAAGGTAGGTTAAAGAAATGGCACTGGCTTTTGCCACGATTGTCTTACAGGGGCCGTACACTAATTATTAATAATCTGGCTGCTTCGACTTTGTGGCATCGTTTATCTGTTTGGAACCTCCACCAGGTTTTTTGATAAAACTACAGACTATCATTTTAAATTTCTTTTGGGACAGACTACATTGGGTCCCTCAGAGTGTTTTGTTTTTACCAAAGGAAGAAGGAGGGCAAGGTTTGATTCATTTAGAAAGTAGGAAGGCAGCCTTCAGACTACAGTTTGTACAGAGTTTTTTGTATGGTGAACAAAATGTTTTGTGGAAACAAGTTACAGAATGGATTTTTTCAAAAGTTGGTAATTTAGGTTTTGGTAAAACTTTGTTTATTGTTGATTTTTCAAAATATAGTTTAAAGTGCTTATCATCTTTTTATGTCAGTGTGCTAAAATCTTGGACCCTCATGGAAATGAAGAGAGTTGGAGCATCCACATCTTTAAACTGGTTATTATTGGAACCTGTCCTCAAGGGATCTCGTTTGGGTTCAGCTTGGGACAACATGGCCATGATCTCTGAACTGTTGATGAGAAAAGGGGTGGTCACATTGAAACATCTGCTCGAACTTGTTGGAACTGAAATGGATGATGTTGTTTCGTTGGCTCGAAGATTGGAGATGCACTCTGTAAGAACTGTAGGAATGATGCTGACAATGTTTAGGCGAATGTTGTCAGAAGAAGACAAAAGACTCATAAAGGGATGGTTCGATGGACGTCTAACACCGGACGAAGAAGATCCTTTCTTTAAGCTGTGTTTTAAAGCACAACTGAAAGACTTGGAATGTCCTGGACATTTTTTAGAGAAAGAAAAAAATGAATGGAAACTCTTTGATTCTGTGAGTGGAAAGGTAATATATATGAAATGTGTTAAAGCTTTGAACAAAGTAAAGCTAAAAGATAAAAAGATACTCCTTGGAGGGATTTTTTTAAAGTTGGTCTTGAGGTGAAACCTGCATGGGGGTTACTTTATAAACCACCATTGACTAAAAATGTTGGTGACTTACAATGGAGAATCTTGCATGGTGTCATTGCAGTTAATGCTTTTGTTTCCATTATTAATCCTGGTGTTTCAGACAAATGTCCCTTTTGTTTATTAAGAGAAACAATCTTTCATTGTTTTGTACAGTGTTTCAGAATAATGGATTTATTTACTTTACTAAGAGATATTTGGAAATTACTTGGAGAAAATTTTACAGAACAGTCCTTTATTTTTGGTTTTCTATATGGCAAAGGAAAGAAGAAAATTGGACGATTGTTAAATTTTTTCTTGGTCAAGCAAAGCTTGCAATTTATTTGAGTAGAAAATTCAAAGTCAATAATGGACAGAATACTGATTGTGTAAAGCTCTTTAAGGGTATGGTTAGAGCAAGAGTTATGTTAGAATTCAAATATTATCTAAAAATGGACGAACTAAATATTTTTCAGAATATTTGGGACTATGAAGGTGTTTTATTCAATATATATAATTCTGAACTTTCATTTATGGATGTGTTGATCTAAAATTGTATTGAATATTTTCTGGATCACTACTGTGTGAATAAATGAGGTTTTAAAAAATCAAAAATCTCTTTTGCTCTCTCTCACACATTCTGCTTGTCTTTTCTATGCACACAGTAACACACTCTGCACACGTTCTGTCAGAAACAGGCACATATATCCTGGAATCTCAATGAGAAGATCTCTTAAGCCCTTCCTATACTCCTTTACTTCTGCTCTGTGTGGGTAGTTGTAGGTTTCTGTGTATTTGAGTGATAACTTGATTGCCTGCTCCTGCTGCTCGGAGAAGGTGGAGTATCATGGAGCCAGGATGATGAGGTCACATCATAACAAAGCAAAGAACCTTCAAAACAATTAACATAAACTCATAAGGTTGGTGGGATTGAGCAGATCCAATACTGGTATCTGGAATCTGGTTCATGTCATCCTTGGAACAAACATCTTGCTGATTCCACCGTTCTATCCAATATCTCAGACGGTATTTTTGCATTAATTCACTTTACAAGAAAAGCAGGTTCAATTTCTGTACAGAAACATGCAATCAGATCAATCCAGTCAGATAAACTGATTCAAATCAAAATTTATAAAATATAATTCTATGCATTTTAGTAAGCTATCATCATATTCGACTTACAATGCCAATTATAAAACAGCCCCAAGGATCGAGTGCTTAACTTGGCATCACCATTTACCTTGAGCAAGCATGAGACGAGGGTAGAAAGAAGCAAGTCCTTTTGTCAGAAAAAGACCTCCAGCAGGACCAGGATCAGTCATACGCCATCAAAGTATTTATATACATATATGTACTTGATATATATGTCAAGTATATATCAAGTGGAGCTGATTATATTATGGATATTTCAGGTAATAGCCCAAAACATTTGTGCCTGCTTTAATATTAAAATGTTTAGCTTCCCTCAACAACAACAAATCTAAAGTAACTTCTTTTTTACTGGGCAGGTTACACATATGGTGAAGCATAATATGAAAGGATTCTGTCAGTGGGCATTGCTGCTGCAGGGTAAGTCCCATGCTGTGCAGCATCGCTTTCTTCAGAGATGTTATTGTTTTCAAAAAGAAATAGACACAAAAGAAATGCATTTTTATATGTTTTGTGTAAGCATCTAGAGCAGCTTAAGTTATGTCACAGAGAAGTTATCTCAGAAGGGAGCCAACTATGATATCTAGCAGATAACATGAAAACTAGCCTGGCCATTGCCCTCTTGTTCAACTCAGCTAAAAGAAAATCTTGCTTCCAGCATGATCTGGGAGTTGACTTGAATTATTCCTGGTCAATTTTTGCTATCGTTAACAGACACAAGGTAGGTACACCCATTTACAATCTAGAAGTTACATGGAAAGGCTGTTTACATGGTGCCAATTGTTGAAAACAGTTTGAAACTTTGACAATCAAGTGTTCTTGTCTTCATTGGACTAAAAGAAAACCTTTGTTGTATTGAGTTGTTTTGTGGCGCTCCTCGTATTCTCTAATTTACACTGTTGAATAATTAATACCTTTCAGAGCGTAAAAGCTTGTCATGAAGATGTGTTTGTGAATTACTATAGGGCTTTATTAGATCAATTTTTGTACCTTCATTAAAACTAAAGAGTTGAAGCAGGAGACTTTTTAAGATACTGCAGGTTTGGAAGTCCATCATGTCCTCATCCCCCTTGGTCTCAGAAATCTGCACACAGGTGTAGCAGCTCTGTATCATAGCGTTAATGTGTTCTGGATCCAAGAACACATTGGATCCAGGCAGTTAGGCATCATCATTTAATGTAAGCCAAAAAATCTTGGATTTGATCATCTCTATATTCATGCATATATATTCATAAACAGATAAGCTGTGAGACACGACCGTGTCTTTCAAAAACACACAGACATAAACTCACCCCGTCAAAGGCAAAAGGAAATTAATTTCACACCAGCACACATCTGTGCAGTCTGTTAGTCACACATCAAACAGAATCCCATGGGGGGAACGTCTCAATGTGAGGTAGCCATGCAGAAAAAATATTCTCTTTCGGTCCCTTTCTTGAAAGCCCCAGCGCTTACAATTGAAAGCTACATACTGATGAACCTTCAAGGTCAGTAAGCTGCCTGTTTCACAGTCAGAGCATCAGAAAACTGTCTCTATTTGTTTTTGACATTTATCCGCAGCTTTAACTTAATACTGCTCCATCGTACAAAAGCTAAACTCTCAGCTTCAAAGTATAAAGCACAGAGAAAACAGTGCCGTTCAGATCATTTGGGAGCATGTCTCTTAATCGAAAGCATGGCTAATTTAAGAAATAAATTGAATAAGGGTATATTTTATTCTGTAAAAATTGTGGCATTAATATTAAATAAGTAGTGAAAATGTACTACACTGAGACTCACCATTCCTCATTTCAAAGCTCCTTGTTGAGACATTTCTCTTAAGGACAAACTGCATAGGAGTTACAAAAATCCCACCTTCGTTCTTCAAAACAGTTCCACACTCTTAATTTTTAGACTTCAACTTTTAATCCTGTGAATTCAAGCATGAATCTAAACACAGCCTGATTTGTTTTCTCCTTGATCTCCTCCTTCAGGACTAACGTGAGTGAAAGAGCTGATATCAAAACAACTGTAATTCGCCCACTTCACTTCCAACAAAAGATTTGGACTCCAACAGCAATTTCTGCCTTTCAAAAACATAAATGACTGGCTATGATTTTACAAAAAAAAGTACAAACCAAACATTAGCCTAAAAATTATTTTTAATATATTTTATGCACCAACTGTATATTTGCTCCATTTTGTGTTAGATAAATCTGAAGTCTGATGAGAAATTGCCTGTAAAAGAGTTGGGAGGGTTTCTTTTTCTTTTTGAATTTCACATAACTAACTACAACTAAGACTAATACAACTAACATTTCTGTTGCTTTATGTTTGGGCTGAATACATCTGGCTACAAGAACAACTGCTCCTAAAATGATTTCAAAACAAATCTTTCAGTGGAACATTGCCTGGCAAGTATACCTGCTTCTTAAAGCCATCCAGTTTTGTAATGTTCCAACCAAAAATGTTAAATCAGGAAAATCAGGAAGGTGTGCATGTGCATTCAACCCCTTTTCTGATGTACCCTAATAAAATCTAGTATAACCATTTGCCTACATCATAAAAAATTGCCCTCCTGTGTGTTTTTAATCTTGTTACAAATACATTTGCTCTGTAAATGTCTGAAAATTACTGTAACTAACAAAGAGTGTCACAAAGACCAACGAAAGCATCAGACAAGTCAGAGAGTAGATCAAAGGTTTTCAAACAGTTTCCCAATCTTTGAATAGCTCACAATGCTAAGGTTAGTCTATTTAAAATAAAATAAAAACTATGGCACAACTACAAACCTTAAAATATAAGATCACCCATCCAAACAGGCAGGATACTAGGAGCAGTAATTAAATAAAACTATCAAGAAGGCTGGAGAAACAGAAGAGATTGACAGTTCTGATGGGAGAAAGATGTTGTTGAAAGAAAACCATAAGTCCTGTGTGCAATTTTAAAATCATCATTGAACAAAATATAATGTTGAACTGCATTTAGAATATGTTTAGAATTCATTTTTTAGCAACAATTTAACACAAAACCTTACCAGCACTACAGAATAACTTATTAAAGAAAGCACAATTGAACACTCCCTAGAAATCAAGTTTGACTGCTCCATTTTAAAAAGTCAATTGTAGTAACATATGACTTTATGAATAGTAAAAAGCTATTACACAATGCTCTTCAATTGTTCTAGGAGTCAAGGACACCATCTGCCTGCTCCACAACAGATGTGGTACAAGATGTCAGGGTGGTTTCGGTAAACCATATTATCGTCTAACGTCTGCCTCCCCAGTGAACACACCTCCATGCCCTGATAGATATTCCTGGAGCATGCAAGACAGATGAACCCTACATATCACTGCTATGAAATCCGTTAAAAAGGCAGCATAATTACAAAATCCACACCTTTCCATTCCATTCTCAACAGGCATTATGATTGTTTATTTCGTGCATTAATTACTAGGTTGGATTGTTCTGAGGATGTGTGAAATACATAAAACATGAACGGAATCCCCCCCCGTGCTCAGCCACAACTGCATGATCCTTGCACGATTATTGACTAAATCCTTTGTGAGACAATGAAAGACAGACCTGTCAAAACCACACGATTCTCCCAGCTTAGTTAGGCAAGGACTAAGAAATCACAGCTCTGCAGCTAACATCAACGAAAAACAAAAAAAACACCAAAATTGAAGTGCTCATACACAGTATTTAGAAACACATAAAGAGCTATGTGCACAGATAATCCATAATTTAAATATTGCAGTCGATTAGGCATCCATTTAATTGTCTTATAAAGTATCTTAATTGAGTGGTGAACAAGTAAATAACAAATGCAGTCATCCGCACGCTAAAGAAGAATCTATGAGTTGTCTTAAATCATGCGCTAACAAACAGTAGCTCCTGGATCAATAGTAGCAACATGTCTAGGCATAATGAGGACCATGCTTCAGCACAAATCCATGCTGTGATTAAAATGAGGCAAATGAACAAAACTAAGAAGTCAGCTGGCTCAGCTCTCTTCTGGCACTATCTTTTTTTTTTTTTTTTGCAGTAACAGGTAAAAAATGTCAACACACAGCTACTAACTTGAAATAATTGAAAACATTAAATTAGATTTAGCAACCTGTCTTCTTACCAGTAAAACCGTCTTGTTCTATGCGCTCGTCCGTTTGGAACTTGTTGCTAGAATGAATGGCAAACAGATTCTGTGAGTCTTTTTCCAACTCATTCTTGTCCCACGTCCCTCCTTCACTACAAACATGTTTTTCTTCAACAGAAAGGAAGTGGGCACCTTCCTCTTTCAAAGGAAACTCCTGTTAGTTTCCTTCCTCTGCACTGGAAAAACAATTGCATTCAAAGAACCAGGAACTCTGGAAACACATCCTGTGTTGCAAGCAACACTGCTTTTGCAAAGAATTATCCTGCAAACCCTAATATAAGCAGGACTTTGAAGTGACGATTGTAACTTTAAGGACTTTGTCAATAAAAATGTATCATGTAGCTAACTGAAAGTATTAAGTACGACATCACACTGTCAATGTGTAAAAGAGAACTCAACAATATGCAATATATTGTGGTTAGGGATCAACTATTTTAGTTGTATTGAGAAAGGTTTTTGAAAAATCATAGTTTTTTAATTCAGTCACTATTGCTATCCACTTATGAAACATGTTCAATTTGAGACAAAGTTTGAACATCAACACACAAATGTTCATTTTTACCATTGCAGGTAAGTGTTACCGATTGCTGACATTATTTTTGATAGTTTAAAAATAAGTGACAAGTTCTTATCTGAATGAGCAACCCATTCACACATGAAACGTTTGAGAAAGTTTATAAATCTTTCAATGTTTTGTGTGAATTTGGCCCTAGAAAAAAAATGCTTAATCTTAAACCATTAATAAAATAAGATGCTCTGGTCCAATTAAAGCTAATTTTACTTTTTTGACTTATACGTGGAGAAAAACTAACCCTTGACATCAATGTAAATACCCCAAATAGTGCACCACTTTTGAAAAAAATAAAATAAAAAATTAGAACTAAAACATGATGCAGAAGTAGATCATCACTCATCTAAGATCAGCAACTTGGGGCATCAAAGTGAGGGAAAGGCAATTCCAGAATTTAACATTGCATAATGGCTTACTTTTATATAGGCAGAATAGGAGTAGGGTATTTATTCATATGTTTTACTGATCATTTACAATTAATGCCACATGATTAAAGACACAATAATGAAAGTGTGTCTTAGAACAGTGGTGCTCCTGAGATGTCCTTCCTGACTCCCAATCTAATAAAGAATGAATATTCTTAGTTGTTTAGTGAGTGAATAATAAGATTGAATGAAGCAGACAAGTAGACAATCTACTGCCTAGCTTGCATGGCCCTTAGCCAGGCACAGCACTGTTTTTTCCCTTGTGTCAGCTCAACTCTTTCTTGTTTCCTAGTTAATGTTTATACTGAAGACAGCAGGATGGATGCTCTTCATCGAAAATAAAAATTCAGAAAACATAAACAATATCACCACCAATGTATGCGCACAAGTCCCACGGGTTATTACAAGAATCCAAGCACATCAGTAATTCCTGTTACATTACTTTTAATATATGTGTTTACACACTTAAAATGAAAAAGACAAAAATCTTTTTAATTTTTTAAAAGAAACAAAATCTTGGCCAGTTTCACCCCTTGTACTTCTACTCAGATAAACAGCAGCCATTCCATCTTAAAAGAGCTGCATTACTTGTTTTTTTTAACTTTGGGATAGTAACTATGTTTAAATGTGCCTTTGGCCACTTGTTTATCCATAAGGGGTCAGCAGTGCTTACCTCTCTTAACTCTGTTGCCCCTTTAGCTGGCTATATGCTAAGCTGCAAAACACCTGCACATGAAACATTAGTGATGACATAGATGATCTGCTTAAGTACCTGTGGGCCCTATCTTTGGCTGCACAGTATTAATCATTGTTTAACTCTTTTTAGTCACTTGTCAAAGTGTTGCATTGGAAAATAGTACAGAACAAATTGTACTATTCATTCTTAAGATTTTGGCAAAATCATGTCCCACTAAAAAAAATGCACATTTATTGTAAAAGGCTTTAAAACATAATTGTGGCTAATACTGCAAGACATTTTAGCACAAATACAATGTTTTGTGTATTTGTGTTATTCATTTTGTGAATATGGTTTTATGACATGCGAGCACCCACAGAATCACTTGTCCAGAGTCGATCATTTTGCTTTGCTGAAAAATCCTATATTGTATCGTTTACAGTATAGTATATTAGGAAAAGATGAAAGAGAAAAATTAAAAATCAAAGTCAAGCTAAATGTTTTGTAGGTTTTAGCAACATTTACCATTAATTTATGATCAATTTAAGCTTGTGCCAAATTTTTGTTTAGGCTGTCAGATTCTTTTTAAACAGGCATTAAAATCAGGCAACTCTGTGGTAAGTTCCATTCTTTAGGACCTTACCTCAATCAAGAAGAAAAATGTACAAGACAATTTATTATACTGTAATCTATCTGCTATATATCCTGTTATATATTAAGAAGTTTTATCACTAAAAAGCTTAATCAAAATTGCTATGCATCTTATTACATCTTATTATTCTTATAATCTTATTAAAATGTTGGAGTTTGTGTCACCACTGTCACACTATCAATGTTTGTTTTAAATTAATGTTATCTATTCCTCCAGTGCAGTCGGTTTATTAGATAATGTTTCTCTTTAAAATTGCACAAATTAATTTGATTTGAGATTTTAATTTGATATAGAAAGGGCATTATGAATACAATTGCTTATTATTATTATTATTATTATTATTATTATTATTATTATTATTATTATTATTATTATTATATCCAGAATTTTATATTTTATAGTGAATGTTAAAAATTGACATTGAATTAAGACGTTTTTAAATAGGCACACTTGCAATGCTGTAAAAATGATTCAAATTAAATATTTATTTTTATGAATTAAAACCTGTTTTTTTAAATTATTATTATTTGCCAAATACACAAGAACATGTGATGCGGTGGAACGCGGGAGTAGCATGTAATTGCGCAAGCGCGCAGCTTTGAGGGCGCTATGCCCCTAACACATCTACTGACTTCATTCTGACGGACCTCATTCATGTCGATTCATGTCGAAAACTGAACCCGCATGCTGATGCGCAATACTTATCCAACCTAATAGGTAAAGAAATGTTTAATTTTAACTTATGTTTAAATTCATTTGCAGGATTGTGATTGCACATTTTTCTAACATGTTCCTCAAGTTACAGCTCCGCTGAATAACGTTAGCAGCAGTTAGCATATGATTTGTAGCTTTGATAGCCGTGTTTTCAACCTGAAACAGCAGTGGACTGATATGAGAATAGTCTCTGGTTTACCTGGTTAATGGTTGATGGACAATATAGCACATTTCCTCTCTGAATAGGCCAAGGAGAGGCCATGGCAAGTCGAAAATACAATAATAGTTTTCACCAGCCTCATGAATGTCATTCACTCCACCAGGCCCATTACTAATAGTTAGCATTTTATTGTTGACCACAAAGCAATGGATTTCAAAGAAAGATTTAGTGTGTCATATTTAAAGGCTTGAATATTAATATTTACATTAACTGCTGAGCAGGTGTTTCAAGGAAGTTTTTGAAGAGGGTTAAATGGGGGGTGAGGGATGATCTTGGGTTGTCACACTAAAATAAAAACCCTGGTAGAAAAGAGAGCTGCAATACAAAGTGAGTGACCGATATCAGACTCACAACATGTAGGTCAAACACTAACATAAACATAAATACGTACATCCCAAAAATCATTTTAATTGAAGCTATTTGTCTTTTTTCTTAAGTTATTCATTAAAAATATTATCCAAGTAAGACTTTCTCATTTTACTATTTCACAACAAATAAGGAGTGCAGGTGATTTGATTTTGTAATTCTTAAAGATTGAGATATCAACTTTGCACATGTGTGAAACTCTCCATATTATAATATACTTTAGTGCTATAGTCAATAACATTCAGACAATGGTGAAACCACAAATATTACATGAGACAAGTGACCAATAACTTATTGTCCCCAAATGAAAACAGTTATTTCCTCTGGGTTTATACCAAGATAGAAATCTCTCCCTCCCATCATATGTTAAGTTCTACTGTCCAAACCTTTTCCAGCTGGTTTTGAGTCAGTTTAAATGCTGCCCTATATGATGCCAGAAAGAGCATACTATTTTTTCTTTACAATAAATATGAATTGGGAAATAAAGTGCAACATAAGACAATCCTTTTCTCAGTAGGTGATCTTACATGCTGAAGGCTACAGAATTTTGTTAAACTTGATAAGGATCTTCAATTACAGGAACTAGAAATTTGCCTGTAATTTATAAACTTTGTGTGGTATATTTCTATTGTATGGAAATTCTCATAATATTTACCCCCATCAGAATCCCATCTTTAACTTTGTCTATGTATGTATGAAGCCATTGAGGTACGCAGTTATTTACTCTCTTATTTTTCCAACTATTCCTGCTCGGAGCTTCCCTGTTTGGGTGTGTTTCTTTCAAAGATATTAATGTTGTTAATGCTACCTAGTTCTAATGGTTTGTTTTCTTTCGTAGAAATGCTCCTGGAGTCGTGCTTGTATGTTTTTATTTCAGTCGGCATTCTGTCCTGTTAGGTGGCTACCCGTCACAACAGATGGCTCCATATACTTGCTCTACTCTGGAAGTTGTTCTTGTTAAAATGGAGTAATTCCTTACCATTGTAGCCACATGTTTGCTCTAGAGGAGAGAAGTCATGGACTTCATTCAATCATCCACATAACAGTTTTATACCAATTAATCTTTTATGATTAAATGATTTCGACTGTACTGAGTTGAATTTGTAGTCTGAATACATGAATATTGTAAGGGAATTAATTGGATTGATTTCAACACAAATTTGGACCAAACTGGATTCCATATAATCATACATTACTTAAAGCTCTCTGTTTTGTAATGTGACGGCATCAATTGTTAACAGGCTCTCTATATTTCCAAAATGAATTAAGCTGAACTGAAATGTTGCCGCAATTGTAAAAATGTGTAGCACCACATATTCCATCTTGTTTTTATTCATGAAACAAATACCAACTGAAAAATAAAAATGTTTGTAAAAACTTAGGAATGACCATAATATGAAAAACCATAAAACATAAAGGTTGGAAGGAAAAACAAATAACCCATACCAGGTTTGTTGTATATAATCCCAGTGTGTAAATGCACTTAATGTTAATTGTCATAGCTGCCCTGTAATTTTTCATACAGTCATGTAAAATAAAATTGTGACAGGACTCAAAAAATACTTATTACACAGCTGACTCACACAAACTGTAAATCAAGTTCAGAGACAAAAATAAACTCTACAAATCCGTTTATTGCATTTAGTTGGCAGAATGCACACAGAAGCATGGATCCAAAAAATTATGCACTCCATCAAATATCAATGGTATACATCTTTCTACCTGCAAAGACGTTGTTTCAAAACAGATGATATTAAGATGTGACTGTGACATGACCAGAACAGGTGTGTCTATACAAAAAGTGTCAAAAATGAAATTAAATATAGAGGATTACTAACTGTTAGAATGTAAAAATGACAGGATTAAGAAACCAGTTTAAAATAAACAAAGCAATTTAATTTTTATTGTGACACAAAATTTTAGCAATTACAACTTTTCTTAAATGAAGAGACAGCAATCAGAAGTACGCACAGCACTTCAAAGAATTTCCAAAAAGATTGTCCTTGCAATTATGCTATATACAAGTATATGAATCTTCAGAAGGTTGTTAAAATTACATTGCAAAAATACAATTCTGCACTGACTACTATTGAAGCTTAGAAAAATAAAAAAACATCATTGTACATGTACTAAAATGGAAACTGGTTAAAATTGTGTTTCAAATGTATATAGAGCATTTTCCTTCGAAACAACTGTGATGTATATTCTTTGCAGTAGACCCCTGGTTACGAATATGTAACAACTATTCAATAAAAAACATTCATTTAAAGAAGAAACAAAACGTATGACCTATAATTTTGTGTGATGCAATAGAAATCTGGACTATGTACAAAACAATATTCATTAATAAAAGTATACATTTATCTTATGTACAGTTTGAAGAATTTTTTAACAATCTAATTCTCTCCTATTTCATTTTCTTTAAAATTATCATTCATAGGTAAACAGAGATAATTGTGCATGTTCTATTAAATTTAAAAGAACTAAAGTTCAAAACTTATACTGCATTAGGAGATTGTATTTGAGTGCATTTAATTGATCATGAAGGTTTAATTGATTTTACTATTATTTTTTTGGAGAAACCGATAGTTCAAGTTTTGGAAACCTGAAAGCACCTCTTGATCCACTGTCACTGCTTGAGGAGGACGACAATCTAGATTTTTTCAAAGGTACAGAAGCATCTGTACTCCCCTCTGTCTCTCCTTCATTGTCGTTTCCAAGTGTTACTTCGTATGAGCCCTTGGACTTAGATCCAAAACCTCCAAATGTGCCGAATTTTAATTTGCCTTTCTTACCTTTGACCTTAGTTCCTCCTACATCTATTGAAATGTCACCACTTTCAGCTTCTGAAAGAGCTGAAGGAGAGCTAACTGCAAGTGAACCTTCGTCACTGGCAGAGGAAGATCGGTGCTTTGATTTTTTAAATAGATCCAGTGAGGCTGACTTTCCTTTAGCTGACAAACTGACTCCAGATTCACCTTCCAGGTCTAATTTTCCACCCATCATTGCGTCTGATTTTCCTTTTCCTGCAACATCTTGGCCTTCCACCTTAGGCTGAAGAATGCCAAACTTTGGCACTTTGATTTTTGGAAACTGTATTGTACCCTCTGGATACTGAAGGCCACTAGCTGATTGTCCTGAAGTTCTTACACTAAACTCTGGATCTCCTTTGACATTAACATCAGGGCCTTCCAAACAAATCTTTGCACTGTCAGATGATACACTTGCATCAGGTGATTTAAATCCCTCAGCTAAAGATCCATCACCTTTTAGTTTTGGAGATTTAATATCTAGTTCTACACCAGGGAAATGAAGTTTACCAAAAATAGACTTCTTAGTGTTTGTCCCTTTCACATCAATATTGGGTGTGCCAATACCCTGGTCTACTTCTGGTGTGGCTTCTTGCTTCTTTGCTTTTCCTTTCACTTTTGGAAGTTTGAACTTTCCCTTTTTCCCCTTTACATCTATGTCAGGGACATCAAGACTTGCTTCAGTGGGACCAAATTCTGGTCCTTTTATGTTTACCTCAGGTGCTTTAATGTTAAAGTCAGCTTTTGGAAAATTTACATCAACTTCTGATTCTGATGGCAGTGTGACTTTGGACATTTTAAAACCAACCTTGGGCCCTCCAGTATGAACCTCGGGATCCTTGATGTCAACATCATGAGCTTTAAGATTCATATCCACATCTGACATGGATAAATTTGGTCCTTTAATGTCAATGTCTGTTTTAGGAAGGTTAATATTAATTTCTTTTCCTTCAACATTTGAACCTTTCAGACTAATATCCCATTCGGGGCCTGATACAGTTGGCAGTTTCACTTTGGGTGCTTTAAAGTCTACTTTAGAGGAATCAACATCTATTTTGGCTTTGGAAAGGTTGATGTCAACACCTTGACTCCCTGTTTTGGGGCCTTTAAAGTCTAGTGATGGCATTTTAATTTTAGGGATTTCAAACCCATCTTTGCCACCCTCAAGATCAACATGTGGACCTTTGATATCAACTTCAGGTGGTGTTATTTTTCCTGCTCCTTTGATTTCTGTCTTTGGTACTTTGATATCAATATCAGTTTTAGGGAGAGTAACATTAACATTTCCTTTTGTTTTTGGCCCTGTAAGATTAATGTTTAAGTCTGGCAAGGTGGGTCCTGATACTGATGGAAGTTTAACATTTGGACTTGCCTCAGGACCTTTAACATCAACTCCACCAATGTCAACTTTGGGGGTTACTGTATCAGCCTTGACATTTGGAATGTTTATACTATCATTTGACTTTTCCAGCTGAGGAAGTTTGATGCCAAAAGGTGGTATCTTGATCTTGGACATTTCTAATCCACCCTTCGGTCCCTCAACTTCAAACTTTGGACCTTTTATATCAGCTTCTTTCAGGTTGAGATCCACATCTGGAACTGACACATTCAAATCCCCTTTAAGTTTTGGACCTGTCAGATTGAAATCCACATCTTTTGATCCTTTAAGTTTTCCACTGTGAATATCAACATCAAATCCTGCTCCTGCTGTTGTGACATCTGATGTTTTTATGTCAATTCCAGATTTTGAAAGATCAGCTTCTGGCATGTCAACTTTTGGACCCTTGAGGCCAAATTTTGGGATCTTAAATTTGGGACTTTTAGATTTTGAACCAGACAAACCAATATCAAAATCAAGTCCCTCGCGGCTCCCAGTCTTTCCTTTAATGTTCACATCTTCATGCTCCAGTTTAATATCAGGTTCTGACGTTTTTATCTTTGGATTCTTGAATCCAACCTTTGGCATTTTAAACTTAGATTTTTTCGGAGATACTTCCAAGACATCAGTGTCTTTCAGTTCAGCTTTTGGAAATTGACCCTCTCCTTTAAATCCCCCCTTTAATTTCGATCCCTTCAGATTTATGTCAACATTTGATAGTGCTGCTTTGGACCCAGGTATTGTTGGGAACTTTGGTGGTTCACTGCTATGCTTTAGATCAAAATCAAGACTTGGAACATCGGTTTTAACTTTTGCACCTTTGATGTCAATTTCAGGTGATTTGATATCTCCTTTTAAATTTGGACTTGAAATATCCATGTCACCTTTGAGTTTTGGGCCTGTCAAATTGAAATCCATATCTGGCATGGATATTTTTGGTCCTGATATGCTTGGCATGTTGAATTTGGGACCTTTCAGTTTGGCATTTGGTCCCTTAATGTCAAGATCTGCTCCTTCGACATCAACACCTGGTGCTTTTACATTAATATCAGCATTTGAGAGATTAATGTCAACATCTGGACCTTCCACTTTTGGGCCTTTCAAACCAAATGAGGGCAACTTGAATTTAGGCAATTTCAACCCACCTTGGTGACCCTCAATGTCAAAATCTGGGCCTTCAATATCCACTTCTGGACCTTTGAGATCTCCTTTAATCTTTGGCATCTTAACGTCCAGATCTCCTTCAACTTTAGGGCCTTTTAGATTAAGATCAAAGTCTGGCACATCAACTTTCGGACCTTTAAAATTTAATGAAGGCATTTTTATCTTAGGCATGTCAAATCCTCCCTTTGGTCCTTCAATATCAACTTCTGGACCTTTAATGTCTATTTCAGGTGATTTCATATCTCCTTTGATCTTTGGACCTGAAACATCCATGTCACCTTTGATTTTGGGGCCTTTCAAGTTGAAATCCACATCTGGCATGGATATTTTTGGTCCAGATATGCTTGGCATGTTGAATTTGGGACCTTTCAGTTTGGCATTTGGTCCCTTAATGTCAAGGTCTGCTCCTTCGATATCAACACCTGGTGCTTTTACATCAATATCTGCTTTGGGGAGATTGATGTCAACATCTGGACATTCCACTTTCGGGCCTTTTACACCAAATGTGGGCATCTTGAATTTAGGCATTTTCAGTCCACCTTTGTGACCATCAATGTCAATGTCTGGGCCTTCAAAGTCCACCTCTGGACCTTTGAGATCTCCTTTTATCTTTGGCAGATTAACATCGACATCCCCTTCAATCTTGGGCCCTTTTAGATTAAGATCAAAGTCTGGCATATCAACTTTTGGACCTTTCAAATTTAGTGAAGGCATTTTAATTTTAGGCATTTCAAATCCTCCCTTTGGTCCTTCAATATCAACTTCTGGACCTTTGATGTCTATTTCAGGTGATTTGATATCTCCTTTGATCTTTGGACCTGAAACATCCATGTCACCTTTGATTTTGGGGCCTTTCAAGTTGAAATCCACATCTGGCATGGATATCTTTGGTCCAGATATGCTTGGCATGTTGAATTTGGGACCTTTCAGTTTGGCATTTGGTCCCTCAATATCAAGGTCTGCTCCTTCGATGTCAACATCTGGTGCTTTCACATTAATATCTGTCTTGGGGAGGTTGATATCAACATCTGGACCTTCCACTTTAGGTCCTTTAAAACCAAATGAGGGCATCTTGAATTTAGGCATCTTCAGACCACCTTTGTGACCCTCAATGTCAATGTCTGGGCATTCCATGTCCATTTCTGGACCTTTGAGATCTCCTTTAATCTTTGGTATTTTAGCATCCAGATCTCCTTCAACTTTAGGGCCTTTTAGATTAAGATCAAAGTCTGGCATATCAACTTTTGGACCTTTCAAATTTAATGAAGGCATTTTTATCTTAGGCATGTCAAATCCTCCCTTTGGTCCTTCAATATCAACTTCTGGACCTTTGATGTCAAGATCAGGTGACTTGATATCTCCTTTGATCTTTGGACCTGAAACATCCATGTCACCTTTGAGTTTGGGGCCTTTCAAGTTGAAATCCACATCTGGCATGGATATTTTCGGTCCAGATATGCTTGGCATGTTGAATTTGGGACCTTTCAGTTTGGCATTTGGTCCCTTAATGTCAAGATCTGCTCCTTCGATATCAACATCTGGTACTTTCACGTCAATATCTGCCTTGGGGAGGTTGATGTCAACATCTGGACCTTCCACTTTAGGTCCTTTAAAACCAAATGAGGGCATCTTGAATTTAGGCATTTTCAACCCACCTTTGTGACCCTCAATGTCTATGTCTGGGCCTTCAAAGTCCACCTCTGGACCTTTGAGATCTCCTTTAATCTTTGGCAGATTAACATCCACATCCCCTTCAACCTTGGGACCTTTCAGATTAATGTCAACATCTGGCATATCAACTTTCGGACCTTTCAAATTTAGTGAAGGCATTTTTATTTTAGGCATTTCAAATCCTCCCTTTGGTCCTTCAATATCAACTTCTGGACCTTTGATGTCAAGATCAGGTGACTTGATATCTCCTTTGATCTTGGGACCTGAAACATCCATGTCACCTTTGATTTTGGGGCCTTTCAAGTTGAAATCCACATCTGGCATGGATATTTTTGTTCCAGATATGCTTGGCATGTTGAATTTGGGACCTTTCAGTTTGGCATTTGGTCCCTTAATGTCAAGGTCTGCTCCTTCGATATCAACACCTGGTGCTTTTACATCAATATCTGCTTTGGGAAGATTGATGTCAACATCTGGACCTTCCACTTTCGGGCCTTTCACACCAAATGTGGGCATCTTGAATTTAGGCATTTTCAACCCACCTTTGTGACCCTCAATGTCTATGTCTGGGCCTTCAAAGTCCACCTCTGGACCTTTGAGATCTCCTTTAATCTTTGGCAGATTAACATCCACATCCCCTTCAACCTTGGGACCTTTCAGATTAATGTCAACATCTGGCATATCAACTTTCGGACCTTTCAAATTTAGTGAAGGCATTTTTATTTTAGGCATTTCAAATCCTCCCTTTGGTCCTTCAATATCAACTTCTGGACCTTTGATGTCAAGATCAGGTGACTTGATATCTCCTTTGATCTTGGGACCTGAAACATCCATGTCACCTTTGATTTTGGGGCCTTTCAAGTTGAAATCCACATCTGGCATGGATATTTTTGTTCCAGATATGCTTGGCATGTTGAATTTGGGACCTTTCAGTTTGGCATTTGGTCCCTTAATGTCAAGGTCTGCTCCTTCGATATCAACACCTGGTGCTTTTACATCAATAACTGCTTTGGGGAGATTGATGTCAACATCTGGACCTTCCACTTTTGGGCCTTTCACACCAAATGTGGGCATCTTGAATTTAGGCATTTTCAACCCACCTTTGTGACCCTCAATGTCAAAATCTGGGCCTTCAATATCCACCTCTGGACCTTTGAGATCTCCTTTAATCTTTGGCAGATTAACATCCACATCCCCTTCGATCTTAGGACCTTTCAGATTGATGTCAAAATCTGGCATATCAACTTTCGGACCTTTCAAATTTAGTGAAGGCATTTTTATTTTAGGCATTTCAAATCCTCCCTTTGGTCCTTCAACATCAACTTCTGGAACTTTGATGTCTATTTCTGGTGATTTGATATCTCCTTTGATCTTGGGACCTGAAACATCCATGTCACCTTTGAGTTTGGGGCCTTTCAAGTTGAAATCCACATCTGGCATGGATAATTTTGGTCCAGATATGCTTGGCATGTTGAATTTGGGACCTTTCAGTTTGGCATTTGGTCCCTTAATGTCAAGGTCTGCTCCTTCGATATCAACACCTGGTGCTTTTACATCAATATCTGCTTTGGGGAGATTTATGTCAACATCTGGACCATCCACTTTGGGGCCTTTCAAACCAAATGAGGGCAACTTGAATTTAGGCATTTTCAGTCCACCTTTGTGACCCTCAATGTCAAAATCTGGGCCTTCTAAATCCACTTCTGGACCTTTGAGATCTCCTTTTATCTTTGGCAGATTAACATCCACATCCCCTTCGATTTTAGGACCTTTCAGATTAATGTCAACATCTGGCATATCAACTTTCGGACCTTTCAAATTTAGTGAAGGCATTTTCATTTTAGGCATTTCAAATCCTCCCTTTGGTCCTTCAATATCAACTTCTGGACTTTTTATGTCAAGTTCAGGTGATTTGATATCTCCTTTGATCTTGGGACCTGAAACATCCATGTCACCTTTAAATTTTGGGCCTTTCAAGTTGAAATCCACATCTGGCATGGATAATTTTGTTCCAGATATGTTTGGCATGTTGAATTTGGGACCTTTCAGTTTGGCACCAGGTCCCTTCATTTCAAGGTCTGCTTTTTCTATATCAACCTCAGGTGTTTTCACATCAATATCTGGTACAGAGACTTTTGGACTTGTAATCTTTGGCATTTTAAATTTCTTTCCTTTGACTTTTATGCTTGGTCCCTCAACTGCAACATCTTTTCCCTTAATATTTAAATCTGCAGCTTTTATGTCAATATTTGATTTAGGAAGGTTGATATCAGCATCAGCAGTTTCTGCTTTTGATCCTTTGAATCCAAATGATGGCATCTTGAATTTAGGCATCTTGAACCCAGTTTTTTGGACCTCAATGTCAACATCTGGGCCTTCTATATCCACTTCTGGACCTTTGACATCTCCTTTAATCTTTGGCAGATTAACATCCACATCCGCTTCAACCTTACGGCCTTTCAGATTAATGTCAACATCTGGCATATCAACTTTCGGACCTTTCAAATTTAGTGAAGGCATTTTTATTTTAGGCATTTCAAATCCTCCCTTTGGTCCTTCAATATCAACTTCTGGACCTTTGATGTCAAGATCAGGTGACTTGATATCTCCTTTGATCTTTGGACCTGAAACATCCATGTCACCTTTGAGTTTGGGGCCTTTCAAGTTGAAATCCACATCTGGCATGGATAATTTTGGTCCAGATATGCTTGGCATGTTGAATTTGGGACCTTTCAGTTTGGCATTTGGTCCCTTAATGTCAAGGTCTGCTCCTTCGATATCAACATTTGGTGCTTTCACATCAATATCTGTCTTGGGGAGGTTGATGTCAACATCTGGACCTTCCACTTTAGGTCCCTTAAAACCAAATGAGGGCATCTTGAATTTAGGCATTTTCAGTCCACCTTTGTGACCATCAATGTCAATGTCTGGGCCTTCAAAGTCCACCTCTGGACCTTTGAGATCTCCTTTAATCTTTGGCAGATTAACATCCACATCCCCTTCAACCTTGGGACCTTTCAGATTAATGTCAACATCTGGCATATCAACTTTCGGACCTTTCAAATTTAGTGAAGGCATTTTTATTTTAGGCATTTCAAATCCTCCTTTTGGTCCTTCAATATCAACTTCTGGACCTTTGATGTCAAAATCAGGTGATTTGATATCTCCTTTGATCTTTGGACCTGAAACATCCATGTCACCTTTGAGTTTGGGGCCTTTCAAGTTGAAATCCACATCTGGCATGGATAATTTTGGTCCAGATATGCTTGGCATGTTGAATTTGGGACCTTTCAGTTTGGCATTTGGTCCCTTAATATCAAGGTCTGCTCCTTCGATATCAACATCTGGTGCTTTCACGTCAATATCTGCCTTGGGGAGGTTGATGTCAACATCTGGACCTTCCACTTTAGGTCCCTTAAAACCAAATGAGGGCATCTTGAATTTAGGCATTTTCAGACCTTTGTGACCCTCAATGTCAATGTCTGGGCCTTCAAAGTCCACCTCTGGACCTTTGAGATCTCCTTTAATCTTTGGCAGATTAACATCCACATCCCCTTCAACCTTAGGACCTTTCAGATTAATGTCAACATCTGGCATATCAACTTTCGGACCTTTCAAATTTAGTGAAGGCATTTTTATTTTAGGCATTTCAAATGCTCCCTTTGGTCCTTCAATATCAACTTCTGGACCTTTGATGTCAAGATCAGGTGACTTGATATCTCCTTTCATCTTTGGACCTGAAACATCCATGTCACCTTTGAGTTTGGGGCCTTTCAAGTTGAAATCCACATCTGGCATGGATATTTTCGGTCCAGATATGCTTGGCATGTTGAATTTGGGACCTTTCAGTTTGGCATTTGGTCCCTTAATGCCAAGATCTGCTCCTTCGATATCAACATCTGGTACTTTCACGTCAATATCTGCCTTGGGGAGGTTGATGTCAACATCTGGACCTTCCACTTTAGGTCCTTTAAAACCAAATGAGGGCATCTTGAATTTAGGCATTTTCAGTCCACCTTTGTGACCCTCAATGTCAATGTCTGGGCCTTCAAAGTCCACCTCTGGACCTTTGAGATCTCCTTTAATCTTTGGCAGATTAACATCCACATCCCCTTCAACCTTCGGACCTTTCAGATTAATGTCAACATCTGGCATATCAACTTTCGGACCTTTCAAATTTAGTGAAGGCATTTTTATTTTAGGCATTTCAAATCCTCCCTTTGGTCCTTCAATATCAACTTCTGGACCTTTGATGTCAAGATCAGGTGACTTGATATCTCCTTTCATCTTTGGACCTGAAACATCCATGTCACCTTTGAGTTTGGGGCCTTTCAAGTTGAAATCCACATCTGGCATGGATATTTTCGGTCCAGATATGCTTGGCATGTTGAATTTGGGACCTTTCAGTTTGGCATTTGGTCCCTTAATATCAAGGTCTGCTCCTTCGACATCAACATCTGGTGCTTTCACATCAATATCTGCTTTGGGGAGGTTGATGTCAACATCTGGACCTTCCACTTTAGGTCCCTTAAAACCAAATGAGGGCATCTTGAATTTAGGCATTTTCAGTCCACCTTTGTGACCCTCAATGTCAATGTCTGGGCCTTCAAAGTCCACCTCTGGACCTTTGAGATCTCCTTTAATCTTTGGCAGATTAACATCCACATCCCCTTCAACCTTAGGACCTTTCAGATTAATGTCAACATCTGGCATATCAACTTTCGGACCTTTCAAATTTAGTGAAGGCATTTTAATTTTAGGCATTTCAAATCCTCCCTTTGGTCCTTCAATATCAACTTCTGGACCTTTGATGTCAAGATTAGGTGACTTGATATCTCCTTTGATCTTTGGACCTGAAACATCCATGTCACCTTTGAGTTTGGGGCCTTTCAAGTTGAAATCCACATCTGGCATGGATAATTTCGGTCCAGATATGCTTGGCATGTTGAATTTGGGACCTTTCAGTTTGGCATTTGGTCCCTTAATGTCAAGATCTGCTCCTTCGATATCAACATCTGGTACTTTCATGTCAATATCAGCCTTGGGGAGGTTGATGTCAACATCTGGACCTTCCACTTTAGGTCCTTTAAAACCAAATGAGGGCATCTTGAATTTAGGCATTTTCAGTCCACCTTTGTGACCCTCAATGTCAATGTCTGGGCCTTCAAAGTCCACCTCTGGACCTTTGAGATCTCCTTTAATCTTTGGCAGATTAACATCCACATCCCCTTCAACCTTAGGACCTTTCAGATTAATGTCAACATCTGGCATATCAACTTTCGGACCTTTCAAATTTAGTGAAGGCATTTTTATTTTAGGCATTTCAAATCCTCCCTTTGGTCCTTCAATATCAACTTCTGGACCTTTGATGTCAAGATCAGGTGACTTGATATCTCCTTTGATCTTTGGACCTGAAACATCCATGTCACCTTTGAGTTTGGGGCCTTTCAAGTTGAAATCCACATCTGGCATGGATATTTTCGGTCCAGATATGCTTGGCATGTTGAATTTGGGACCTTTCAGTTTGGCATTTGGTCCCTTAATGTCAAGATCTGCTCCTTCGATATCAACATCTGGTACTTTCACGTCAATATCTGCCTTGGGGAGGTTGATGTCAACATCTGGACCTTCCACTTTAGGTCCTTTAAAACCAAATGAGGGCATCTTGAATTTAGGCATTTTCAACCCACCTTTGTGACCCTCAATGTCTATGTCTGGGCCTTCAAAGTCCACCTCTGGACCTTTGAGATCTCCTTTAATCTTTGGCAGATTAACATCCACATCCCCTTCAACCTTGGGACCTTTCAGATTAATGTCAACATCTGGCATATCAACTTTCGGACCTTTCAAATTTAGTGAAGGCATTTTTATTTTAGGCATTTCAAATCCTCCCTTTGGTCCTTCAATATCAACTTCTGGACCTTTGATGTCAAGATCAGGTGACTTGATATCTCCTTTGATCTTGGGACCTGAAACATCCATGTCACCTTTGAGTTTGGGGCCTTTCAAGTTGAAATCCACATCTGGCATGGATATTTTTGGTCCAGATATGCTTGGCATGTTGAATTTGGGACCTTTCAGTTTGGCATTTGGTCCCTTAATATCAAGGTCTGCTCCTTCGATATCAACATCTGGTGCTTTCACATCTATATCTGCCTTGGGGAGGTTGATGTCAACATCTAGACCTTCCACTTTAGGTCCTTTAAAACCAAATGAGGGCATTTTGAATTTAGGCATTTTCAACCCACCTTTGTGACCCTCAATGTCTATGTCTGGGCCTTCAAAGTCCACCTCTGGACCTTTGAGATCTCCTTTAATCTTTGGCAGATTAACATCCACATCCCCTTCAACCTTAGGACCTTTCAGATTAATGTCAACATCTGGCATATCAACTTTCGGACCTTTCAAATTTAGTGAAGGCATTTTTATCTTAGGCATTTCAAATCCTCCCTTTGGTCCTTCAATATCAACTTCTGGACCTTTGATGTCAAGATCACGTGACTTGATATCTCCTTTGATCTTGGGACCTGAAACATCCATGTCACCTTTGAGTTTGGGGCCTTTCAAGTTGAAATCCACATCTGGCATAGATAATTTTGGTCCAGATATGCTTGGCATGTTGAATTTGGGACCTTTCAGTTTGGCATTTGGTCCCTTAATATCAAGGTCTGCTCCTTCGATATCAACATCTGGTGCTTTCACATCAATATCTGCCTTGGGGAGGTTGATGTCAACATCTGGACCTTCCACTTTAGGTCCTTTAAAACCAAATGAGGGCATCTTGAATTTAGGCATTTTCAGTCCACCTTTGTGACCTTCAATGTCAACGTCTGGGCCTTCAAAGTCCACCTTTGGTCCTTTGAGATCTCCTTTAATCTTTGGCAGATTAACATCCACATCCCCTTCAACCTTGGGGCCTTTCAGATTAATGTCAACATCTGGCATATCAACTTTCGGACCTTTCAAATTTAGTGAAGGCATTTTTATCTTAGGCATTTCAAATCCTCCCTTTGGTCCTTCAATATCAACTTCTGGAACTTTGATGTCAAGTTCAGGTGATTTGATATCTCCTTTGATCTTGGGACCTGAAACATCCATGTCACCTTTCAGTTTGGGACTTTTCAAGTTGAAATCCACATCTGGCATAGATAATTTTGGTCCAGATATGCTTGGCATGTTAAATTTGGGACCTTTCAGTTTGGCATTTGGTCCCTTAATGTCAATGTCTGCTCCTTCGATATCAACATCTGGTGCTTTCACATCAATATCTGCCTTGGGGAGGTTGATGTCAACATCTGGACCTTCCACTTTAGGCCCTTTAAAACCAAATGAGGGCATCTTGAATTTAGGCATTTTCAACCCACCTTTGTGACCCTCAATGTCAATGTCTGGGCCTTCAAAGTCCACCTCTGGACCTTTGAGATCTCCTTTAATCTTTGGCAGATTAACATCCACATCCCCTTCAACCTTAGGACCTTTCAGATTAATGTCAACATCTGGCATATCAACTTTCGGACCTTTCAAATTTAGTGAAGGCATTTTTATTTTAGGCATTTCAAATCCTCCCTTTGGTCCTTCAATATTAACTTCTGGACCTTTGATGTCAAGTTCAGGTGATTTGATATCTCCTTTGATCTTGGGACCTGAAACATCCATGTCACCTTTGAGTTTGGGGCCTTTCAAGTTGAAATCCACATCTGGCATGGATATTTTTGGTCCAGATATGCTTGGCATGTTGAATTTGGGACCTTTCAGTTTGGCATTTGGTCCCTTAATATCAAGGTCTGCTCCTTCGATATCAACATCTGGTGCTTTCACATCAATATCTGCCTTGGGGAGGTTGATGTCAACATCTGGACCTTCCACTTTAGGCCCCTTAAATCCAAATGAGGGCATCTTGAATTTAGGCATTTTCAGTCCACCTTTGTGACCCTCAATGTCAATGTCTGGGCCTTCAAAGTCCACCTCTGGACCTTTGAGATCTCCTTTAATCTTTGGCAGATTAACATCCACATCCCCTTCAACCTTAGGACCTTTCAGATTAATGTCAACATCTGGCATATCAACTTTCGGACCTTTCAAATTTAGTGAAGGCATTTTCATTTTAGGCATTTCAAATCCTCCCTTTGGTCCTTCAATATTAACTTCTGGACCTTTGATGTCAAGTTCAGGTGATTTGATATCTCCTTTGATCTTGGGACCTGAAACATCCATGTCACCTTTGAGTTTGGGGCCTTTCAAGTTGAAATCCACATCTGGCATGGATATTTTTGGTCCAGATATGCTTGGCATGTTGAATTTGGGACCTTTCAGTTTGGCATTTGGTCCCTTAATATCAAGGTCTGCTCCTTCGATATCAACATCTGGTGCTTTCACATCAATATCTGCCTTGGGGAGGTTGATGTCAACATCTGGACCTTCCACTTTAGGCCCCTTAAATCCAAATGAGGGCATCTTGAATTTAGGCATTTTCAACCCACCTTTGTGACCCTCAAAGTCAATGTCTGGTCCTTCAATATTCACCTCTGGACCTTTGAGATCTCCTTTAACCTTCGGCAGATTAACATCCACATCCCCTTCAACCTTAGGACCTTTCAGATTAATGTCAACATCTGGCATATCAACTTTCGGACCTTTCAAATTAAGTGAAGGTATTTTTATTTTAGGCATTTCAAATGCTCCCTTTGGTCCTTCAATATCAACTTCTGGACTTTTGATGTCAAGATCAGTTGACTTGATATCTCCTTTCATCTTTGGACCTGAAACATCCATGTCACCCTTGAGTTTGGGGCCTTTCAAGTTGAAATCCACATCTGGCATGGATATTTTTGGTCCAGATATGCTTGGCATGTTGAATTTGGGACCTTTCAGTTTGGCATTTGGTCCCTTAATATCAAGGTCTGCTCCTTCGATATCAACATCTGGTCCTTTCACATCTATATCTGCCTTGGGGAGGTTGATGTCAACATCTGGACCTTCCACTTTAGGTCCTTTAAAACCAAATGAGGGCATCTTGAATTTAGGCATTTTCAACCCACCTTTGTGACCCTCCATGTCTATGTCTGGGCCTTCAAAGTCCACCTCTGGACCTTTGAGATCTCCTTTAATCTTTGGCAGATTAACATCCACATCCCCTTCAACCTTGGGACCTTTCAGATTAATGTCAACATCTGGCATATCAACTTTCGGACCTTTCAAATTTAGTGAAGGCATTTTTATTTTAGGCATTTCAAATCCTCCCTTTGGTCCTTCAATATCAACTTCTGGACCTTTGATGCCAAGATCAGGTGACTTGATATCTCCTTTGATCTTTGGACCTGAAACATCCATGTCACCTTTGAGTTTGGGGCCTTTCAAGTTGAAATCCACATCTGGCATGGATATTTTTGGTCCAGATATGCTTGGCATGTTGAATTTGGGACCTTTCAGTTTGGCATTTGGTCCCTTAATATCAAGGTCTGCTCCTTCGATATCAACATCTGGTGCTTTCACATCAATATCTGCCTTGGGGAGGTTGATGTCAACATCTGGACCTTCCACTTTAGGTCCTTTAAAACCAAATGAGGGCATCTTGAATTTAGGCATTTTCAGTCCACCTTTGTGACCCTCAATGTCAACGTCTGGGCCTTCAAAGTCCACCTTTGGACCTTTGAGATCTCCTTTAATCTTTGGCAGATTTACATCCACATCCCCTTCAACCTTAGGGTCTTTCAGATTAATGTCAACATCTGGCATATCAACTTTCGGACCTTTCAAATTTAGTGAAGGCATTTTTATTTTAGGCATTTCAAATCCTCCCTTTGGTCCTTCAATATCAACTTCTGGAACTTTGATGTCAAGTTCAGGTGATTTGATATCTCCTTTGATCTTGGGACCTGAAACATCCATGTCACCTTTAAGTTTGGGGCTTTTCAAGTTGAAATCCACATCTGGCATAGATAATTTTGGTCCAGATATGCTTGGCATGTTGAATTTGGGACCTTTCAGTTTGGCATTTGGTCCCTTAATGTCAAGGTCTGCTCCTTCGATATCAACACCTGGTGCTTTTACATCAATATCTGCTTTGGGGAGATTGATGTCAACATCTGGACCTTCCACTTTCGGGCCTTTCACACCAAATGTGGGCATCTTGAATTTAGGCATTTTCAACCCACCTTTGTGACCCTCCATGTCAAAATCTGGGCCTTCAATATCCACTTCTTGACCTTTGAGATCTCCTTTAATCTTTGGCAGATTAACATCCACATCCCCTTCGATTTTAGGACCTTTCAGATTAATGTCAAAATCTGGCATATCAACTTTCGGACCTTTCAAATTTAGTGAAGGCATTTTTATTTTAGGCATTTCAAATCCTCCCTTTGGTCCTTCAATATCAACTTCTGGACCTTTGATGTCAAGTTGAGGTGATTTGATATCTCCTTTGAACTTGGGACCTGAAACGTCCATGTCACCCTTGAGTTTGGGGCCTTTCAAATTGAAATCCACGTCTGGCATGGATATTTTTGGTCCAGATATGCTTGGCATGTTGAATTTGGGACCTTTCAGTTTGGCATTTGGTCCCTTAATATCAAGGTCTGCTCCTTCGATATCAACATCTGGTGCTTTCACATCAATATCTGCCTTGGGGAGGTTGATGTCAACATCTGGACCTTCCACTTTGGGGCCTTTAAAACCAAGTGAGGGCATCTTTAATTTAGGCATTTTCAACCCACCTTTGTGACCCTCAATGTCAACGTCTGGGCCTTCAATGTCCACCTCTGGACCTTTGAGATCTCCTTTAATCTTTGGCATTTTCACATCCACATCCCCTTCAACCTTAGGACCTTTCAGATTAATGTCAACATCTGGCATATCAACTTTCGGACCTTTCAAATTTAGTGAAGGCATTTTTATTTTAGGCATTTCAAATCCTCCCTTTGGTCCTTCAATATCAACTTCTGGACCTTTGATGTCAAGTTCAGGTGATTTGATATCTCCTTTGATTTTGGGACCTGAAACATCCATGTTACCTTTCAGTTTGGGGCCTTTCAAGTTGAAATCCACATCTGGCATGGATATTTTTGGTCCAGATATGCTTGGCATGTTGAATTTGGGACCTTTCAGTTTGGCATTTGGTCCCTTAATGTCAAGGTCTGCTCCTTCGATATCAACACCTGGTGCTTTTACATCAATATCTGCTTTAGGGAGATTGATGTCAACATCTGGACCTTCCACTTTGGGGCCTTTCAAACCAAATGAGGGCAACTTGAATTTAGGCATTTTCAGACCACCTTTGTGACCCTCCATGTCAAAATCTGGGCCTTCAATATCCACTTCTGGACCTTTGAGATCTCCTTTAATTTTTGGCAGATTAACATCCACATCCCCTTCGATCTTAGGACCTTTCAGATTAATGTCAACATCTGGCATATCAACTTTCGGACCTTTCAAATTTAATGAAGGCATTTTTATTTTAGGCATTTCAAATCCTCCCTTTGGTCCTTCAATATCAACTTCTGGACCTTTGATGTCAAGTTCAGGTGATTTGATATCTCCTTTGATCTTTGGACCTGAAACATCCATGTTACCTTTCAGTTTGGGGCCTTTCAAGTTGAAATCCACATCTGGCATGGATATTTTTGGTCCAGATATGCTTGGCATGTTGAATTTGGGACCTTTCAGTTTGGCATTTGGTCCCTTAATGTCAAGTTCTGCTCCTTCGATATCAACATCTGGTACTTTCACATCAATATCTGCCTTTGGGAGGTTGATGTCAACATCTGGACCTTCCACTTTAGGCCCTTTAAAACCAAATGAGGGCATCTTGAATTTAGGCATTTTCAGTCCACCTTTGTGACCCTCAATGTCAAAGTCTGGGCCTTCAATGTCCACGTCTGGACCTTTGAGATCTCCTTTAATCTTTGGCATTTTCACATCCAGATCCCCTTCAGCTTTAGGGCCTTTCAGATTAAGATCAACATCTGGTAACTCAACATTTGGACCTTTCAAATTTAGTGAAGGCATTTTTATTTTAGGCATTTCAAATCCTCCCTTTGGTCCTTCAATATCAACTTCGGGATCTTTGATGTCAATTTCAGGTGATTTGATATCTCCTTTGATCTTTGGACCTGAAACATCCATGTCACCTTTGAGTTTGGGGCCTTTCAAATTGAAATCCACATCTGGCATGGATATTTTTGGCCCAGATATGCTTGGCATGTTGAATTTGGGACCTTTCAGTTTGGCATTTGGTCCCTTAATGTCAAGGTCTTCTCCTTCGATATCAACATCTGGTGCTTTCATGTCAATACCTGCCTTGGGGACGTTGACGTCAACATCTTTACCTTCCACTTTTGCGTCTTTCAAAATTAATGATGGCATCTTAAACTTAGGCATTTTCAGTCCACCTTTGTGACCTTCAATGTCAATGTCAGGACCTTGAATGTCCACTTCTGGATCTTTTAGATCACCTTTAATCTTTGGCAGATTAACATCCACATCCCCTTCAACCTTAGGACCTTTCAGATTAATGTCAACATTGGGCATATTCACTTTCGAACCTTTCAAATTTAGTGAAGGCATTGTCACTTTAGACATTTCAAATCCTCCTTTTGGTCCTTCAATATCAACCTTTGGGCTTTTGATGTCTATTTCTGATGATTTTAGATCTCCTTTGATCTTTGGACCTGAAACATCCATGTCACCTTTGAGTTTGGGGCCTTTCAAGTTGAAATCCACATCTGGCATGGATACTTTTGGTCCAGATATGCTTGGCATGTTGAATTTGGAACCTTTCAGTTTGGCATTTGGTCCCTTAATGTCAAGGTCTGCTCCTTTGATATCAACATCAGGTGCTTTCACATCAATATCTGCCTTGGGGATATTGATGTCAACATCTGGACCATCCACCTTTTGGCCTTTCAAACCAAATGAGGGCAACTTGAATTTAGGCATTTTCAAGCCACCTTTGTGACCCTCAAAGTCAACGTCTGGGCCTTCAATGTCCATCTCTGGACTTTTGAGATCTCCTTTAATCTTTGGCATTTTAACATCCACATCCCCTTCAATCTTAGGGCCTTTCACATTAATGTCAACATCGGGCATACCAATTTTTGGATCTTTCAAATTTAGTGTAGGCATTTTCTTTTTAGGCATTTCAAATCCTCCTTTTGGTCCTACAATATCAACTTCTGGACCTTTGTTGTCTAATTCCTGTGATTTGATATCTCCTTTGATATTTGGACCTGAAACATCCATGTCACCTTTGAGTTTGGGGCCTTTCAAGTTGAAATCCACATCTGGCATGGATATTTTTGGTCCAGATATGCTTGGCATGTTGAACTTGGGACCTTTCAGTTTTGCATTTGGTCCCTTAATGTCGAGGTCTGCTCCTTTGATATCAACATCTGGTGCTTTCACATCAATATCTGCCTTGGGGAGATTGATGTCAACATCTGGACCTAACTCTTTGGCGACATGCAATTCAATTGAGGGAGACCTGAACACACCTTGGGGACTCTCAATGTTAAAGGGTGGGCCTTCAATTTCCACTTCTGGACCTTTGAGATCTCCTTTATTGTTTGGCATTTTCACATCCAGATCCCCTGCAGCTTTAGGGCCTTTCAGATTAAGATCTACATCTGGAACATTAACCGTTGGACCTTTCAAATTTAGTGAAGGCATTTTTATTTTAGGCATTTCAAATCCTCCCTTTGGTCCTTCAACATGAACTTCTGAACCTTTGATGTCAATTTCAGGTGATTTGATATCTCCTTTGATCTTGGGACCTGAAACATCCATGTCACCTTTCAGTTTTGGGCCTTTCAAGTTGATATCTACATCTGGCATGGACATTTTTGGTCCAGATTTGCTGGGTATTGTTAGGTCTGGTGCTTCCACTTCTGTATATTTTACATCTGTTTTTGTCTTTGGCTGTGTAATTTCCATGTCATTATCAGTATTACGACTTTTCCCTCTCACATCAACTTTTCTGTCTTTGCTCTTATCTGATGGCATTTCAGTTTGGGTTATTGGAAATCCGTCCTTTGACTCAAAATCTTTTCTTTCAGCTACTGCTGTCCTTACACTTTCTACATCCACATTACCTTTTATTGTTGAACCTTTCAAGTTCAGATTAATCTCGGGCATTCTTACATCTACTCCTACCTTTGAATCTGACATGTCGGCCTTGCCTTTACTTCTTGTGTCTATCTCTGTTATTGTTCGTGTTTTGAAATGAAAGCCATCATTATCAGTTACCTGAGATTTATCAATGTCTGAATCCATTTTTTGATATTTAATGGCCTCTTCTGAGCTAGTGGTCTTTAATGACGATGTGTTTATATGTGGTAATTTTAAATCACCTTCTTTTCTTTCAGTGTTTACATCAAGACATCTAAACCCTACTTTTGTTGCTGCTGGAACTCCCTCATGTTTTTCCCCACTTTTTGGTTTTGCACTTGGAAGACTAGTTAGCCTACTTATCAATGAACTTCCATCTGGATGTGAAGAATAACCAGTGTTCACATTAGTCTCTGTAACAAGTGATACCATTCCAGGATCAGCAGATTTTCCAACTGTTTTAATATCAAAATAACTTGATCCCTTGTTTAGGTGGAGGGATGTGTCTCCAGATTCTCTCTGGATCTTAATGTCTTCTTGTGGCAGAGACAGACTAGCTGATCTTTTGTTTTCATCATTTGTGGTTAATTCTGCATCTGCTGACCCTCCTACTGTGACAACCTTTATAAAAGTGCTTTTACTTTCACCGGATGTAGTCTGTTTTTCAGACTCATCTATTCTTCCAGCTTTCTGTTCTTCACTTTCTCTTAAGATTTTAGTGCCCTCGTGACCTATAACTCCAAACATAGGTCCTTTAAATCTGAGATCCTTACTTCCTTCTGTTCCCTCTCTTATAATTATCTTTGACTGATCTCCACTTGTATGTGTTTCTGTTGAGCTACCTTTTAGACCAGTATAGGTTACATTGCATGAGTCAAAAACACCCTCTTCTCCCACCCCTTTAACTGTAGGACTGCCGTGCAATATTCTGACACGAGGAGAGCCATCTCCAGATTCATGCCATTGTCCCTTGAAGTCTGGGCTTGAAAGTTCTTGTTTCTCACCTATCCCACTTGGCATATCCACTGTGTAAGTAGTGATGCGGCGAGTGATGGTTGTAATAGTACTGCCATCACTGCTAGTGCTGCTGTGTCGCTCTGTACGAACATCGACTCCTTCTGCAAGATCTTCAGACTTCAGCCTTGGTTTAATCTTCTTTGTGTATATTCTCTTGTAGTCCTCATCATCTCCACTCTGTATCAACATACAACATCATGTTTGTTAAAATATCAATAAACTGTATACTGTATATTTTATCCATTTGATAATCACAGTAGCTCTAAGCAAACTCAAACTTTTAGTTTTAGATAACTTACGAGAATGATTTCTGGACTTGATGCTCCAAACTGCGACTTCCCTTCCCATGTGAGAGTGCCCATTGGAGAACGACAAGGTGTGCTCAAGGGTGAGTAGCAAGGGGATTTGTCTCCTTTGTTTTGTAGTTTCAGTCCAACTTTGTGTTTGTTCAATGTTTTCAGTAACTCTGCTGTCTCTTCGGAGCTCATATTTTCAAAGTAGATAGTTGCACCCACAATCTGATCACCTACAAATTGAGTATGGATGTTTGTTATGAACTAATCTTAAAAACAAAATAGATGGTGAAAAAATATTTCATATTTTATTAAAGACATCAAGATAATGTACTACCTTCATATACTTTTCCAGATCGTGCTGCAGGTGACTCTCCTTTCACCTCCTTTACGCGGAGCTCCCCTCCACTTGTGTGTTCGATGGTCAAGCCAGTTTTGTCTGGGCCCTCCCAGTCTTGAAAGAGCACTTCTCTGGTGTCCTCTTCGTCAGCCATCTATAAAAGTAATAAGCATTTAGTTAGACAGAAAAAAGAGTGCGCCAAAATGCATTTGGTTGTCATATTCGATAACTAACTTCCTGTGGAATACAGTTATAACATATTACAGGTGAAATTTCCAAAATAGACAGAAATTATCCACATAATAATATCAGGCGTTCCACAGTGCACACTGAAGTTTTTGAATTATTACATGTTTTTGATCGTGTTCAGGTTTTCAGGAACAAAGAAAACCTGAAATGTAATTTTTCAGGTTTTCTGTGTTCCTCCTCTATGGCTTTTACGAACTAAGTTTTATTTTTAATAAAATATTTATAAGGATTTGGAAGTATATATGGAGAGTTCAGCTGCAAGAAAATACATCACATTCTCTTGGAGGTTGTGGTGATATGTGATGCTTATGACTTAAAATTGTGGTAGGCTAAAAGGCTCTGCATGGTTGAGGTAAACTGTTGAAATTGGTTCTCATTGTTGCAGCTGTGTGACCAAAATAACGTAATTTTGTTCTCAGCCTCATATTGTCCACCTTTTCTTGTCACAACTGCCCTGGCTAGCTTCTAGAAGTTCATACTGAAGCATTAAATGCCCCATGCTCGGTTCTGGTCCAATGTAGTGGGCGAACAACTTACAGATGGCTTGTTCTTTTTTCTAACATGGAAAGTAAAATGAGATTTTCCAGCTTATCAGTCACTGTTTCCTTATCTTAATTTGTGCAAGAGTCGAACCTCTCTCCCATGATTGCTGTTTATACAGTACTACTACTGTTGTAAACCAGACACTTTTCAAAACACTATGACGTTACTGCAGCAGGATGGGTCTCACAGAAGCTTGGCTCAAAGTGTCTTGCAAACTGTAAGGGGCTGTGTGAAAACAAATATCCAAAAACCGCCTGATGGCGCATCGATAGTTTGACTTGATTTGACCATGCTTAAGAGTGTCACATCAGTTATTGAACATTGTTAAAATACTGCATTACAATTAGTCCACAAGAGGCTCCAGGAGGGGACATTTGTCTATTGCTACCTGCAAGATCTATCAGGAATTGTTTTGTTGTCACGATGAGAAGAAAAATCAGCAAGTGGAATACATCATGACCTCCTCAGATATTTCAGTTAAGGAAAATCCATATTACATTTGTAAGTTAATGAGTATTTTCCATCTTTGATGGGGTTTTTTTAAACGATGATGGAAAAATCTGATGGCCATCCATTATTTTGACAGATTACACACCTGACCACTTGGTGCAGACGCGCAGACAGTTTCAGACAGAATATTGTAGTCACTAACTCAATCAATCAGCTCTATGGTAAATTTACACCAGAGTATCATCTCTGATCTTGACTTTTTCTGAGAACTGACGGTGGCACATTGAAGAGTTTTGGACAAGAGGCTTTGGAGTGTATCAAATGCAGCTGAATCCCACTGAGGGGAATGTGTGCAGAATGAAGTAATATTCAGTCTAGCCGACTTTTGATTACTTCAGTTGGTGAAATGTTTACCTGATTTCAAAACTTTGTTACTACAGAGAAAATGTTAGATGTATTCAGCTTGATGATGACATACTGTCTAAATGTCCTGCTTGCATAACCTCTAATATAAATGTATTTACCTGTATATTTGCTGTATATCTGTGCATGTATAACTTTTCCTTGATTTGTGATTTGATTTGATTTGGAATTTCTGTATTTACTTCCAGTTTTACAAAATTAGCAACACATTCAAAGCTCCATTATTCACCTTTAATAAACAATATGTTTTTCGCATATGCTAAAAGTCTCATCAGGAGACAGTCAATCTGTGAAAAAAGTCAAGTTCCTCTGTCTCCTCCTTGTGGTCCTACAGCCATCTGCAGAAACACACTGCTCCTTGTCAAAAATAACCAATCAGACTCAAAGGAGCACGTGGCGCTGTCAAATATACTTGTGTGCGTCCTGCTGAATTTACTAAAGGTGGAGAAACAATTTACTGTTACATAAAAATTGTTCATCTGCAGTCATTGGTAGCCATGCTAAACAGCCTGAGCATTCACAACATGCTCTGGTCTAAGAAACAAGCTGTAGCCTAGCAGAGATCAAGGGGGAAGGTGTGAGCAGTACACCCTCCTCCTGGTTCTGATTGGTTGTTTCTGTCTGAGCTGTGTTTTTCTGCAGATGGATGCAGGACCTCAGGGAGGCGGTAGCTTGATTTTTTTTTCCAGATATTTCTCATCATATATATATAGTGAAAGATTTAACAAATATGTTAACATATTTTTTTTATAAAATTTACTTAAGTCATTAATTTGAACTAATTAACTGTAAATAAATACAGAAACAATTGATAATAATCAAATAAGTGTAGAATTAATTATATTGGGGCAAAATTCTATATATTGATTTTATTTTAAAAACTAGATATACGAATTAATGAATTAATTCAAACTATCAGTTTCACCCATCAAACTGAGTGGGTAGCAGCTATAGAGACCACGTTTGCTGCTTCAAACAGAAAGTCAAGACAACTTTTACGTTTGCTCTGACTAGTCTAAAGTGAATATCTCTGATGGAAAATGAGGAAATGGCGTCAATAACATAACTAAATTGTGACAGTGTATTTACCACAAACCAGTGTCAGTGAGCTTGTGGCAGTTTCCACCACATAGGACCATAGTAAAGTCTCTTGTGAATTTATTTGAGATATTTCAGACCAAACTAGGGACATGGAAGCTGAAGTTCCTCACCCAGTGTTTGAAGGAAATAAATACAATTTGTTGAAGTTTATCTTAAGTGCAAAGGTACTCGATTTCAAGCAGACAGTCTAGGCTTCGACTACACATCAAAATAAACTCAACGGAGGACAATACTTTTTTTCAGAATCGCCTTTAAAATGATTGCAACAAAAAGCCAACGCATGTTACCTTGATTTTGTTTTCCTCTAATCCAGTCCTGGTGGGAGGAAAATGCTGTTGTTGTTTTCCTATATAACAAACACAAAAAAACAAAACAAAAGCACAATAAAGAATTAAAACAATTTCTCTATGAAAAGCATTCATCATGACTGAAGACAATAATATATAAGACCCATGTATGAACACTAGATGGTGATAAAACTCAATTGACAACATAGCTTCCACTACCTCCAAAAACCGTATTGACAACTCCCTCATTTTAGAATGGTTTAGGGTATGTTTTGTAAATGTGGGTGCAGTTAGACCACACCCTGCCCTGAGGAAAGCGGGCAAATCCTGTGCCTACACCCTCGCTTCAAAGTCAGTATAGGGAACAATGATGGTGTCCAGCTTTATGAAAACATATGCTGCAGAAAGCTGAACAGAAAATACATACATTATTATGTCGCAAGCTATTGTTATCAAAAGTAAATATTCACACTGACAAATGACGAAGTGGAAAACGAATATAAATTCAAAAGTACTGTACATAGGAAATTGTCTCAGTCTCTTTACTAAGAATTTATTTATAAAGACTGTCTTCCAGTCTTTCAGTAAACATCAGCTTACACTGTTGTCTGTATTTTTATCTTAACATCCAATTTGTGTTTCCTAAATCCAAGGTCATTCCAGTAAATGGCAAGATATTTAGAGGGAAGGCACTGTTCTTTTCAAGTAAACTGAATAATGGTCTACCTTTTTAATCTGTCACACGAGGGGAGATTTTGAAGGTGAAACCACTACTGAGCTAAAGTAAGATCATGCACTTGCCAAAAACATCTTCCATATCTCAACAATCTTAAGAAAATATTTTCTAGGTTGATGAGACAAAAGAGGAACGTCTTGCAGTGGGTGCATCCTGTGACATCTGGTGTATCGCTAGCAATATTTCAGAGTGTGAATCTACTTGGGTCCTGCAGGACTTTGACGACAAGTCGTATCTGTTAAGCCGTGAATTGTACTCTCTCCTAAAATATCCCAAAGGAGCTTGTGTGGTGATTAGAAACACACCAGTAAGTCTATTTCTGATTTAAGGGCTTTGAAATGACCTAGCCAAATTCTGGACTTTTTATCTTTTGAGTTCTATCCCATGACCCTAAACAGGTCTGTCACTTCTGAAAACATTCCAGTAATTAATTAAAAGAAGAGCAGGCCAAAGTTATTTCACAGCAATGTAAAAGACTCATTGCCAGTTATCAAAAAGTCTTAATAAAAGTTGTTGCTGCCAAGGATGGCCCAGCCAGTTATTAGATATACGGCATAATTACGTTTTCACAAAGAGTCCGTTTAGCTTGAATTGCTTTTTCATTTCATAAGTATATTTATCATCTGAAAACATCATTTTGACCTGTAATTTAATCTTTATCTGATATTAAATAGTTTTTTAATCTTAAAGATTGTAGGCTTACGAGAACGATATAATAATCAAATCTAATGTGTAACCTTGGTTTTCTAGTCCTGTTCAAGGGTAAAGACACAACGTAACAAGTCAATAAATAGACTGGTTTTGTGTGTTTGGGGACACAAGAGGAGGTGTGCAATGCTTTGAGGTAATATTAAACCCTGTTAACCTCTCTATCTGGAATAACTTTTTCCCAGTGCTCCAGACTGCACAACACGCTGAGCATTGTAACTTATGTTAGTGAAGAGTAGGTTAGAGTTCATGGCAAAGATCCGGACAACCAAATGCAGGTAACTAAAACTTTAACTTTTCTTTCCTCTTCATGCTTTTTATCTCACTTAATGTTTCAGTGTGACCCATCTAAAAGCCTGAAATGTGAATCAGTGAAGACTTCAAACTACAACTTAGTAAGCATGAATTTATCTCTGTGTCGAATGACTATGAAGAGGAGTAACATAGCCTTATGTACAATTTTAGCTAATGAATTTTGGTGACGCATATCTTCTTAAATTGAATGCACCAATTTGTTTCCTTTAAAACACCAAAATGCAAAAGGCCAAGTGGAGTTGAGTCCCCTTCTATGTTTCTTTCTTTAATGAGAAAGCCCAGTCTCAGGTATCCTTCCTTTGCCCTCTGTTAGTATAGGTTTAAAAATGTCATCAAATGGTTTGAAAATGACAATAAGCAATAAAATTGATGCCGCAAAATCACATCATTAGTTATAGACTGTGCAGCAAACAGCTGCTGAATAAATATGGCTTTGTTCTCCAAATCATAAGACAAGCCTGCAGTGGATGACTCAAACAGCTCAGACAACATGACAATCAACTTTAGTTTCTCCACTTAAAAATAGATGTGTGTTTTTCAATTTGGAGCTTTGAAGTAAACCATGAAGGATGTGAAAATAAGGACAGAGGGAGTCAGACAAGCTTGTCTGTCATGTTTTATTACAGTCTGGTATGTGTGTTGGGAAAAGGGGGCGTGGAGAACACGGCAGACTAAAGCCTCTTATAATAAAGCATAACCACAAAACATTTCTGGGTGTCCATGCCTTCTCGCTGACCCACAAGATGTTGTGGATATTTTGATTTTGATTTTTTTTTATTTTACCCTACCAACTAAACAGCGCAAGCTTGGCGGGCTTTTGAGTGAACTGTTTCATAAGAAGGCTTAGAGTAGAACAGGTGGTCTCTTGCAGAGGAGCCAAATGTCAGGCTGCAGGATTCGGCACAGCTGAACAGAGCGGGCATGACCATTAAGGTTCAAGTGCAGCCTTGCAACTGATATCCCAGAAGCAGTTTTGAGTCTAGTCACATGACGTATTGTTGGAGTGGTGTGCTGTGCGGTGTGTAAGTTAGCTGTCTTGACTGAATGTGTGGTGTGTGAGGACACTTACCTTGGATTGCTCAAGCTAATCCAAGGGCTTCAGACTGCTTCTTGTGTTCTTCTTGTTTGACTTCTGTTGAGTGCAACACAAAAACAGAAATGGGATTTAATATGCAATTTGTGAATATACTTCTAGATAATGTTTAGGCTACAGAGAAAAACCCATCTGTGTTTTTTTTACACAGATACTTTTTTTCAGTTAAACTGTTAAAAATGGTGTCAGTCTACCAAGGCACGTCTCGGTAACAGACACAAATGTTTACGTTCATTCTTAATTACTCATTGGTTAATTATTTGTACTAAATTAATCAGATGCTTAATCTCAAATCAGACTCTTCAGACTTTCATACTTTACCAATCAGTGATAGCAACGTTTACCCATATAAGTGATCATGCAAAACTTCCTACAAGTAAATAAATATAAATATCTGCATGGTATGGCCCTCACTTTAAGGGAAGGGGAGACAAATGGACCCTTTCCACCTAATGACTAAGGTAAAGTTTGAAACTAAACTTAACATTTTCAGTTCTGTTCTTTCTCTTGGGTTGTGACTACAACGTAGAAAACCAGCAAAAGGCCAGTCACAGACTCCCAACGCTCGTGAAAAAAAGCAATTGTTGTAGGAGTTGCATTTATCATTCGGATCCTGATCTTCCGTAGGCAAGCCTAGTCTGTCTTACTTCCACCCGCTGCAGCTGGCTTGACTTTTTAAAGGTCTTGTGTGGATTATTGTGTCAAGCTGGTTGGCATATTGTGAAACAAAGCCTCCATTTTGTCAGTCAAAGAACAAACAGAACCAGACTTGATGTGAGTGTAGAAAGGCATCTACCAGTGGGAACATGTCGATCAGGACAAATAGCTCCCTAGCCCTGTCATTAACTTCCTCCTGCACAACACCCTATTTTTAATATGTACTAAAGTGTTCATTACTTTGATGCTAAATAACAGGGCTTATCAGACAGAGGCATTTTCTCAGTAGTCTGTGTATTACGTATGTGTGTAATATACAGCAATAAAGATAAGGAAAGTAAAAGTGTTGTTTAAAATTAAGATTACATAAATAGCTTTTTTTCTTGTTTGTTTTTGAATGTGACTCATACTGGAATAGCTGAGATCAACACATCGAGTTCTCGGTTGTTTGTGTTGGGAGACTGGCAGCACGGCAGCTGTGTACACTTTCCAGTCCATCCTCTTGTTACTGCTAGGTATTAATCAGACTGCCTTGTCAGAAGTCATTCAGGAACCTCCTGACTGAAATCTTTCAATGGTCATAGAAGCAATCTGACATGTAAGATGAGGCAGAAGCAAGATGTATAATGTGCAAAGAGGCTGCCACACCTTCTTAGCCTTGGTAGCACTGTAGACATAGCTACTGATGTGGTCCTCAGTAGTGAGAATAGTCTCATGAATACTGATGCAACTTACACATAGAAATAGTACATTACACATGTGGGATGAAGAACAGGATGCTTTGCCTATATGTCTTGCTTACAGAGTGAGGTACTCAACTGTGCAACCCCACCCAGGCCTCCAGTCACACACATTCCTTGATAGAGCTGTCAGGCCAACTGGAAGGGAGCCCAGCCTCTCCCTGCAGTGACTAACTGCACAGAAATGTCCCTCTTTCTCACTCACACTGATTCCCGCCCCATACCCTACTCAGTCGCTCACACCTCTGCAAGTCAGCCCTCTATATCCCCTAAAACTCGAGGTTATGCACTGATGAACAAGAGCCCTACATCCATCCAAATATGTGAACGCAACGGCAAGCCAAAGCATACCTTTTTTTTATTTTTTTTTTTAACTGTGAACTTGTTTCACAGATGCGATGGTTATCATTTCACTTAAATCTTTCTCCCCACCTGGTTGACGCTGTGAAAATCTTTTAGATGTTTTGAATTTCATTTGTACCGGTTTTCCCCCCAACTCCTGCGGGCACATATCAGTTTTGCCATTGTAATTTCCCCGTAAGTAGGTCACAATGTGATGGAAACATATGAAGAGAGTTGAAGTTATTCCACTCCTTTGATTGCCAAATCTAATCAATTTGGTGTGCAGAGAAGGGAAGCAGTGTGACAATGATTACATCTCACTGCTTAGTATATCAAGCAGTGATGCCGGGCAAAGATAAGATTTGATTATGAGCAAGTAGAAAAAGACCTCTGTGCAGCGAGGCAAAAAGAGGACAAGGAGAAGTGAGCAAATCAGTCTTGTTGTCAAAACAGAATGGGCTCCCTGTTTCCCCTTGCCGCGTTGGAGTTTGACGCAGCACGTAAAGCAAACACAAAGAGAGACACAGCAGGCCTCAGCCTCTGGTTATTCCCCAAAGAAGCAGATAGCCCGTGCATGTATGACACACATAAAAGGAACGAGCATCAAACTAAATTGTTCCTTTCTCCTCTCAGTGTTCGCATACCCCTGAAGGAAACCACAAGTCCTGAATACGACCAAAGCCTGTCTGCTGACGCCAGTTTGGTCGGCTGCTGATTAAACCATTGCGACTTTGGCAGGAATCTGACAGCAAATGGAAAAACTGAGAAGTTCTTCTCCTTCTTTTACAAGATCACAAACAAGACCAAGCACCTCCTAATGCAAACTGCAACTCTGCCTTCACCACCATTCTGATCGAACTCCATGACACATGGAAAACTTTGACTTGTATGTCTTAAAAGGGTAAAGGTATGAGACAGCTCATGGCTCCTTCTTAAAACTGTGTTCTGTGTCCCACCAGCAGACAACAAAGAGGGGAGGATCTCGCTTTGAATTTCCTCTCACCAAGGTTTCCAACTTTTTCCATATGTGCAAAGAGTTTTCAGGATGTTTTTCCCATCCTTTCTAAGAAAAGCATCAAAATCAGTTGTGCACACAAGACTGGGAATACCACACTCTGAAAGTCAATAAGTTCTTTTGTTGTATCCCACGCCCCCCCCAAATAAAACAGACTGGAATTGAAGAAACAAAGCTGTGCCATTATTTTACAGAATTTCACTTTAGTTGTTTTTTTCTGAAATGAGAAGTGAGGCTGGGCTGAAGCCAGCACACTGTTTCACAGCCAAGAACATTGAGCAACAATGAAAGCATAAATAACAAAAAAGCATAGACCCATTTCCTTAATGTATATATATATATATATATATATATATATATATATATATATATATATATATATATATATATATATATATATATAGAGAGAGAGAGAGAGAGAGAGAGACGATGCTAAATTTTAACTTATTTTAAACACTGGTAAGAGGAGAATAAATGTTAAAACAGAGTCATACAGACATTGTAACAAAAAAAAATCTACGTATATCATGACACACTGTTTTTCAGATTCAAGGCAGTTTGTCAAACTGTTTAATTTGCTACGGCTGATGTTTGCAGTAAAAGTAATCTAAAGCCGTTTACAGTGGAGGGGACAAGGCGATTGCAAATAAAGCTAGGTGGCAGCAGAATGTATATATTTATAGACACATACTTTCCTTAGCTACAGAATTTACATCATGACTGCAGCCAACAATATGCATTTGTATATAAAGCACAGAAGTGAGATTTGTTGGAGCATTTTAGACAGCGAGCCATGCCAACCTTGACTATCATCCGCCAGATAAGGAAAACCTAAACAACACCAAATGTTTTCCCAACGTTGCATTCCAGGCACAGATCCCTGAAATTCTGGGCCCAGACCCCTCCCTGCTAAAAGATTTGCTAACAGATGCAGCGTGTTACTCCTTGCATGGGGAAACATGACAGGTTTTAACAGTGAGGAGGAAGGTAAGATCGTACAGTGAAGCAACACTTGTACAAGATTTATTGTTCTGGGTGTTTCTGTGAAGCAGATGTTTGGATGAACGGCAATGTAATCTATTAGCTTATGAGAGCTTAAAAAAAAAAAAAGGAAAGCATTCACACCCATTTTGAATTCTACGCTCGCAAAAGTTCAGCCAAATGAAAAGCTACAATAAGCAAATCTGAATCGAATCCACATGCATGGGTGGGACTTATCTGGCGAGATCATCATAACTCTCAAAACACTATTTTTCAGCAACAGAGCATGCAAGAGTAATGATAAAAGCTCCTCAGAGAGTTTTGAGAGCACGGTGAAACAATCCAAACCAGCGCTGGATGGGTTGAAAAGGGAGTGGCTGCTGTGTGGATTGCCTAAAAAACTTTCTAAAAGCGTACTATGCTCTTATGTGTGTTATTTGCAGCTGAAAGAGAGCGAAACCTTAACAAGCCTCAAAAGTGGATTCTGCTTTAGCTTTGTGCATCTAACAGAAAGCCAGTTCAGAGACAAATAACCTATAGTTTCTTCTTTCATCTTTTTCAGAACATTCACCGCCCTCTTGTATGGTCAACACACACTGTGACTTCTTGCAGCCACCCACTCAACGAAATCTCAAGGAAACGGCAAAGGAAGTGTGCCGAAGACCAGTTTCCTTTAATTTCACACTGAAGAGTATTAAAAACAGCGCTGCTGTCGTTCCTGCTGTCAATCAGCAGCACCCAAAGAGTGCGTGCAGCTGTATCTGATGTGGCGCGTAGACCGATATCTTGACATAAGTCAAGGTTTCCAGCAGTCATGAGACATGGCTCACTAAAAGACTATTTTTTTTCCATGCAGATGTCACATTGAACCAACTCAGCAACAGAAAGGCAGACAGCGCATGTGAAGACAAACAGTACCCACCCAGGGCCACGACGAGGCCCTTTTTACTGACAAGCATTTCAGCGTGTAACAGCTGGAAACAAAACATATTACGACCTGATAAGCGAATTATTATGTTAATTTACAGTTCACACCTTCACAGTTATTTCCTAACCAATCTAATTATTCTTTTTATTTAATTAAAAGGAGCACCCTTACTCAACGCAACGCCTAAATATACCTTTTAGCTCATTGTGACAAGTTAGCTCTATAAGCAGTGCATGTTACAATCAATCAACTTGACAAGAGCAATTAAAAACACGGCAGACATATACTGCTGCGGGGCACTAAACGTTGGTTCGACGTACGTGATAGAAAACAGTGTACAGGGTGGTGCGAAAAGCAGCTCGGAGTTTTGGGTGTGGCAGGAGGGAGTTGCGGAGGACAGGCGACTGTACATTGCCAAATCTAACTTCTAACTAAGGTTCAGCAAAGAATTATGTGTTATTTTTTCTGTCCTTTGTTTTTCCACAACTCAAACGGTGTTTCGTTATAGGCGTGATTAAAACATTAAGTGGCGATACATGCTTTGACGAGCACAAAATATAAGGTTATAGCATAATAGTGTTTGAAAACTTCTGTCAGTTTTTGGATTTCTGAGAGAGAAAAAAAAAACCCGTTTTCCCCTCATTCTTCCAATGTGCTAAGCCTTTGCTCCCCCTTTCTATGCCTCAAACCTGGTTTCAATTAGCTTGTCTTTCCAAACCACTACATTCCATAACTCCCCTCCTCACCCCAGAACCGCCCATCCCCCCCTCACCAACACGCTCACTGACTCTTTCCCTGTCTTCCTACCATCTTTTCCCCACACACACCCTGGCACGGAGCCCAGGTTAAGTAACCCAAGGTACGGGGAAAATAAGGAGAAATCGTCCTCTGTCCAAGACTTACAAACGAGTAAGTCATAAAAGATTCACATGCGTCACGGCTGCAGGGGTTTAACGTTTCTACCATAGGAAATAAAGTACATATTTGGTCAAGAAACAAAAAAAAAAAAAAAAACTCTACACAGACGTTCAACATTTCATAAGACAAACATTCTGAACTGAAAGCTTACATAAAACACCAGCAGAGAAAAGTTAACAACATTCAACATGTGCCCTTCACTGTCCAGTCAGGATGTTAAAAGAGTTCGACTGTGACAACTGTCTCTGGTGTGTATGGGTTCCTTTTTTTTTTCTTTTTTTTTTCTGGCTGTAAAAGGGTGTGCCTGTCTGAGGAGACAGCAAAGCAAGAAGGGAGGGAAGAAAAAAAGAAGCAGGAGAAGGGAGGTGAAGGAGAGAGATCCACACCCAAACTTGTTGCTGCAGGCTCTAACAGTGAAGTACCTTCACTTGCTATCTAACAAAAGGTGGAGTATAGATGGGAGAAAGGCATCAACCATAACATCAACACAACATGATTTCTCCCATCCAGCCGCTGCCACGTCATTCCATCCACAAATTCCTCCTTAAAGGTTCTCTTTCCAAATCAGGATTCAGAATAGTGTGAATGCAAAGAGGCATCAAATTATCAAACCACTACAGAAAAACTGTGATTGTGTAAAACCCCCTATTTTTATTCCTCAAGTCACTTAAATCACGTTTGAAAAAGTTTCTTAAACACTTTTCATGCCTGCTCGACTTCTTCTGTTAGGGGAAAATAAAGTGCGCCACTGCAGTTAAACCCTCAGCATTCATGTGGCTGTGGGTACACACCCACTTCTCATGCCATGCTTTGCTTTAAATGAGGCTGTGAATGTGCAATGAGATCCATACAGATTGTCACTTTACAGAAATATACTGAACAAAAACATAATACACTAAACTTCCCAGAACTTTCTGTTGGAAACCCCCCCCCCCCCAACTTTTTTCTTTCTTTTGGAAGAAGCACACAACATCAGAGCAGATACGCACGTGTAATAAAGCAGGACACTGTCATTGTAAACTTACAAACACAGACGTAACAAGTGCCCCATAATAGTACAATAAAGGAATGCAAGCTGATAACACTGACGCTTTTGCGACTGCTGTTGAAACTGACTGAACGCCTAGATCTTGATGGGCAGATAAGCATGAAACAAAGAACAGTTTGTCAAATTTCAACAGTCAAAAAGCAAACATTAACTTCACTGTAAAGCAGAAAAAAAGAGAGAAAAAGTTCATCTTTACCTGTGCGCAATCGCTGCGCCAAAGAAGCCTCACACCCGCCTGAGCATCCTTGAAAAACGTGTCTTCTCCCCTTCACCCAAGCATAAACAGAGCACTTTTCACACTGTCACAAGTTTGCAGTCTGTCAGAAGTCTGTCTCTGTTTTCCTATTTCTCGACCAGTTAGGCTTCCAGGGCGTTTTCTCCCCCCTCCTCTTTCCCTCCCTCCCTTCTCTGAGTTGATTTAAGCCTCTTTTTTTTTTTTTTTTTTTTTTCTCTCTCTCTCTCCTCTGTGTGGCTTCTACTCTGGACTAAGCCGAGTGGTTGGACCAGGAGCTGGGTAGGGCTCCTGGTTTGCAGAGGGAGGAGAATACAAGGGAGGAGACCTGTTGGAGGGAGTGGTCCTTTCCACTGGGACCACCCACTGTTCCACATAGAGGGCTGCAGAGACGTATAACAAAAAGACTTGAGTTCTGGTTCAGGGGAGAAAAGGTGATTGACAGTATGGAAACTGGTCAAACAACAGTTTTGAAACGGCTCTCAAACATATCCGTGTACATTTTCATTGCCGTCAATGTATAACTACTTAAACGTGATGCTCACGTGTTTAGTATTTGTCTCGTGCTGACACAGTTTAACACATCACAATGTGCGTCTCATATGACAGACAATAGCACGACCCTGTTATAACATCACTGAAATCACTACACAAACTTATCATAAACCGAGTGACTCATAAATGAAAAGTGCTCCTGTACTCAAAAGCAAAACTACTTGTTTACGTGAAAGTTTTTAATTGGCGCAGTGCCACCCAGGATGACAGCGTTGCAAAAACTCAACTACTTTTATTTCAGTGAGAGCTGTTTGAATCGTAAAAACCTATAATAAAAGCAGGTTTTACATTCTTTTATGCAGAGGTTCTCTAGCATAAATTGCCCTTTGTAATGGTAGTTAATGTGCCAAAAACACTCATGACTGTGGCATGGCTCTGTAATAGAGTGAAATACACTGTCAAACATTTTAATGAGGTAGGTGCTCCCCTCCTCTTCCAGCCTACTGTCATTTGAAATAAGCTTAAAGCTCCTTAAAAGCACAGTTTTGCTCCAGTGCAAGAGCAGCCAAAGAAAATAACACCAATGTTAAATTAAACACTTGGAAGTTGGTCAAAGCTGCACAGTTTTCCATGTGTTGTAAAAATAAAGGAAGGCATTATACGACATTAACAGAGTTGCTGCTCAATGACAACCTCAGCAGAAAAATCTGCCTGGAGATATATGAGGGTATTTGGACCAGCAGCTGGGGTATATATTAAAATATCTGGTTAAAGGAGTTCAGTAACTAAAACAAAGTAACCCAACCTTTCTTTCTGATGTTCCCAGTGGCCACTTCACATGAACTTAAGTGCCCTTTTTTTCTAACGCCACCCGTTGTGTTGCTTTCATTTAAGCTGATGTCAGAAACATCATACTATAATGCCTAGATTTTTAACTGACTGGAGCTGTCAGAAATTGCAGCTTCTTCCATAATTTGTTAGGTATCCTTATTAGGATATTTTATTTTAGGATTTTTTTTTTTTTTCAGTAATAAAAAACTGAAAAATAAACTATTAATTCCACTCTTTGGAGATTTCCACCTCTTATCAAGGATAAATTATTACTTACATTTTTAGTCTCACAATAAATATAGACCCATTTTTCATTTTTTGAGCAAAGTCATCTGCTGGTGTTGGTCAGTTGTGTTGTATCAAATCCATGACTTAGACCTTTTTCACACTGCCCATAATATTAATACCTCCTTTCATGACCAAGGAATCACATTTTTGCTTAATTTACCAGCAAACGCATCTGACTTGGAATCCATGAAGTACAGTCAACTCCCTCCTATTTGTGGATTTTCCCTTGGAACTTGGCTCCAAATTATTCACCAAAAAATCCCATTAATTGTTTGTAAAGATCTAAAACATTGAATGAAGCCCGGGTGACCTGAAATATTGAGTTGCAACTGACATGTTATTGGCTGGCGTTTGCAAAGCAGCCAATCCGATGATCGACTGTACCCCCAGGAGTGGAAATAAGGAAGACAGTAGATATCACAAAAAACCTTAAAACACACAACATAAACATTTTATCGACAGCCCACAGTACTTGAAGGCTTCCATATCAGAGTTAAATAACCCATTTTTCATGTCCCTCAAAGATGCTTCACAACCTGGACTTAACCCCTCGGCAAAGCGCACAGGCATGGGCTCCACGTTGCAGGGATGCAGTAATTCTGCTTGGGAGACTCACAGATTGAGGAAGCAGAAATTAGAAGGTTTTTATTTGAAAGTGCTTTAGCGCTCGGATCCCAGTAGAAGACGTGTATGCTGAGAATTGCAATCAGATTGAATGGACAGTCTAGGGTGGGGATTAGGGTGTTTTTCCTCCCTGGGGCCCGGACACTGGTGGTGGAGTGGAGACCGGGAAGAAGGGAAAACCTGAAGAAGCCTGGGAGGGCGAGGGTGGAGACGGGGTGGAGGCGGGTCGAAGCATGGCAGGGAAGCAGGTTGATCCATGGATGACGGGCCTTATAGAGGGATTCTTGATCTACGATTGGCTGAGGCGGAGAGAGGACCTGGTGCTGGTGGTAACACGGCGATTGATGATGATGCAGGTAAAAGCTGAAGATTCTCCCAGTTTGAATTTACGCCTCGTCTTAATTTTATGCAAAAGAAATTCTTGAGTGCATATACTGTCTGGTACAGTATGTGAAAATATGTTTCAGTAGGGCAAGATTTTTATATTTAAAAATAAAACTTTAATTAATTCTGTGTAATTAAACTTTCTAAAAAAATATATGGAATTGTGGGTATTCAATAATAAAAATTAACACTTCGAATATATACTTGTATAGTTACAATTTTTATCTGAATTACTGAAACAAATAAAGTTGTTCGTGGTGTTCTCATTTTGTGTCTGAGTAGTGTTCCTCTATATTTCCAGTTTTAAAGAGTTTTTATGAGAAATAGGCATCATTTATTTCTATTAAAAGTTGCTTTACATGTAAAACTGTAAAACATGCTAACATATAGATTACAAAAAGCTTTAGTTTCATCTGCTTCATTGGTATTTTTAGAGGCTGCCAATCATTTTTATGTTTCTAATAACAAATGTACTGAAATTTGAGATTGTGCAACTGCACAATTTCAAGAGATGAGTAGGGCACTGTGTGTTATTTCCCATGTACATAATATTTCCAATTTTTTTATTTGAAAGATTTACTCCTTACGTTATTTGTCTTACAGTTTTTATTTAAAATTACTCGAGCTTCTCTGGAAACTTTCCCAGCTCAAGTTTTCCCAGCCAGTTAGTTCACTCGAGTATTTATGTGCACTTCCAGTTGTGGATAGAAAATTTCATGTTGTTCTTAGATGCAGTCACTCAACTGTCGTGCCAGATAACTGCTTCTCCTAATTTTAACCATATCTGAAATAACCCTCTCGCCGATCTCCTCTCTACACACCCGTGCTCTACGAGCAAACAGCGTGCGAGACACAGGAACAGAGGAAGTTGCCGCTCTGCTTTGTGGTAGACGAACAGGGTGTGGTGCAGACGCTTGGACGTGTGCATGCTCATATTTAAAAAAAACTACGGCTTTAAAACGCTGCATATCAAGACAGCTTGGGGTTTGTTTTGTCCGCCCTCAAAAAAACACCGTGAGGATCTTCCACAAAAACAAGAGTGACTTCTTATGTGTAAGGCCAAAATGTAGCTCTGTTGCTGTATGTGCTTCGTGATAAAAGAGAGCAATTCCCAGCATGTGCAGAAGAACTCAGAGAAGTGTAGTAGTTCTCTAGAGTTTGAACTTCAGCTGTTTTTAACGAACGGCTCTTGGAAGGCAGCAAAAAGAATCAAGCATGAGAAAAGTTATCGTTGGACTCAGATGTCAAGGAGTGTGTTATATGATAGACTTATACCTGCTGTCAGTGCCGGAGCCAGAGGGGGGGCCAGTGCCCCCCCTGTCATCTGATTGGCCCACCCAGTGGCCCCCTTGATGATTGACATGTAACAGCACCAGGTTATTCCTGTACATTATTTGGAATCATTCTAAGTCAACCTAATATCTAAAGAAGAAAAACAATAATAAATATATGAAAAGAAAATGTATAAAACTTTATATAAGTCCATGTGATGACATAAATAAATAGATTTAGATCAGGCACGATACCAGCCTCCTTTATACTCATAACAACAAGCTGAAATTGTTTTCCTGGATGTTTCAGTTGTGCTGCTCTGTGGTGCAACTCAAAGGCTAAAGCACTTCATACCTGGTGGTGATGGTAAAACACCAATAAGTTATTTATTGATCCTCCGCAAAAAAGAGAAAAAACCGAAGAGGGGCCGACAATGTTCTAGTTTGGAGCAGAGGTTGGGTTGGAGTTTTTTTGTTGTTCGTCAAAGAAAAAAGTCATTTTATTTCCAATTTGTAGTCATCCAATGAAACATTTATTATTTCTCTGTTAGAACGTTTTTGAAATCAGGAAACAATTCACAAAATGACGTGATTAGAAGACGACAGAACTCTGATCGTTTCCTGATCCCGCATCACTTCCCTCAGCGGGAGAAAAACCCAGCAGAAGCGGATCAGCTGCTGGACACTCCAAAGTCTCTGGTCCGTTAAAGCGTCCAGATCAGAGATGATACTCTGACAGATAATGTTCTTAGTATGATTAATAATGAGCTCCACGATGTTCTCTGTGCGTAAAGTTGAAACTGTCTGCACACCAAGTGGTCAACTGCACTTGATCACAGTCTGGACAGAAACCAGCAAACTGCTCTCTGTTCTTATCAAGACGAGGGTGAGGAGGGAATCTGACATATTAACTCAGTTAAGTTTTTACTGGTTTTGTTTTTAAAACACCATTAACATAAGCAGTGTAACTATATATTGTATATTTGGCGTTTGTCATCTCATGTGTGATTAATTGGAGCGTAACGGTGGAGCATTTATGAGCATTTATTGCCCAGCGCACTGCGCTTGTTTCTGTCTATCTGCACTTTAATTTCTTTCCTCTCTCAACAGTCAGCTGTTATTCCTCTACTTAAACTACAATAAGTAGATCACATTCTCTTTAGGTTTTCTCTGTGTGCTGCAAAGTCATTAAATGTAAACTCATTAGAAGCCCGAGCCACCATCAGGCAAATAATTCTGGTCCGACCGGAACTATTTTTACCTGTCAAATTACCTGTCCAAACAGAGCTTCCTAACCAAGGTGTCCATAACTCTTCAACACACTGTCAGCTCCCGGTCAGAAAGGTGCATTTAGGTCAGTGTCCATGAGATGATATTCAGAAAGGATCTTTTATTTGATTGATTTTAGTTCCCTCTGCGATGAACTCTTTGCGTAAAGTCTATCATGTCTCCATGTGCGCCAGTCAAAGGTGTTAATTATAACATGTCAAATGACAGAGGGGCTTAAAAACTAACCAAATATTCAGTTTGGCTATTTTTTAAAATAACCAAACTGAATATTTGGTTCAGTTTGGTTAGTTTATATATATATATAGATGTGCACACACACATTTTAAATTTTGCCCCCCCAGACGTAGTCCTGGCCCCCCCTTGCCCCCCCCAACTTTAAAAGTCTAGCTCCGCCACTGCCTGCTGTAACTTACAATCATTCTTTAACACAGAAGTTCAGATTTTAATCAGTGACTATTTCCCTAACTGTCCTTCTAATGCAGCTGAGCTCTGAGCGTGTGTGTCCCTTTACTGAGATTAGGGCCCGTATCACCTTTGAAGACGGACGTCACCTTTTTGCTTTCTGAACCAAAACTCCAGTGATGTGTCTTCATGTAAACAGCAGGACTCTCCTCAAAGCTGTTTTCCGCTCAACAACTTTTCAACAGTGGCTGTTTATGGTCCCATAAGAGCCAGAAAGTAAATGTGTCCTTTAGTGCTTGTAAAAACAGTTTTCCTTGACGACAAGTTCCTACGCTGATATGAGGACAAATTTGATGGGAGCCTTTGTTTTTCATTTCCTTATCTGAATTAAATCTGAAGCAGGTTACAGCGAGAGCTGCCGGAAAACAATTCTAACAAAAGATTAAAGTTCAGGGCAAAGTTTTACGTCAACTGCCTTATGGAAGTTATTCATACCTTAGCTCATTCACTTTTTTTTTTTTTTGGCAACCACAAATTTCAATTTGTTTTAGTGTGATTGTGCTAGACCAAAACAAAGTTTTGCATAATTGTGAAAAAGCAATGCACAGTTGTCACAGTTTTTGAAAACAAAAATCATACATGTGGGGCTTGCATGTGTATGCACTCATTTTCATTGACTAAAATTTAGCTGCGAAGATGTGGTTTCTGCTTATAAAACATCACAGGTTTTGAACTTCTCGCTGACACAATCTCCGATCCATTGTCTGGAAATTGGAAGAACATGATCCAGCAGCAAACCTACCCAGTCATGGCCGTCCTGATAATTCACCAGGCCTGGGAACGAGAGCAACAATCATGAGAGCAGCCAAAGCGGGCATGATAGCTCTAGACGAGCTGCAGAGTCACAGCTCACATGAGACAATCCGTTACCATGACAACTGTTAGTCAGGCGCTTTAGAAATCTTGTCATTGTGGAAAAGTGACAAGAAGGAAAAAATGCCTGCTGAAAGATGTTTGCAGTTTTCCACATATCATTTATTAGGCAAAGCAAAACATGAAAGAAGATGAGACCAAGGTTTAAAATTTTCACCTTAATGCAAAACACCATGCTTCGCAGAACAGTAACCCCACAAACAAACATGATGGTGGCAGTATCATGCTGTGAAGACCGAGAGGGGAATTAGAATTGGTCGGAAACTTGATGGACATGAACACATGGCAACGGCAGAAAAATAAAAACGTTTCAGGCAGCAACAAACTTGCTAAGCAGGGGTTTACTTTCAAGTATCGCAGCAACCTTAAATAGAGTCAGAACTACGATAGGAAGATTTAGATCAAAGATTATTTATCTAAACTGCTGCGATGAACCAGCATGAAGATCACACCATATCTTATATCTGTTCCATTCTGAATACTGTGTAAGAGATGCTGCCTTTGGCAGAAAAATAACACCGTCCTGCAACCTGAACACAATCCCGTCCATAAACATTAGAGGCTGCGAAAGTTGTGAAACCGGGGAGGACGTTTCCTTTTCACCAGAACGACGGCTTTAGTATGCAGCTGGAGCTGCAATGAGATGACTAAGATCAAAATACATTAATATTCATGCAAAGTCCTGTATTAAATTCAACTAAGAATCTGTCGCAAGATTTGATCATTACTGTTACAAAATACTTTTCATCCAGTCTGACTAAGCTTGAGGTTAGTCAGACGAGGCTGGACTTTTCAATCCGTAAATGTGCTGAGCTGGCACAGACACACCCCAAAAGATTTGATGCTGTAATTGTAATGGAAAAGTGGCTCTGCAAAGTATTAACACAGGAAGACTAAGTGCAAATGCACTCCACACTTTTCAGACTTTTTCCTGTAATTTATACATTTTTTTTATTGAAATGCATTTTTGTCTTACGCTTCATAATTGTGCACCACTTTGTGTTGTCGCATTATTTAAAATCCCACTAACATACTTTGAAGTGCGAAGTCGCAACATTATAAAGTTCAAGGTGGAATAATTCCGTTTTCAAGGCATTGTATGTGAAATAAAGCGTATTGTTGAGGACATAAACTGAATTTTTCGCTTGTTTTTATAACCAAATCCTCTCGTGTCGCTGCTTTGTGGCTTATAGCTCCGGCTGAATAAAAGGATATGTGGGAATGGGTGTGTTTCCTAGCCTTAGGTGTGGCAGCCAGTGAGAACAGACGCGAGATGAGTCACAGCCCATAACAACAATGAAAACATGGCAACTCAAACTGTAGCAAGGCCTAAAATCAGAGGATTAAATGGGGGTGGACCGTTGGAGGTATGACTGGTGGAGTGCATGCGCAAGAGTATGATTATTGTCTCTCGCAGGATAAAGGAAGTTGCATCGCTGTGGCCTGAGCAAAGCAGAGACTTGGCACAGCACCTGGACCTGATGACTATTTTGATTTGATCAAAACTCCTTAAGCAACAGCTTGGCATTTCCTGTAGGTGCAGCACATACGGATATGAGCCGACACATTAGATTGTGAAAAGCAAGTTAGTTAATACACAGAGAACTGATTCAATATGGTGTGGTGGAATTGCCTTCTAGGCTTTAACCACTTAAATTAGCAATTGTAGACTGTTGACTATGTTTGTATGTATGAGAAAAAAAATGATCTTATGTTATAAAATGTCACAATCTTCAACTAAAATTCCTTCCTAAATTCAGACAATGAAAGCAGTGTACTGAGCAAAGAGGCTTGCTTGTGTGAGTCACTGAGATAATTTGAAAGAACACGAGATCCAGTGGAGGAGATTATTCCAAAACATATTTAAGAAAGTAACTCAATAGTAGATTCTCCTTTTTTTTCTTCTTCTTCTTTCTTATTTTGTCATTATCTCTTTGTATGGTTGACATGTGTTTCTGGGTGGACTGATGACATCTGTAAAAACTTGTTTGTCTCATATATTTGGAATGATAAACTGACACATGTCTTTAACACCTCTCGTCTAAAAATGAAAGCAATGCAGAGACTGAAAGTAGCTGTCATTGGCTTCCCTTTTTGTTTCTGACTGCAGCACATATTACCTGATAGTGTCGTTAAGATATACAGCAAAAACGAAAGAAGAGAAAGCGCTTTAAAAGATACTGAGAGCATTCCTGAACACTGGGTAGGTGTGCAGTTTTAGACATTCCATTAAATATTGAAATAGACTTTTCTTCTGTTACAGAAGCAAAAGAAAAAAAACATTTATAATGCTTCTTTGTGTATTTCTTTTTTACATTGTGTAACATTGTTTATTTTAGGTTGAGTGTTTGTCAGGCCAATGTGGAGGACTGTCAAAGACGCATTGTTGTGTTGAAGAAATGTCAAAGGGTATTTTCTACAGTAGCTCTCATGTGTTTGATTAATGAATGGACCATTGTGGATTTTTTTTTAAAAGCCGCAGATCAAGTAGTAATCCATTTCTGTATATGACATTGCTACTTTTTCCAATGTAAATAATACTAAATGTAGTAGTTTTTTTTTATTATTTTTCCTTTTGTTATCACTGTTAGTGCCTATTGAGTTTTCATTTTGCGCTGCATGGTGTTCCCTGAGGACACGGCTCATGAAAACAAGAAATGAAAACCACAAAAGGAAACGGTCTCCACATTTATGGTCTGTGGACTGTGAAAAAAACAGAAGTATATTTTAGAAGAATGTTGTAAATTTTCATGTTTTTTTACCCCCCCACCCCTATGTGCTCTATAACTGTTAATCTCATTAAATAACTAACCAAACAGATTGTTGTTTTCCTCCATCGGTTTCTGTTTTTCATCATGTCCTGAAATGACTTTCGTTGCAAACTGGCACCAAATAAATAAACTGAATTGAAACTAAACGTAAATGCTCAAACTAAAACTTTTGTTGTTGTTTTCAGTGTGACTGTGTAGCTTCAGTATTACATTGTTTATGCACATATAAGATTATTACTTTTACCTGACATCATGGTGCAGGATACTAGTTTTGTACTGTTGTCAGTGTACAAGGAGCATAATCTGTGGTGGATTTATGATGTGGCATTTTCAAACATGAAGCTGCGAAGCTCATGACTGCTGACACACTATATTGACTTTACAATTTGTGAAAGCCCTCTGTAGAACCTGGACAAGTCATCAATCCTTCCCAGAACAAACAACCACACTCAAACACTCCCACCGAAGAGCAATTTGAAGTGACCAATTAATTTAACAGACTTGTAATGGGACTGTGAGAGGAACAAGTGTACCCAGTGAGCAAACCCAAAAACAAGACCTCAGGCAGAATTAGAACCTTGGATCTTGCAAGGGAATAGTGCTCAAAAAATAATAATAAAAAAAACACCATGAAGAGCAAAACCGTGGCGTTTTACAGCGATTAGTTTTGCCTTAAAAGGAAAGAGGGGAGACTCAGACAAATTGACATAATGATTTTCTTTAAGTCTGTTAAGTCATAGCAAAAATAGACTTTGTCCTCTTCCTGCTAACATAAAAATAACAATTAATTTGTTTTTACTGTCACTAAAAAGATAGTTAAGGTAGATCAAAAAGAAAAACTGGCCTGTTCTGTGACATTCTTATACTGAAACCTGAAATGTATATATATATATATATATATATATATATATATATATATATATATATATATATATATATATATATATATATATATATATATATATATATCCATCCATCCATCCATCCATTTTCTTGACACTCTTATCCCTCAGTGGGGTCGGGAGGGTTGCTGGTGCCGATCTCCAGCTAACGTTCCGGGCGAGAGGCGGGGTCACCCTGGACAGGTCGCCAGTCTGTCGCAGATATATATATATATATATATATATATATATATATATATATATATATATATATATATATATATATATATATATATATATATATATATATATACACAAAACAACAGTAAGATAATAATAATTTCTGTGGCTATGTGGCAAGAATAGTAGCAAACAACTGGGTGGAGCACAAACATGCACATTTTAAAAGTGATTTCTTTCTTTTTAAAAACACCATGAACATGATGAGTTTGTTGCCATGAATTTTGTACATGAGTAAGTCAATCTGTGAGATTATTATGATGATGATCAGACTGTCTCAGCGACAGGAGGTTCAGCTTAACCATATCTACTTGAGAATATAATTGATTGTCCTTAAGCCATTATGGATGAAAACACAAATACAGAGGATAAGGCAAACGTTGATAAGGATAAAGATCCTAAACTGGTACAAATTTGTTTAGATTAATTGGTTAGGTTTGTCTAGGTTCTGTGCATGCCGCATGTTTCAGTCTGATTTGTGATCTTTTTGGCAGTTGTAACAGAAGATGCCTCAGTTTTGCAAGCAGGATTATATAATTTGTACTTAAAAACATAATGCGTACATCTAAAAAGTGCAATACTTTAACACCTGTGTGAGGTCCAGTGATGTAGAAATGAAATACAGATGTCAGTGTGTTGGATGGGTAAACTCTACCCATTAGTTAAATATTGACTAAGAATGAAACAAAATTAAAGACTGACTCAGGTGACTCAGGCATTTTCTATTGTGGTTGAACTACGAAAGCAGGAAATTTACATCTTCTTAAAAAAAAAAAGACAATCTTTTTGACAAGTAATCAAACTAAATGTTTCCTGTTTTAAGTCAAATCGGATTTTTTTTAATTATATTTGCTAGATGTCAGAAAGAAAAGGACAATGTTGTCTTTCTTTAACCACGACACTCAGGAGAGGAGTGCAGCATATATCGTGGTCGGACAGCTGGGAAGCGGGGGGTTGTCCTGTTAAAACTGTCAGTTTCTGACACCAAACAAAAAAGAACTCGTAAAAGTGCATGCTGGACGCTCACAGAGTAGAAATCTTGTGGGGTTCAAATGACCCCCATGTCTTAAGATTGCGGGAGGGTTAAAAATTGCATTAAACTTGGGTGTACTTTCCCAAACTCCTAGCAAAACTTTGCTAGAATTTTGTCCCATTCTTCCCGACAGAACCGGTTTATAGGGAGCCTACAGTTTTGTTTTGTTTTTTCTCCAATGTAACGATGATCCCTGCAAAATATCTTAACAGTAGTTTTACCAACGTACAGAACATGTCCTTAAAAATTAAGGTTGTTGTGCATAAGTGCATTTGAAACTATAATCTGTTGTTTTATGTTGCTTTTGAAGCATTGGTTTGTTTTTTGCTGACACCTCGTGTCGGTACAGCTCTCTTTTGGCTGTGGATAACAAGAGTCTCTTACTAGCTATAACTAACATCTTTCGCTGCAAGGCATGTTTAGCTCTAGGCCAACCTCACAGTATTTAGTTGCATAGAAATGTTTAAACAGATGAACGTTACACCTTCGAGCATCTGGCAATTTTATGATCCAGAACCGGACTAACCAGACTTGTGGTGATCAGCAATTCATTTCCTGATACCTTGACATTTATTTTGTTTGAAGAGTGACTTAAAGTGTGTCCCTGAGTACAGCCCAATTTAACTTAGATGATGGGAATGATTGTAAAGAAAGCTTACAATGGCATGACATCATCTCGACTCGTGACCAAATTGTTTATAGGCGTAGTAATAATAGTTTATGTAAACTTATGACTTTGAAGAAATAGAGAAATTATACATTTTGCTGTTATCTAAATCAAGTTAAATTATGTCTGATATAACGTAAAAGTGGGAGAAATTATCGTTTCATTTTTGCAGTTTAGGTAAATATGTGCTTTGAACTGAATGCAAAGTTGTATTGACTTTAAAGCAAAATATGACATATAAGTTTAAAGTATAACTAATTTCCCTATCAAAATATATGTTTGTTTGGTTTTTTTTAATCCCAGTTTAATTCATCTTTACATCCATCCACCCTTTATGGAATCACATTAAGCAGGAGCTGAGAGGGAGAGAAAAGGGGGACGCGCTCGGGACAGGCTGCCAGTCTATCACAGGGCTCCCGATTTAATTTAACTAAATCTGATTAGCACTAATAAGTGAATTTTCTTCTTGTCAAATTAGGTAAACCATGGAATGTGGTAATGTCTCATGATCACCACATTAAATTCCTGCAGCGTTTTTAACGTCTTATCCCGCATCATTTACAAGACTTCACACGACTCATGTCTCTGATTTTGTCAGAGTCCAGCACTGGAAGCTAGTGAGTAAGCAGACCACAAGCTGGAACTTGTCAAAACAAAGTGGACCTAAAGTAACCACCCAGAGCAGAGGGTATCCATGGTGAGATTACAACTACAAAGCAACCCCAGGCTGCTAATGACAGCATGCAGTACTCAAGATACACTATCTCGCAACACACGGGTCACACTGCCTCATATTTGCCATCCCCATAGTAACTCAACTTTGTTTATCTGTGGAATTCCCCAGAGAACACGCTCCCTCACATACTCATACACACGTATACTGAGTATGCGTGAACATATGCTTATGATTCAGAGAGGCAGGCTGTTCCTTTGGTACTTGAAAGAATGCGAGCGAAAAAAAAAAAAAACGGGAATGAGAGGCAGATTGCATTGTGGTTTCCACTTCGACTTGTGAGTCAAGCACACGAGGAAGGAACAGAAAAAGAGACTATTCTGGGATGTGCTGCTATAGTAACATAATAAGCAAGAGGGCACGAATGTTTCCATAGCAAAGGGTTGCGTGCGTATGGATAAATATCACATGCCTCAAAGCAGTTTGTAATAATGTAAAGAACCCCGCTCCGCTGTGGTGCGCAAAGTTTGTAACTGTTTCAGGAAAGGATGATCTTCTCTCCTTGCCCTGTTTTTATTCCCCCTTTAGATCTGATCAGTCATTTTGTGTCAGCACGTAGCGATTAACGCTGGAACATTTTGCACAGGTTAGATCTTGCCATCAGTACTGCACTGTGTAATCAGACTACTTTACTTATGGTTGTGTTGCTGTCATATAACAGTGTAATGATAACACATCATGTTTTAACTTGTGTTTTAGTAGCTTGTTTTGTCTTGCTCTTGTACATGTAGTTTTTATTTTAATAATTAAAGATCAACACCATAATCTGATTTTTTTTTTTTTTTTTTAATGGATGCTACACAACTGTGCTCCCAGGGACAAAATTTTCTGTTTTGCTTTATTAAGATTTTGTGTGACAGACCAATAAAAACTAGAGCATACTAATACTGTGGGAAGATATACTATAGATGTATGGTTTTCAAATTGTTTAATAAATACACGCATGCACGCATTAATGTGTGTATGCATGCATACACGTACGTAAGCAGACGTGACTGATTGAGAATAAAAAGCTCTTTCAGGAGAGACCTGGCCAAAAATAAAAACCTCAAAAAGTGATGTGTGTTTGTATTTTACTTTTTCTTATCATACCCCTATACAATACCCAATACAATTAGCTGTAGTCATTAACTGTATCAATTTAATTAGTAAATAGAGTCCATTAGTATGTGATTGGTGTGTGATTTAATTGCTGAACAAATAGTTTTTTCTGTGAAAGCTTCAGAGACTCATTGGGAAATATTAGTGACCATCGTGAATAACACAAGTAATACGAGTCAGGGACAGGACTGTTTAAACGTGTAAAGCAGGGTTAGGTTACAAAACAGCAGCTTACAAAGCCGCGTTCAATTTGGCCACTGAAAAAAAACGGAAGATTGTTAATGTAGCAAGAGACAGAAATTGAAAGTTCAGGCAAGGACAGCATTAATCAGAGAAGCAGCCCAGAGGTTCATGGTAACTCTGGAGGAGCTGCAGAAATCTAAGATCAGGTGGGAGAGTCTTTTGAAAGCAAAACTGTTAGCTGTGGACTCTGGCCAAGAGGAAGAAGTCGCAAAAAGAAAACATTTATTGAAAGAAAAATGTAAAAATGTAGCTTGCCAATGTAGGGCACACGGCAAAGAAGATAATTTAGCCAGATTCAGTCGGACACCTTAGTTTCTGTGGTAAAGCCTGATGAAAAGACAAAAGCTGAACCCAATTGAGAATCTGTGGAAAGAATGTGGTATTTCTGTTCATAGACCCTCCTTTCCCAATCTGAATGAGACTGTGCTATTTTGCAAAACGAATACAGGCAAACCCAAAAGAAATTGCACAATGTCATAAAGCATTAATATGAAAGGTGAATAAAAGTACACACATCATTTTTCAATGAATGCTTTTCCTTCTCAATCACAGTAGTTTGAGTTGGTTTCTCTCAAAAAAAAAAAACAACCACCATTTTTGTTGCAATGTGAGAAAGTATGAATGCTTTTGCGAGGCACAGTTTAAATTTGACAAGTTTTCCCTCAGGAAAAAATTCTACTGATCTGACAAGTAACAGATATAGATGTGTTTATGTTAGTGATTTCCTCACAGTCCATAGTTGTACTAAACTATTGATTAAAATGGGGGGGGCGCTCATTCTTCTTCCGACCTTTCATCTGCTACACTTTGACTTAGGCAACTGTGTTCCTCAATTGCACATTCCAGTCATACCTAAAAATGTCTCAACACTGCCATTCTCTTGATGGGTGGGATGTAAAAGAGCAGCAAGTCAACACATGAAGTCAGGCTGGGGTACCTGTTTACTGAGAAATGTCCTCTGGTTCTAAACTGCTTTTCACTGTGGAGCGATGCAGTGAGACGTGGATTTAAAGTCTTGCAGGGACGGGAACCAACCCAGGTTTACCTGCGCTGCTTATGTTTTATAAAAAACAAAGGATTAACTTGTGTTGTAAAAGATATTGTAAGATCAGGCCACACCCAAACCACAACTGTGGACATTTAGGGCTTCTTCGTTTAGTGTTTACCAGTCCCACACTCGTGCGTGCACATGTTGATGGATGAGTTTCTAATATATATACATATATATGTTCACAGTTTTTCAGACAATCATCAACATTTCTTTTCTTTGGGTACGTCAGTGCATTTCTACAGTTTTGCTTTAGTTTGACAACATGCCCCACCTCCGGATTGTGGTAACATGAGCCAAATTCAACTCTGGGGTTTCAAGCCCAGCAGTGCAGGGGCTGCTGTCTGTTTTCCCTCTGTGTTCCTCTCTTCCCTCATGTCACGCACTTTCCCCTCCACTCTTACAATTGCAGTCTCTTCCAGCTGCAGGGAAATGGGAGCTCCCAAGTAAATAACTTTTTAAGAAACAATGTTGAGCGCCATGACTGTCTCAGCTGATTCGCTTCACTTTTAGGTGTTATTGTAAAGCCGCCGCTTGCTTTAAAGTTGCTTGTTGATAGTGCGCCATCCTCCTTTTCTCTGCCTTCTTTAGCTATTTCCCCTCTGTGGACTCACCTTTGACCTCCTTCATTCCATTCTAGTACCAAATTACTTTGCTATGTTTCTGAGCCATAGAAATATGAGCGCTCACACCCTTTAAATACACAGAAGGGAAGAAACGGTCAAGGCCATTTCTCTTACAGTGCACGCAATGATGCGTTTGTACTGACATTAATGTAGCATTCAAGTGCATGGCTTTATCTGGAATTCAATACAATATCTAAAGTTTACATTATAAACATCTGTTCTGCTTCTGGTTGCATCCTAGACATTCTTTAAGCTCAAAGGGATTCCCATAAAGGCCTGCTTTGCTGTCTCCGTATTATCTAATTAATACGGAGAGCATTAATTAGATAAGCAGCCTTACAATGAAAATTGTAAGGTAAAACACAAAGTAGATCAATTTAGCTTTTCACAGAAACATTTTTAAATTTCTCTTTACTTTCATGATAAACACATCTACCCAGTGACATTTACTCAGAAGTAGACTTTGGCACACCCAAATCTGCTTCTCAATACTTTATTAAACTTTGCTAAAAGCAGCACACAAGAAGGAGTGACCCAAATCTGGTTCTTATCGCTTTTTTATTGAGCCCAAAAAAGTTTGCAAGCTGGATGTCTTTCTTTTAATGAGTCACACGTGCAAAATGCTAAGTTTTGGATCTTCAGCAATTTAATCAATCTTTTCCCACAAAAAAAATCTGACCATTTCATTTGTTTAATTAAAATATTGCTTACTTTGTTGTTGAGCAAGTAAAAAAAAAACATCTAATTTTTAAAATTATTTTTACTTTTTCAGCAAATAGCAACCGAAACACAGATGGAGTCTCATACTCTCCTTTTTAAAGAGAGTACCTACTTTTTAAAGAGCTCTTTCCCCAGCGCTTCATCTGCAATCCTGTCATTCCTATCAGGAAGACGCCCTGTGTTTTTGAAATAATTTGCCCTGAGTATGCTGAACTTTTGCAAAACATGTCAGAGAATGACTAAGCGAACTAGACTAGTACCGAGACTGGAAAACAAAGTCGACTTTTTGATGTACCCAGCTGTCCATGTTATAGCAGAAGACATTGAACTGTGCCTTCCAATCCCTTTCATACCTCTTGTACATTTTCTCTTTTTGCTGTTGTGACTCATACACGTCAGTAGATTTCTGGAATCTTATAGACCAACACAAAATTATGTTTAATTGATCATTTGAAAAACACAGAATTCCAGACACGCTTAAATAAAATCTACTGCAACTTCTAATTGTCTTCAGACATCACCAGTCCTGCTGTATCCCTGTAAACATTTAAATCCAGCTTTCCTTAGAGGTTTGCTAGAGGAAACATGGTGAATAAACAGGACCACAAAGACCAAGGAACACATCAGACATGTAATGGGTGAAGCAGTGGAGAAGTTTAAAGCAGGTTTGAATTTTAAAACAATGTTCTGTAGTCATCTGAAAATGGAAAGGGTATGGCACATCTGCAAATCCATCAGGACATGGCTGTCCACCTAAATGAATAGGCCGGGTATGGAGAGCATTAATTAGATAAGCAGCCAGAAGGCCTGTGGCAACTCTGGACAACCTGCAGAGGCCCGCAGCTCAGTTTGTCAACAACGATTACCTGTGCATCTCAAAACTGGGTGAGAGGGAAAAACAAAGCCAGAAGAAATCCCCTTTGTTAATTACCACACGTCAAGCAGGGTGCACAGCACAACAGAACCAAGACTGCACATTTTGGCCTACATGCAAACTGTGATTTATTGAGGAAAACTAAGATTACCCATGACCCAGAGCACACCGTCCTACCAGTCAAAGATGGCAATGGCAGCATCATGCTGTCATAACATTCCTCTTCAGATTTCCCCTTCCAGCAAATGTGCAGCCAGAGCTACAACAGATAGTCATGTGTTTGCCAAAGCTCAGACCAAAATGTCACTGGGAATCTGTGGCACGACTCAAAATAATTTTCACACATTCAGTTCTATTTATCTCACTGTGATTGAGCAATTTTGCAAGACAGACCAGGCGAACACGTTCAAAGAGGTCTTCCACAAAAGACCTGCAGCTGTGCAGTGAAAGAGGGCTGTGAAGACTATTGACTCAGGGGGGATGAATGTAAAGGCTTGCTATACTTTTCACATTTTTTTGTTATTACTGTTTAAAAATCATGTGCTTTTCTTTCCACCTCATATTATGTGTTACTTTGTTTTGGTGTATTGCTAAAAAGGCTTCAATATGAGAAAAAGGAATATGAGAACTTTTGCAAGGTTCCGTATCAGATGACTGGCCAGACAAGAGTCAAATTGGCACATTCAACTCTTCATACATATTAAGTTACAAAATGTAGAACACCTTTTGTAGTTTTACCAAACTACAGGCTTCTTCTGGACTGTTAAGATTTCAGCATCTGACAACCCAGTATTTCACCTCCCTGTCCCATCGGCTTCCTTCCCCCCTTTTCCAGATGCGTTTTTTACTAGCAGATGCTCAGCACATGCATACCATGCCTAAAGCTCCTACTGAGGGCCGACAACCACACAGGGTCCTTGTGTGGTAAAACAATACAGCCTCTCTCTGTGTTCAGCACTCCTCACTGCTTCAACTACTTTTAAGAGCCCTCCCTCCCCCTACCGCCCCTCCCATCTCTCCCTTCTTTGTGGAAGAACGCAAAAAAGAAAAGAAAAAAGTCCAGATCATAGTGGAAGGAATAAGTGGTGGGTGTGCGGCTAGGAGAGAAACAAGCTCAGGGAAGGACGGCTGGCGAGAGTGGAAGAGAAAATGTTGCTGTTGGCAAAAGATTGCTTTATTGTTCTTGTGTGTTAGGCTTTAGTTCAGCCTTTTAACTCCAAAGACCCTAAGTGCAAACAACCGCTGAAATCTCGAATGGACTTTATGTCTAGATTTAAAAACGACGGTTTAAAGCACATTGTTTCAGTTTTCATCGATTTCAAATCTAATCCACAATAAAAATGTTTCGTAACAAAGACCCACGAGCAGATGAAGGCTTATCCAGCTCCCATTGTTGGAACTGCTGCAATACTCTGCTTCAAGGCAAAGTTATTTGCTCAATTTACAGCCCTGCTCCATTCTGATCCACAGGATGGGTGAGTCATGTGTTCAAGGACTTGGGCGCTTCGCTGTTGTGGGAACATTTCCATTTTCTGATTTCCATGAAGCCACAGAACAAACTAAAATGGCCTCCCTGATTCAACATTGCAGAGGGAGATGGTTGCGCTGCTAAAATACGCTTAGTAAGTTGGAAAAAATGACATCTGACTCACTCGAAGATGAGAGCCCTCCCTTGGGCATCTAATATGTGTGTGTGTGTGTGTGTGGACAATGTGAATCAGGCTGAAAGCCCCCAAACCCACCCAAAAGTTTAAAAGCGTTGTAATTTAACGCATCGATGAACGAAATTACTGCTGGTTATCTTGTTTCGAAGGACATTTCAAAACAGCCGTTGCAAATATCAAATGGCCTCTGAAATGAAATTCATTGTTTACCCTCTTCCAGGTGCTCCATTTTACCTGCGGCTATGTGCGACAAACAAAGAGGCACCATACAGAAGCAGGTGTGGGAATGGAAACCGGCATATTATCAAAACTTTTATTTGTTTGTTGGGTGTGTCTAATGAAGCCAAGTACATTTTGAGACCAGTAATAACTGACTGACAGCATTCATATGCATCTGGAAGCTTTACAAAAGAAAAAACAAAAAAATTTGTGCTTTAATTTTTGCATTCACGCTCTGAAACAGACTGTACAGAAAACGAATTGGGTATGATCTTACCCCCTTCAGAGGTGGTGCCTCTTCCTCTTATGAGGCCCCAGCTTGCAGAAGTAGGTTCTGAAACAATCCATTTCAGCATTTTAATAAGGGTGTGGTCAATGTTGTTGTTTTTTTTTCATATTTGACTTTCAAATAATAATAAAAAAAAAACCCTTCTAAAACAAGCTATTGAATTTACTCATCTACTTTTAAAGCTACTGTAAAGTGGAACCTTTTCTACAATGTCTCAGATGTCTTTGTTCAGGGCTATTAAACGCTTATCGACTAGAGCTGGTTTTAATTTACTCCTTCTTTTACAGTTACACCATGAACAAATGTCTTGTGCAAAAATAATTGTGTGCATCTGACTGAACTAGTGTAAAACTCGGAAACGTGCCCTCTTGACTTGAGGGACCCAGTAAGTCCTGAAGTTGTTCTAAAACCTAATAAAGAACCGGTTTAAAGTAGAAGAATCTGCACATACGTGACCTCATTAGAAGCCTTTTCTGTTGATGTCATTCGAACGGGTTATAAATTTCAGCCTGTGTCTGCCCTCTAGAGGCGTTCAAGAAAATTACAGTACAAAGCTAAATTTTGAAAAGGTCTGTTATGTTTTTTACGGATTAGATATAAAATGGACTACAGTTGTGACTGGCATGTTTCTTTTGTTCTAAATTTAATTTTATATGTGTTTGTCTGGCATTTTTGGCGTACAGAAGTTTAATAATGAACATTTCATAAAGTCCTGAGGCTTTTTTTGAGAAGTACTTCAAGATTATGCAAACTGTCTAACATGGTCGAAATGTATTTTTGTTCTGGATTAGGTTAAGATCTGAGAAGGGTCCTGGGTAGTTTACTTGTTTTCATATTTATGCCACTTATCACAAGTTTCTGACCTGGTGCTCCATCATAGTGGAAATAAATTCTCACCACTAAAACACTGGGTAAAGTTGCTCTTAGGATAATGTTTTCTTCCCATTCTTTACATATGTTTGGGTTTGTTTTTTTTGTTTTTTTTTCAAAAATTGAGAGCAAACCCACTTTCTTAAAGCAACCCCACTCATGAATGTTCTCAGAATGTCCCACTATCACCATGACAGGACTGATGCTAGAGTTCAAGGTCAAGGAGAAATATTCTTCTCCAAATACTCCACGCCTCGCCAACATGACCTCAGTTACAGTCAGTCAAACGTGTTTTAAATTTTCTGAGTTGAACCTGGAAGAAGTTTGCTCTTGTGAAATGACCGTCAATAAAAATGGCACATTAGTTTACTCTTTAATTAACTGGCTGAATATTTGTTTTAATTCAGAAAGTAATTGCTTTAGTACTTGGTATCTGGTCTGGGCTAAACAGTTCAAGTGCATTTCCACAAGTCTCTCTCAATAAGTTGTAATTTTGGCCCAAACAGAAGTGGTGTAAAAGTCGAGAGTTTTTCCAAGTCTACCTACAGTTGGATAAGAACTGTCCAACACCACAAAAAAATGCATAATTTTGCCAGAAATAAGCTAAAAGAATGCAAAAATGACTTTTTGCATCACTGAGACAGTGAATACATTTGCTGTTCTTGTGAAGCATTATGCCAGTGAAGAAAATGTTACCAGACACCTAAATATCTAAAACTAAAACCATAAAACCAAAGCAGGCCATAATAAACTAAATGCCAACAACTACAGCAATTTACTCCTGCTGAACTGTCAGCACAGGTGACCAACTGTATAGGTCATAACAAATTCAGTTTCAGAGTTAATGACTAAAAAATACCTTTCCACTTCAAATTTCTTGGCACCATGATGCTCATTTTTGAGCTGTTCTACGTTCCATCCATCCATCCATCCATTTTCTTGCACCCTTTTTCCCTCAGTGGGGTCGGGAGGGGTGCTGGTGCCCATCTCCAGCCAACGTTTTGGGCGAGAGGCGGGGTCACCCTGGACAGGTCGCCAGTCTGTCGCAGGGCAACACAGAGACACACAACCATGCATACACACACTCACACCTAGGGGCAATTTGGAGAGGCCAATTAACCTGACAGTCATGTTTTGGAGGAAACCGGAGTACCCGGAGAAAACCCATGCATGCACAGGGAGAACATGCAAACTCCATGCAGAAAGACCCCAGGCCGGGAATCGAAACCAGAACCTTCTTGCTGCAAGGCAACAGCTCTACCAACTGCGCCACTGCGCAGCCCTATGTTCTACGTTCCCAATTCTTTAAATACTTTGAAGTGGCAAAATTATACATATATCTGCATTTTTGTAGACATGTCTTATTTCCTTTGTAAGTTCATGCATGCAAGTTTAGCACATAGTTGAAGCAAAGTGGACTCAGAGTCAGTCAACAGGAGTGAAAACCAGAGCAAGAATGGTTCGAGTTTCCAGTTTATATTATTGTGTTTCTATGCATCTGGCTTTCTGTCACTGACGGGGGCCGAGGTTTTCCCCTTTGTTCTTTTCTTTCCAAGGTGTGTGTGTGGTTAACTGTGAAGCATATAAAGGATTATGTACAACTTCATTCCAGGGCTCTGCTTCTCTGATTTCCAGCGTCAGAGCCTTCAAATAAATCCTTTTATAAGACAAATATTGATCTTTCATTTAAGTTTCTCCAACCTTTGTTAAAGAATTTTTCCACGACAGGTTCATTTGGGCTCAACCTGACTAACAGCAGTCATCTAGGATTTAAGAAATTTAAAACAAAAATGTTTAAGGAAAGATTGGTTAACATAAAGGCCTCAAGTATACTCTGCACCCGAGCTGAAAACTGCAAGAATTTTCAGGTAATTACACAATGACTGCATTTTCTTTTAATCCCTCTTCATAGTGGTCTATAGTCAATGTAAATTGCCACCAACAAAAGCTAAAGCAATAGTTACTTTACTGCTCTAAATATTTCTAAATCAATGAAGTAGCATCCAATTATGTTTTTTAACATAGATAACAGATCACTGCTATGTTTATGGATTAAACACTCATCTAAAATGTATTAAAATGTAAACGGCAAAGAAAAATGCAAAATTTTAGTAGCGAAGCTGTAAACCACAGAATTCAAATTCTCCACATGACATTGAGGAAAATGCTTTTATTTTTGCAAGTCAAAACAACAGAAAAACCAGTTTGGGGGCCATTGAGAATTCACTCGTCTTCAAACACTGTCATTTTGCAGCAAAGTAAGCACATGTGGCTGAAAGTCCAGTATTTTTAAGTGTTGAGAGCAGGAGCACAAAGTGCTTTAGTTCCACTGCCTTCCATGTCCTTTTACTTGAAGATCTTGCCCTGGTTGAAAGCTTTACCCACATGCTTGAAATCTCCTTCCCAGGCAAAGTACTCCTTAACCATGGTCTTACACTCCTCGCTTTCTGGATCCAACTTCCTCCAGTCGTATGATTCATAGTCAATTTGCCAGTCTGGACACAGCTAAGAGAGCAAGAAAAAGGAAAAGTTAAAGGGAGGAACTCTTGGGTTGTACAAGATAAACATGCAACTCCCACCATCAGATTACATTTTCAATATTTTCTGGAAAAAAGAAAAGAAAAGCAAAACCAGTTTATATTCATGTATGAAACATTTTAAACAAAAGGGGGTTGAAAAAGATTTGCAGTCCAACACAACTGGTACACAGTATACACTAAAACAACGTCTGTGGCACAAGAGACAACGACCAGGCTTTTAGCCAAACAATTCAAATTTGGACAGATTCAATTATTTTGAGCAAGATTATATTATGTTGTACATTATGAATAAAAGATCATGAACACTAGTGCTGTTGAATCTTTGTGTAATAACCATTTATATACATCCGTAATCGCACTTTTTAAAAAGCTAAAATTTCACTCCTATTGTTTGTAGGACAAAGAAATTTGACTTTTGGAAAGAATTAAGTTTCTTTTTAAATGGAAAATCCTGTATTGATAGAAAATACCCTGCAGTCAAATAAGGTGTTTCATCATTGATGTCATTACCATGACGATTTAACATGGAAAAAAAAAAAAAAACATCCTATTGAATAGAGGATGTGACCACAGCATGAACCAGCCTTTCACTCACTGATCAGAGTCGACTGGGATGAATATGATCTTTATTTTTATCTTCCCCCGTCAGATTAAGACTTGATGCCATGACAGGACACTGCCTTGCCCAATGACAGGGGTGGGGAAACCTTTAGCTCCCATTAGTGACGTTTCTGTTCATGTTGCATCTGAATTTCTATGGCTATTTATTCTGATCCTGTTTGTTTCAGATATGTGGCACTGGACTTCAACGATAAAAAAAACAAAACGCAACATTTACAGGCAAAGCACAGTAGAGACTGAGAGTATTTTATTACATTAAATATGAGCCTGTAACCTGCCTTTGAGTGCATGTTGTAGTTACTGTTGAAAAGTCTGATATCACCAAAGATCTGTGGTATTTTCCTCTGTTCATATTTTCTGTTGCCAAGCATTTGTTTTGTTTTTCTGTATATGCACGTTTGGAAAATTTCCATTCCAAACATGCTCAACATTGTGTTATCCAAGTTAAGCATTGAAACTAAAGATCAACTGAAATCAGTAGCCAAGATGAGATCGATATGCTGAGATAAACTTTAAAAAAAGTCAAGTTTTTGTTGACTCTCTACCTGAAGCACTGTGAAATGAAAGTTTATGTTCATTATACTTACAGTGAAAGCCAGCTCCTGGCCTCTGAAGACCCAGATGCCAGAGATGCTGCTGTCGTTGTTGGTGCCGAACAAGATGACGCTGGCAAAGGCATTCTTTCTCAGTTTGTCCAGGCGCTGGAACATGCCTGGAAAAGCCAGAGAGGCATTTGAAACACACAAGGTATATTACCACAACATTGTTTCTTAGTCTTTCCTACCAAGAGATGAAATCTGTCAATCTGCCTGATGAAAGACCAGGAGGAACAAGACTGACTACTTGTCGGATAATCCTGTTCAGTTAAACTTGTGCCAGCCTAGATTTGGTTACAACTGAAGCATCACTGCCGTGTTAGGTGTGGTTTGCTGTGACCACAGCATGAACCAGCCTTTCACTCACCGATCAGAGTCGACTGGGATGAAAATGGTCTTTGCTTTATCTTCCCCTGTCAGATTAAGACTTGATGCCATGACAGGACACTGCCTTGCCCAATGACAGGGGTGGGGAAACCTTTAGCTCCCATTACTGAGGCTTCTGATCATTTCGCATCCGAGTTCCTACAACTATTTATCTTTGTCTTGTTTGTTTCAGATAAATAGGCCAGACGACGACTACGCAAAAACTCAAAACCACCCCGGATGAACTGCATAATCTAAAATTCCATCATGGGAATTTTCTCTAAAAACTTTCTTCAAAAAGCCATTATACTAAATTTCAGGTTTTCTTTATCATGGTTGATCACTGAAAGACAATTAATCTGAAAGCTTGTTGGAAGCTGCAGTCTATAACTTGTTGCACGGCATGCTGAAGGCGGGGAACGGGTATTTTAAATTTAAAAACTGACCGGGAAAAAAAAAAAAAAAAAAAACTCAAAAAGATTATATTGTACCTCTAATTCAATGACAACAGTAGAAAAAAAATACATAAATCCAGTGGTTTAACAGGACTTTGCTGCACAGTGTTGACAGTCTCAACTATAGACATTTTTCAGAGTCCAACATTCTTCCATTTGATCGGCAAGTGCAGCTCTGCGAGTCAAACCGTAACATGCAATGACATTCGGTCATTGCTAAAACGATAAACGTGTTCTTCCAAATGAGATGGCAAGCATTCAAAAACAATCCTTTGAAATGAGCCACTCCTGCCGAGTCTCACCTGTGATAAGGTTGCAGCTCTTGAAGGCGAGCGTGAGCTCCTCGGGGTATTTGTACTGAGCATACCAGATTGAGTAGCCCTCTCTGTCAAAGTTCTCCCAGAAGTGAGGAAGCGCTACCGTCATGGTGTCCTCGTTGGAATACTTCCTCTTGAATTCGTCCATGACAAATGCGCTGCAAGACAGACGGACAGAAATTAGGTGTGCCTCCAGTGCACCCAGCTGGAGTAAATAGTGGTTTTTTATTTTTTTAGAGAACACATTCAGGTATGAATGTATCCAAGATCTAAGCTTAAGTCAAGATGACTTCTCTGGGACGGTGGAACAATCTGCCACTAAACATTTTAAATCTACTAAAGACATTTTTATAGACTGGCTTGTAGTGCATGTTGACCTAAACAGTTTTGGCTCAGCCTTAGTCGCTTCGGCCATTTTATTGTCTTTTCTAAATCCTCTTGTATTTTATTGCATCAGCAAACGCTATTCAAATAAACCTGCCAAACACAAAGGCTTTTGTTGGAAATGTATTCTATAACTGAACTTGACCCAGAGCTTTTTCTTTTTTATGTTCGACAAGATATGGAAAATGTTTGCTGGCTGTAACGAACAACACACAGCTCTCTGATTGTCCATGTTTACAGTCAAGCTCAATTTGAGATTCAAGGTCATTGTGACCACAGCATGAACCAGCCTTTACCTCACTGATCAGAGTCGACTGGGATGAATGTGGTCTTTACTTCATCTCCCCCTGTCAGATTAAGACTTCGTGCCATGGCAGGACACTGCCTTGCCCAATGACAGGGGAGCAGCCATTTTTTCCCATCTGGATTAATTATTCTTACTTCCATCAACCACTACAACTTCCTTCCAAAGTCCTGACTTCACTTTACACGTTAATCACTGCGATTAAACCTTCAGTTTGCCATCAGACCTTCCAACTGCGGTGAGCTGTAACAAAATCCCCATTTTACACGTCAACTGAGGCATTTCTCTGGATATCTACCTCTTTGGCAGGAGTGCGAAGGGGTCCTTGGCTTTGGGCTCAGCAGCCAAAACAGCATCACAGTCGTCCATTTCTTCTTCTGGAGCAGGCTTCTTCTCCTCCTTTTTCTTTTCTTTCTTCTCCTGGGGTTTGGCTGCCTCTTTTCCAGCCTTTTCTTTTTTGGCTGGGGTTTCTTTCTTGGGCTGCATCTCAGCAAACTTCTTGGCTGGAAGAAGAGAAAAATAGCTCTCATGTCCCATTTAAAAAAAAAAAAAAAATAGCAAAATATTTCTCTGGCTGACTGTAGACGAACCTTGAAATGTTTATAGAAATATTAATGCATTTCCCAGAGTGCTGGTGTTTGCAGATGTGTTTGATTTACATGGAGCATAAATCAAAATCTCCAGACAGCTAAACAAATGATAAATTTAACAAATGACATCTCATTGCATTTTCTGAGGAATCCCCCTCTGGTCTCTTTGCTAACTCACCATCAAACTGGGCCATCTTTTCACACAGCTTGACTTCTCCGAGAACAGCCTTGAACTGAGGCTGGTTGACGCAGGTGACAAACCAGCGGGTCACGTTGGGATAAGGCTGGCGGAAGGACGGCTCCAACACCTGCAGAGCACACGCAAAATTAAATCGGATCAATCAGGGTAGTAAGAAATGGCAATGACCCTCGTGTGGAAATCCGTGTATATCAAACCTGCTTGAAGAGCCAAACCATGGAGCAGGCCACAGTAATGTCCGCCAGGCTCACTCTCTCTCCCACGAGGAAAGTGCGGGTGGTGAGGTGTTGGTTCAGCACCGTGAAGACCTTCTTCACATCCTCCTTGGCCTGCTCTGTGGCCTGAACACACGCAGAAAACCTTTACTCTGCATGACCACCAGGTTCCATCCCTAGTAGGTACCAACAGACAAGTGGGTCACGTCTCTGACCAGTATAGTGTTGAGCTGCGTACCTGCTTGTTGAACTGCATGATTCCTAGAGTGGGGAAGACCCATGCGCTGGCTGGAGGGATGATCTCTGAATCAGCAAAGCTCACCCACTGCAGCACCTGGGCAGCAGCCTGAGGAGTGGCGCCGCGCAGGGCATCATTGCTCACTGCAATGACACGGCAAAAACAATCATGTTCAAATTAAACGGGCTCGTGAATTATTTTTTAAATATCACTTTGTCCACTGTGGTCTTTCAAAGCATGAGCTCCTTCATGTAGGGTTGGCGAAGTTTAAACATATACAACACACAACTTGATTTAGTGGCAAAGTAAAGCTTGGTGTGGAGTGATAAGAGACATCATGATCATAAAAAAGTAAAAGTTTTGGTTAATAATATCTACAATGGTCAATTTTCACGTGTTCCCAATATTGCAGAGTCACATTTGTCATATTTCTACCTTTGCTCTACTTTAGTTGCAAAGTGAATACCGTTTCAAATTCTATTAATAGAAATGCTTAAGCAATTCCTTTTGCAATGTTTCAGTGCAACATATAACAATATTTAAATCCAAGTTAAAAGCATGACACTTACAGTAGTGAGCAATGGCATTACTCTCAAACAGACAGAAGCCGTCATCACCCTGGTAGGCGGGTACCTAAAGACAGAGACAGAATTTATATTTGAAAATTTAATGGTTTCGAACAACATGTTATACATCACAACTGTAGTCAAGATTATTACAGCTGCCTTGCCTTCATGGAGACAGCATGTCTCATCCAATTTCAATGATTTATTCAGCAGAAGTATGGCCAAGCAGTTAATGAAATGTCAAGAAGACACTGCGTGTGACATGTTTAAACACCAGAGGTCACGCTGACATAAAAGATGAAAAGGCACCAGCCAAATTCTTTCGACTAACCAGTTTTACTCACCTTGCCTAAAGGGAAGTTGTTGATGAAGGCAGGGGAACGGTTCGTCTGCCCAAAGGTGAAGGCAGGAGGGTTGCTGGCCACCTTGAGGCGAGCGCCGCTGTACTGGGCAGCAATCTGGGCCTTGAATGCCCTCCAGTTGTCTGGGTATGTGTACAGAGTCTACAAAAAAAAGAGAGGGGGGTAGAGGAACATTTATTTACACACACAATTTAAAAAACATTTGCAAAAGTAATCCACTAACATTTATTTCTCCTGGAAAATAATTTAGCTTTGTAGCACTTTCATTGAAAACAATATATTGTTGGGCTCCGTTATGTTTTAGCATTTAAAATTCACTGACTAGAAGCTTTAGCAAACGAACTCAAAATGTCAACCCAAAAAACCAAGTGGTGAGCAGAAACTGAGCCACTGGTGCCTTCACTCAATGAATGAAGGAATCCACTCTGTGAGCTCATCGTTCATTTAAAGATGACAATGCAGACACCGCAGTTCAGACAATTTTATGGTGCCAAAATGAAAACCGGCAGCGACTGATTTAAAAAATATAGATCAACTATCCATGTTCAAGCGGCTCGTGGCATAATTTAAACATTATCTACCTATACATTCCCCCATAAAAGCTAATTACCAGTTCACAAAATTCACAAGCCAAACTTAGCACGGAACAGTTTCTCTACTAGAATTAAAGAAATCACCTGGCAACCAAAAAACGCGATTCAAGTGATCTCGAGCAGTTAAGGTAACGTGGCATAACCCAGGGCCAGCACTTTCAATGCTTCGTTGGGGTAGCAAAAGCTAGCCACATACAGAAAACTGTATTAAATTCTTTGGAAATAAAACACTTATCATCAAGCAAACAGCGGCGTAACGTTGTTATCTTAAAAACATGCGTTCTAAACGCAACGATGGCTCTGATTTCGGTCTGATTGTGACAGTGAATTTTAAAGCAAGCTCCATTGCTAATAGCTCTCCATCTTACTCACCCCTGCCGCCATCTTCAGGACGAGAGAAAGAAAGAACGCCGGCGCGCTCCACCTACGTATTTACGGCCACGAGACGTGCGCGCCCCTGAAAATTCCGCGTTCACACGTCGAGCCACATGTCAAAGCATAAATTCCTATTTTTAAAGTTTGCCACGTTTACAAACGTATTTTAACATGCGATAACTACATCAAAATAGTTATTTTCAAAAGAGCTAACATAGTGAGATGCAGACAATTATACAAAGATATAAGAATGAATAAAATACTTTATTATTACAGTCCACATACAAAAAAAAAAACAATTTCTACATGAACTAATTGTTTCCTGTGGGCCACTCTAACAATCAACAAGATGTGTTAATCTTGACACCAGTATTTGCTTGAGTTCTTACATGAGTTATATTAAACAACAAATGTAGAATGCAAAGAACAACTGATCGGTAACAACTGTTGAAGCACCCTATACATACAAGAGTAAAAATAAGTATATACAAAAGAAGATTGATGCAAAAAATCCCCATGACACGCCACTCTGAAGCTGTAATCAGCTCACAAGACCTGAGAAGGAAGTAAAAATATTACCTTACCATCTATGCAAAGAAAAAACATTTCAACTGCACAACGTTTTTTAAAATAATGGTTTGAAAACCAAATTAGCTTGAAAAATTCTGCATATGCAAAATAAGACATGTTTAATTCAAATGCAATCATTATGTGCACACTAATGAGCACATTGACAACTGGTCTGATCAAAACACTCACCCAGATAGTCATCCATGAGAGATCCAATTGCGAACTGAAAAACAAATGTTTTTTTTAAGCATCAGTTAGACCGAAGCAGGACCGCATGACATTTCTTGTCTAATGACAATAATGGGTAATGACGTGGAGGCAGCTGAGCAACTTGGCAAAATAAAACTTTCATTGGCTGTTCAGAACAACAACCAAATCACTCTGGTAAGAACATGAGCTAAATGCAAATTTCTGAACAGAGGCTGATCTAATATTTCTCCTCATTCAACCTAAATAGGCCTTTAACAAACTTCTTGCACAGAATATTAACCACATGGATGCACAGCAAATTGACCTTATACTACAATACATGGATAAATTGTAGAGATGTGCCGATCAGGTTTTTTTCCTGCCGATACCGATCACCCATGAGGGCAGATCACAGATACCGATCACCGATACCGATCACATAATTATTTTTTTTTTTGTTATCATAAACACTACCGGTTACATTATGTGGAAAAAGGAACCATTAATTCACCTTAATTTAGACAAAAATTTGTTTTTAATAACTTTTTCCAAGAACTAAACAAAACAGGCATTGTGCAAATTGTACTGCTATAAGTAATACTATCTTTAACAGACTGATAACATATGAAGGCTCTGAAGAGGCTAAATAATGCAAAGGAGTCAAAATAAAACCTCTCAACATTGCCAAAAAATTCAAGTATAAAACTTAACATTCAAAGGCAAATACAGGATCCATTACAATAAACAATCCTGAGTTACTGAATGAAAACTTCCTGATAGCATGGCGGCTAGCTGATTACTGCTAGCTCTGATTGGCTGTTTCTGACTGAGCGGAGTAATTATGCAAAACAGGGAGGAGATCGATTATTTTTAGAGATTATCTGTCACATATTAGGACAGCAAAAGTTTTAATACATGTGTAAAATGTATTTTTTTTAGGTTAGATGCTGCAGCTCTAAACAGAGGTTCGGTGTGAGAGTCACTACCAGGTGGAGCAGAAGCGGCGCTCCGTCTGTGAAATATTACTACCTGTAGCGCGTAGCAGCGGTTCAACAGAGAGAGCAGAACCAGCGTCTTACATTGCAGCTCGAAGACTTAAATCATTTTGCGGGTTTTTTGTTTAGCTTTCTGACCGTCATGCTAATCTGGGTGAGTGTTTGTAGCTGTGCGCTGCTTTACCTGCTATCTGATCCTCCATATGTCATTTTTACTGCAGTGAGCCTCGATGTAGCCAAACTCCGTCAAGTATGGCATTGTTTTTATGTCTTATTAGATTCGTCATGTTGATGTATTTTGACGTGCTTCAATTTTCCGCCGCAACACGCAAACTTCCCCATTCACTCAGTGCGTTATAGTTCCACATCACTTAGGATTTGTTGCTGTGCGTTTGCGCAGTGTGAAGGAAAGAGGAGACCAGCTGCACATGCAGGCTGCGAAATGAGATGCAGGTGATCGGTTTGTGTGATCGGCAACAAGAGACCGTGATCGGCAATCACCGATCATACACTTTTTCACGAAAATCGGCCGACTATGATCAGTGGCCGATCGATCGGCACACCTCTAATAAATTGTGTATACAAATGTTACTTTATCATGAAATAAAAAAGTAAAGTTCTCAATCCAACCACAGTTTCATAAATAAAAAAAAACACTTACAATGTCATTCTTGTCAACCCTTGTGCCCACAATCTTCAGCCGGATCTCATCATCTTGCTGAATTACAATGTCCTTTGAAAGAAGAGATTACAGTAGCTGTGTCAAACAACAAAATAACACAGGATATTTGAAAGCAGAATTACCTTTTTTCTACTTAATTTAATTACTTTTTATGTAATTCCTATAAAAACACAAGAAAATCTTTTTTTTAAATAATGGCAGGGATTCAGAAAAAGCAATAAAATTTAAAAATATCCCCACCTCATCAACAGTCTTATAGCAAGGGGGATTAGAATTGGGGTCAAACTCCATTTCTGAAGGAATGGACTGCAAAAGAGAAATTTATGTTACATACATCTACTGAACAATACAAACTCTAAATTAGCATGTAAAGCAATAAATTAAGCACAGCAGGTTAAAACCGACTTACATGGCGAGAGATGAAGCAAGACATGGGTCCAATTTCTGTGAATAGCCCAACCTGCAATAAACAGAAACACTTGTCATTTAAAGGAAGGCTAATAAAAGTAAACAACAAAAGTAGTGATGGAGAAGTAGCAATAACATCTGACATTGACTTAGAACTTCATCTTACAGATAAAAATAATTACCAACCATATAAATGTAACCAAAACTATTGTTTATGACCAGTTTTATTAGCAAATAGAACAAAAAGGGGATTTAAAGTTCTCACTGATATTTCAGTGGGAATCACTGTTTTGAGATACTTGGTACAGTTTAAGAGTTCAAAATGTGTCTGCAAGCTACTATGGAAAACTTTTCAGTGGTTTCTGTGTGGTTACAGTCAGACAAAAAAGGGCATTTCCTTTTAAAATAGTTTTAATCTGTTGCTTCATAAATCCACAGCATCTCAGATTCAAACTTGTCCCAAAGATTTCAGTCAAAGGCATGTGGGTTCTTAGAATAAAAAATAAACTATAAATGTCCTGCCAAGCATCACGTGACTTCTAAGTAGAGTCAAATCTGACAAAAATATAAATATCATGAATCACAAAATGTTCCAAAAATAAATTGCTACAGGTACAGAGTAATTAATTTTACACTTGGAAAAAAGTCCAACATTAACAAATTAAATGTGTTATGGCTTTATGGTGGTTAATTCTCTAACTATTGTTTTTGTGCCATCTGGATGAGGTCGATCTTTTATTTTTCTGTTTTTTTCTCCTCTAGTTTTTGAATTATTGACTCGCATACATTATATTTTTTCCCACCTCCTACTGAATAATATTTAATATTTTAACCGAAAACAATAAAATCAGGACATAAACCTACACTAAACCTCACCTTGTTAACCTGAGTGACCACAGCATCCACCACTTCTCCCTTGAACGGACGGAAGACAATGGCCTTGTACTTCACGGGATAGAGAACAAAGCCTCTGCTTGGCTGGATTACACCTGCCCCGATGTTGTCAATAGTGGTGACTGCAATGACAAAGCCATACCTGGAAAACACGAGAAAAAAAAGAGAAAAACACACAGATGTACAGCTTGTAAATGCAATCAGGGCTATCACATCTTGTCAATATTATCAACATTATTTCAGTCAGCAACATAATACATCAATCGTCTATACCTGCTTATGTGCCTGCACTATGTAGTCAGACAATGTGTATGCCATGTCTTACATTGAATAAATATCTTAGGAAAGATTTAGACCCACATTTGTTGAGTAATTTTGTGCCTGTGTGTGTTAATGTGGAGACTTGTAGCTGATCAAAAAACTTACATTAAACTTGTTTCAATGGAATTAACTGTGGATAACGTTAATATCCAAATTAATGTCATTTAACTAGACATGCATATAAACAATACATACAGTGAATAAATGCAAGTCCTTTGTACATTAGAAGGAAATGTTAAGTTTCCATTAGAGTAGTAGAAGAGTAGCTTTCTTGAGTTCCACTAATGACAATGATTGAACAATTTACTTGTTTATTTCTAAATACATAAATATAATAATGATCTTTAGTCACTTATCTTTCAGGAGATAGCACTTTTTACACATAATTCATATCATAAAGGGATTTGTTTACATTTGTTTTTGAGATAAGCAATAAATGACCGTAAAAAGTTCAAAAATTGTTAGTGAATTAGAAAATGTATCGACAGATTAACCATAATAAAACTCATTATAAGGAAAAATACGCTACTACTTAGTAAAATACCTAAATGAAAAAAATAAAAAACAAATAGATACATAATTTTATTGTACATTAAAACGACCAACACAAAGCTACACGCGAATGCAGGATAATAGTCAGAGATACTTTAATAAAATTAGGCGGTAAAATGTTACGGACAGATCTGAATTCACTCACTTGCCAGTACATGTTCCCTCTACTTCAGTGAAAAGTTTCTGCTTCACGGTGTTCAGCAGGTTGGGTCCAAAATACCTCGGGTGTAGTAAGATTTCATGTTCCAAAGAAATCTGTAAACACCAATAAAAACGTGTGACGAGAAGGATGCAACTGTCATGACCACGTTCGTAAAACGATGCAAAACAAACCACTAATCAACCAATCCAAAATAAACCAGAAGAATAACATAAACATACTTACATGGTAAAACATGTCTATATTAATGTCTGCCTTTAACAATACTTTTTATTGGCCGAACCGCTTATCCTTAACAGTACTGAATGGAGTAGAAAATCGCTACAGTAAAGTCACTTCCGGGTCAATGACAAGTCATGAGCGCCGCAGTAGTAATGTCAGTTCGGGCCACAGCCTGCCACCTGGCGGTGAGAATGAATTAGTGCAAGAGCAAAACAGCAGGCGTGACTCAGTGCTGTGCGTTGATTGGTTGGTATGACTAGACTCAAGATCTGATATAGAAACGAAGCAAAAACAACGCATTTAGAAAAAAGGTGCAGTTATTTTCACCGCCATTGCGACAGATATTCTGTATAACATTATCTTTAACCCACACTGAGACATAAGTTTAAGTCTAAGCTGTACTTCCTTTTAACCAAAGTGAGTTTCTACTTAAAAAAAAGTAATAACCCATCTAGTCATCTTTACAGCTGACCGACATGGCGAGGAACATCTTCTCGAAGTTGTTTCGTATTCCTACGTCCACGCAACTTGTAAGTAGTTGAATACATTTTTGACTCTTGAGTGGTTTTTTGTTGCTGAGCTGCCTCTCTCCACGCAGACGTGCCTCCGAACGGGAAGCTTGTTGCGGGAAAAGGCTGCTGCTGTTACGGTTCCAGGCAGCAGATGGTCCAGCAGTAACTCTCCTCCGGAAAATATCAGCCGCTATCCTATTCCCTACAAGAAGGACTTACCTTATGATATAGTGGAGCTAATGGAAGAAGTGGAGTCGAAGGTAATTAAGTAAAAGTATTGCTAGGCGTTTAACTTTCATTTGACTTTTTAACCTTTTAATTTTAATTTTTTTTTAATTTTTATTTTTTTGCAGGGAGGCTTTTTACCCAATGTCTTCAAAGTACTCTCTCACAGGCCAGCAGAGTTCAGAGCTTTCTTCGCATACTACAATGAATTGATGAACAAGGAAACAGGTTGGTGTTTGTTTTCTACTTGAGAAGTAGTTATATTTCATTTGAATTCAACAAGTAACCCCCACTTTTGCCTACTAGGATTTTTATGTCATGCATCTAAAAAAAAAAACAAAAAACGGTAGAGCATAAATATGAAGTAAAAGAAAAATTCTGCTAAGTGTGGCATCAGTATGTGTTCTGCCTCTTTTAATCAGAGGGCCCGAACACATACTAATGTGGTCGGACAAAGTACACATCAGTATGGGGCCGGACAAAGTATAGAGCATCCATATACTTTGTCAAGGTACTGTAGGAAAGACGGAAGATGTCAGAAAATGGGAATTGGTGAACATTAAGATGAGCTTGAGCAGCAATTTGCTGTTTTGTTTGTAATTTGCATATAAGCTCTGGACATCATAGCCATTTGAAAGCGCAACTTGGAAATGGTGTCTTACTACACCAGGCAATCCTGTTATTGTTGGTCAGATCACAGAATGTTGTGCAAGAAACCAACAACATAATGTCTTACATAAAATGGGGAGGGAGTTGGGGACATCGAATCAATGGCATCAAGTCTTGTTTTTCTCGTAGTCTCTTCATTTTACAAGTTATATTGCTAGTTGAAAGTCTTAGCTGGGGTTACAGTGTGTTCACAGTAGTGAACACTGCAAAATCACATTTTGGGGACAAATATTTGAGCCTTTAAAAAAATACAAATTTTGAAACTGTTGTTTTTCCTCAACAAAATGATTGAGACTCTCCCTCAGGGGGACGTTTAGTGATTTCCCCAAAATTAAAAAAAATACAATAACTCAATTAATCTAAATATGCTATGCGACTTGTCTAAACCTAAAGTTGGATGTCCATTAAGTTCAACTTTTCAGACATCCAGCATGTAAAATTAAATGTTTAACAGCTACTGTTTGTGCTGCATAGATGATGCCTAATTGTTTGTTTATTTACATAAATTTTGTCCCTGTTTTTTCTTTTTTCAGGCAGGTTAACCAAGGCCGACCGTGAGCTAATCGTCGTTGCCACCAGCAGTCATAACAAGTGTCTTTACTGTGTGGTGTCCCATAGTGCTCTGCACCGCATCTACTCGAAGAGCCCTACTCTTTCTGATCAGGTATCATCATTTTTTTATGCTGTACTTTATGAAAGTACAGCAGTCAAAAGGCAGGAGTTAGATTTTAATTCAACCACACCATTTGTCATTGTCTCATGTAAAAAGATAAAAATCTCAGTTTTTTGGTTAAAATTTTCATAAACTTTTTTGTTGGAATTGAACGAACCGAGGCTTTCCCCACTGATAATATATTTCCGGAAGAAAGATTTACAGCCCTAGAAGGTATAAAATTAAAAACTGGATCAGGAGTCAAGAACAAAAAGTCAAGGAAATGACTGAAATCTGCCAGTGACTCAAGAACTTGGCAACTATGGAGAGCTCTAAAAATATTGATATACTTGACTTTTTCCCATGTTGTCATCTCACAATAATAAACTTCACAGTATTTTATTGTAATGCGGATAAATTAACAAAGTAGTAAGTAATTGTGATACATGGATTTCAAAGATTTGCTTAAACTAAAATCTGTGTAAATACACTACATCCACATTTTTTAAATTCATAAAAAATGCAAGTCATTCATCTGTTTCTGTCTCCTTCACTATGATGTTATACTATGCTGGTCTACCAACCAACAAATTTTCTCTTTGTTACTTGAGAAGATCTGAACAGTTTCTACATTAATTGGTAGTTTTGGAAAACACCTTTAAAAAAAAAAACTAAAAAAATACCTTTTTCTCCCATTTCAGGTGGTTGCTAACTACAAACTTGCAGAGCTCACACCTCGGGAGCATGCCATGCTGGAGTTTGCGATGGCCGTGTGTCGCTGTGACACCATCACAGAGAAGCACTTTCAGCCTTTGGAGGAAGTCGGCTTTGACCGCGAGGATGCCTGGGATATTGCGGCCATCGCTGCTTTCTTTGCCATGTCCAACCGACTCTCCCATTTTACAGACACGAGGCCCAATCAGGAGTTTTTCAACATGGGCCGTGTTCCCCGGGAAAAGAGCAAGGCAGAAGATAACTAGCGGAGAAGGAAAGCTGTGTTACGTGCAAGTCTTTTCTAAAGCAAAGGTTATGTGTGAAGCAACACATTCATAACACAGCCAGAAACTCCTCAGATCTATTTCTGATTTCTTGTCTCTCTTCTGTTTTTTTGTTCATTGTTGTGAAAGGAGAGAAACTACCTAATGTGAAGACAACATGAGTTGAATGAATGTTGACTTTGAATTATTATTGATTGGATGTACATTTTTAATGTCTGTAAAAAAAACAACAACTTTTATCTGCAATGGATTTCATGAAATAACAGAGAGTTTCATAAGGTAGTTCCATGTGTGAAGATTAAGCACAAGAAAGAAAGAGGGTAATCAGAAATGCCCTGCATATGTGAATTTTATTTACCTCTTAAACCTTTCAGCACGAAGAAGACAAAGAAGCACAAATATAAGGTAATGTGTGATTTGTGTTGTTGGGAGAGTTTTTCCTTTATATATCACATAAATGTAAATATTTTTCTGTTGTTTGCTTGTAGTGGTTATGTTCTTTTAAATTAGGAGTTTTCCTTGCTTTATTTTACTACAGAGGTCCTGTTTGCACATGATTAGAATATGAGTATAAAAGACAGAGGTCTGTTGCCAATTAATTGTATCTCTTTATGTTTAAATTCTGGGGTGCAAAATGATTCTCTTAACTAAAATGAGATTCAGAGCTTTATTTTTTTTTATTATTCAGAACTAGAAAATACTTTTATTGAATACACTACCTGTTTTTTTCAGTATTTGTCACTTGGCCAATAAAAGCACAAAAACGTTACTGTTGTTGACAACTGCTTACAGCACTCTTTTGATTTTTCTTTCTTTTTTTTAATGAACTGGAAACCAGCCCTGATGCGAAAATATAGAAAATTAGTTTCAGCTCTCTGTACATGTAAAAATGTTAAAAGTTGGACCTTTTTCCACAAAATGCACAGCTACAATCCTGTTATGAAGCTTGTCCCCTCCAGAGGGCAGTACATTCCTGCACATATTAGGATGTGCAGCTAAAATGTGAACATATATTTAAATAGAACCATTAATGAAGCGCAGTGTAACATACCATTACGAAAAGACAAGAAAGCACTTTCTGTCTTTTATTCCTGATCGTGGTTCTGTGTTACATTTTTCTCCCAAATCTTTAAAAATCTTACCGGATTCAGGCCGTTAGCAGAGAATTTACCTCATCGCTTGAGATGAATGTTAGTTTGTGAATATGTAGGGACTAGATGGGATCTCTTGAGAATGACTGCAATCATTCCACAAAATCACACATTATGAATATTTTCTAACCAATCTGAATGTCATTCCAAGTTTGAAACTAGTCTCAATTACTTGTTTTTCCACACAGACAGGATGATATATATCCCTGAAATTTATTCAAGTATTTCACAAACAACTCTCTTCTTGTACGGCTGACCTGTACTCATTGTCTTGATGTTTAAATGCATTACGGATGCTAATTAGGCATCAGTCACTCACAAACCTCCACATCTCCTCACACTGCAAAAGCAAGACAACAGGCTGGCTGATGACCTGCAGCTGTTCTGCATCTCTCTCGTAACTCTGCGTAGAATGGAATATGCAAATTACTTACATTAATAGAGAAATCAATGAGGTTTTATATCCATGCTTACCTGAGAAGTGGAGGCAGGCGGGGAGATGCTGTGTCGTTACTCTCCTCGGGGTATTAAAACAAGTCATGACACATGCAACTAATGGTGCGTGACAAGGAGCAGAAAGATGGAGCCAGAACGAGAAATGATACACCCGCTATAAGATCTAGCTTCCTTATCAGATGATTTCTAATTAGAGTGGCTGTGTTGGTCCATGTTACAGGCATGAAGAAACCACAAAAACGTGTAGATTTAAATACAACATGGCAAACCTTTAGTCTCACAGAGAACACACTAGCCAATAAGGTAGTAGAATAATATGTACAGTTGCTATAATGTGTCAAAATGTAATCAATTTGATTTTCCTGTTACAATACATGCAGCTTGTGCAGTTATGCGACTTGACGACATAGACGGATCATGATTTGCACTTGCAATGTCCTTTTTATTAGAAAAATCTTTAAAATTTTATCAGAAGCACTTAAAAATGTGTGATCTTTATGCACAGAGAGGAAGATAGATAGTGTCTCAGAGCATCTTCCTCTACGGTACGTCAGAGGAGACCCTCGCAGCTTGGAGAGAAGCTTCCTGTGGGTGTTCATGAAAACATTTTTGCTTTCATTTAGCCTAGCTGTGAATCCTGTCAGACAAGTCATTTATATTTTACACACTCAGAGGAGACAGGAGGGATGTCCGAATAACAATTTTTTTTTTAAGTATTTTAATTTAATAGGAATAAACATTTCCCCAGAAGGGGGTGGGGGTGTGGGAGGGGCTGTCTTGTTCATGTTGCTAGAATTTTCTGGTGTCCCTGAAGGCAGAGAGATTCCTTGAAATTTAAAGTCCTCGACTGGCGCAAATCTGTGCTCCATATCTCCAAAGGTGCATGGGATTACTGGTGGAGTGTGTGCAGCGATACGATACCGTGTCAACAAAAAATTATATTTATGCACAGCCTTACTGCAGCAGGACCAAATTATGTTCATATCAAGTTAAACATCCAAAACAATGGCATTAAGTTGCCAAGAAGGTGACATGATTGCCTTTTATGCATCTATAGTCTTACAGTGGTGTATTTACTAACAGTGTATATTTGTTCATTATGTGGGCAGTCCCTGTTTTGAAATAAAATTAAATATATCTGTGAAAGTTGGTAGGAAAGTATAAATACTAGATTTATAAAAAAAGGAACATATTTTCTGGCAGTGCATGAATTTTGAGCTGTGTATCCTTTTACTGCATTAAAATGACTTGTCAAAGGTTACAGCTTGGGTATCTTTTGTTTGCATCAGATGACACGCAGCCAGACTGTGAATATCCTGTTAAAGACAGTGATGGACTTCTAAGCTGATGAACCATATGCCAAATATCAGTGGAAATGCGGGGGGAAAAACATAAGCTCTTTAAGACGGAGTGATGCTCAGATAAATTGTAGCAAATTACAGTCAGTTTTGTAGTTTATTTTACTGTACAACTGTGTCAGGTATGTGGCTTGTTCAGAGCATCAGGGCAAAGACACATGCAATGAAGGAACTGATAAACACATGGAAAGACACAGAAACCCGGGCTGTGCATCATGACAAACCGAGTTTCTCCTGGTGATTAGTTTTTACAATCTGGTTGTCTGACACCAAACACATCAGCAACATAAATATCAGGATGATTGTCAAGTGTGACAGGTTAAAATGACTCATCTACGGCTAGCGTTCACTAAACAGCTCCTTATGGCTGTACCTCCTAGGGATAAGTTGAAATGTTTCAGATTAGACTGTTTCAAACTCATAATCCAAATGGACTTTTACTCAGATTACTTTGTGTTTGGGGATTATGCACCAGGCTTTGCCATGTGTCGACTGGGTGAAGAGAGATTGCTGCTCACAGAGTTTCTGTTTGCACAATTTTAGCTGTTTTTCATGATGGGAACTAAACTGCTGATTAGTGCAAACAGTTTGTGTTTGACCTGAAGCTTTTTCTTTGAGCACACCAAAAGTGCGCCATCCTTGCCAGTTTTCACAGCCTCCAGGCGTCTGAATAAGGTTCAGTCTGAGCGTTTTCTTTTAAAATCTGCTTTCTGTGGGGTTGTCCTTGAAACTTGGCAAGATAGTCACTTGGCAGCTGAGCTCATTTGTTTGGGTGCGACTCGAATGTGAACGTAAATATTAGCCGTTATATTTTTGAAAGGGGACTCACATTGTCTCACATGTAAAACTTTCAGACTGCAGACGGAGCTGTGTAAAGAATTATCTGCACTGTCAGGACAGCCAGAAGGCGAACAGAAGGAGAAAAGATTGACAAATTGCGAGGATTATTTTCAACCTAAGCCAGCGCTGAGCTCTCTCATTTTGAAGTTCATTCATACAGGCTGCTTCATTTTCAACCCAAAAAATTAATCACAGCTTACTACAATAACAAAAGTGACATGAAATTAATAATTTGATAGCTTTAATGCTCAGAGCACTTGTTTCTCAAGTCTTACAGTAAAATTCGGTTTGCAACAGCTCCATAACTTTGAACCAAGAGAGAATTATAATTAATTTGATGTTAAGAGATGAGCGTTTTCTAAAGGTAACGAACTGCAACGAAGTACAAATCAGATTTTTACTTTTGTGTTGAATGTCTGTTATACAATATATTTACCACTAAAAACAAACAAACAACAACACTTTTATGCAAAATTCAGCAACTGCACAGTTCTTGTTAAATAGTGTAAGATGAGTAGTAGGCCTATTTCAAAAGAGCAGAAGAAATCTTATGTTTTTTGAGCAATAACAATATTTGTTGCTAACCTGTTGCTAAGAGATGGGTGTGTTTACTGGTAACCAAGTGCCACAAAGTGAAAATCAGATTTTTACTTTTGAAAAATTTGGCAACGGTAAATCTCTTGTATCTAATAAGGTAAGCATTATTTCGAAAGAGCTTATGTTTTATAAACTATAAAACTTGCTACTAATTTGGTTTTAAGAGATAAGCGTTTTCTACGGGTAACCAACTGCAACGAAGTATAAATCGAGATTTTTACTTTTGTGTTGAATGTTTTATAAAATATTTAAAACTAATGACAAAAAGTATGAACTTTTCTACAAAATTCACCAACTACACAATTCTTAAGTATAAAATAAGTGTATTTAAAAAGAGCAGAAGAAATATGTTTTTTGATCAATAAGAAGTTTTGTTGCTAGCCTGTTGCTAAGAGATGGGTGTGTTTACTGGTAACCAAGAATTAAACTTAAGACTTTTGTGTTGCGGGAATGATGTATTTAGTGCCGCAGATTTTTTTTTTTCATAACGCCTGCTCACTTTGTGCTACTTTTACCCTTAGCAACAGTTGCCATGCTTCTGACAATGATGTCATCAGCATGACTTCAAATGATGTCTGTGTCATGAGGCCCTTCTGAGGATGACTTTATGATGTCATAAGAGTCCATGACATCACCAACTGATCAGTTAATTCTCTGATCAGTTACCACAAAACAGTTAACAAGTCAGCCAACGCAAGATTCATTTGGACGTTTTAGCTCAGCACAATAAAGATGAATGACGAAAGCCCACAGAGGGAAATGGATGTGAAACCTAAGGTTTCTTTTTGGACGAAAGTGAAAAAAACATTTTCCAACAAAGTTCATCCAGGTCAAAGAAGCCCAGATTACAAAAAGAGATACTTTCTCAGTGAACTTCTGTGGGAAGTGATTGAAAAGGCTGCAGATGGACCAACTCTGCATCTTGTCAGACCAAACTTTGAGGATCAGCATAGTCAAATTTTGATTTTGCTTTTGAGAGAAACTGGAGATATAAATGTGGACATACTCTCGGAGGTGTCAGAAGAGCTTGGTGAAAGGATTTTCCACAGTATTGCGAGAGATGCATTCCACTTTGCCAATGAACTGCATTTAATTGCATTACTTGATTACCCAGAAGGACACCAAGTCATTGTGGAAAAATTCAAAAAGCACCTGGAGAATCCTGTTCCTCCAAAGAAAATGTTAACATCAACAAAAAGAAAGTTCAGAAAGACTTTCTTTCCTAACGAGGACTTGTACGCAGATGAAAACTGCTTGAGTGAGGATTATACTCAGGCAACCATGGACCCTGAACAATTTTTGAGGGACGCAAACAGGATGGGTTTCAGACGTGGAACAGAAGATGAAAGGAGAGTTATGGTGGAAAATATTGTTTGGAGATTGATTTACCAGTCTAGTAGCAGATCTAGCTGTGCGGATTACAAATTGAAGCACCTCAAACGTGTCCAGAGAAAGCTTGCTAGAAAAATCTGGAGAAAAGTCAAGCACATAGATTTTGTCTTTTATGATAAAATGGAAAAAAAAGTCTGCCAAGATATCTTGCAACTTCTCTGGGGCAATGAAGATATGGTTAGAGAGTTACTCTTCAAGATGATAAAAAGCAGCAACCCAATAGTCATTTACAAGGTTGTGGAGTGCTTTACAAGAACCCTGGCACGACCGAGGAAAATCAATCTCCGAGACACCTTTCTTCATAAGGCATGGGGGCTCATCAAAAAGGCTGCATGTTGTGGAGACGATTCAGACAAAGAAGAGAGGCAGGAACCCACCAAGAGTGGACCAAACGTGTTTAGTCCACGCTTAGCTGGGCCTCTAAATTTGGTCAACTCAGAGGCTGGTACTGACTCGGAGGAGTCAGAGCCGGTCTCTGAGTCAGGACCTGTCCCAGAGTTAGGACACATCTCAGAGTCAGGACTTGTCTCCGAGTCAGGTCCCGTCTCAGGGTCAGGACAGACATCTGAGACGAGACCTGCCTCAGAGTCAGGACAGACCTCTGAGATGGGACCTGCTTCAGAATCAGTACAGACCTCTGTCACGGGCCCTGCGTCAGAGTCAGGACAGACCTCTGCTACGGGACCTGCGTCAGAGTCAGGACCTGCGTCGGAGTCAGGACCTGTCTCAGAGTTAGGACCTGTCTCTGAGTCAGAACCTGCCTCAGAGTCAGGACAGACATCTGAGACGAGACCTGCCTCAGAGTCAGGACAGACCTCTGAGATGGGACCTGCTTCAGAGTCAGTACAGACCTCTGAGACGGGACCTGCCTCAGAGTCAGGACAGACCTCTGCGACGGGACCTGCGTCAGAGTCAGGACCTGTCTCAGAGTTAGGACCTGTCTCTGAGTCAGGACCTCCCTCGGTGTCAGGACAGACCTCTGAGACGGACCCTGCCTCAGAGTCAGGACCTGCCTCAGAGTTAGGACCTGTCTCTGAGTCAGGACCTGCCACGGTGTCAGTACAGACCTCTGAGACGGGACCTGCCTCCGAGTCAGGACCTGTCTCAGAGTCTGGACCTGCGTCAGAGTCAGGACCTGCGTCGGAGTCAGGACCTGTCTCAGAGTTAGGACCTGTCTCTGAGTCAGAACCTGCCTCAAAGTCAGGACAGACCTCTGAGACAGGACCTGCCTCAGTGTCAGGACAGACCTCTGAGACAGGACCTGCCTCAGTGTCAGGACAGACCTCTGAGACAGGACCTGCCTCAGAGTCAGGACCTGCCTCAGAGTCAGGACCTGTCTCAGAGTCTGGACCTGTCTCAGAGTCTGGACAGATGTCTGAGTCAGGACCTGTCTCAGGGTCTGGACAGATGTCTGAGTCAGGACCTGTCTCTGAGTTAGGACCTGTCTCAGAGTCAGGACCTGCCTCGAGTCTGGACCTGCCTCAGAGTTAGGACCTGTCTCAGAGTCAAGACCTGTCTCAGAGTCTGGACTGATGTCTGAGTCTGGACCTGTCTCTGAGTTAGGACCTGTCTCAGAGTCAGGGCCTGCCTACGAGTCCGGACCTGTCTCAGAGTCTGGACCTGTCTCAGAGTCTGGACAGATGTCTGAGTCTGGACAGATGTCTGAGTCTGGACCTGCCTCGAGTCTGGACCTGCCTCAGAGTTAGGACCTGCCTCTGAGTCAAGACCTGTCTCAGAGTCTGGACTGATGTGTGAGTCAGGACCTGTCTCAGAGTTTGGCCCAGCCTCCTAGTCAGGACCTGTCTCAGAGTCTGGACAGATGTCTGAGTCAGGACCTGTCTCAGAGTCAGGACCTGTCTCAGAGTCAGGCCCTGTTTCAGAGTTAGGGCCCGCCTCCGAGTCAGGACCTGTCTCAGAATCAGGACCTGCCTCGAGTCTGGACAGATCTCCGAGTCAGTATCAGTTTCTGTGTCTGGACAGTTGTCTGAGTCAGGACCTGTCTCCGTCTCACGACAGACCTCTGGGTCCTCATGCCTAATTGGTGTTTTCAGGATTTTTTCTCACCAACGGATGGACACCTTGTCAGAAGAGTCAAAACTGGATGCGTTTCCTCAGCAGAACTTCGCAACCTACCAGAGCGGATGATTATGGCCTGAAGAGTGCTTACAAGTTTTTAATCTGAGAATACCGGAAACTTTTAGCCATCCGCTGTTACACTCAGAGCAATGTGAGTAGAGTGTACCGAAGAGTCAGAACGGGGGGCCGACAGAACGGTGGCGGACTGGGGGGGCTAGAAGGGTTTCGAAGAAGAACGAGAGAAGGTGGGGGCTGACATATCGTTAGAGAGGTGGGGGGTGGGGGAAGTGAAGAAGGAGGGAACGAAGGAGAGGCATTGAGGGGGGCTAGTGTACCATGAGTGGTACACTAGCCCCCCCCCTCAATGTAGAGGTAGATGTGAGGGGTCAAAGAGGGTGGGGGCGATCTAGCGTACCATTGGGAGTGGGGTGGACGGATGGCGTATTGCAAGAAGGGGGAGGAGCTCTGGCTGTAGAAGGAGGGGGGTGAAGGAAAGACATTGGGGGGGCCTAGTGTACCATGAGTGGTACACTAGCCCCCCCTCAATGTGTAGGTAGATGTGAGGGGTCGAAGAGGGTGGGGGCGATCTAGCGTACCGTTGAGTGCTGGGGTGGGGGGAGCGGACGGACAGCGAATTGCAAGAAAGGGGAGGAGGTCTGGCTGCAGAAAGAGGGGGACGAAGGAAAGACATTGGGGGGGCCTAGTGTACCATGAGTGGTACACTAGCCCCCCCTCAATGCATAGGTAGATGTGAGGGGTCGAAGAGGGTGGGGGCGATCTTGCGTACCGTTGAGTGCTGGGGGGCGGACGGACAGCGAATTGCAAGAAGGGGGAGGAGGTCTGGCTGCAGAAAGAGGGGGACGAAGAAGAGACGTTAATCCCCCGAGCCACCTATAAATGCTATTTTATTTATATTATCAGGGCTATTGTAAACAAATATTTTAGTAATCGCATAATCTATCGATTATTCTTACGATTAATCGAGTAATCATATAAAAAAATGGACAAAATAAAGTATTGGTAAATCTGGCATAACAGTATTACTATTGGATATCAATATCAGTTAAATTTTCATTTTTGAGCTTCCCTAACAGTTACTTTTTTGTAGTTTAGAAAACTAACCTGTAATAATAACAAGTCACTTTCTAAGTTAACCTGAAAAAAGTTATACAAAAATCTAAAATTAATTTCAATTTAATAAAAAGAGGCATGCTCACAAATACGCTTATTAAAAATGTCAATGATCCAGCATTTAGTTTATGTAGTCAGTCAGTTTAATAGATGAACTCTCACGTTGCCCCATACATGTTCCGTAAAAAACAAGAAAATGTATTGGCAGAAAATTACCAGGACATTTCCCTGTTTTTTATGGAAAAAATAGAAATAAAATACTGTTAAATTACGGGAAACTTCTGACGGAAATTCTGTGAAAAAAACATTTAATCAAATTTTTTTTTTTCAGAATTTTCATCAAAATATTTTGCATAATTTAACAGTTTTTATGTTAAATTTAACAATTTGTTGTTAACCCAAAACTGAAATTATCTCCCTTTTACTCTGTATTTTGTGATTTATTCACAAACTTTTTTTAAAAATCTTGGACATTTCCAATACGGGAGGAGGCCTCGGGAAAGACCCAAGACACGCTGGAGGGATTATGTCTCTCAGCTGGCCTGGGAACGCTTTGGGGTTCCTCTGGAGGAGCTGGAAGAAGTGGCTGGGGAGAGGGAAGTCTGGGGCTCCCTTCTGAAGCTGTTTTTAAACGGCATTCGTTTAAAAACGAATGCCGTTTAAAAACAGCTTCCGACCCCCGGATAAGCGGCAGAAAATGGATGGAATGAGGGATTTCCAAATACTGTTGTCATCCAAACCATTGAAGTCTGTACCAACATACCATATGTTAATTATAGTGTAAAATATATTAAAGTTAATTTATTTAATATATTAACATAATTTTGAAACAAAATTTAATTCTAAGTCCACAGAAAATGTAGTTGTAGAACCCAAAACACTTAGTTTGAAAGTAGCTCATGCAAAGTGATGTAAAAATGAAACCATTCTACAATCAATTTGCAGACTTTATTTTGCAATTTAAGACCATAAATTAACATGTCATCTATTTTTTATAACTAACCTTTGCTATTATATATTAAGAGCTAAACATATTCTTGAGCTTGCTAATATTTATCTTCATACATCACAACTAATTTATTGCATTTTATTATACAAATTTTCAACGTATAAATTAAATGTAAAGCAGTCTTGACTCTAGTCTTTGAAGTCAAATAAACAATTTTGTTAAGTTATTACTATAAGATGGAACATAAAAAAAATTGCTTTTGAACATGAAAATCGTAGTTGTAAAGAGGACCAACATACTTCAAAATAAATGCCAAAAGTCAAACATTATTTTTATGAAATACAGGTATAAATATTTTGTTAAAAATCAAATGCTACATAAACCCAATCGGTAACACTTTATTTGAAGGTGGGTGAATAAGACTGACATGACACCGTCATAAACACCTGTCATAAATAGGGGCGGATCAAATGAGAGCCTTGCCACCCCTGTTGCGACCCCAGCTGGCGACTATGAATTCAATAAATAGTTATGGCAAATCGGACATTAAGCGCATGTCTGATTTGCGCTTAATGTCCGATTTCTTCTCTTTGTGGCGTTTTTTAAATAAATGAAAATGTACAATACCGCCACCATCTGGTCTGGAGTGTGAACTGGAACTAATGCCGTTGATTATCAGGTTTTACATCACACATCTGAAAATGGATTGGGTACTTTCTTAAAAATTACATCATGATTATCATTTTTTTTTTATTGTATGCAATTTTAATAAATAGTAAAAGATTATTAAGGCACTTAAAAATTCATACTTTATAGGTTCTTAAAAATATGCCTACATATTACATTAAACACACTTTAAAGGTGCCAAAAAGACATACTTCTGCATATGTATCAATTAGTTTTATTTTGTAATCAGGTTGCTGCGTGATGCAGACTTCTGCCCAGGTCCCTCTTGAAAATGAGATCTAAAAGTAAACTAAAAGTCAGTTTCAGCTGAATTTGGGTTCAGATAGATTAAGTAGAAACTGACAAGAACCGGATGAAACGACAAAAATGAAAACAAATTTATTTTCCAATATAAGATCAAAATGGTCCCACACTGCGGAAACATTTCCTTTGAAGCTGCTCCATAGATGACAATGTAAAAGATCAAGAATTTGTTTGGCAAATGCTTTTGACAGATTCGCTTCCTTATAAACACAGTTTGGCATCCAGTGGCATTTCGAAACAGTTCCTGTATTGGTCACGTGACTTGCTGAAACCAATACGCGCACCGACACGGTCTGTGGGCTTGATGCTTGCCCCGGCGCGTCGGTGTTGCTGGACCCATCACTATGTATTACTATTCATGTATTTTACCGAATTCCAAGTACCGGCCATTTTTTCAAGTCAATCTGAACTGGGCGCGTGAAAGCTAACCGTTCATGGCGTCATGCTACTTATGTCTCAATCCTGCTTTTTAAAAATATCAAGCTGCAGTTGTCTTATTTGATAACATGATTTGATGTCCCGGTTGTTAACATAAAAGCAGGTGGCCATTTAACTTCTGTAAATATACTTTCAATGTCAAGTTTGGGGTTTTAGAATATGGGAAATGTCGCGGGTGGGGAGTATGGTGGGGTCAAACGACGAACGAACGTAAACTTGAGGGGAGCGGGAGAGACGAACGAACGTAATGTGGGGGCGGAGGGAAACCGTTAGACCAGGGGACGACGGTAAGACTGGGGTGGCGACGGCTCGTGTTTCAGTCAGCGTTAAATTTGTTGCATGTTTGGTGCTCTAATCAGGCATGTTGAGATAAGGTTAGGTTGATAAACTGTTACAATGGGTCAGAAGCTTCTTGCCTCATATAAATTGTAAGTTAGTGGATTGTACATACAGATAGTTAATTTTCATATTTCTGAAATAGGAACAAACATCACTGAGAGTAAATAAAAGTGACGTTTGCAAAAAAAAAAAAAAAAAATTCCAATTGGGAGTTTTTACTGAAATGCCTACTTGCAAACTCGTTATTGGTTATTGTAGCTTAGCTTAAAACTATATAAATAGTACTGTTCCAAATTTGTTGTCGGAACAAATTATTTCATTTTATCATAAAAAAATAATAAAAAAAACTAATTAATTTAATTATTGGAAGACTTGCATGTTTTGGTGTTTATAATTCTTTCTCCTTATATGGTTATTTTGTTTCCTCTCCTCAACAGCTGCATCCAGACACTCCTGAACTTTTCCTGGAAAGCAACTAGGCATCTTTAAAATAGATGTGTGCATTTGTTTTTGTTTTACTCAACCTGTTAAACCTTTAGTTTAAATTAAGAAGTAGGTGTTTTCTACAATAACATAGGCATAATGTTTTGTTAAGTGTCTTTCTAATAATATCTAATGCAGCACTATGTAACTCATGATAAATTTTTTTTACATATATGTTGAAATTGCCACTGTGGGGCTGCTCATCCCACTTCTCCCTGATCTCTTGCATTTGGCTACGCTGCAGCTAACGGAACCTCTCATGCATGTGAAGGCTAGTTAGCATGGACACCGATGACAGTGGATAAACGGTTTTCCTGTAATGTTAAGTTGATTGACAGCATGAAGAGGTTGATTGACAGCGCTAAGACTATCCTCCTGTCTCTGATTGGTTGGTTTTGGTTGGGAGTGATGGATTTCTTCAGATGGAAATAGTAGCTCCGGGGAAATGGAGGAGTTTTTATTTTTTGCAAATTATACGTCTCGTGACATAAAATCATGACATGGTGACTTTATTTTAATAAATATGCAAAAATCAGTGTATGTTTTTATTTTCAAAAGAAAATATTTGTGTAATGTGTATGTTAGAGGTGCACCAATAAATCTTCCCCCAATCCTTAATTTTGATGATTGGTGATCCGCCAATACATGTGAAAGTGATTTCATCCACTGATCTTATCTACCTCAGCAAAGATTTAAAAATCAACCGCTTTCTTCTCCTGTTAGAGACGTTTGACTGATAGACCAGCCCACTAGGTCATGTCTCCATGTTTGCAGTTATCAATAGTCACCCCACTGTTGCCAACCCACTGACGTTTTCTGCATTTAGCAATATTCAGACAAGATGATCAGAATCGGCCAAAATCAGAATTGACATGTCAGATTTTTAAAGATTGGCCAGAAATCTGCAATTGACACACTCCTAGTGTAGATTTTTTTAATCAAAATTACTCAATGCTGTTGTTTGTGAAAAAGGTATAAGCAATTGGTGATATGCTGCTGTAATGTAATTTAGAAGCGTTTTGTAAAAAGTATGTTTATAACATGACATGTTTCTGTGTTAAACATGAGTATCCATTTTCTTTGTTTATAGATTTTCTGGGCTCAAACCCTGAACGAGGTCGACTGACATGACGCAGACGAAGGTGAAGAAGCAGCTTTGCATTCCAACCAGATGGTTCAAGTCCCTTAATGAACTGAATGACTGGGAATTCATGGAAAATTTGAGCCTTTTGAAGTCTAAACGTGATTGGTCATCTCATCAAACCTGGTGCACCAAGAACCTTTGCGAAGCACAAGAACTGGTCAGACAACATTTCAAGCTCTTGGTAACTGGACCTAAGAGTTGTATTAACCTTTTTTTTGCAGAGCATAAACATAAAATGGACTGTTTTGTTTTATGTTCACAGCGACTAGAGGTAATGAGAGCACACACTCATGAATCCAGTGTCTTCCGCTGTTGTTGGCATTAGGCTGTGTTTATGTAGCATTTGATTTTTAACTCAATATTTATACCTGTATTTCATTTATTTTGAAGTATGTTGGTCCTGTTTACAACTATGATTTTCATGTTCCAAAGCAATTTTTTGTATGTTCCATCTTATAGTAATCTTATACTTCATATTATACTACAAAGACTAGTCAAGATTGCTTTTCATTTAATTTATACGTTGAAATTTGTATAGTAAAATGCAATAAATTAGTTGTGATGTGCAGAAGATAAACATTAGCAACTCAAGAATATGTTTAACTCTTAATATATAATAGCAAAGATTAGTTATAAAGACTAGATGACGTCAATTTATGGTCTTAAATTGCAAAATAAAGTCTGAAAATTGATTGTAGAATGGTTTCATTTTTACAGCACTTTGCATAATGAGCTACTTTCAATGTAAGTGTTTTGTGTTCTACAACTACATTTACTGTGGACTTAGAATTTAGTTTTGTTTCAAAATTATGTTAAGAATATATTAAATACATTAACTTTAATATATTTTACACTATAATTAATATATGGTATAGAATACAGACTTCAATGGTTTGGAAGACAAAAGTATTTGGAAATGTCCAAAGTTTTAAAAAAAAGTTTGTGAATATATCACAAAAGAGTAAAAAGACAGAGAATTTCAGTTTTGGGTTAACAAAATATTGATACATTTGACACAAAAAACTGTTAAATTATGGGAAATATTTTGATTCGGAGGCGGGTCCTGTCTCGTAGGCGGGTCCAGACTCTGAGGCGGGTCCAGAATCTGAGGTGGGTCCAGACTCTGAGGCGGGTACTGTCTCGGAGGCGGGTCCTGTCTCGGAGGTGGATCCTGCCTCGGAGGCGGGTCCTGTCTCAGAGGCGGTTCCTGTCTCAGAGGCGGGTCCTGTCTCGAAGGTGGGTCCTGTCTCGGAGGCGACGGGCCCTCACTCGGAGGCGGGTCCAGACTCGGAGGCGGGTCCTGTCTTGGAGGCGGGTCCAGAATCTGAGGCAGGTCCAGACTCTGAGGCGGGTCCTGTCTCGGAGGCGGGTCCTGACTCGGAGGCGGGTCCCGTCTCGGAGGCGGGTCCCGTCTGGGAGGCGGGTCCCATCTCGGAGGCGGGTCCAGACTCGGAGGCGTGTCCAGACTCGGAGGCGTGTCCAGACTCGGAGGCGGGTCCTGTCTTGGAGGCGGGTCCAGAATCTGAGGCGGGTCCAGACTCTGAGGCGGGTCCTGTCTCGGAGGCGGGTCCTGACTCTGAGGCGGGTCCCATCTCGGAGGCGTGTCCAGACTCAGAGGCGGGTCCTGTCTCGGAGGCGGGTCCAGACTCTGAGGCGGGTCCAGAATCTGAGGTGGGTCCAGACTCTGAGGCGGGTACTGTCTCGGAGGCGGGTCCCGTCTCGGAGGTGGATCCTGCCTCGGAGGCGGGTCCTGTCTCAGAGGCAGGTCCCGTCTCGGAGGTGGGTCCCATCTCGGAGGCGGGTCCCGTCTCGGAGGCGGGTCCACACTCTGAGGCGGGTCCAGACTCTGAGGCGGGTCCTGTCTCGGAGGCGGGTCCACACTCGGAGGCGGGTCCTGACTCGTAGGCGGGTCCTGTCTCGGAGGCGGATCCAGACTCGGAGGCGGGTCCTGTCTCAGAGGCGGGTCCTTTCTCGGAGACAGGTCCTTTCTCGGAGGCGGGTCCTGTCTCGGAGGCGGGTCCAGACTCAGAGCCGGGTCCTATCTCGGAGCCGGGTCTTGTCTTGGAGGCGGTTCCTGACTCAGAGACCGGCCCTGACTCCTCCAAGTCAGTACCAACCTCTGAGGAAACCAAACTCTGAGGCCCAACTAAGCGTGGACTAAACACAGCGTTCGGTCCACACTTGGTGGGTTCTTGCCTCTCTTCTTCCTCTGAAGCGTCTCCACAACACGCAGCCTTTTTGATGTGCCCCCATGCCTTTTGCAGAACGGTGTCTCGGAGAATGATTTTCCGCGGTCGTGCCAGGATTCTTCTGAAGCATTGGACAACCTTATAAATAACGATTGGGTTGTCGCTTTTGATCAACTTGAAGAGCAGTTCTCTAACTGCATCTTCATTGCCCCAGAGAAGTTGCAAGATGTCTCTGCAGATTTTCTTTTCCATTTTCTCAAAAAAGACGAAATCTATGTCCTTTACTTCTTTCCAGATTTTTGGAGCAAGCTTTCTCTGGACAGGTTCAGTGTGCTTCCTTTTGTAATGCCCATAGCTAGATCTGTAACTAGACTTATAAATCATTCTCCAAAGAATATTTTCCACCATAACTCTCCTTTCGTCTTCAGTTCCTCGTCTGAAACCCATCCTGTTTGCGTCCCTCAAAAACTGTTCAGGGTCCATGGCTGCCTGAGTATAATCCTCACTCAGGCAGTTTTCATCTGCGTACAAGTCTTCAGTAGGAAAAAATGTCTTTCTTAACTTTCTTTTTGTAGACGCTAACATTTTCTCTTTAGGAACAGGATTCTCCAGGTGCTTTTTGAATTTCTCCACAATTACTTGGTGTCCTTCTGGATAATCAAGGAGTGCGATTAAATGCAGTCCACTGGCAAAGTGGAATGCATCTCTCGCAATACTCTGGAAAATCCTTTCTCCTAGCTCTTCTGACACCTCGGAGAGTACGTCCACGTTTAATTCTCCAGTTTTTCTCAAAAGCAAGATCAAAATTTTGCTGTGTTGTTCCTGAAAGATTTGTCTGACAAGATACAGAGTTGGTCCATCTGCAGCCTTTTCAATCACTTCCCACAGAAGTTCACTGAGAAAGTTTCTCTTCTTGTAATCTGGGCTTCTTTGACCAGGGTGAACTTTGTTGGACAATGTTTTTTTCACTTTTGTCCATAAAGAGACCTTAGGCCTCACATACATTTCTCTCTGTGGGCTTTCGTCGTTCATCTTTATTGAGCTGAGATAAAACGTCCAAATGAATCTTGTGCTGACTGACTTAACTGATTTGTGTTAACTGATCAGAGAATTAACTGATCAGTTGGTGATGTCATGGCCTCTATATGACATCACAAAGTCAACCTTAGAAGGCCCTCATGACACAGACATCATTTGAAGTCATGCTGATGACATCATTGTCAGCAGCATAGCAACTGTTGCTAGGGCTAATAATGGCACGCAGTGAGCATGCGCTATGAAAAAAGAATCTGTGGGCACTAAATGCATTATTCTCTCAAGTCTGAACTGGCAGTGATTTGCGCAGCGTAACAGGACGGTCAGGGAACCATTGGCCCCTCCACTTTCCCGCCCTACCCATTTTCATTTGTTATTTGGGTTCCATCTCCTAACAGGCGTAGGGCAAAGTGTCAATGGAACCGCTGCATGACCTGGTTGTTTTCTATGTTAAAAATGTAACATATAAAAGCTGTTAAATTACAGGAAAAAATCTGTTAAATTACGGAAAAAATTCTGCTGGAAATACCGTAAAAAAACAGAAAATGTACTGGCAGAAAATTACCAGCACATTTTCCTGTTTTTTTACAGAATTTTTTTTTACTGTGTAGGACAAAAAACAGAAAAAGGAGTTGAGCAGATTTAATTTAATTAGTCACCCAGGGAAATATGTCATCACTGCAAGAGAGCTTGTTTCAAAGTTTACATTAGATAAAACAGGAGTGCACTAGAAGGTTAACTGAAGGTAATTATTCATGACAGTGATTATATGTTTTAAACAAGGAAGGGACGTTTTTTGATCTGCAACAATTTCATCCCAAAACTAGTCATTTTTATGATCGATGACTTTAAAAACAGGGCAATGATCAGTTTTATAATGATTGAACACAGCATTAATATTTCAGACAGCCAGAATACAAAAACAATATTTCGCTTTCTACCAAACCGCGTAAAAGTGGTGGAATATATGAAGCAGAATGTGAAGAGTCAGCTTCTGGAGTTAATGTCCCAAAAAAGAATATTAGAGACTGCAAAAATGTTCAAACTGAACTGCTAGATGAATCACTTTGAACCACAACATAAAGATCGTGAATCAATTGTATTTTTCTGCTAACTAACCCGTATGCAGGAAATTCTGAAAAGATGAGATTTAACCTGCAGATTTAATCAAAGAGTTTAGCAACAGCTTTTTTAATTTACATGGATATATGTTGTATTTTCCTTTCAGGTCAGGTTAACTTACTAAAATATGTTTTCATTTCTAACCAGTAGGTGTCATTACTTCAAACTACTTCTATCGTTCAAGTCCTTTTGCTGCACTTTGTGTCCTGTATTTCTCTTCTATTTCACTCCGCCCTTGTGTTGGCTCTGACTTCTTTATTGTGGCTAATTTCCATTTGGCTCTTCCACAGTACCTGTTCCAGTTTACAGAAAGTAGAGCAAAGAGACTGATATAAAATTATTTTAACATAGAAACGCAAACTGTTTTGGCCAAACAAACAAAAATAAAAAAAATAAAAATCTAAACAACAAGGTTCAAGTAAGGATTTATCTGTGACAACATAGGAGGAATGAATGTTGCAAGTCATTGATTCAATGAAATCTGCTGGACTTCTTTAGGTCAAAAACTTTTTAACCAATTAGAATAACAAACTGAACTTGACTGAATTGTTTAATTACTTTGATATACTTGTAATGTATGCACTTGACTTGGGAACGAGACTGGAGTGAATTTTGTAAGGTTCCTCGAGACAACATTTATTTTAGAAAATGTGCTATATAAATAAACTGAACTTAACTGAATTGATTTGAACTGCTAACGTCACGAATCATGCCCTGACGGCATGTCCGAGACGTATCCGATTCAAACGCGACCTAACGTCCAGGTCGCGTTCATTCGACCTGAACGTCACTGATATTCGACAAATCTCATTATTCTGCGACTTGATAGTCGCAAGCGGTACGAAAAACAACAACCATGACGAACTATAGATTAAGTTGTTATCATAGGATAGGATTGTCCATGCTATGGTAACGTTTGACAGCTGTTCTAAAACCTCTCTGCTCGCTTGTGCTCGAACTCGGAACAAAAAAAAAAAAAACACCGTCTCCTGGCAACCTCTGAGCCAATAGAATGCAAGTGTTAAAGAGGACACATTTGTTTCCCCCGCCCGCCCGATAGCGTCAGAATTTGAAGTATCAAGGGTTGTCATGGTGACTGGCGAGCATTGATCGACAGCGTTAAGCCCAGTTCACGCAAAACGATTTTAGAAATGTCGGCCGATTTTCAAAACCTGAGAGACCACATACTAGCCGACCAAATTCGTAGGTATTCGCAGGTTCGATCGGGCCCGATCGTGCAACATCTGTGTGAAATTATGATTAACACACATCAGTTGTTGTGAGGGCATGCTGGTAATTAAGCAGATGTGCACTGATATTACCAACTGGGGTATAAACAAAAAGACTCATGCAAACATCTTTATGTAATTGCCAAACAGCTAACACTTTGCTTAAGAAAGTTATATATATATATATTCACCACAATGAATAACTGACTTAATCCAAGGTCAGAGCCAGGAAATGCTGGTGTTTTTGTCCTTACTCCTGCTGTATTCTTTTTTTCAAATTTCTACTATTTGTTTCTACTATAGTTGTCTACTATTTTTCCTGAGACATACTCTGCAGAATAATATTTTTATCTTCCAGTTCATGCTTGCTTAAGTCTGAAAAACAAAAGCCAAACTAAAAAAAACATTTCGCTCTCTCTGAGCGAAATGTTTTTTGAGGTTACCATGGCTCAGAGACCATTATTCATTTCTTTTGTTAAGACTCAATTACATAAAGGGAAATAAATATTTGATCCTCTGGTGATACTTATTTAGTTTTCTCCTTTACAAAGGAAATAAAATATGTAAATTATTAATTGTAATCTTTTATTTAGAGAAACAAGATAACAACCAAAAATCCAGAAAATAATACTTGACATGAACGTTAAAAATTGAGTTGCATGCCACTGTGGGAAACCAGAATTTGATCTTCAAGTAAAGCATGGAGATCTCTATTTGTAAAATCTCTGTTTGCAGACACGGCACAAAGACATTTCTGTATCTGAGTTTGCCCAGGTTTGCCTACATCTCAGAAGGACTTTTGGCCCACTCTTCTTGATAAAAACTCAAAAAATTCTTTATATTTTCTGGTTATCATATTTCAAAGCTTCACCTGCCTTCACAGGTTTCCTGCAGATCTGAAGTCTGGAGACTACATGACGTTAATGCAGTTTTACTTCATTAACTTGGTGGTAAATTTTGATGTCTTTGTCTTGATGGAAGAAACGATTTTTGTCTGAGATTTTATGGCACATTTCCCTGTCCCTTGGTCTCTCAATGCAGTTAAGTCCTTCTTTGCCTCCAGCAGAAAACCAGCCCCAAAGAGTAATGGAGCTTACCACAGGGTCCGCATTTCATTGGCTAATGCCCATTTTACGTCACAGCGCAGCTATCACGTGGGTTACCGGCTCACAAACTCATGCTAATATACATTGTGGACTACCTGACCGACAGAAAGTTTTTGCGTCAGGACTCGAAAAAAAATGGTTTTCCATCAGTGGGGTATCTGTACAGGCGATGTCAGGTATCCTGATCGTGTTTGTGGAACTAAAATTTACAGATTTCCAAAATCTGAAACGGAAAGCCTTGCTTGGATTAACACTTGTGCACGACCGCATTTGCAGCTCAACCGTCATAGGATCAATAAGAACAAAGTGTCTGCTGGCGTAAGTACTACTGCTTTGCTTTCTTTGTGTTTAGTGAATGAAAACAATAAAGTCAATAATAAACACATCCATTATGAAAACCTTTTAGCCAAGTACAGCATTATGGCAGTATCGATACAACTTCTACATCCTGAAGCCTGTCTGTTACAGTCTTACGTTAGTTGAACAGCTCAATATGCAATGTGTACCGTATCTGACATACATTAAAGATTTTATTTCACCTGAAAAGGCTTTTTACTAAACTGTTAGCCATGCTAGCTTTTACTAAGCTGTAATCGTGTTAGCCACGCTAGCACAGAGTACCGTGTATTAGGCGTAGGCACATTTGAACCCTCAAAACCATGAATGTCCGACTTACCCAGCCTTGCAAGAACAATAGGCATCAGTGATCTTGTCCACAGCTATATTTATGCTGAGGGTCTGAGGATCTGCTTTCCTCATCGACTGGTAGCATTTAGCTGCAACTCGCACAATGTTAGAGGCATCGCGTGGCTAAAACATCTTGATGTCGTCCAAAAAAGATGACATGAACTTGTTGGTTCCCTTGTCCATTGTCGTGGCTGATATTTTGTGAAAATCCAGCAGAAATGCTAAACTAATCGACTCAGAAATACTCTGCAGAGTCAGTCGAAACGAAAAATCCCATAGAACCTAAGCTCTGCGAGGAGGTTAATGTGAGACATGAAGTCAGGTGGGACTTTCGAGGGGCGTTTCTGGGCGGAGCTTGGTAAGGTCCATGTTTCTTTAATTCTTCAGGTCACAATCAGCATTCCTCCTCCAGCAAGCATGGTGGGTGAAGACAAAGGGTTCAATCTTGCTCTCACCTGGCCACAGCACTTTTTCCCAAGCATCTCGGACTCATTTAGATGTTTAATAGAAAGCTGGCATGCCAGTGCTTTTGTCTTGCCCATGAGATTGGAATTAAATAAATTATTGTAGGACAAGTATGCTTTATACACACACACACCCACACACACGCACACGCGTACACACACAATAATGCATTATTATTTATGATGTGATTTGTGTCACATGGACATTTAAAGAATTTGCACTAACCCAAATTCTGGGCTGTTACTGAAATACTTTTCGACGTATTGGTGTAAAACGTTTACAATTCTAAAAGCAAAAGTGACAAAAGGATAGAATGAGGACAGAAAGTTGTTAACTTTTCTGTTTTCTTTCAGAGCAGACAGGTGGCCAGAGCACCTTTCAGGGTTGTTTCTTCTCTCCACCCTCAGAGAATAGTCAGGCTGCTGGACTGATTGGGGTTGGAATGAGAAAACGTGAAGTGGGAGCAAGAGAGGTTGTAATGACCTCAGGTGACATGCAGCATCTCTGTTTTGGGAATGCAATAAGATTTAACTGACAATAAGCACATGCAGTTTCGGTCTCCAATAGAATATCTGCCACTCACAAACAGATACGAACCGAGAGCTTTATTTTACCTTTGAAAATAACGCAGGGTCAGCAGTTCTGCAGACAGTGGTCAATGCTATTTGGAGCTTCATTTTGAACTTTGAAACAGATTTCGATACTTTCTTGCCTTTTCCTTGTTTCCTCCTGCAACTTCAAGCATCTACCTACATGGTTTGCATGTAAGCAAGCAGAGTTCACCTACATCAATCATGAACCTTCACAAGCAATATTTCAATCGGAATTGCTTTAACAAGGTAATGTTTGTTTTGGTTTCTAACGTTTTGAGCCACTGGAAGGAATATTTAATCTGTGTGCTGAGCTCAGCAGTTTGCCAAATAAAATCTGGTGTCACTCAAAACGCTACTGTGCATGGTTAGTGTGTGAAAATGGCTCTGTTGGCAGTGCAAAAGTACTTTTCATTAACCTTTAAACATAAGGCACTCTGACACTTCGATTTAAACTCAGTACCGTGTGTCTCCATTTCCTAATGAGATAGAACTGAAAAAAACAAACACAGCCATGACTTCATCATCAGGTGAGACAATTTCTTTAACGGTCTCTTGGTTGGAGAGTTTTAAGCAGCCGTACCAAGTAGCATGAGTCCTTGTTTTCTGCTGGGAGTTTTTAAATGAATGCTACAATATGTCTGGTGATACTCGTGTCTACTTTTTTGTTTGTGTCAGTGATTTATTCAACCAACAACAGCAAGTATTTTTAATGATGTACGGTGGGAAAAAATAAGTATTTGATACAACACTGGTTTTTCATGTTTCCCCACTAACAAAGAATGAAGAAGTCTGTAATGCTTCTTATGGAGCCACTTTTAAGTTGCTCTGGAAATGTTTGACGTCATTCTCATGCCATGAAAACCCACAACCCGTCTTCAATAATCTTACTGAGGAAAGGAGGTTGTAACCTGGAACCCAAAATGTAACAATGGCCCATCTATCCTCTCCTCAATATGGTGCAGTTGTTCTGTCCACTCTGCAGCAACGAGGTTCAGCAAGTTGTTCCTCATAATGGCCAACGCTTGCATAATTGGATTTTAATGGACTTGAGAAGTTTCTGTGTCAACTCTTGCATTATTTCTTGGTATTTTGCATAACAGAAATGCAAATCAACCCTTTGTAATTGTAAGTGTGCAGAAACATGTGTCTTTAAAGTATTTCTCTGAATAAACAGTACCAAAGGTTAATTGTTTTTGATACTTGTTTATGCAAGACAGGGATTCTCCTCATTTGTTTTGCTTGTAGAGTATGTATGTGGCTGGGGTAGTACTAATACGGGGGATGTTGTTTTTCATATCCATATTTCAGATGTGGAGACAAACCTTTATGTGGGAAAAGAGGAAGTCCCGTAACTTAACTAGAGCAATTTGGACTATTTCTCTACATGTTGTGTGACCAAAAGCAGAAGCTGTTACTAAACAAAAAGATATTTATTAACAATTTTTTTTTTTTTTGTAAAACAATTTCAAGCTATACCGAATGTTGTATCTCTAACCTTTGCAATTGATGTCTAGATTTCAGTTGTATTTGAATTAGTTTGGTGAAGATTACAGTGTCATGAGGGAATGGGCTATGTTTACAAGAACATGGTTGGTGCTCCAGAAAATGTTTTTGGCTTGTAAAAAAGAATTAGACATTGTATTGCCTGAAGTCTGTGTCTTGCTGATAGAGGCTCATCCACTGTTGCAAAGATGTTTTTCTTGGTTATGTAAAAAACCAAATCAAATCATATTTATTAGAACAAAACAGGAGAAAATGATGGCCTATATTAATGTTCTTTTGGTTTTTGTTTAGTTGTTTTGTCCTACTTTACCTCTTCCTTTCCTGAGCCACTATTGCACTTTTCTGACTGCAGAGTAGTTGTCAAATTTCTTCTTCTCTTCCAAATTCTCTTTTGTCAGTGATGAAACCATCCAGTTTCTTTCGGCGTGGCACTCTGTCGCAATCAGCATGTCTCTGAATCTTGGCTAAAATCGTCTCATGTTACTAGCAAAGTTCTTACCATTAATACTACTTTAAATACAACGATGACATGCACTTTAATACTTGCAGAAGGGGAGCAATCCATCTATCGTCTCTTTTTATGTATTAGTATTCATCATATTGTATATGTAGGACACATTCACCCAGAGCCTGTTATAGACAGAATAAATACCCTTTATTGTCACAGTGACGAATGCATGGTTAGAATGACAGAGATGAACAGAACAAGGATCGCAACCACAACTGAAACTACAGGGTGGAGATGGATGCAAGCACATTTACAAACTTCACTCATTTTTTACTTTCTCAGCTGAATTTGCAAAACAGATAAATCATTTAAACTCCAGAAAGTTTTTTTTTTATATGTACAATATATGGTGCAATAAGAGAGTGGTACGTTTTCTGTCTACTGTTAAGCCCTAAGCTATACTGTCTGTTTTATTTAATGTTCAAAAGTTAGATTACTCTTCATGTCCAGAGACCATTTAGAAGGCTTGGTAAGTCATGTGTGTCCCCATATCATAAAGTTACAGATAAATCACACTCAGAGAAGCATTGAAAGGGATAATTGCACACTGCTCTGCTAAGCAATTATAAAAATTACTCTGAAACCCTGAGAGCTACATTTATTGGCACCCCGTTAAAAATGTGTAAAAAACAAATAATTTTTTTTTTTTTTTAATTCCCGTAGCCTAATCTCACGTTGAAAAATGTAGAAAAATACAAGCTCTAATTAGTTTAAGAAATTGCCTACAATTGTCTACATCCATGATTGTCCAGCAGTCCTAAACCCTTTGAAATTAAATGTAAGTGACACATTTTTATATTCACAAGTTACTTTTTCTGTTAATTTGAACTTCTAGAAACTTCTCATTATTAATCCATGACTTTCTGCCTCTCTCGATACGACATGACAGACGGTCATTTCTTTTAGCCACTGGCCACGACGCTGGATAACGAGGCATATTTATCTTGCCTCCATGCACAATGAGTAGGATGATGAGGGAAGTAAAAAAAATAAAAAATCCACAGCTCAGTGCTGCAGCAAAGAGATACATTTATGTTGTCAACCACACTGCAACCGTCATACCGTCATATCTGCTGTATGTGCTAACAGATTGTTTGGGGTCAGAAAAAGCTTTTTCTATACGACCAACACAAACATAAAAATGTAGGGATTGTTAAGCTAAGCTAGGGTTAAAATTAACTGGGAACATTACTTAGAACTCATCGTATCATAATAGATTAATTTATCTAAGGCTTTTTACACATAATAATTCACCATGGGTGCCAATAAATGTGAAGGCCCTGGATGCATTTTGCTGTTCTTCGTCCGTTGTGAGACTTTTAATTATTCCTATTTGCAGAAAAAAAAATTGATACTTAGGACTTTAACTTTAAAAGTCAATAGAGTCCCATTAGATACCAGTATGTTGTTTAATACCATGTGTGTTTTAAGACCGTTTCCCATTGGATATCTTTTTAAGCCAAATTTATCAACCAAACTGGATTAAGATCGTCGTTATGGATTCTTTCAATAATTTAATTGTTCTTATAGATGCTTTTTTTCCGCACAGCTATGATATTTGATTTGAACACAATTATCATTCTAAAGTGAAATTATTAGATTCCGCTATTTATTTATGAAAATGCATAATCACAGTTAGTTTCAGTGGTTAAATTAAAAACTTGGTGAATTGACTGATTTTATATTGTGCCTTTCAAGTCAAGCACACAAATATATATAGAGTACAGACACATTCACTGATTCATACTCACACAGTTATACACCAATACATGGATCAGGAGGCAACTTAGGGTTAAGTACTTTGCACATCAGCATTATGACAAGAGGAATCTGAAATCAAACATGCAACCTTTCGATTAGAAGATGACTGCTCTACCACTGAGCCACAGTCACACTAATGTGCTCACTTGTTATGATACATTACACTGGGAAACAATTGCATAACTTTACTAGATTTAACACAAATGTTTGTGCATCCTGTGTTATGGCCAAACATTTGAATTATTAATAAACATTGTCAAAGTGGTCTTATGATATAGTATCTATGTTTTGGCATTGCTTGTTGCGGGAGCAAAGTCTGATGCAAAACACAAAGTGGAAAAGTCAACAGCTATTTGATAACCCAAATTAAAACCATACAACATTCACAGTGATCTGATAGTTTCCTTTGTTTCCAGTCAAAGTCTTTGGTCTTCTTTTCTATCCTGTGGTAGCCTGGTAAAAATCTGACCATCATTCCACTCTGAATCCTCTGATATAGACACATGATTGCTTGCCTAAGTTTTAAAGAGGGAGTAGGAATGTCAATTCATCTGATCAGCAGGGCAATATATCAATAAACTGAAGCAATAGCTTCAATTTGTTTGAAGCCACTGCCATATTTCTGTAAGTTGTTGATAATATTAAAATTGAGAAAGCAAAAAATGCCTAAAAATAATTTTTCCGTGTATCAACATTGCATTTAAGATTTACATCATTTGCAAACAGCTGAATTTTATGTCTTAATCTTACGTACATACTAAGTTTTTAATAACAGGATTGTATTTTGTTTATATCTTCTCATATGTTTAAGTGTTTACATTATTTAACAGTTGCTTATTATGACATGATTTATTTACAAAGTTGCTGAAGAAAATATTATTTTTCTAATGAAACACTACAAGCCCATCTCAAAACAAATGGCTGCCAAGTAGGTGGGTCAGGGAATACATTTCTCACTGTCTTTGATTTCCTTTCCAAATCTCCCTTTAAAGTCTGATTATTTACACCTCCTTCCTTCTCTGTCTTTCAGCAGCCGGTTATGTGAAGTCCTTGGAAACGGCCTCAATGAAGTTAGGAGCTGACATCAGGATGGTGAAAGTGCAAATGATGGAGAAGAGAGAGAAGGCCACCAGACACAGTCGGTCCACTACGGCAGCTGCAAACTTCCACTCGCTGCAGATTGCCTCAGCTTCGTCCTGGTCCCGAAACCTCTGTGCAATGTACGACACCTCCTCCAAGATGCGCACGATCTCCGGTGGGGGGATGCCAACTCCCATCCCAAGACTTCCAACACCACAAACTCCCCCCGGCGGCTCAGCCTCGTCACCCAGAGAGCCATGAGTGCGTCCGCCCAACGTGACTCCTGAGTCACTGGAAGGTGGGCAGTGTGGACTCTCCATGGGATGGTAACTCCCAAAGTAGAGACTCATGGAACCATTGGAAGTGCCTGTTGTGCAGGGTGGGCATGACGCCTGTGACAGAGGCACCGTGAGGCTTGGCATTGTGCCCATCTCAATGGAGCTGGTGCTGGAGTGATGCTGGGAGGTGTGGCGATACTTGTACTGTGGCCTCTTGCGCTCATCACCAGGTTGTTTCATGCGGAGGAACCAGGCGCACCAGTTCAACAGAACCACACGAACCTGAGAAGAGACAGACAGTATCAGCATTTTTTTTTATGTCATTGATATCCTAGTGCATGATTTAGCAGATATGGTTTGCTCCACTCACTCACCCACTTGGGCATCTTGCCCCCATGAGGGTCGTGATGATGAAACTGAAGGACTATGACAGTCACCACCACAGACATTCCCACAATCATCATTGTGCTGGCAAAGTACTGAGCTGTTGGGTAGAAAAATAGTTCTATAAGTTTTACTGCAAACTGTACAGTATAGTAAAGTTTTTCCCAATTCTGGTTCTTGTGACGTACCACTCTGGAGACTTCAGATACTTTATTCTTCAACACACGAGTTAAATGTTATATTTTAAAAGAGGCTTTTGCAGATCTTGATACCAGACGGCTGAATAGATTTACTCCACTAAATTAATTACTGAATTTGGTGCTGACGTTACGGTGCACCTTAAACAAAAATTAAGGTGAAATTTTACACTATAGATAAAAGATGGACATAACTCTAGCCACAGCATTGCTTGAATGCATTTGTCAGCCTAGACTTAAGCATTTTACTGTAGCCAATTGTGTATTTTCTGAGCCAAAAAAGAAGTGCAGAGTTTTATGCCAGAACCCAAGGGCATTATGTACTTGGGCAGCAGTCCTGAATTAAAAACAGACCTGTCCATGATAATTATTTCATCTAGGCTTAAATTTAGGTTTCAGGCCAACCTTTACTTTAGTAAATTATTTAGTTTATTTAGTAAACTAAATAAATGTTATGCAAAGGTCATGCTGTTTCCATCGGTGACAACAACAAATATTGGATGCATGAGGTGCATTTTTTTCTTCTTTTGACCCAAAAGGAGACTCCCAAGATATATTGACTGTAAATTTGACATTTAAGATATGATCAACTAAAAGCTAGGTCCTCAAGAACATCCTGAGTCAGTCACACCTATCAGTCACACCTATGACTTTCAAAAACTGTTTGTCTGCTTTACATATTTGTTTTTTGACTACAACTTCCTATTCTTACCTCTAAGAATAAGAGGTAAGAATGATAAGAAGCAGAACTGCACAACAAAATGTCAAGTACCAGACTGAAATTTGTGAAAAGAGCTCATGCTTACATTAAAATTATTGCTACGTTGAAACAAAGTATAATGAAGAGGTGAATAGTTTAAAAGCTTTGGACAGAACTACAGAAATATACCAAAAATACCAAAGTCAAAAAAAAGTCTCTTTCCTTAAATTTTGCTTGATTCTTTCCATTCTGTATTTACACAGATGTAAAAACACTGTATGCACAAGCAGACATAAAATGAAACCCACCGATAAGCGGTACAGAATCAGATGTGGCGGGCATAATCTCTGCTACCAGAAGCATGAAGACAGTGAGCGAAAGCAGCACAGTGATGCCTGTGTGACAAAGACAGAGAGACACAAGGGAAGAGAACAAGATCACAGCAGCTGAATATGTGATCGGGGTCGCTGGTGTGTGAAAGTCTTCCTGTAATTACATATTAATGCAATCGATTTTCATGACAACAGTCATTTGTCAGTTTGTGGCTACTTGATGTGCCCAAGGTTGCTTAAAAAACCCCAGAAACACTAACATGATGTTTATGCTGATGATTTTCAGAGAGGATTTTACTGTGAAATGACCACCATTACTTATAATAATAACAGTAGCTATTATTATTATTATTAGTAGTAGTAGTAGTAGTTGTACTATTCGTTTATGACTTTCTGTTGAACATATGTTCACAATGTTTACACTGGACAAGCAAAGTGGTAAGTCTTCATTTGTAAGTTGCTTTGGATAAAAATGTCTGCCAAATGCTCCAACATAAACATTATCTGATATGTTCACCGCATCTAAAATATGGTTCATTTGTGCTTCCAGTAATCTCCTCTCACCCAGAGAAATCTTTTCTCCAGAATCTGCTGGCAACAGGAAGACCAGTAAAGCCAAGCCAGAGATCAGCACACAGGGAATGAGCAGGTTTAGTCCGTAATAAAGAGTCCTGCGGCGCATGGTGACTGTGAAGGTCACATCAGGATAGGGCTCCTTACAGCACTCGTAATACAGCTCATTACGCTTGGCTGGCACACCTGTGGGAGAAGCACATCCACAGAGGTAACGGTGTCTTTTACAGCTGTGGTAAAGTCATTTAGGTCAAACATTTTGAAATAAATAAAAATTGAATCTAAATGTGCTAGAAAGACCAGCAGAAACTTTGAAACGGAGAACTAAACTGAAATGCATAACTTGTCACTTTTGCAGTACCATTGTGTTTAGTGTAATGTACCAGTTTAAATTGGTGGAAAAAAATATATAACAAACATATATGAAAGTGCAGCAAACCGTTAACCTCAACATACATGACTTTGGTACATGTGAGAAAACACGAGAGTTTGGATTAAATTAAAAAGCAGGCAGAGAACGTGTATTTTAGTAGGTCTGTTGTTGGGGATTGAACCAACAGTCTGAAGGTTTAAATGCCAATTATCCGCCTGCTATCCAGCATTTTCCACCAGGAGTTAATCCTTTCTATTTACCTACACCTTAAGGTTATTATTGATGTAATAATGGATGTCTACCCAGAGAGAATGTTATATTCCTATACATAAATAACAACCCTTCATACAAATTCTGACCTTAATCGGATAATTTTTAAGGACACACTGAGATATTGGCTGGTGAAAGGAATCTTCTGAATCATTGCTGTCCTAATCGGTGCACAAACAGTCTGAAACTAAAAATTTGATGTTTAGTCTCGTCAGAGAAAGCAACTCAAACTACGTGTTAATTAGAGGCATCAGCAACACCATGCTTTAGTGGGAAAGACTCAAAATGAGCGTTTCCAGTATCTCAGTATCAGAAGTGGCTATGTATAATTTATGGTCAATATGAGAAACCCCTCCCTCAGATCACTGAGCTGAATCTTATTTCCTTGACCCTGAAAACTTTCAAGTGAAGAACTCTGAGTCTGTCAGTGATGTAAGCTTCACCTTGTCCTTATTTCAACTTTGTATTAAAAAGTTATAGAGAGAGAAAAAAAGAAGTGGCTGAACCATTTCATTTTTGATGGAAGAACTCTCTCACCTTCAATGCAAACTCTTGAGATGGGCAGTGCAGAGCTCACATATGGTGTTGCTACATGCCTGCCTGAGTGTCACAAAATCCCATTGCATACCATCTGCCCCTGTCTGACACCCATTTCCCGCTAATTGTTACAACAGGGGGTCTTGACACAAGGATCATCTTCTGAATTGTCCAGGGTGGAAAAAAAACAGCATGGAGGGTTTTATAATTCCGGTCATATTCATTGTTTGTCAAACAAAAAAACCCAGCACTAACACATTTTTGTGATGAATACTAGATATGTGTTATTTTGATTTTGAATAAAATGGCTTTCCACAACCCACACTTTTCCAAGCATGGACACTTTGGAAAGTGTCCAAATCTCCAACCATTTCTCCTTCCTTTAGATTACATATTGAGAACGTGATGCTGTTTTTCCTCCTCTTAAGTATGTGATGGAAGGAGTTTGTTGTTCTTCCTGAGCAGTGAGGCTATAATGAAGCACTTCACAGTTTCATGATTTAAAGAAGGGGTGTACCAAATGTGTTTCATCCATCCATCCATCCATTTTCTTTCACCCTTGTCCCTCAGTGGGGTCGGGAGGGTTGCTGGTGCCCATCTCCAGCTAATGTTCCGGGCGAGAGGCGGGGTACACCCTGTACAGGTCGCCAGTCTGTCGCAGGGCAACACAGAGACACACAGGACAAACAACCATGCACACACACTCTCACACCTAGGGAGGCCAATTAACCTGACAGTCATGTTTTTGGACTGTGGGAGGAAACCAGAGTACCCGGAGAAAACCCACACATGCACAAGGAGAACATGCAAACTCCATGCAGAAAGACCCCAGGCTGGGAATCGAACCCAGAACCATCTTGCTGCAAGGCAACAGCTCTACCAACTGCGCCACTGTGCAGCCTCAAATGTGTTTCAGTTCCAAATTTTTAAAGACCCATTCCTTTATTTTAAGTTACAGAATTATTCAATCAGATGCAATAAATTTGATTTTATATGTTACTTTTATTTCAGTAGGCAGTAGGGAAACACATTATGTAATTACACACAGATATTATCATATCTGTTAGTTATGATAGCAACATTTATGGTTAGGCTACTTATATCAAAAAACATTTTTAATACAGAAATATAAGCCTGATCATAAATATGTTTATATCAGCATGAAGGTTGTTATTTTCAAAACATACTTTTAAGCTGAAAACGATCCTCGCTGGAATGCATATTCTAATTTACAGATTGTGACTGTGCAGAGGGGCTGATCTACATTTATTCTTTTTGAAGTCTCACGTTGCATTTTGATCTGTGTTGATTTTTATTCAAGGCTTTGGCCCGTGTAAGAGTTTAGACAATCTTTAAAATTATCTCTCCCCACTGCTCAGCTCCAGCGATGTAGCAAACATCGATGCCCACTTACCCACGAGGTCCCACTCTCCGTTGGGTATGTAAGTGGATGTGTCCACATCGAGCATCTGCAGGTCCAGTAGCCAGCCGTTGTGAGTCCATGAGCCGAATTTTAAGTCACACTTCTGCACGTCAAAGGGGAACCAACGCACATCGATGTAACAAGTGCTCTTCAAGATGCCCGGGGGAATGTACTGACAGTGACCAGAAGCATTCACCAGGACATTGGTGTGAAATGTGGCATCAAAGCGCTCATCCGCACTGAGAAAGGACAGAAGGAACCTTTGTAAATTTCCTGTTAGCTGATGTTCAAGGTGAAGTTCAACATATTTAACCCTGCAAAAACAAGATGTGCCAGTCATCCGTTATAAATAATAAATTTATTTAGTTTTTTTGTGCTTTAGGACAGATATTTGAAAACTCCAAAGTAATTTTTGTTCAGATTAAACAAAAATGTCATTATTTGTTCAATGAAATCCACTGTAACCAAATCAGCAAAACCAGATACAAAAAATTTCCCCAAAGAGCTGCTGAAACAGTAAAGGGTTAAAACTGATCTGGTCTCATTTGCATAATTTTAAAACATGAGCCAAAATAAATTATTTACCAGAACAGCGACTAAATTGTATTGGTATTAAATTAGCAAGTAAACAGTCTGGGTTATGCAGTCGCATTGGAGAAAAGCCTTCAGATTCCCTCTGCTCTGGGACTCTGGTTAAACTCTAATTTAGCTTTAATGAGTTGTTCTGCTGTTGCCGGTGAGAGTTTGAACCCTGAAGAACCAAAGAAAAACTCTGAACTTCACAGTCCACAGACTAGAAAAAACTTGAAAATATGTAAAAATTACATCACATTTCTACTTTAAGACAATAATGTCACCAGGGGAAAAAAAGCAGTGCTGGAGTATTTTGTTCTATATTACTATTTTTCATATATTTGGGTGTACTACTATGCTGAAAATAAATATTCCAACTCACTGTTAATTCCCTATCAAGCAACTTTTAAAAATAATATGAATAAAGTATGCTTTGAATGGGCAAAATAAGAAGGTCAAATGTCTATATTAAGGCAGTAAAAGGTAAACAAGGTTATTCAAAATTAGTAACAATATTGATTTGGATACTATCATTAAAAACTGCTGCATATTTGCCAATGGCTGTATGAAGACATTCAAATCTGATACTATTTGTCTAAACTCTGCTTCTCTTGCCATTAGAGGCATCTTTTTTATCTGCAGTGACATCTTGTGTTCATAAAGAGACTGCAGTTAGTGTGATTCTCATGCGGAAACAATATAAAATGGCAATTTCAGTTTCTCAGATGACTGGCTTGAAACATTGAACTTTTACGCAATATTTTAATTTTAGAGATTTTTTATTTCCGTTCAAGACCCTTGGGTTTCGACATAAAGTGCTTTTTTTTGCAATGTACACATAACAGGTGTTAGAAATGCAAATGGACAAGTGATATCCCTGAGAGAGTGGGGAGCCCAAAACCCCCCACAGACACACTCACTGGAGAAAGAGCACTGTGAAAACCTCAGTGTGGAGGAAGAGGGAACCAGACGCTGATCCACAGTGACAATGGTGGTAGTGATGGTATCCTGCACTGTGGGACATGAGTCACCAAACTCCTCTCTCACTCACTCAGCACTCGCTGCTATCCACACACACACGCACATGCACACACATGCACGCACGCACATGCACACACACGCCCACACACACACACACACGGTAGGATGTCTGGAAAGCCAGAAAGGTAAATTCATAACAGCCTTTTCAATTGAATACACACTTTCCAACATTTCTGTGATCCAATGTGGCTCAGATGGTTTTACAGAGACGACCATAAAGAGTCTTAATTCAGTATAAAGACGGCTTTGCATTATTGACCAGTTAAGAATAATTATAATAACAACAGTAGTATTAATAGATTTTAAAATGAGCTTTCTAAGCTTATTTTATCATATATATGTGGGTTTGTATATGTGTGTATATTAAGCTGTAATGATTCCTCAAATGATTCAAGTATCTCGATTATTAAAACTCCTCAAGGAAAATCTATCTGGCTTGAAACTTCGTTAATTTATGTTTTATTATTTGGCGCACCATGTCCAACCGGGTATTATTTGTGCTGCGCAGCGCTCTCACTTCCGCCTGAGTTGTTGATGAAAGCTAAGTGTTAGTAGCATAACATCCAATTTTCAAGTTTTCAAGGATTTTATTGATTGATAATAATGTTTGGGTTTGTATCGTTTTTTGAGGGACCTATAAGAATGATAATGTTACGAATATCTTTAAAAGTTACCCTTCTAGCATATTTCTTAACCATGTAAGCCCTAGAACGGTGGGTTTCTTTTAACACCGTAATAGATTAACGTTTGACAAAACAGAGGTCCATTATGTACAAAATTTCATATCACCCTTAATTATCCAGTCTGTTAACATAGGAGGGGAAGCATTTTAATTTCTGAGCTTGTCAATATCTGCATCCCCTGTCTATTGTCCTATTGATGTGAAACTTATACCAGTAGCTCATAGAACAAGTAAGATTATGTAGCAAAGGTGAAATCCCTCTTAACTCTTTATTTCTTCAGGTTAGCAGGAGGGTGAATTTTTTGGCAAAACAAATTATTAGCCTCCCAATATCTGCATGCCCTGTCTATTTCCCCCAAACATTGTCCTACTGGTATGAAACTTATACCAGTAGCTCAGAGAATAAGTGTTATTATGTAGAAAAAGTTATTTCACCCTAAACTCTATTTCTCCATGTTAGCAGGGGATGCATTTTGACAAAGCAATTTATGAACCTGCAGATATCTGCATGCCCTGTCTATTTCCCCTATTGATATGAACTCACAGGGGATGCATATATTGGTATGCTAATAAATTGCTATGTCAAAAAATGCATCTCAAAGCTAACATGTTACATTGTTACAGGTTAATTTTATAAACTATATAAAAGTAACTGTTATGGATGCTCGAATATGAAAAATTGGTCCAATGTTGATATCCGATAGTGATACTGCTGTTATGCAGGATTTATCAATATTTTATTTTGGTACATTTTTTAATCCGATTACTCAATGAATCATAAGAATAATCGATAGAACACTCGATTACTAAAATATTTGTTTACAGAGTTTAAAAACTTTAGACGTGGAGCAGATTACCAAGCTAATTTATTTTACATAATTTCTATTATAGTAATACATACTAAAATTTACTTTCTTATTTAATGTTGTATCTGTTTGAAAAAATCTGTGGCAGTTCTTTTCTCATTAATGTTATTTATCTTTTGAAAATGTTTTCAGTTTTTTTTTATTAAAAATGGGGGAAAAAAAGACAAAAAAGAGGGTTTTATTTCTTCCTGGGAGCTTCCGGTTTTTCATAGCTGAGAGCACCTTGAGGTCAGTGCCTCCAACTCAAGGCTGCGGTTTTGTCAGAACCATCCATCCATACATAACTCAAAAACTAAACGGCCCTCTGGGAAACATGATGTGAGGCATTCTGTCTGACAGCCTTACGGTGGCAAAGTTCACTAGCTGCAAGAACAAACTGCATAGACAATGAGAAAAATGTTCCCAACTTAAAGTAGGAAATATTTAATCCTGTAGATACAGATCCGTAGAGCTGAACGGCTTAGTTTTATCTTAGAATCACAGAGAAAGAGCAGGAAGGGAAAATAATGATTAGTCAGGGTAAAGATCTGTAAAAGTAAATGACCCACTCTTTTCTTACGGAAATCCCCATTAGGAGTGCTCATGCTATGACTAAAACATGAGCAGCAACTTGTGTATGTATCACAACTTCTTGTGTGTACTGCAAAGCTTTTAGATACAGCCATTCATCCATCCATGCAAACTTCATGCAGAAAAAGCTGAAGGCAAGATTCAAACCCAGGACCTCCTTACGTCGAGGCAACAGAGCAACAACTGTGGCGACAACAGCCTGATTATATAGTCAGGCATAAACTCAATTCTTCTTTTTGGTGCTATAAAAAGCACATTCCTGACCAACAACAAGCGTTTTTTGATAAAAGAAAACAAATTGAAATAGCTACCTTAAAAATTTGTGAGCCTTTTGCCAAACCTTTCTATCACCTGAACAGAAATAATCTATATGCTCTACCGGAGCTCAACGTCCTTCATGTGCCTCATCGATCTCCAGTCAAGTGAAACCATTGACCACTGACATTGGAAAAGGACATGAGCAGCTTGCATGACTGTTTTAGAAGCATATACTGTACTTTGTATGCAAGCATTTACTCCTGACACACACGGGCATTCAAAAATAAAAGTCCAAGCATGGACTCCCGGACATCAGGAGCCAATGTAGGGTTCACTGTTAGATCTATTAAATGTAGTTGAAGTTGTAGTTGAATGTAGTTGCCAATAAAACCCAGAGGAACCTTTTTCTTAATTCATAACTGGATCTCAAAATGTAGGCTGCTCAAATCTGTATTATAATATCACATTTGCATCACTCAGTCGGGAAAGAAAAACGAAATATCTTCCATTCTACTTGTCAAACTGAGTCATTCTGGCATCAGATACACAGTAATTACTGAACTGGAACATCCTGTTTGATAATCGTAAAGCAGAAAAGATGCAAACATGGTGATTAACAACATATTTTCCCCAGGCAGTATGTATAGACTCGTGGTGATTAGCCATATGATTTCTCCAGGCGGTACATGGACACAGTGTGAATGGTAAATGCATGACTCCATAAATGCGTTAGAACCTTCCTTGCATTAAACATCATTGTGTTACTCATAACAACACAGCTGTCACGTCAGGACAAAATAGGCAAAAATGAATCAAAAACATTATTTCCATCTCGTTCTGCTTTTAACTAAAACAAAAGGCCTTTATTGGGTCTTTATTGGGATCGATTCTAAAGTTGTACTGAATAAGCTAAAGTAAAATTCCTTTGTCTGGGGTTTGCCTAATTAAATTAAAATGCTTACTTTTTGTAAATACAGTACAATGTAAAGCATGAGTGCAAAAGTCCAGTCCTGCCATTCTTCAATTTTTAGATCTCCAACAAACCTGAATCAAATGAACTGCTCGTTATCAGCATTCATTCTGTGCCTTGAGAAAATTTAGATATTTGATTCAGGATTGTTGGAGCAGAGATGCATCTAACTCTATGTTGTAAGACAGTAGCTCTCGAGAGCTGGACTTAGGCACCCCTGAATGTTATAAAGCTTAAAGATTATTCACAAGTACCCATGACTTCAGAACTTTACAGTCACAAGTTTGCATTTATGTAAACAATAATATTGTGATGCCTTGGCACTAGCTGGCAATAACACTTGCATCAAAATTTCAGGCAAATAACACATAGAGTATGACTAAGGTTTCTGAAAGAAGAAAAGGAAGAAATAGAATATACTGTACATCCAAACTATTTGGATAATTTTGAGTTGTTTTCAATTTAGTACCGCTATCTACTGACAGTTATGGTTCTGTGGGGTTTTTTTTATGTCAATAACCTGACTGGTAAATAAAGGACCCGTTTTCAGGTGTAGGCCCATTTCCACTGAAAGCTATTACACAAACAAACTTGAAAACAGAGCTAATAGATCAGTTTTCAACCAATTTTCTGCACCAATTAGTTAGAAAGCACATTTTTACAGAGTCCTACATCTTAAAGTTCTACATCTCTGCAATCTTAAATACTGGAACACATCAATAAGATGGAAAAATCCCCACTCGGGACGGCATTTTTAACCTTTCTTCGCCTTTAACAGTTTTCTGTATAGTAAATAGTTTTGCTACGTATGGGCAAAATGTGTAATTTTAGCTTTGCTAATATTAATGAGAGCATAGTGTGTGGGTATGCTCTCACTAGTTCAAAACATCATCACACATTGTAATCACTTTAAATGCACTTCCTGAATTGATCTCCAAACTGAGCTCTATGAACATCATTAATTTCAAATTAAAAGCGGATCAATGAGTAAACTGATTGCGAGTTCTCATCTGAGCAGCCTAACAACAAGTACATCTGTCTGTTGTTCAACACAGTCACACTCCTTGTTATTAGTTGCATTCACTGTGTAATGATGTGTGGTGTGTTATTACCTCCCGTAATTGCGTTATAATTCATTTGTATACAAGGAGCAGGTAATTAATTTGTTCCATGCAAAAAGCTTCTTCCACATTTCTGTTTATGTGTACAATCAGATTTTAAGTGTGAGAAGAGTTTACAGTGAGCCTTCATCAACAGCCCATATAAATGCTGAAAACAAAAAAAAACTTTCATTTTCTACTAATGGGAAGCTGTGACCTCGCTGGCATGACTGTAAACTAAATGTCTGCCTGTAGTCTCAGTTCCAAGCAACCATTTGGGCCAAGAGGTTTGGCCAAAACCAGTACTAGAACCTTCAGAGTCAAACTGAAACTGTGCCTGTGGGATGAGGTCATATTTTCCAAATGCGAAACTAAAAACGTTTGGCAAATCCAAGACTGAATGAACTAAAATTATTTATCTGGACTGACAAACACATATGCAGTTAAGGGGTTAAATCAATCAATAGGTGAGTCACGATGACAGTAAGCTGCTTACAGGCATTACATAAACACACGGCAACCAGTTGTCCCTGGTCAACATTATGATTATCACCTTTCATATCTAGACTGTGTCATGAGCAAAAAGCACCCAGGATGTTATACTTGAGACATCTTTACATACTTATATAAAAGTTTAACTTAATTAAACTCGCTGTAATGATTATGAGCAACATAAAAAAAAATATCTGCTGCCATTTACTGAGAAGGTCAACATTTCCTGAAGTTTGATTTGTTCTTTTCACATCCAAGAAGTTAGCAGAGTAACAACACAACAGAAGCCATCTGTGAAACAAGAAAGGTTGACCACAAGAGGAGAGCAACAGTAAAATGCTGACACTTTGATAGGCTCAGTTAGATGAAATGATTTATAAAGGTCAGAAAGAATAAAATATGGCGCAAAACGCGGATTGAATAGAGTGATTTATAGCGAGGGGGTGATTCATGAAAGAGAGAAGGAGAGAGACAAAAATAGATTGTGATGAAAAGAGAGATGGCGAAGGAGGATGGGCAGAGTGGGAAAGTGAAGGCTCATGGTGAAAGGCAGGGATGGGACAAGAGAGGGGTGTAAGCAGAGAGATTATGGTAGGTAATCCTCATAGGTCTAAAAGCTTTGCTTTTAAATGTGGGTTAATACTCCCCAACCTTTGTGTTTTTCCATGTGATGTGCATGTAGAAGTGTGTTTGTTTGGGGGAGATGCAGACATGGAGAGACTAATCTAAGGCATCTTTCATTCACTCAGCAACATCAATTAGGACCACCTGCAGTGAACTCTCTTTCAGCTTCAAATGGCTTCTTCAAGTTGAATCATCTTTAGTCATACAATTTCCACTCAGCTAATTGCCAAACGCTTCATTTCCTCCTAGGCATACGCTGTGTGGGAAATACCATTAGCTCTTTTGGAGGAAAATGACCTCACCTGACGAAAAGCACCAACATGATCAGAATCTCAAAGTGAAGGGAAAACTCAGCATCATTAATAACAATAAGCATATTCCTTCCTTCTTTCCTTCCTTCCTTCCTTCCTTCCTTCCTTCCTTCCTTCCTTCCTTCCTTCCTTCCTTCCTTCCTTCCTTCCTTCCTTCCTTCCTTCCTTCCTTCCTTCCTTCCTTCCTTCCTTCCTTCCTTCCTTCCTTCCTTCCTTCCTTCCTTCCTTCCTCCCTCCCTCCCTCCCTCCCTCCCTCCCTCCCTCTCTCTATAACTCCTTGATAATTCTACTGCAGTAAATACATAGTTTTCATTATTCTGGTTTTCATATCTAGCAACAGTAATATTCACTACTAGTTTATTCAAAAGGAATAAAAAAACATAAATCATGCATAAAGAATAATGATAATCAGGCAAGAGGATCTTAAAATTGTTTCATTTAATTTAATTCAATTTATTTAAATTGTTGCTTGTTTTCTCTACTGAGTTCATATTGTCTTTCCCTTTTTAAGCTAAATTAGACTAATTGTCTACAGCACTAAAGCACTGTCCCATTTGCATGTAATTTACATAAATGTAAATTTTCTACAGATTCTTAAATGCATTTCTCAGTGGATTTGATGCAATTATTTATCGCCTCAGATCTAAACTATACACATAATGTTAATGTTTGCGTTCCAAATACTTGCAGAAACCAGCAAAGAAAACTGATATACCACCAAAGAATAAGCTCACACAAATATTGCATCCACAAAGTGATACTTTTCAAAGATATTGTGAAAAGTTAACAATTCAGTGTTTTTGGATTCTTATTGAATCCCGAGTAACTGCTTAGATCATCACTTTGTCCAATCCTCTGAATTTCATTAACGAGCAAACAATTTCTGCGACAAGTAATTAGCCCTCAAGACAAAGACACAGCATTAAAAGGTGGACAACTTACAACTGACCTCATCAAATAATTCCTATCCTACTTAACAACTAAACAACACAAATTTAATAAATAAACACCAAACAAACGCCAGTGAGTGTGGATAGGAAGAGGTCACAAGGTCATCATAACATGGCGCAGGACTTCACAACTCATTTGAGATAGTAAAATGAAACAGGACATGTAAATGTAAATAAATCATAGTAAAAAGCTAACAGAGCATTTTGATATGAAGGCTCTCACTCTATAACAATGAACATCTAGGTTTCACACATCTCATATTTTCAATGATTTTGGATTGTACTTCAAGATTGCAGCTGAGCTGTTTTGCCAACCACAGGGTGATGAAAACTGGAGCAAGAGCTCCTGACATCACACTTCATTGGCCTTTTCTAATTCATTACCAAGCAAATATAATAGTAAATAACTCTAATCACATTTTTGTACACTAAAAAGATTAATTGTAAAGAAACAAGGGGTCAAGAAAGGGTGGTCCTGACCTGTTGTAAAGAAGGATGTCAGGGGTCCAGATCTGGTCAGACGGGAACCGCAGGTTCTGGACACCAGGGTAATTCTCTGGATTCCAGCTTAAGTAGACGTCTGTCCAATACTGAGAAAAACAGAACAAGTTTCACCAAAGGCAGAGAGGAAACGATATTGTTAAACGTTTTTAAAGAATGAAAACATGTTTGAATTAACACAGATTTCACTAACACAATCTTCATGAGGTGACGGCATGATCACACAAAGCTCTTCAAAATTATTGTGTCATAAAATGTAACTGAAGCACATTCAGATGTTGGTAATGTGTCCCTAAGAAACTCTGACTCACCAGCTGCAGCCACGCATTGGTCATGAGCACTTGGTTTTTCTCATCCTGTTGATGGGAATAAAAGCAAAAAAAAAAAAAAAAAGAAAATAGATGATTTGTACAGCAAAAAAATGCCATCAGTAAGTCAGCACATAGTTTCTTCAGTTCTCTCAAAGACAAACTGTTAACATGGCTGCTCTGTTTCTGGGCATTGCAATGAGCATTGCTGATCCCAAAGGATCTAAGCAGTAACGATGAACTGCAGCAGTTGTCTCCACAGTAGCTAAATAATAGAAAAAGCAATATTCCAAGGATAACAACAGTTTCACACATGAAAAGCACAATGCTTATGTCACTTATGAATAGAGTTAAAAATATGCATCTGTCCCTTTGGCACATAAAAGTTTTACATTTTCACTTTTTTCAGCATTTTTGCAGCATACAACATCAGTCCTAGGAATGCAATGTTTTCCAGATTGTTGTGTCTTTACTAGCCTAAATGGATAGTTTAGTTCAGGCTATGAAATAAGTTAATAATTTACACATGGCAGATATATCTCTCATATCTTTACTTTTCATATATCCACCTTCCTAGTGGCAACATCATGCTGTGGGGATGTTTTTCAGCAGCAGGAACACTGATCCGAGTTGAGCCATGGCGATAAATTCTTGAGCAAAACCCGTTTCAGTCCATCAGTGATTTGAGTCGGAGTTTCACCTTCCAGCGGAACAATGACCCAAAACGTTCTGCTGAAGCAACACTCGAGTGGTTCAAGGGGGAAACATGTATTGGAATGACCTAGTCAAACTTAAAGATTGCTGTTCACTAGTGAAAACAACGTAACTTGAAGGAGTTGGAGCAGGTTTACCTCTAGGAATGGGCAAAAATCTCAGTGGCGACTTAAGGGGAACTGACAGAGATTTATCCAAGGCAACTTGCAGCTGTAATTGCAGCAAAACGTAACGTGGCTCTACAAAGTACTGAAATTAGGGCAGTGGATAGGAATGCAGAGTGAAGCTCTCTGTTATTTTGGTCTACTTGTTGTTTGTCTCAGACTAAATAGAAAATGAAATATTCAAAGTTGTTGACATGTTCTGTCGGTGAAACTATTCAAACCCTAAAATAATCTCTTTTAGTTCCAGGTTGTGAAAACACAAAAAGTTGCCAACGGGGTGAATATTTTCACAAGGCATATTCATCTGACAATAATAAATATATTCAATTCCTAAAAATTTTCACTTTAGACTCACATTACAAAGCTGATCTTTACTCTAAACTGGCCAAACATCGTTTCACATACACAAGCAATCAGTTTTCCTCACCACGTCTATAATCTGCAGCAGCGTGAGGCCGAGCTCCACCAGGATAGGAGCTGAATCATTAACAACAGGTCTCTCTAATCGATTGTAGTTCGCCAGCAGCTCCTTGTAGAGCTTCCTCTGGTGTTCCCCCTGCAAGGAGCCTGTGAAAATAAAAGAAAAATGAAGTGTGATTGGAATTTTTGCACCCATTGCATTTTCAAAACAAGCTAATCTATTTCAATAGAGCAACAAACGGCGTTATGACTACTGACTCTTCTGTTATGGACATCGCTTAATTAGCTAATTCCTAAACCAGTAACCCATACCCAGATCAACAATCATTAAGACGATGATCGTTTTTCTAAACTCTTCAGTGTTTTGGCTTGAATTCTGCCTCTGTTTCCCTTAAAAAGCTCTGCTGCTTAATTCTAATCCAGAAAAGTGCTTTAATGGTTCTTTAACCTTTTATCCTTTGCTGTCATGCGCCTCCAGATGGATTATAAATTACTTGGTGAATTTTCAAACAAGCTGCCACTTTTACTCCACCTCATCACTTAATCTATAAAGACTGGGGCAGGATGGGTTTTGATGTTCTATTCCTGTATGTTCCTGTATGATGAGGTCTGTATGTGTTGAGGCAGAAGTTTTGTTGAATAATGAATAAATAAACACATGCTGACATTTGCACTAATATCTGCTGACTGTAGCACCTACATGTGCACACAGAGTGGCAGGACTAAGAGTTAATATAATCTTACAATCTGTGGCGATCAGGATGATGTGTTTGTTGGCTTGCCTCTCATCACCCCAACAGATCCTCTTTTGCATAACTTTCCATACTGTATTTAGCACCATGACAGACTCACACACACAGACTGTTTTCTGTTACACAATGCAGTATGCGTCTGCGCTCTTACTTAAATCAAGGCTCCCAGACAGCACTGGAAAAGTTTTTAATTTGTTTTTATTGTTTTCCAGTATCCAAAGCTGCATTCGATGTTGCTTATGTGTGGAAATATGGTCTAATAAAGCAGCACATTACGAAGCATTTGCTAAGATAGAGCGAGTTCATTTGTATTTTATTGTCAACGTACTGGCAATAGAGCGGCACGCCTGGTGCCATCTACGAGAGAACAGAACCTGTTTCTCAAACGGGTGGTAGCATGATTAAATCTGCAGTGTGTAACTTTTATGAACAATATGTTTTTAACACATTTGTTCAAACAATCACAATGTCAAGACACTACTGTATAATATGAGACAGATAATCTGTGAAAAAAAAAAATCGAGCTGCCCTGTGGTCCTACTGTGATCTACAGAGAGACACTGTTAGAAACAGCCAATCAGAGGCAAGAGGTTGGCCTTAGCACTGCCAATCATGCTCATGTATGCAAGATTTATGGATTTATTTCATAGACACACTATATTCATCTTTATATTTTAAAAAAATAAACATGACTCAACATGAGTTTATTATTAATAAATATGCTAAATTTAGCCTTAGAGGCTACGTGTCCCTGGTAGGTTGGTGATATAGGACAGGATTAAACATTAATAACATTATTGTGAAAAATACAAAATAGTACCAATAGGATGCAATGCTTCTGAAAAAATGGTCAACAATTTCCAAAAAAACACTGCCAAACACTGCAGAAAGCAAAGGACAAAATCTGAGATAAGGAAACACATAGATGTTTTAAATCTTTAGATATATTATACAATATCTGACTCTTTGTTCTAAATGGCATCTGAATTAAATGTTTTGATGCTCGTGCAACATGATTTTGGGAAAATATCATAATCACAATTATTTCTGGCATTTCTACATTCACAGAGCTTCAACACAATGGCTAATTTAATTTGGAAAAACACTGCTTTTAATTTGACTAAATCACAAAAACCAGGGACACTTATAACCCAGAATGAGGCTAAAATGTTTACTAATAATTATTATTAGTCGACTATTTTGTTTCTGTTAGCTGTTCCTTAAACTGAATTCCAAATCTGATAAACATCATATATTCCCAGATTCTATGACACGAAGTTGGGTGTATCGCACTCTGTTTCCCCCCCCAAAGACTAAGAAGTTTGTGATTCAGGAACTGGCTCTACTGGCCTGCTACCAAATGGCCACAAGTCTTATGGCAAGAACTTAGACTTGCATTGCTTTGGCATGCCTGAGGATTTTAATATCGCTTAAAAAAAAACTTCTGGGTGTATAATATGTAATCGATAGGCGGACAACGTCGGCTCTTGATATTAAAATTACAGTGCTTCCTGCACACACACATCCAGCGAGCATTTTGTTGATAAATTGTGGGTGGGAGGAAGCCAGCCAATCAAAAATAAACAGGATATCATAGACAGATAACAAGTATGAATGGGAAATCTGGGCAAAGAAATGAAAACATAGCAGTGAACCTGTGGAGAAAAATGTGAAGAGACATGTGCCTTTGGCCTGCGTGGTGCTGATTGGTCCATTAAGATCGTAATGAGGAGGGTTATAGCAGAACAGAGCCTAAGGTCAGAGACAGAGGAGCTATGAAAGGCTGCTGAGCACAACAAAACCTCTCTGGAAGCTCTTAAGAAGCCACTAGGTGTTCTGTGGAAGATGGATTAAGACAATTCACAGAGTGATGCAGGAAGATATTTTTGCAGCATTTTCCTCGGTCTGCCAGTAAACATGGTTGGGTTTGCAATAATGGACAAGTCCTTAAGACAGTTTCTCATTTAATTTTTGGAAAGACAAAACACAATTACAAGCTCTCAGCAGAAGGAACAATCATAAATTTGCCCATAAACGCAGAATAAGATCTGCGAAGACACATCTACACAAATTCTAATGACACCTCATCAACAGTTGCCATCCTGCCAACATCCCTCCTGCGTCTCTGTTGTGTTTTATTACTGTGATATGTGAACTGGGGGCCAGGAGAAAAAAACCCCCTAAACTAATAAAGTCAGTGGAGAAGAATTGAAAACTCAGTCTCTGGAGCCGCTTGTATCATAAAACTGTGTTCAATGGGAATTAAATAATTGGATAAAATCAACCACGACAGCAACTTTAATTCAAAAACAAAACGTGTGCGCCAGAAACTCAGGATGAAGAAAAAGATCTTGGAGTGTTATTTTTAATCAACCCTCTAATGAAGCATCTAACATAAAACATGACCACAATCTCACGTGCATGTTTACCAAACCAATAGAGCCTAATAAAAAGCAACAAGCTAAAGTCAATGAAGATACCATTTTAACTACAAGGACTCCCAGTGAAACATAATAGATCCCAAACATGCCAAAATCTGGTCCATACTTTATCAATGATTTGAAATTATTCAGAAAACATGTTAAGATTCTTAATATATTAAGGTCATCTCAGGAAAAAAACAGTCTTTAAGTCAAATTGTTTCCACACTTTGAGCGTAGAGTCATGACAAAACTACAGCAGAGCTGCTCAGGCACAAGCTGTAAATGTGCAGAAATGAGCTCTAGAACTTTTATCTAAATTAAATCTGTCTATTTTAATGAAAAATCTACTTTTTAACATTTAAAAAGTCTTGAAAAGATGTTTTTTAATGAAATATTAACATAGCAGAACTTTATTCTTTGCTTAATAGTTTTGGATCCATCACTGAAACATCTGGGTCAGACAAGTAATTTTAAACAGTTTAGATTGCTCTTTGTGGATCGTTCGGCTAAATGAATTTTTTTCAATATTGGCTGTTAATATCAATATAACTGTGAGAAGCCAAAGCTGTGACCAAGATTATAATTCAATTAACAGTGCAGTCCAGTGTTGGGGGCAAAGTAATAAAACAAAGTTCTTCTGTGTTTCTCCAGAGAAAACTCACAGAAACAATTAATTCAGCTTCTCTGGTCAAGTTTTTCTTAACAACTGGGGCTCCAAAAAGACCAAACAAGCTAATTGATCTCCATACATTTTTAATAAAAACTGGGCAATGTTTAACACGATCACTATATCATCTTTTATTGTCATAGTACAAAGTGCAACATGTATAGATGTCAAGGTGGAAAGCATTCTTTCCAAGCTTTGCATTCTAAGGATAAGATCATCTGTCCAGCTAATTGCTTCTCTTTTTATCTACAACTTTCTAAAACAAGCTTTAAGGCTCGAAATAAACAGCGTATAAAGGCACAGAAATATTTTATCTTTTATAGACAATACAAATTGTCTGTAAACGAAGGGGGAAAAAATTTGAAAAAAGTTTTGACTGACAGCCAAACTACGATTCCCTTCCTTTTTTGTTATTATTGAAATATTTTAATTATTTGATAACGTCACTTTGCATAAACCTTCAGCGTAACTTTATCCCTGACCTGTTTTCATAATATTGTTTGTTCTCTGTTGTTCTCTAATACTCTTTTTTTCCAAAATCTCTTTCTCTTTCTTACTGTTTATTCAATGTCACACGCTATTTTTATTTTTTCTTTAATTATGTAAAGCACCTTGAAATGCCTTGCTGCTGAAATATGCTATACAAATAAAATTTGATTGATTTGATTGATAATAAACCCGTATTTATGATGAGATTACAAGCAGGTGTACTCAATGACTAATGAGCAGACTTAAGAGGACATTGGTCAGAATAAAGTCTTTAGATTTTTATTTGTGAAGAATTTTGAAATCCATCCATCCTTTTGCTTTCGCTTCACAATTATGGGCGCCGTCAGAATGAATAGGAAGGACAGGCAGCTGTGTTCAAAGTGAGATACAGATGACAGCAGCAACCTTTAAAGAAAAAAAGCATTAAATCCATATCATAAAACTTTGATCTATTACCATCTGAAGTAAGAATAAGCACAACAACAAGAAGATGGATGGATGGATTGAAAAAAATCCTTACCTGATTCAAAACTCTTGTTTATATGATTATATGAACAATTACTAAGGGATACAAATAATCTTTAGCATCTTTAAAGTGAAAATCAATAGTGGGTTATCCCCATCATTTCTCTGTTCTATTTCTGTCAAGCTTCCCATCTCTCACCATCAGTTTTTTTTTTATACCATCTTTATTGCCACTAACCCTCACTCGCCATGAACAGTAAATCCCTCTTTCTTCTTTTTATTTTTACAGCATCCCTCCCTCTATCTCAGGGTTTCTTATTCTCCTTGCACACACTTTTATGTCAGCTCTTCAAACTTTTGCCCTTATTTGCAATTGATGGGAGCATTCTATGGGAAAAAATAATTACCAAAAATATCATAGCTAGAGCTTGTAGGAAAAAGTAAAAAAGGTATACGGCACTATCAAAAAATGGTCTCATGCCATTTAAAAGCCGAAACTGCATTCTTTCTTTTAGGGGGCATCTGCGTATGCACTGACTTCTATCAGTCACACTCTCACAAGAAAACAGATACTGAGAAATCCAGCTTGGTGATTTGGGCCAATTTGAATATTCTTTACTGGGTCAGTGCATTCAGATGAGGCTTCTAAACATGCTCATCAGGCAGCCTGGGGGACTTTTTTCCTCTCTTTTTTCTCTCACACCACATCATGGATAAACACCCAAACAAAAAAACAAAACAAAAAACAGCTATTGAATGCTATTTTAGGGAGAGCACTAAATGACCATCAGGGTGTTTTTGTGCACCCTGAAGCTCCCAGCTGTACCCATCTACACAATTACAGGATGTTCTTTTCTTCCTTTCAGTACAGGTGATGTGGCACGTTCATTTAAACCAAGTAATCCAAACATTATATAAACCTATATAAAACAATATTTTCTTTATGCTTTGGGTAAATGAAAAGATTGCCACCAGATTTCTAATGCGGATAAACGCTTAAAAAGCTGCCGAGCAGAAATAAGGGAGTTGTTTTGATTATGTAACATTAATATTTTCCGTTCCTATTTGAGATATTCAGCGACTACTAATCCGTGTTTAACGAAACCATTAATGATACAGAGATTACATCTTTTTAAAGATCTTTTAAGTAGGTTGACTGGTTCTTATGCAAATTAGTGATTGCTGCCTCTCTGGGCTTGATATTTTCTTTAAAATACACATCGACAGTTATTATTCACTAACTCTTTCGTTAAACAATATTACTGGTATTTTTAGGTGCATATGCATTGGTGTTTACTTGATAACGCCTGCATCTGATGCACAATGCAGATAATAACCCTTATAAAGCTGATAAAGCGGTTTGACAGGCTCTAAAATATGTTACATGTCATTTAGTTATTGTGAAGATGCAGGTGGTGAAGAATGAATAAATAACGGTTTCGATTCCTATGGAAACCATATCGTAGAAATCTATATGCCACATGAAATTATGTCCAGGATGTACATACATGTGCCTTCTTTCCACACTACTGGGGTTAAGAAAATTGAACAGATGTCTTATTGTACTTTGAGTCACATGTCCATGTTGAACACATGGTGAAACTTGTGAAGCTGGTCAATGAGGAAGGCCGCTACATCTACAAGATCAAACTGATTTTTCTTTATACAATAATTGTACAGTATAATTCTCCTATCATAACATTATAGTGTTCAAAAACATTTTTCTCCCAGTCATAAACAAAAAGAAAAGCAGCAATGACTTCATTGGTCACTATCAAAACTAAATCTAAATTTCTCATCTATCTATTCAATATTTTGTGCAATCCACCACTGCTTACATCTGTTAAAAAAAAAACAATCTGTGCCATGGCAACAAGACATACAGCAACAGCAGTAACATGGTTTTTGTCATTTAGTGCTCTGATGCATGTTTTCAAACCTGAAAGAAGCTTTTAGCTTTGCCATATTTGAACAAACAATGAACCCATTTGTATCCATTTGGGGGATGTTACCACCACTGGACAACAAGAAACCTAAAGTAATTTTGTATGTCCTATGCATTGTTTACTGTAAGCAAAGTGATTGACTCCAATAAATCATATCTACCATCAGATGAATGGCAGATATGACAGTTACTTAGAATTTTTCAGGTCTCAAGCATTTTAATTGTCTCCATAGTTCAATGTAGGCTGTGAAATGGAAGTAGAACGGGATGAAATGGCGACTTAAGATGGAAAGTAATCATGAATAATAAGGATAATCTTTAGGCCGTAACGTTTTTCTTAGTTACTTTGGTTTTGCATATTTAGTTTTCACTTACATTTTGCTTTCTAATGTGTTCAGTCTAATTGTAATGTTTTTCTTTTGTTTGGATTTGAGCCTTTTTGAGTTCTCTAAGTGGAGGAATATAATGTGTCATGTATTATTATTCTTCCAGGTGTTAGAGATATTTTCTCATTTGTAATCATTCTCTCTTAGCACCAGTGCTGCCAAAAACCTCTGCAGCCAGGAATTACATAGAGGCTCAAAACAAATTTTTCTAAATTCAAAGGAATAAACATAAACACAATACAGATTAAATGACTAAGGGCTTTGGAAAATTGGAGAGCTGAATTGCTTTCAAGGAAACACATTTGCTTGATCATTCAGCTAAAGATCTAATGTGCTTTCAGAAGTCTTCCTTTTTAGGTCGACCTCAGAAAACAACATTAGAGACCAGAGAGGAATTTCACGTTTTTAAAGTCGCTTGATGAATATCAGGAATAAATGCAAAAGTCAAATCTTTTATGCAGTTTGGAACATGTAAGCAGGGGTGAAAGTAAGGGGGTACAGTCGGGTACTGTGTACCCCTAAAAGATTTAGCGGGGGTACGCAGTACCTGCAAGAGAGAGGAGCGGCTGTCTGCTGTAAAACATGAATGGGTTCACTGTGCAGCCGTGAGTTCACCCACTAATCAGCCGTGACTGATTAGATTTCCAAGAACAATCTAAAACACAACTTAATCAGTTAATAAATAACTTTTTTCCCATATGTCGATCGCGGAATGTTTTGAGTTGACCTCGGCATTAGGTGACAAACTGAATGCCGCCAGGACGCTGAGACCAGCACGTCCTCTTCTGATTGGCTTATCAAACCATTCATAACTTTAGAACAACAACAAAAAATAAAAATAAACAAAACATGTTCAAATTAATGACCCAACAGCAACAATAATCTCAGTGATTATTGTTTCAACAAGGTGTTGCGTAATTCTGTGCGTTTCGGTTCCATTACCAAAATAACCAGCAGAGCAGGAGTTTAAAATTAACTAATCAACCACCGCTGTGTTCATGAGAGGTTTATTAATGACCGCAAAACAAATATCAAGCCTGAAAACCTGATATTGTAACGGACTGAATGTTATATTTTTAGCGTAATCTCGGGTTGGCTTGTGGGGCGCAGGAGGTTGCCATGGAAACGGGTGTGCTTAAGTGAGAGAGAGAGAGAGAGAGAGAGAGAGAGAGAGAGAGAGAGAGAGAAAATGTGCGAGTGGTTTTGAGTTGATCATCTGTTCGGGTTGTTTTACCTTTGCTGTGGCTCTTTACAGCCGCTGTAGTTTCTGAACGTTCAATGAACGACAAACTTGGACTAATTACCTCGTTCTTTATGAGTATATGTCATTTACAACAAACATCAAACACGGTAAGTATGTTTTATTAAATATTTAACAAACAAATGGCTTCTACCGCGATAATTGTGTGAAATTAAATTAATTGTCTAATTATACAAAAAATTGTTTGGGGCTGTCAGGCTCAGAATCTAAGAGGCTTTTCCTTAATCAAACAAAATTTTTTTGCCTCTTTTTTAGTGGAAATATTGATGTTGATGATACTTTCTCCAAAATAACTTTTTCTAACTTTTATAGCTCCACTGTTGAAAATAAGGCTCTAACAAATGACAATCCCAAATGACATTGAAATAAAATACAGTCCAACATCTGGTTTGAGGTGATTCCTCTGGAACCTGTTGGAGGAAAAATATCCCAACTTCAGAAGATGAGCTTTAACCTAATAGAGCTCTGTGGTTCCTCCTGTCAGTGTGAGAGTCAGGATGAGGAGTTGCAGGATCTTCAGAACAAACAGGTCATGATGCTGGGCTACTGATTATCCCTCTGTCTGGACACTGGATCAATATAACCAGTTTAAAAGCTAAAATGAATGGTTATATGCCAGACATGGAAAACTGGGATGCACTCAATGCCATGATGTTCAGGATTTAGGTCTCATGGCATCTCAAGGTGTCAACATTGCAGCCAGTGGGCTGAAGGAAATACAGCTTTATTTTGTAGCAATTCAAGAGTAACCCAGCTTATATATATATATATATATATATATATATATATATATATATATATATATATATAGGACTCTAAGACTCTAGGACTCTAAGAGCCTTCATTGCAAACTCGATGGGGCTGTGGAAAACCACCCTTGAAGCCAACTGCAAACCACTTGCACAAGTGTCCATCAAATGTGGCATATACCAAGGAGATGCTCTGTCCCCACTGCTGTTCTGCATAGGCCTGAACCCTCTCAGCCAAATCATCAACAAGACTGGCTACGGATACCGACTCAAGAATGGGGCTACGATCAGTCACCTCCTCTACATGGATGACATCAAGCTGTACGCCAAGAGCGAGCGAGACATCGACTCACTGATCCACACCACCAGGATCTACAGCACTGACATTGGGATGTCATTCGGACTAGAGAAGTGTGGTCGGATGGTTACAAAGAGAGGGAAGGTCGCCCACACAGAAGGGATCTCAATCCCAGAAGGAACAATAGCAGACATAGAGCACAGCTACAAGTACCTGGGAATACCACAAGCAAATGGCAACCTCAATGAGGTCACAAGGAAAGGAGCCACAGCCAAATACCTCCAACGAATAAGGCAAGTACTGAGAAGCCAGCTCAATGGCAAGAACAAGATCCGTGCAATAAACAGCTATGCCTTACCAGTAATCAGATACCCTGCCGGAATAATTAGCTGGCCAATGGAAGAGATAAAGGCCACGGATGTTAAGACTAGGAAGCTACTAACCATGCATGGAGGATTCCACCCCAAATCCAGCACCCTGAGACTGTACACGAGCCGTAAGGAAGGAGGCAGAGGACTAGTGAGTGTGAGAGCCACTGTCCAGGATGAAACATCCAAGATCCATAAATACATCAAGGACAAAGCCTCAACGGACGATGTGCTCAGCGAATGTCTCAGGCAATGGGGAACAGAAGACAAGGTGCTGGAAGTACCATCATGGGAGGACAAGCCCCTACATGGGATGTACCACCGACAAATAACTGAAGTGGCTGATGTCAGGAAAACCTACCAATGGCTGGAGAAAGCTGGACTCAAGGACAGCACAGAGGCTCTCATCCTGGCCGCCCAGGAACAGGCCCTAAACACCAGAGCAATAGAGGCTCAGATCTACCACACCAGACAAGACCCAAGGTGTAGGTTGTGCAAGGAGGCCCCTGAGACAGTCCAGCACATAACAGCAGGGTGAAAGATGCTGTCAGGGAAAGCATACATGGAACGACATAACCAAGTGGCGGGCATAGTGTACAGGAACATCTGTGCAGAATATGGACTGGAAGCCCCGAGATCAAAGTGGGGAACACCCCCAAAGGTGGTGGAAAACGACCGAGCTAAGATCCTGTGGGACTTCCAGATCCAGACAGACAAGATGGTAATGGCGAACCAACCGGACATTGTGGTGGTGGATAAAGAACAGAGGAAAGCCGTTGTGGTGGATGTAGCAATACCAAGTGACTACAACATCAGGAAAAAGGAGCATGAGAAATTGGAGAAGTACCAGGGCCTCAGGGAGGAACTGGAACTGGAAAAGACCTGGAAGGTGAAGACCACAGTGGTGCCTGTGGTCATCGGGGCCCTCGGGGCAGTCACCCCCAAACTGGAGCAGTGGCTCAAACAGATCCCAGGAACAACATCAGACATCTCAGTCCAGAAATGTGCAGTTCTAGGTACAGCCAAGATACTGCGCAGAACCCTCAAGCTCCCAGGCCTCTGGTAGAGGACCCGAGCTCAGAGGATGAAACAGACCACCCGCGGAGGGTGAGAAGGGAATTTTTATATATATATATATATATATATATATATATATATATATATATATATATATATATATATATGATGTAAAATAAAAAATGTACATGTTGTCACCAATCAACATGTCTATCACCTGTGTAATACCACATTATGATCGTAGGTTAAAATCCAGGCTTTAAGATATTTGTAATTTGAAGTTATTAAATAACCAATCAAGATCCAGTGTACTAGAAACGAATAAAAGGTCCCTTTTGTTTTTTTTAAAAAAGATTTTCAAAATGTTATTTTTTAGATAATTACAAAGATAACATTGAAATTTAGCACCAAAGATATTTTTCAACCTCCAACCTAGAATTTGTCATTCCTATATACTTTACATTATTTACATTACTTTGCATTCTTATTGACTTTGTTGGCTACAACTTTATAGATGCAGGTAAAGCTCTGCACTATCCTCTAGCTGAATCAGTGAAGTACTGGATAGTGCTGAGTGTCTTCCACATCTGTGGTACTGCCATGCAAATGTTGACTATACATCTCAAAGTTTAAAATGAAAGTCTGAGGTGAACATACACTAGAAAGGGATTTATTCCATCCAATCTAATAGAGACATTTAAAGATGCATATTTGGATAAAAGCTAATAAATGTGAGTTTAATTCGTAACTTTACAAAACACAAAAGGCCAACGCCTTGGCAGGATTAAAGAAATGAAACTGAAGCAACAATTTATATAATTCTTTACTCGTTTCTATCTGTCCTTCAGATTGTAAAGCCACTTAATTATTGGTAACAGAAGTTTTAGCATTGAAATGTCAATGGGATTGGAGCAAACATATAAAACGTGTCCTTTAGTGTGTGGATGTGTGTAACTCTACAGTTTTTATGACAGCAGGAAACAAGTGTTTAACAAAAAGAAAATAATCAAGAGAAAAGAAAAGTGTTTCCTTTTCATTTTAGAATTCTAGTTATCTGTTGTAGACAGATTAAAGTCTACAATAATTTAGACGCCATGTTCTAGCGCCTCATTATTTCAGTCATAATCATTTGGAAGAGGAATGAGTCTGTCGGGGGAAAACAGCACGGAGGCATACAGATGTTCAGATGGTAACCCAGGTGGTCCGCCCGTTACCCAAACCATTTTAAAAATACAGCATGAGACACGGAAAGAAGAGCAGCCTTAAAGTTCTGGTTGACTGGAGCCGAGTTGAATGGACAAACTGAGTGGAACCACACAACCAGAGAAGTGATGATTCAAAGTTTGACTGTGTCATCAAACGTGATTGGAAATCTCAAATGTTTGGCATAGGTTTTGTTAACCTTGTGTACTTCAAAAAGCAAAATATTAGAGATGCACCATCGGGAGACACAGTATAGTCCCTGTTCATAAGCTATAATCTGTTATTGAACATCCATTGATTCTTACCACCATTTTTCTGAACACGTCAACCTTTTTTATGTCTTGTATCTCTTTGAAATCAAATCAGAATCAGTAAGGCCTCAGAAATCAGCACCAACAAGGGAAAAACCCGATTGAGGCATCAAAAAGGTGTAACAACTACACTAAAGCTTAACATACTTTAGCTATTTGCTATCAGACTAATAGTTAGTGTACTTCTAATATGTTTGAAGATTAATATATGTAAATTTTTTCTTTTATCTAGTCTCTCCCTGCAGAGTAGAGCAGGGTGGAGCCCGTCACCAGGCCATCACAGAGACACAAAGGGCAGTGAACATGCACACTCTGAGCTGAGGGCAGTTCAGTGACCTTACCCATGGGTGTGTACATAAAATGAATAATTATGATAACACATTTTGAAATGCAAAAAAAGACATTTTAATCAAGGTTTAAATTAATATTTGTTGGTAATTATACAAAAATGTAATATGTCAAAAATGTCACATGCATATTTTGTGTACCAAGGTACACAAAATATTTAGCTTTGGAACCAGGTTACTTAAAAAGAAATCTAAATACATTTAAAATTGATTAAAATAAAAATGCAACAAAATAACACAATAAAAATTACTGATCATTAAGGTGGTTAGTTGTACAGTTTATTATTTCTTTCATGAATATTTAATCCAAATAAAGTTTCAAAATTAAAACTGATTTACTAATTTACAACTACTATGAAAATTTTGACATTAAACTGAGTCATGGCCATACACTTTCCTCTTCTAGATGAGGCAATAAAAAAGTTCAAGTCTCACATAAACTAAGACAAAATAGTGTGTAATGTTTCTTAGAAAAAATAAAAAGTGGTAAAGTCAGTAATATTCATCCATCTATTTTCTTACACCCTTGTTCCGGTTTTGGGAGGGAGGAAGATGATCAAAATCTTTCTTTTGGGAAACATGAGATAGTGCTTTGTTTTTGGTCATCGATGGTTTCTGCATTGCAGCTTCCCAATGGATGCTATTTTTGCCCATTTTCTTTCTTATTACTGGATCCTGAATAATGACCTCAACTCAGGAAGGCCTGTGGAGCTTCAGATGTTGTTATGGGTTCTTTTTGTGACCTTCTGGATGATTGGTTGATGCGCTCTTAGAGTCATTTTGGTAATTTGGCCATTAAAGGGAAGATTTATCACTTCTTCATGTTCTCTCCTTTTTTGCATACTGCATCTCACTGTGGTTTGCTTTACTCACAAAATCAAAAAAAAAATAATGTTTTTGCAACCCTTTCCAGACGGATCATTTTCAGTCTTTGACTTTATTTCTTACCATTTTTTTAATTTCTTAAGACTGGAGCATAATGTGAACCATTTTTAGATCTTTTACTCTACTTGATATTATTAGACAGGTTTTGCTTCTCAATCTCTGGCATTAAAGTGCGGCGTTATCACATTCCCAGTTGATTCATAAGTTAACATAATTCAACATATTACTTATTCACTTAGAACCTGGCTGGTTTGGATAGCATTTTCGTATTTACTTATCTGACAACTAAGTATGCTCTTGGTTCTTATAGCTTTGTCACTTTTGTAAAAATGAACACAAAACCTCAAATGTACAATATTTGTGAAACTTTAACATCTACTAATATACTCTATTGAAAGTTACCTCCAGGTATGCAACAGAAAGGCCTGTTGACATGAGTTTAGATGTGATTTGTGTCTATTTATTTTGTGCATTCGCTTCCCTCCGTCTTCCTTCCCACAGATTGGCCACTGACTGGGTTTAACAAGGTGAGGAATGAGCATTGGAAGGTGTGAGGACCGGTCAATATATAATTTTGTGGGTGGCAACGCACACTCACACATTGAGTTTGAAGGTGGAAATTTAATAAACCTCTCTACTACAAAGTGGGAAGAAAACAGCCCAGATGTTGAGGATGAGGATGCTGCTGCTGATGATGATGGAATGGAGCTTAGTAGAGAATTACAAACCCATGCATGCACATCAATTTACACATGAATAACCAAACCCAAATGTGCATGTATGTAAGCAGACGTGTGCACAGGGTTTGAAAATAAACTACTTGTGATAATTATTTGCCCTTGTTTAAATTAGTTAAGACCAAACTGATTCAAACTGTCCATGTAGAGACTCAGAGAGCATGCAATATAAAACTAAGCCATATTTTTTTCAGTTAACTTGATAACTCCTTAGTAAACGCATCACAACACAAAAAAGAAGCTGCTAAAATATCAAATTCTAGTAAAACTTGTAGCTTCCCAGCCGCAAAAACTACAACAAGGCTCATTCCGATGAACAAAATATTACCTTGGGTTTGAATTAAAACTCATACAGCGCTATTTAACCAAAAATAATCTAAATTGACTCTAATTCAAACCTACCTTTAAAAAGCATGGCAGTACAAATATAAAATCCAACCGAACAGGGACCCCAAAACTTGTGGCACCGCATTCTCACGCTGTACTCCGCTGCCCGGCCGCGGGCTCTCCGTGTCGGATCCTCGAGGAAGGCGCTGCGGCTCTCCGGCGGAATGAACGAGAGGCAGAGCAGAGACAAAGAGGAGGAGGAGGAGGGAAGAGAGTGTGCGGAGGGGGGAAAGGCTGACAGACGGCAGAGTGGAGTTCAGAATGGCGCCGTCACGCAGCACCAGGTACAGATTCACTCACACACACAAGCTGGTTAGCAGTCTGTCTCTTTGCAGTCGTGCTTTTGTGAAAAACACGCAAAACTTTGAAGTGAAGAGAGATAGCGCTGTATGAGCTGTTAGTGATTGCACTCACTTTTCAACAGAGAAAAATATTTTCGGCTTTGCTTTGATTATTATTATTATGTTGTAATTTCGGTTTACAATTAATGACAGTTCAGCCTCATAAAACCATTTAAAAAGATTTCTAAAATGAATTCCTAAAGAAGATGGCTGTTCCTGTAGTAGTGTGTCTAAAGATATTAATAGAAAGTTGAGTGGAGGGAAAAAAGTGTTGGTGGAGGACTGCAAAGCAAAACCCGCTCAAGAGATGGAGATCCTTAAAGGCTTGGGCTGGAAACAGTTCCCATTTCAGATGGAAGTAAGTTTTAAATACTTTTGGAAATCAAAGTCCCTGAATCTGGAGGAAGAGTAGAAAGGAACAGAATCTATGTTCATTTTTAAATAAAAAATTTAAATCCATTGTTTGATCGTGCCTCTGTTTCCAAAATGATTGGACACATTTGGCTAAGCTACCTAGGATCCTGAAAATTTTTAAATTGTTCCATATCTGCCAGACCATTTATTCTTTAATGTGGGTAATTCTCTATATTTCTTTTGCACCACTGATAATTTAAACTCTAAAGATTAAGAGTTTTTATTTTATTTTACACTATTATCGCACTGAGAGGCACCAAGAGACATATTTGACCTAGAAACATATAAATTACGTTAATGGCCTTAAATGTATGGATTTTCTTTTGTAGCTCCAGCTGAAGAGAGCTCCCCAACATTTCCTTTTGGTTCCTTCTAAAGGTCTATATTGCCAAAGTAACAAAGGAGCTCACTAGAAACAAGTACACAACCTCATACGCACAGAATATTTAGATGTGCAACAGAATAAATTATTCACCTGCAGAACATCAGAAAATCTTTTTAAGGTCAGGAAGACAATGGCAACTTACAGAGAAGTTTGAGCAAAGACTGGAACCTGTCACATTCTGTCTGGAGCACAATGACACTCTGACAAAGAGAGTCTAGGTTTTTTTCACTGAACATTAAATTTAATGAAGGAATGCAGTAAAAACCCTTGTTTGTGATAAGCAGCTATAAAATGTAAAGTCAAAGTTGTCCTCAGTGCACAAACTCTGCATGCAACGGCTGCAGCTTTTCACTGTTATTGTTTATGGTGTTCATGGACAGAATCTGAAGACGAAGTAGTGGAGAGGATGGTGTCTTTTTGGGAAACTCATATTTTTTATAGATGATGTGGTTCTGTTGGTGCATTCAAAATATGAAATTCAGCTCGCAGTGGAGAAGTCAGCAACTGAGCAGCCCCTGGTTGAGAATCAGTTCTTATAAGGCTGAGCTTATGTTTCTCAAGTAGGAAAAAAAAAGGACAAATCTCTTCCTAGATGGAGGATTTTTATTACTGATGGAGCAGCAAATGGATAGACAGACAATAAGAGGCCTTTTCTGCAGCATTACTCTGTGATGGATTGAAGGAGTCGAGCCAATATGTCTGTATTCATGACTTCTTCTTCCCATGTTTATAAGATATCAACATGAACAAAAGAACCTAAGCTCAGAAGTGGATGAAATAGGCTGATTGAACTCAAACTTTATTCACTACGCTTTCTCATTAAAAAAACAAAGTTGAGATGTAGCAGTTTCTGGTTATAAAGCTTCTTATGAAGGTTTTCCAGCAAGTGGAGACTCTGGAGACCCAGAACTTGCTAGAGTGAGCATTGATGGGAAGAAACGCCTGGGTTGTATGTATGTAATGATGTATGGATGGACAGATGGATGGGTGTATGGACATTTAACCCTACTGTTGTCCTCGGGTCAAAATGACCGAGATTTGTATGTGTTTTCCCTATACACAGAAAATGAGGACAACAGGATGGTTTTAAGTATTTCATAGTGTTTTCTTTTACTTTACTTGCTCTTCACCAGGGTTTGTTTAAAAATCTGGTATATATGTTTTTTTTTGTTTGTTTGTTTTTTTAAACAAATCAAATGACATTTTCCTGTCAAAAACAAATCAAAGTCTGTTGAGTGAAAAGGTCAGAGTTGAAATCAGGTTGGTGCTCAGCCAGCCTGGAGCCAGGAGAGAACAGATTGTGCAGCTTTCTGCAGTTTGTTTCTTGACTAATTGGCTTCATCGTGCTTGTTAATGAATCAAAACAGCCTCCATTCTGCAATGAAAACAAATGTATTTTACATAGTAACTGCATATGTTCAACACAGTCTGAAATAAGCCCAATTAAAACGGCAAAGGACCATTTCATGTACACTTAGCGTGTTGGTAAACAAATAGTATGTAATGAGTTTATTGCAGTGAGGTAAGAGTCCTGTAGTTCTGGACAGCTTTACTGAAGAGACGTGATATAATTATATTGGCACCACATATAGAACAGAATAATTATTTGCCGTTAAGAGTAAAACACTTACTTATAATAGCTACTCTTATTGTTATTCATTTAATCAAAAAAGCTGAATGAACTAAAATGTGTGAAAGATTATTTTGAGAGTTAATTTAAAAATAGCTCCTGTTGATTTGTATTAGAAAATAACAGAAAATAAAAAAGGAGAAAAAGAGAGAGAGAGAGATGCATTCTCCATAAGTTCTGTGTAATGGGCAGAATTAGTGTCTCCAGTTCATAAAGCAAGCAGCCATCACCAGCCGACCCTGCTTGTCGCACAGCTGTCGACTGTTTTTCTATAAACGTGCCATGTGTCGCTTTGCAATTTCACACTTCCTGGTGTTACAATGAGGTTCATCAACTGCATTTTTGTTGTATTTGTCTCCGTTTTGTGCCAAGCCGGCTCACAATCAAGTGACCCATTTATTCCAGTCCATAAATAATTTCAGATGAAAATAGGGCCCCACAGGCAGAGAGCAAGAATACTGACTATCCTTCCAAATGTTCTGTCTTATCTGTCTCCATGTTGTCACTCTTTCCAGCAGAATAGGGAGTTTTATCTAAAACGACGTGTTGAGTCTGTGGTATCTAATTCATTCATATCCATGTATTTTGCCGTGCCTTACTTATTTATGATTGAGGAAACTGTATCAAAGGACTTTAATTTGCATGATTTCACTCCAGACTGTAGATCTCCTAACTCATAGTGAGCTCAGCCATTAATCATCTTCATATTTTCAAAAACATCTGTTGACTTAGAAAAAGAAAAATCCAAAAGGAGTTGTTATACATTTGGAGGCTAAAGTAGCAGATGTTTGTAAGAGCTCGGTCTCCTGTGCATTATTTAGTCATTTAATGTTATGAGTTAAAAAAAAAAACAGCTACCTAAGGAGCCCAGAGTATTTGGCACCACATGTTGTCATTACACAAGTCCTATATTCACTCCCAAACCACATGTGTTTCTGTTTCTCCATAACTAAGCAATCAACATTTTTTGGCTGTGTGAGTAAATAGAGGGGAAAAAAAATATGCACACATAACTGCAGGATGCAATGTCAACACTGAAAGTCCTATATAACCTAGTCATGAATTAAACAGGAGACCTACCTGCAAGGCATTGCAGCAAAAATATTTCATTACCATGTTGTAAAACTTCAAAGGATTTCAAACAACTTACTCTTTTCTATTTAATTACATTGACATATCTGCTTACTTTTATTTTCTCTTTGCTGTCAAAACTTGGGTTAAACCCTTTTTTGTATGGGCGCAGTTTGTTTTGGAGTCCTTGCATGTCACTCTGTCTTTCAAGACACATTGTTCCGAAAAACATCTAAAGGCCAGCAAGGACATTTTGCAGTGGTCAAGAGAAAGGAACCCAAAGATCAAATCTTATCAAACACGTTTGCATAACATCAAGAACTTAACAGCCTTGGTCACAAGAGACTGCTGTTAGTTCCTCCGACCCCTTTTATTTTAGTTTTCAACCGTTGTTCTCTTCTCTTTTTGCAGTTTTTGCATTTCAAAATTGTATTTGTATTTCATTTGTTTTTCCATACTTTGTGGTTTTCCTTTATGGATTGCTGTGTAAATATTTATTGGAAAGCTGTACAGAAATAAGTTGTATCTTTTTAAAATATTTACACTTATGCATTTCTTTGACCACCTTATCGGCTACATATACAAAACCAATATTTCAGAGTGGAAGCTGCAAACATGAGAGGTACTCTGCAGTGACTCTATACATGCCCCACTGTAGCTTATTTTAGAGTCACTGGAAGACTTTCCTCCTTGACTGCTCTGTATGTGACTTTATCCCCAGAGGAAGGAGTGGCAAACAAATCCTTTGTGTTAAAAAAGTATTTCTGCTCTAAGCCAGATGAAGAATAAAAACATCTCTCTCTCTCTCCAATGTTTGTTTGGCCCCAAGCAAACTCATAACTGATGAGGCTCTGTGGCCTCACTGCTTGTTTAAAGCACATGGCAATTAAAAAGAAAAATAGCACCAAGAACAGCATCAGAGAGATTCCCCCGCCCCCCTTATGTTTGTGTGAGCACAGGTAGAGAGTTTTATGGGCGGTTTTGTAAGTTTTTATCTTTATAAATTAAAACAAATCTTGTCAGCAGTAAAATATTTATAAGACAACGCAACAATGAATGTGTTGAGAGTTGCAGTGCGTCCGGAAAGAATTCACTGCGCTTCACTTCTTCCAAAACTTTTTGGTTTAAGCATTATCCAAAATTGTCATAAATTAATGTCATTCTTTGAAAGTCTATAAATAAATACCTCATTTTGACAATGTGGAAAAATACTTTTGACAAAATGTATTGAAATTAGAGAACCAAGAAATCTCATTTACATAACTAATCACAGCCTTTGCTTTGTGACATGTTGATCCACCTTTGGCAGGAAATACAGAATCGGGTCTTTTTGAATACGATGCAACAAGCTTATCATACCCATTTTCAGGCAGTTTTACATTTCCAAGCAGTAAAAATGTTTTTGGGCCTTCCCCAGATTTGTCTCAGAGGTCATTCCTTTGATTTCATGCTTTGTGTTTGACCTCTGACCTGCCTTGTCAAACATGGGACCGTATATAAATAGTTGAATGCCTTTCCAAATCAAGTCCAATCAACAGAATTAACCCAAGTGGAATCCGTTTAAGGTGTCACAACATATCAAGGTTAATGTTTGTTAACAGCTCAATGTTGAGCTTCATTGCAAAGGCTGTGAAGTCTTCCATGAATGTGATTTCTTGCTTTCCATTTTTAATACATTTGTAAATATTTCAAAAACCCATTTACCCAAGTAATAACTTCAAGTATTAGATGAACAGTTTATTCATTTTGTTGCAGGAAAGCAGGTCAAAGGCAGGATTAATAATATATAAATAAAATAAAATAAAACATATGTATAAATAATGTATTAACCGATCCAAAGCCAACATTCTGTCAACTTGCTCAATTGAAGCAGAAAATGTGTGACATTGCTTGTTTGCTTGTGATACATCTTTGTTAAAGTGGTGAGAGCAGATGGGAATGTGGAGGGCAAAACTCACTGTTGATGCCCTTTATAAGCAAAGTATTCTGCTAATGTTCTTCTTTGTGTATGTTTTTTCAAACCATAAGAAACAAGCAGATGCACTGATTGACATCTGTATGTGTGTCATGTTACTGTGAGAATGCATGCAAGAACCGCTGTAAAAGCAAACAGCAGAGGTTAGCCTATATGTTGGTTCTATTTTTATCTCTGAAAAAAAGATGACAGAATAACTATTTTAAGCTTTCTGCATATTATCAGAGACCCAATCGCATCTCTCCATGTTTCTAAATTAAATATTTGTTTAAAAAAAATGCACCCATCCCAATAGGGTGCATATGTGTGCAGGTGTTTGATAGAATGAGGTCAGAAGAGTTTTAGTTCTAGTTTGAGTTTGAGCACCTTTGATGTGTGAAAGACACCAAGGTGTGTTTGTGCATTTCTCTGTGTCTGTTTGCATATAACATTTCCTGAAACATGTACATATTTGACTTTTATTTTTGGCAGGAAAGTTTGAAAAAGAAAAGAAAATACAGGATATGGCTTTATTGTCAAATCCGAGTGAAGATCTCACAAGTGACGTAGTGCTCCTTCCTAGTGGAACCACATCAAACTAGTGCAACCTTAAGGGTTAACTTTAGCAAACTGCTTTAACCAAATGGGGGAAAATTTCTTTAGTTTAGTTTAGTTAGTAATGTATTAATTATTTTTATATCCACAATATTTACATTGAAATGTTTTCTGTCACATTTCCAGACTAATGAGTTTTTCATCACCCTGATGAATATTTACACAGAAGCCCAAAAATGATCTGTTTATAGAAAGTCTGAGTTAGGCACTGATTTTGAAGATCAACATGCAGCTCTCTCACTTGAAAGTCATTCTTTATTTTCTGTCCTATTTTAAAGTGTGATTATTAGGTCTTATCTGTCACATCACATTTATACCTGAGTAATAGGAAAACATTGATTCTTATTATTAAATAAATCCTCAGACACTTTGATTTTTCTAATTTATAAATTGAGAAATGTTTCAGTTATTTTGCATCAGATGTGTAAAACTTTTTTTTTTTTTTACATGCAAACAATACAGGTTATTGTGGTTTTATATTTTTAATCCTTTTCATCCAGTTAATATCTGTACAAAGTAGATTTGGTCCTATTCATTTTGGCACTAGTCCCATCTTCCTGGAAATGATGTCTCATCTCAACAGTAATGTCACCTAAAAGCCTGAGACTGGCACGTTTGTCTTCCAGAGACGGCGTCTCCTGTGTCCTCTCACTGCAAGTCTGCAAATTTGTTAGTCTGTGCAGGTACTGACTCTGTTTTTTTAATGGAATGTCAGTGAAAGGTCAAATCTCTCACACATACTTTAAAATTAACTGTGGAAAAGGTCAGCGGTGCCGTTACAGGTGAGGAAGGTGTCAGAGTCAACCAGTTTGGAAAACACAAGCAGATCTGCAGAAAGCGATCTGAGAGTTTAGTGATTGTGTGGGTGGATTAAAAGAACTAGGAATCTTCAAAGAGCGACTCTTACAAGTGTTACACCACCCCAGGTCATCGTATGCACATTTAGCCTTGCTTAGGTTCCTATTTAGCTTGATTTAATATTCAGATTTTCTCTGTCCTGTGTTTACCACTACTACAAGTGTGAATTAACTCTGATGGCCACTTCAGTTTTCCTACGGCTGTGTTTATGCAGCTGCAACAGCAATTTCAAAATGCTGCAGATGCAACATGATGCAAATGATTCATCTGAAATCTTTGGCTCGTTTTTAAAGTCTTTGGAGCTTTATCTCAACAAGACGTAATGCTGAGACCTCCTGGGACTTACTTTGATATTTATTTTAAGTCTTGGCCTTTGATTTGAGCACAGATTTTACATCCCCCCCCTTCATGTGTTAAGCCTACATTATGCAGTTTAGCCTCATGATAAAATCATGCACACATACTGTGATTTAGTTTAGTCAAATGGTCAAACAGGTGAATAAAAAAACCCAGCATCAGCCACCAGTTCTAGGTGGTGAATTCTCTTTTTTCTTTTTTTGCAACAGCAATGTTTAAATTAAAGCATTATGGCCAACTGTAGGAAGATTAAATTAGTTAGAAATAAGAATTAGGGGCGAGTGGTAAACAAAAACTGAACCACTTTGTCAGACATACACAACGTTTTAGCAGATAATATATCCTAAACATAATATTGTCTTGGTTCTACTTTGATAAGTTTTACTTTAAAAGAAGTCAGTCGTGTTTCACTCCGTCAGCGTGGATTCACTTTCATCTCTCGAAATGTAAAGTAAACTGACCAAATCCCTCCAAACAAAGAGTTTGTCCTGTTTAGCTTGACAATTACCCCAACTAGTGGCAACATTAGTAAAGTGCACAAACGAGACCAGAATAAATGCTCTTCTTCTGTTCAACGCTGAGCAGAAGTTCATAGTGAGCAGATTTTCTGCACAAATGCAAATAAATAAAAAAACACACTTGATTAATGTATCCTTTTGTAGAAAGTGCTGAAAATGTGAGTTTGCTTTTGCTAATGCTTCCTCCAGCCAGCAACACCTTTCTGCTGAATCTCACGGCCTGACTTGTTCCCGTAAGTCTCCAAAGTGTTTATTTGTGTCTCTGCCCAGAAGGCCTGAGCGATCACTGGCAACATATGAGTGCTGACTTTGGGTGAGCGACTGTGCCTGATGCTTGAGTCCTTTCATTCCTCTCTCATCGCTGCTAAAAATCAGTGAAAGAAACTGCTGTTTCCTCCAACATGCTGACAAGCTCTTAGCTCAGAGAGCAGGCATTCAGCTGCCAGCTTCACACTCGGCCTGCAGGTAAATCTCACTCTCTGCCACTTTCTAGACTGTGTGCTTATTTAGAAAGTCCAAAATATTTCTTGAATTTTGTTCATTTTTGTTCTGCTATAATTTGTGTTTGATATTTGTTAGTCATGAAGTATGTGATCCTGCTGGTGACTTTAAGTGGTGAGTGATTTTTTTTCTTTGTTGATTTTATGTAATAAAGTTGCATAGAGATTTAAAGCTCAGACTTCATTTCAACACACACAAACTGCTATTAAGCTATTCAGCTCTGAATGAATTTAGATTCTTGCAACATTTAGTACTTCTGCACGTTGAGCTTTTATCTTCAGCCACATTTATCTTTTTCTATTTCACCAGAAAACTCTCATTGAGATTAAAAATCTCTTTTGAGAGAGAATCCTGGCCATGACTGGCAGCAGCACGCAGAGCTTTTATTGGGACTTTTTGTGTGTGGCTGATCAAAGTTCAGTAGCACGTACTTATAAAGTGGAAGAAATTCAATACATGTGCTTCAAATTTTGTTTCAACAAATAATTCTGAAAGCATATCACTATGTGGAGCCACGTTTTACTTCATTTGCAGCTGACGGTATTTTGGGGTTTACCACTACCAGCTTTGCACATAAAGATTTTTTTTTTTCCTTAAATAACTCAAACTCAGCAACAGTTAGATGAAGTGCATCTGTTAACAGCAGTTTTCAAGTCTTGCCACCAAATAGCATTTAGCTCTGGTCTGTCGTTGGACCATTCTAACACCTAGCTTTGCTTTTATTCAAACCACTCCAATGTAGATATTCATATTGTGATCGTTGTGCTGTTGGTACATGAATCTTCATTCCAGACTGAACTATTTTGCAGCCTCTGAAATGTTTTCTTGCAAGATTCCTCCATATTTAGCATCATCTCTTTTTCTATTGAAACATCTTCCCTGTCCCTGATTTTTTTTTTTTAAAGCATCCTCAAAACATGTCAACATGTTTCACAGTGGGAATTGTAGGTTCAGGGAAAACTCTGATCTCAGTGCTAATTTCCCATCACATGCAGGGAAATGTTTGTTTTTTATCTCTCCATGAAATAAGCACCTTGTCTGAAGTCGATTTCTTATAGCTTTCTTGCAGAGAAAGCTTTTTTTTTTTTCCTTTACCAGCTTTGCAAGTTGCACAGATAAGCTTTGTCATGTTAGGTTTCCCTCACCTGAGCTGTGAATCTCTACAGCTCCCCCAGAGTTACCGTAAATCTTTGGCAGCATCTCTGATCAATGTTCAATTCACAGTACATTTGCAGTTGTCCCATACTCTTAATTTGTGGATGGTAAATTGAACTGTGCTTTGTGAGATATTGAAAGATTGAGAAGTTGTTTCATAACCTAACCCTGCCTTGCATTTCTCCACAACTTTATCCTTAGTATTGTTATTCTAGTTGTTGACTAAAGTTATCTTACAAACATCTTTAATTAACAGCAGGGTTTTACTGAAAGTTGATGATATTGGGATGGACAGTTTTAATAAATTAGGTGACCACTAGGTGACCACCTTTCTTTTGCCCCCAACAATTAAAATGCAAAAATTTAATTATGTGTTAACATAATTTGTATCTGCACCACAGCAAAGGGATGACAACTCCCCATTGTCTGCTCATGCATTAAAACAACGGGGCACAACTGCCAGATATGTAAATATTTTTCAATCTGGTTCTCGCTCACTTCCTTTCCTAATGCTGCATTGGCAACTGACCATATTGTCCATATCAAATATTGCCACAGATGGTGATTTTTTCTACTTTGCCTGATTTTACTAGAGGATATCAAAGTAAAGGGGATGACAACAAATGCAATCCACACTCTTAGTTTTGATTGTTTTACATTTTTATTTGTAAAATATTATTTTGAGTCCATGTATTGTTCTGCTTCCACTACAAATGTATAAATTACTTTTTGTTTATCTGCTGCTTAAAATTCCAATTACACATTCAAATTGAGATCAACACACATTTTTACAATCTATACGTTCTCTATTTAGCCTAGTTTAATGCATGTTGCAGAACAACTTTGATTCTTTTAATGTTACAGAACAGATACCTCAAAGAAAATCACACATATTTTCTGTAATTCGCTGCTTTTTATTTATAATATGTTAACCCTCTTTTATATTGAAAGCAAAAGTAATCTGCTTTTGCTTTCAGGGGTGTTCGCTGCTCCGTTTATTAACGAAGAGGTGGCTAAGAAGTTCATCAGGTTGAAGAGACAGGCGGGATACTGGGATCCACACCACTCCCAGAACATGTGGGGTTTAACCATCCAGGAACAGGTAACGCTCTGCTGAGTCGATGGTACAAAATTCAGTCAAAGCGACTCCAAACATCTCCTGCTCAGTTAAAATGGAGACATTTAAACTGTACTTCTACTTGTTGGTACAGCAGGTTAGCCAGAGTTGTGGTTGTTTTTACAGATGCAGTACAAACAAACTTGAATGTCTTTGGTCTTTAGGCCAACGAACACTGGACGGCAATTCGAGACGGAGCTCAATACTACATGGACATGGGCCACCTGATGTTTGACCCCTCTGTGGCTGAGTGAGTCAACCTTCACAGTTACATCTCTGCTACATTTTTTATGGAAAACAATGAATGAAGTTCACAAGTTTTTAAGATAGTTTTGAGCATCATCTGAGAATATTTTATTTAGACCAGCTGTTTCAATTTGCAGCTCATAATAAAGTCAAAGTGATTGTTAACCTTTTTTAAACGACTCTTTAACTTAATTGATTTTCTTTTTTTACTCTGGGTGTGTTGCAGTGAAAATACCAGGCAGTTAATGGAGATGCTGCGAAACGCACAGGCTCACCTGGACAGCCAGACGGGCCGACACAGATAGACAACAAGAGAGAGGAACTTCATGATGTGGACACATTGAAGTTCACAACTTTGGAAGGGCAGGATTTTGATCCTACTGGGAGTTACAGATTGTAGTGCAGAGAGTGCTTTACAGTTTGGTTTGTAGAAGATATATTTCTTACTTTTTTAAACAAGAAATAAGTTTTGCAACTTTTTTTTACTGAAATGTAGCCAAAATATCTAAAATGAATTTTATTTTTCATCTAATAAAACTTTGAGAGCAAACAACCCTGTCCTTGTTTATTTATTTTCACAGTATTCTAAAAAAAAAGATATTTGCAAATTAAATACACACAAAACTGCAATGGAAAAAAAATGTCTCTATTACACATGTCAATACAGAGTAACCTTTTTATTGTTTTCTTTAAATAAAGTCTTAAATGTTGTCTATGGTGATTTTTTTTACATTATTCTTGGTGTTTAAATTTTGCTTTACCTGTTAAGTTTGTCTTAGGAAACATTTGTATGTTGTGTTCTGTTTTACCACCAGGTGGCGATATCAGCATCAAAAATTAATTTTCTTCAGGAGCTGCCAAATATCATCTCTGATTTCTTTGTTGCAGCACCTTCGTTTATAGGCTTAGATTTCACTGCATGATTTATTGAAAACAAATTGGATACAAATCTTATCAAACAGAAAAAGGGCCAAAAATGCCATTAACTACAACAACTAAAAGCTCAGCTTATTTAAAACGTTTAGTGAAATGCGTTATGCAGCAAGTCAAAACAGAACTCTTTGGGAACTTTACTTATATTTTAAATGAGTTTACTTTTAGAGAACATAAAATACAGTTAAAACAAGGGTTCTGACTTTCCACTAAGATAAAACTAAAGGTCTTGGTAGTGAACATGCATGGTAAAAAACAAACATCCAAATAGAAATTATTTGAGCAAGTGATTTAAATGCATAAATCCAGCTTTTACACTATATGCATATCTTTTATTCTGTTTTGCTCTCTAGTCCAGTTTATCAGCATTCATTCAGTCATAAAGAGTGAGCATGTGTGACCATTAAAATGCTCCATCATCGCTTTGTGAAATGTTATTTTGTGCTTGAAACATACATATAACAACATATAAATGTGGTCAGAGGACTTTATAGTCTTTGATGGTTTCTTCTTCTTGCTCACTTGTAACTTCTTATAAATTTTGGAGTGAAGACCTTCAGCTGCCAGAGAAAGAGATGGTGATGTTTACTGGTGTAGAGGCGGCTCCTCGGTTGCAGTTGGAGGAGGGACTTTCAGGAACATCTGCAAGGCAGGAGTGAAGATGAGTATGGTGCCCAGAATAGAGACGGTAAGGAAAGCCCAGAGGAAGATCCGGTCTAACACCTGGGCAACAAACTTCCAGTCTTGAACCACCTGTGAAAAACAGAAACAAGACATAAAATAGGGGAAAAGAAATAGAGTGAAATTAATGATACCTATACGCACCTCGCGGATGAAGTGCTCTTTACGGATGTGTCGGCTGATGTACCGCACTGAGTAGATGGCTTTCTCCAACATGGTGGCCCAGGCTTCTTCCTCCTTCCCATCAGAAGCTGCCTGTCCACATGCTCCGCTGTTCGTCTTACAACCTCCCCTCCGACTTCCAGAGCGAGGCTTCAGTTCAGGACTTTCCGGAGCCAGTTCCGGGTAGTGGTACCGGTCCGTGTGTCCTCGCATGCACAGCAGTCTGGGCAGTTTCTGCAGGAAGAGACTGCGAACCCATGGCGACATTGGGTGATAGGTGGCCGAGGAGCGGTGGTGCACATTGATGACAAAGACGGTGACGATAATCGAAAGGGTGACGAAGATCATGATGAAGAGCAAATATTCTCCGATGAGAGGGATTACTTTGGAGGAGGAGGGGATGATCTCCTCTATGACCAAAAGGAACACAGTGAGGGACACTAGGACAGATGTGGAGAGTGACAGCTTCTCTCCTTCATCAGAGGGAAGGTAAAACACAAGGACAGTAAGAAAGGACAAACCCAAACAGGGAATGATGAGAAAGAGCGTGTAGAACAGTGGCAATCTCTTCAGGATGAAGGAGTAGGTGATAAACGGGTAGGAGTACAAGCCATCCTTCCTGTTTCCTTTGGCTCCAGTAGCACTGAGAATCTCCCACTCTCCATTGTCAAAGAAGTCTTTCCGATCAACGTGGTTGTCCATCAGGACCAGGTCCACCATGTTGCCATCGTAGGTCCACGACCCAAACTTCATGGAGCAGTTCTGCCGGTCAAAGGGGAAGAAGGTGACGTCCATGGTGCAGGCAGACTTGTAACTGGCGGGTGGCGTCCAGGTGATGGCACCGTTGTGCTTTACAATGGCTTTGGTCATCAGGGAGCCCTCGAAGCGTCCATCAGCGCTGAAGAAACGTAAAGTCAAAATTAGGAATGGTTCATTTTTCCAACAAAATTACAGTACGTTGTTTTATTTATGTTAGTGGTTAAACCTCCATCCTATTTTATTTTTCATCAATGCAATAAATTAAAATAGAGAAGTGAAAACTGAATGCAATCATGGCATGCTATTCAATGTCACAACAATGTTTTGTACATTTTAAATAAAATAAGCATCATATACATATTTTTAGTGTGCTTTCCATACTGATATGGAATCCAAGAATTAAACTCACAGGAGGTTTAAACTAAAACCTCCTTTCATTAACTTCTTGGAGCATATATCTGTTCTGCAGTGGTGGTAATAGCTTAAGCACAAGAAGGAATGAGATTTTATTTTTGCTGCATTACTTTTATACAAACACTCTACGTCATATTTGGCGTTTCATCTTCAATAATCAATTACGATGTGATTTGCTGGTGCTGGCGTAAACCTGCTGTATCATTCAGTTACCACCAGGTGGGGCTGAAGGGTACAGAAAGGGTTGCACAAATAGTGGGAACAGTGAGATGGTGTGAGGGATTTTTGTACGTCTTACTTCTCGTATAGGACAATGTCTGGGAGCCAGATATTTTCTGAGGGAACTCGGATGGAGGTGATTCCACCAAATTTATCTGGACTCCATCGCAGCTTGTAATCAATCCACTCCTGGTCAAGATAGACACAAAATACATCATAACTCTGGGAACCTTGCAGAACATTACACAACTCTGATAACTGATCGTTTATTTCAGGAGGGTAAACGGTGGGTAAATTCATGATGAAATTAGCAGGGCTTACCTGAGTCAACCAAACGTTTGTTGTCATAAGCTGGTTTTTCTCATCCTAAAATATAGGGGGAAAAAACAAGCAAAAAAAATCTAAATATCTACTCACGAGAAAAAAACTATGAAAATGGTAAAAGGCTAAGTAAGAGAGGGCTAATGGAATAAGATGCAACATATAAAAATACCATATTTTTTAACTGCAATAAGTAAAAACAACAGTTAAGTAACACTAAAAGTGATTATTTTATTTGTTTATTTATGTGACACATTCAGATGATGTGCGAAATTATTCATTATATTTTACAGATCTGAAGAAAACATAGGACATTTGCAGAGCTTGGAAAATTTGTCTAATTTCATATGTACATCTTATATTATTTTTTTAATAAATCTAAATAACATATTGGATTTTGCATTAACATAGTGAAACTGTCAAAAAAAAACACCTCTTTATCCTTTCAGGATATAGATCCATGTCAGGTATTTGTGCATATTTAGTTTATTGATCTAGCTACAACTTTTTTTCTACATACTTATTTATGCACTTTGTTGTTGTCCCCTGTTCAACTATTTTTGTTGCGTAAAAGAAATCACTTCTTTTCTGGAAAAGAACCTAATTAACTAAAGCATATTAGCCGTGGACCAAACCAACCCAGTGCAAATAGTAAACAAAGGACATCAGGAAATAACATGTCGGATGTAGCTAACTTGTTTTCACATCAGCAAAGGCAGGTTTAGACGAAGGAGAAAGGTTGTGGAGGGATAAGTGTTGCATTTGAAGGAGATGTATCCAAACCTGCAGCAGATCATCCAGTCCAAGCCTCAGCTGTCAAAGTGGGTTGGATGTTTTGGTGATCACACAGACCAGATGTGAACCATAATCTAATACTGAGCCATGCAGCAGCCCAGGGAGACTCTGGGGACATAAACAGTGAAGCAAAGCTGCAGTGTTTACTGTTGGCTCTCCTGCCATTTCTCTCTCCAAGCCCGGTTCAGCAGCCGAAGAGCCTTGAGAGGTTTTATTCACTCATAGCTGTTTCCGGTGCAAAGACCAAGAATAGTAAGCTATATTTAAAATGATTTAGATAAATATTTCAAGCAAAGAAGAGTGCTTCCTCCATCAGCATTCCCAGTTTTTTTTCTTCTGAAACACCTAAATCATCTCAACCTATCACAGATAGAAGCTAAAATATTTAAAGAACACCACAGTAAGTAGCATTTATTTTAAAACCAGGTAGAGCTTCAATGGTCTGTTTGAATTCAGCTCCCCAGGTAGAGTTATTGTTGAAACAAAAGGTCAAAGATTTTGTGGAGGATCCTCCATCTTTTCCTAAGTGTTAGTATTTAAGTGTTTCATATAATATATTTAGAATTTCACTTTTTCTTTGGTGGTGGTTATTGCATTAGGTTGTTTACTAATTTGGGTGCACACAGTTAGTAAACGCCTTATGTTTATTTAAGATCATTAATATTTTGTTTTGCTGAGTTTAAGGACTGGCTGGCAGAAGGGGGTTGGCTCAAAAGAAAACCAGGAAGTGGAACAATCCATCAGGCTGCTGGAAGCAGGGGACTTGTTTCACATCAATCTGCCTCTCTCCACTAATAGCATAGCCTCTCTCCACTAATCGCATAATTGCTAAAACCTTTTTGGTATTAGTTTATTTTGGTTTTTATAGTTGTGATAAAGTTAAAATGTTTAGTTTAAATTAGTCATTTATGTTTATACATTATTTGTCTTTGTCTCCTTCCCTACCCCTCCTCGTTTGTGTAGGCTAGCCTGTTTGTATAAATCCCTCTGTGTGTTCATTGTTAAGTGAGTCTTTTGGTTTGTTATCTTGAGTTATGTTGCCTCAGTTGATTTCTTTTGGGCCCATTTTGTTACATTTTTTTAGATTTGTTGTTGAACCTTTTTGTTAAGATATTCTTTGGAAAAAATAAATAGAAAATATTTTTTTATATATGCCTTTGTCCTTTTGTTTTACTGGTCGGACCATCACAGTTGGTGTCAGAAGTGGGATCCACCAGTTAAGGACAAAGGTATATTCGCAAATTTTTTTTTTTTTTTTTTTTTTTTTTTTGGAACCAAAAAGAAGAAGAAAAAGACCTAAACCATGAAAGGAGCCAGAAGTGGTAAAGGCAAGTCGACTCCATCAGATAAGGAAGCACAAACGGAGCATGAGGAGTGTGGTGCAACTTGTGAAGCTTGTGAAGAGGATGAAGAGGGGAGAGAGCCAACCATATCCGACTTGGCGGGGATCCTTCAGGCCCACATCGGACAGCAGAAAGCTCGAGAGGAACAGTGGGAGAAAGAGATGGCACGTCAAGATCACAGGTTTAAGGCTTTCCAACATCAGTTCATTTTATTTCAAGAGGAGTTTCAGGCCCAGTCTTCTGAGCACCTGAGGCCTTTTGTGCAAGACCACGCCCCTTCCTCTGCAGGCTCGAGGCCTCATGATGTAGATAGTTCACCACCAGAACCTGCACTGTCTGCTGTTACGCCAGGTGACTCAGTTTCTACACGTTCTTATAAAGAACCAAAACTGCAAAAGCTAAGTGAAGATGATGACATTGAGCATTTCCTTATAACTTTTGAAAGGATAGCATGTGCTTGTAGATGGCCAAAAAGCGACTGGGCATTTAATTTGATTCCACTCTTAACTGGTAAAGCCAGGAGTGCATATGTACATATGGATGTGGATGAATCAATGAACTATGATAATGTGAAAGCGGCTATTTTACAGAAATATGAAATTAACAGCGAGACTTATCGTCAGAGGTTCCGCTCCCTTCATGTGGAGCCAAATGAGTCCCCCAAGGAGCTCTATGTGAGACTTAAAGAACTGTATGGCAAATGGGTTCAGCCCCGAGGTAAGACTGTTGAAGAGATAAATGACGTCATAATTCTTGAACAGTATTTCCGAATGTTGTCTCCAGAACTCCAAGTTTGGATTAAGGAGCGAAACCCAAAAGATGCAGCAGAGGCGGTTTCCCTGGCAGATGCCTTTGTGGCTGCTCGTAGGAAAACCCAATCATGGGCTTTTAGAGCTGCAAAAAGGGAGTTTATGCCGATTCCAGGTAACACCAGTCATACTGGAAATTTGAGTAAGCAGTCTGGAAAAGAAAAATGTTTTTCCCCCAGTCAAACAAAACCTGTGAAAAAACTTATCTGCTATTTATGTGGGCAGGAGGGCCACACAAAGCCTATGTGTCCTCAAAATCCTGCGAAACTCTCTCAGATGTGTTTTGTACCCAGAGAGAGCCATGTATTAAACAGACAAAACCGGCCACTGATGAAGACCACTGTGGAGATAGATGGGCAGAAGGTCAAAGCTCTGATTGACACAGGAAGCACCCAGTCACTGGTACACCGCAGGTATGTCCCACCACATAGTATTTGCACCTCTGAAACGATACCCATCTGCTGTGTTCATGGGGATGAAAAACAATATCCAACAGCAGACATTTACATGAGAGTGCAAGGCCATGTTTACCTGTTAAATGTGGGTGTTATGGATAAATTACCTTTTCCTGTTGTCCTAGGAAATGATCTTCCAGTTCTCACTGACCTCATAAATGCTTCTAAAATGTGCAATGTTGTGCTGACACGATCCCAGGCAAAGACCTCAGGTGTAGATGAGCCCAGCTTAAAAGCCTTGCCATTCTATGAGGCTGAGATTGAAGGGTGTCGTACTAAAGATCGTAAGTCTCGTGCACAACGCAAGCATGAAAAATTCAAACATACCACAGCCTCTCCTGTGTTACCTGAACCTGAGGTACAGCTAGACTTCGAAATTCCTGATAATATTGGTGAGCTGCAGCACCAGGATAGATGTCTGGCTGACCTTATGAAGAAAGTTGAAGAAGGTGAAACTGCAGAGGAATTTTACATGCAAAATGGCATCCTCTATAGGAGACATGGAGAATTACAGCAGCTTGTGTTACCCAGAAAAGTCAGAGAAACAGTATTGACTTTGGGCCATACAATTCCCTGGGCTGGCCACCTGGGGAAACATAAAACGATAGCCCGAATCCAACGGTGTTTCTACTGGCCTGGATTACACAAAGATGTTGCCAGTTTTTGCAGGAGTTGTCCTCAATGTCAAAAAACATCCACCAGATTTGCAACGAGAGCGCCTCTTCAGCCTCTTCCTATTATAAATACACCATTTGAACGTTTGGGCATGGATGTTGTGGGTCCAGTGGAGAAGAGCAAATCAGGTAACCGATTTATGTTGGTTATTACTGATTATGCCACAAAGTATCCAGAAGTGTTCCCCCTGAAATCTGTTAAGGCTAAGACTGTTGCCTTGTGCCTGGTTCAGTTTTTTTCACGAGTGGGGTTTCCCAAAGAAATACTGACTGATCAAGGGACAAATTTTATGTCCAAACTGCTGAAGGATGTGTATAAACTGATTGGCATTAGGGGACTGAGAACCACCCCATATCACCCGCAAACTGATGGACTCACAGAGAGGTTTAATCAAACTCTTAAGAACATGCTTCGGAAGTTCATCAATGAAGCTGGGTCTGATTGGGATCAGTGGCTCCCTTACCTCTTGTTTGCATATCGGGAGGTACCCCAAGCCTCTACCGGGTTTTCCCCCTTTGAGTTGCTTTTTGGGCATGAGGTGAGAGGTCCACTGGCCCTTTTGAAGGAAAGGTGGGAGGGGGAGAAACCTGCAAAGGAACCTGTTAATACAATTTCTTATGTCCTCCAGATGAGAGAGAAGTTGGAAAAGATGACCTCATTGGCTCAGGAACATATGCGTGTCTCTCAACAGAAGCAAAAAACCTGGTATGATCAAACTGCTCATGTAAGGAGTTTTGAACCAGGTCAAAAGGTATTGGTACTGCTACCTACTGATGACAGCAAGTTTTTGGCTCAGTGGCAAGGTCCATATGAGATTGTTCAAAAACTGGGACCTACCACCTACAAGATCTGTACTCCAGATCAAAGACGCAGTACTAAAGTTCTTCACATTAACCTGCTAAAGGAATGGGTCTCAAGGCCTGAGGGGAAGCAAGATGTATTTTTTATCAGAAGTGTATCAGATGAGGAGGTTGAGGAACAATACCTGCCTCTACCATCAGCTTCTGCTCTTGACCTGAGTCATCTCTCCCCAGAACAGCAGTTGCAAGTGAGAGCCCTTTGTAACATCAATGTGTTTCAAGATAATCCTGGACGTACTGATTATATTGAACATGATATTCATCTGAAAGAGGATGCAGTTGTGAAACGACGGAGCTACAGAATCCCTGAGCGTCTCCTTGGCCCTTTAAAAGAAGAGATTGAATTGATGCTTTCTCTGGGCATCATTGAGACTTCTCACAGTGACTGGTGTAATCCTATTGTCCTTGTACCAAAAAAGGACGGCACCATGAGGTTCTGTATAGACTTCCGCTATTTGAACTCTGTTTCAAAGTTTGACTCGTATCCAACTCCTCGCATCGATGATTTGATTTGCTGTCTTGGAAAAGCAAAATATCTTACCACCATTGATCTCTCTAAAGGTTATTGGCAGGTTCCCCTTACCACCAGGTCTCGTGAGCTGACAGCTTTCCGGACACCTTGGGGCCTCCATCAGTTCACCGTCATGCCTTTTGGGCTTCATGGAGCACCTGCAACCTTCCAGAGACTTATGGATAAGGTACTGGGAGGTCTTTCAAATTTTGCATCTGCTTATTTAGATGATATTGTCATCTACAGTAACAGTTGGGAGGACCATATGCAACATCTTAAGGCTGTTTTTGAGTCTCTTCATGCTGCAGGTCTGACTGTTAATGCAGCTAAATGCACCCTGGCCAAGAAGGAAGTGCAATATCTTGGACATATTATTGGCAATGGAGTCATCAAACCTCAGATCCAGAAGGTTCAAGCAATTCAGTCATGTCCTCTGCCACAGACCAGGACACAGCTAAAATCCTTCCTTGGAATGTCGGGTTGGTACCATAAGTTCATTCCTAACTTTTCTGCCAGAGCTGCTGTGCTTACAGATATGACCAGTCCCAAGAAACCTAATCAGCTTCAGTGGTCAGAAGAAGCAGAGAGAGCTTTTAAGGACATCCAAGGTGCCTTGAGTGGACCTCCAACATTACACTGCCCTGACTTTGACCAGCCATTTATTTTGCAAACTGATGCATCAGGACGTGGGCTGGGTGCAGTGCTGCTTCAAGGGCCACCAGGGGGACGTCATCCAATTGCTTTTATAAGCAGAAAGCTCTACCCAAGGGAAACTCGATACTCCACTATAGAAAAGGAGTGCCTAGCTGTGAAGTGGGCCTTGGATTCACTCAAATATTATCTGTTGGGGACACGATTCGTCCTAGAAATGGATCACAAGGCTCTGAAGTGGCTTGAAAGAATGAAAGACTCAAACAGCAGAATAACTCGCTGGTACCTGGCGATGCAACCGTTCCAGTTTGATGTTCATCACATCCCTGGGAAGCTGAACTCCACTGCTGACTACCTGTCACGCTGGCCCATGGAGTTTCCAGAAGAGGGGGAGTGTGTGGAGGATCCTCCATCTTTTCCTAAGTGTTAGTATTTAAGTGTTTCATATAATATATTTAGAATTTCACTTTTTCTTTGGTGGTGGTTATTGCATTAGGTTGTTTACTAATTTGGGTGCACACAGTTAGTAAACGCCTTATGTTTATTTAAGATCATTAATATTTTGTTTTGCTGAGTTTAAGGACTGGCTGGCAGAAGGGGGTTGGCTCAAAAGAAAACCAGGAAGTGGAACAATCCATCAGGCTGCTGGAAGCAGGGGACTTGTTTCACATCAATCTGCCTCTCTCCACTAATAGCATAGCCTCTCTCCACTAATCGCATAATTGCTAAAACCTTTTTGGTATTAGTTTATTTTGGTTTTTATAGTTGTGATAAAGTTAAAATGTTTAGTTTAAATTAGTCATTTATGTTTATACATTATTTGTCTTTGTCTCCTTCCCTACCCCTCCTCGTTTGTGTAGGCTAGCCTGTTTGTATAAATCCCTCTGTGTGTTCATTGTTAAGTGAGTCTTTTGGTTTGTTATCTTGAGTTATGTTGCCTCAGTTGATTTCTTTTGGGCCCATTTTGTTACATTTTTTTAGATTTGTTGTTGAACCTTTTTGTTAAGATATTCTTTGGAAAAAATAAATAGAAAATATTTTTTTATATATGCCTTTGTCCTTTTGTTTTACTGGTCGGACCATCACAGATTTCAATTACTGTTTTCATTTGTGCTTTAATTCATTTTATTCATATATTTTTCTTGGCTAAATAAGTATTTCTTAACACATAAGTGAGTAGAACTTACCTGTAAAAAATATTCTCTTTATCAAAATCAACAATTTCTGTCCCACACAATAGTAGTTTCTTAAAATAATCACAGTGCTCATTCACATGCAAGTCAAAGTTATTTCTGCAGGCCACCCCAGTTTTCCATAAATGTCTAAGTTTGATTGTCTATTGTTGTAACACAATCAAAAATGTATTTTATTCAAATAACTAAGGTTAGCTAAAATACCCAAACATATTGCCTTAAACTGTTATCAAGTCCAATCAACCTAATTAATCACTTACACAATACAGATTATTAGCACTTGTAAAATAAGCTTGGTTTTACAGTTTGTATTACAAAACTAGAATGCTGTTAAGTTTGTCAGAGAAAGGACCAATTAAACACTGGCTTTGTACTGGAGTATGGGGTGAAAAATAATTTAGTTGAGACTTAGGATTTAAGACGCCAGATTAGACCTTTAAGAGGACTTTACAGATATGGAGTTTGATATGTATTTAAAAAAAATTTATTTTGCTATTTTGTGAAAAAAAAACCAACTTGCATAGAGTAACTTTCAATTGTTAAAAAAAAAGTTTATATATATTAACAAGTTGATTTGATGCTTGTGTGAATATTTTTGCTTCAATTAAAACTACATTCCTGTGTGAAATTATCATAATTATTCCATGAAAATAAATTAAAGTATTGGAGTTAAATCATTTTTGATACAGGTAATTTTAAACCAGTATTGGACACTAACCAATGTTTTTCTTCATTTCACATTCTTGAAGATTAATTTGGAAAACATCCAGAATGTTAGAAACGTTCCTTTTTTTTCCACTTTAGATTAGACTGAGATAAAAATTAATGAGCTGCTTAAATGTAAGAGGATGCAAACAAACAATGTGTTCATATAGTTGGAGTCATCTCACCACATCAACCAGCTGAGAGATCTTGAGTCCAAAGCGAACTTTGACGGTGTCGTTGGCTCGCTGGATAGGCCTGACACAGCGCTGATATCCCCGGAAAAGGTCCTTAAGCAGAGCGTCCTCCATCTCTGCAAACTTACTGGGAGAGGAAGCTAAAACAAAGAAAATATTGATATGCTTTTCAACTATCTTGAAAAAGGGAGTTTTTACTATCTTACAAGCCTCTGAACTTGAGAGGTGGATGCATGTTAAATGTCGCATCCAGATTTTGCAGAAATCCAAATTAACTTTACCTCGTGATGCTTTCCCAGTGTGACACGAAAGAGCTTTTAACAAAATCTCCACAAATGTGAAGAACACGGAGATGCAATGGCATGTTTACAGATATGATTTCTCTAGAAGTGTTTATAAACTGAAGTTCAAGGAAATCAGAGTAAACATGTTTGCTGGAATACATTAGGCAAGTAAAACTGTGCATAATGTATGAGGATAATATAACTGTGTCCATAAAATGGATAGTCAGCATATCGGTCAGTAATAGTAGGTCTCTGGAGGAACAGAATCTGTAACACTGATATGAGTCGGCTCTAACATCCGACACAGGAGAAAAGAGAGGGAGGTAAATGGAAATCCTAAGGAGAAGATGGAGCATTTTCACCTTTCACTGGCTTGCATCTAACTTTCGTCATCTGATGGCGCTTATGAGTAAATATCTATCAGATCTAAACTGTGTGGCATTTATTCCCATGAGCACATGCTGCACATTCGAGGGCAGCTGCAGGAGGCGCTGACACTGAAATTGGACTCTTTTGTTCTTGTTTAACTGATGAACAAACAACTTTAACAGAGGTCATCATAATGCTGTGCAGTGCTGTTTTGAAGCGAACCACATGCAGGATGCAGCAAAGATTGGCAATACAAACTTTAACAAATATTTCAAATACATACAATCTATTTTTTTTTTTCAGCTGAAAGTACACATTGGTTATTTCTGTTGCATTTTTTTTATTCTTTAACACTTTTACTTCAAAGTCACCATTATATTTTTATAACCATTTATCCAAAAAAAAAAAAAAAGAAAAACGATTAATTTCAGTGCTTTAAAATAACTGCGATTAAAGTTACATTTTCAACTTTCTGATAGCCTTGAAAACAAAAGCTGTTATAAGTAAACTGCTTTTTTGTTATATGTCTGTAATTTTAAAATTGTCACTTTCCTGTAAGATTGTGAGAACTTCGGTGCACCTGTCTCGGAGGATCTTTGCCATGACGCTTAAAATAAATAAATAAATAAATAAATACTATTTTCTTTTTACATGAGGCAATAACCTGGCTAACACTGAAACAAGCACAAACACTGACATAAAGAGTTTCCTCACCGGCACCGTGGCACACAGGACACACCGCCAGGAGAAGCAGGAGGAGGCGGACCACCAACTTCATCTTGTTTCCCAATCCAGTCCTCTGTTGTTGCTGTTATTACTATGTCCCGTTAAGCGGAGGACAATGACTCGCCGAGGTTCCCATCAGCAGCGTGCGTAAAATCTCCTTTAGTTATCCAGCGGGCAGAGGCCCGGCTTGATTGTGCGTGTGCCTGTTTATTGCAACTCCTATCGAGGCGTTATAGGAAGCGGCACAGCGGGAAGTCTCTCTGGATGGGGAGGAGGAAGAGGAGGAGGAGGAGGGAAAAGAGGGAGGAGGGCGAGTGGTGCAGAGATGTGGAGCTTTAAAATGTCCTCTAAACCGCGGGACTCCGGAAGGCTGTATAGGGGATAATTTTAGCCTTTTAAAAATACAAACAAAAATCTAACAAAAAATTATATATATATATATATATAAAAAAAAAAAACAGGCGTGTTAGTGTGGTCGGGAATCTGTACGATGCTCGATTTGTACACGTTCACAAGTCAAAGCGTATAAAGGATTGATATTTATAGCCTTCCTGAAAACTTTAGTGACTAATGTTCTGTACTACATTGATGACCTCAGCAAAAACAAATAAGAGTCATAGGCCAAGTTCACAACACTTGCAACTTAATATTTTTGGCTTTTTCCACACAGAAACATTTACAAAGATATATTCTTACCAGAAATCAGTTCACATGCCTGACTTGCGGTTCCTGATATGGCATTTCGTTCAGGGCATCATGGACTGAGGGGCGCCACAAGGAAAAACTAAAAAACTGCTGAACTGAACACGTATGGTGTGCAAGATGAAAGTACTGTAAGACAATATAATAATACATCTCTTCAGCTACATCACATGGAGTCTGATTTGCATATTATGATTTGGTATTAAATTAAAGGTCTATTTAATTTGTTTAAAATCTTGCTAAATACTCTAATAATATGTTTTACTTGTCCCTAGTCCCTAGTGGGGTCAGGAGGAGACGAGGATGTAAAGAAAATGGATGGATGGATTTACTCAAACTAATCCAATGTCACATAGATGGTTATGAACTAATGATTACTTAATACACAACCTGGATATTCTTAAAATGTTCATCCTACTTGTGAAACTATAATAAAGATGAAATGCAATTGTTAATTTCAATTCTTTATTCAAATTAGAAACAATTCAGAAAATAAAAATATCTAGATCAGTCAATCACAAGAGATTCTTGTTTGTAAGTTGGTTAAAGTTTGTTTTTAATTTATTCTCTTTTCTTTGTCTGAGGGGCGGGCATGACTTTGGGTGGGTGTGTGGCAGCAGAAGAAGGGGCTCGCTCGGGTTGCCAACCAAAAATCTCCACTGTTAGCAAAGATCAACGTTGACATCCTACTGTTTTTGTTACTATGGTGGTTTATTAACCTTATATTACACATAATTTTACTTTCTTTAATGCCGACCTTTCTTCTAAGTACTGCAAAAGGTAGCCCTTGTATTATTTGTGGAAATTGCTCAACATTTGGAGAACCGGGCATAATAAAAGTTTAGTCATTTAAGTGAAGTCAATATAGGAATACTGGCTGTTTTTTAATGAAGTGAATAAATCAATAAGAGTAATCTCCAAAAAGATAAAGCTAAAGAGTGCTAATGTATCACTTACAGCAGAATTTTGCTTTTCTTGTGATGCAGAGATACTTTTTGAACTGTGATTTTCTATTAGCAGTCCAGTACTCTCCACTTTTTAATTTGTCTTGCTCCTTTTGTTAACCTCTCCTCTGCCTCGTCCTGCTTTCTCAAAAATAATGTCGTTGGATCCTAATCATCAAGATCTAATAAGATTTTTCAGATGTTTTATGTAAGAATAGACTTGCTCCTACTTAGTTACTTTCTCAGAATACACTTTAGTTTCTATCGTCTTTTGTTGAATAGTAGGTATTCTTTATTTTAATTAGGTTTTTTAGGTGTTAAAGTGCCATCATGGTGCCATTTGTCACTGGTCTTGTCGAACTATTCTCTGATTAATGCTACAGCTGGCTGGCTTTGCTTTGACTTGTTGGACATCGTTTTGAGACCTTGTGCTGAGGCTCTGACAGGAGAGGGAATAAATCAAATGTAAGAACCTGTAATAATACCAAGCTGTGTGTTCAGGTTTGATTAAGGGTCTGCCACAGTAGTAAAAGAGGCAGCACGTTTTGTAAAGAAAAACTTAATAAATAATTATTGTTTACAGGACAGAAAAGGGTAGTAAAGGTTACCTTTTGTCTGTGTTTTGTTTTCACATTTCTCTCTATTCCTGTGTTTCCTGTTGTATGGTTATGTTTCCATTGTGATTGTTTCCCATAATTTCTTTATTGTTTCCAGCCATTACTCCATTAGTACTTCAGTTTATGATCTCCTTCGTCTGCAGCACATTTAATTACTAATACTCACCAGTTCATTGCTCCAATGATCATCTCTCCAACTATGCTGTCTCGTTTATCCACTGCTTGCTGTTTTTTTTCTCATGTTATCATTATGTTCCAGTCCTCTTGAGCCCCTTTTTTGTTTTTTGTGTTGAAAGTAATCTAGAAACACAAATGATTCTGTGTACCCCTTGGTCTGTGTTTGGATCCTTACACAAAACGAAAACATAAATAGGAAAATCACACCAAGAAAGATTACGCAGAAATTACACTAATAAACTCAAAGCATAAAGGGCATAAAACTCTAGACAGAAGATATATTTCAATGACAGTGGTGAAATGAAATGGAAAAGCGTTATCTATGAGGAATAAAAGAGAGTTTCAAGTTAATTAAAATTATTAACTGTGTTTTCCATCAACAACACATCTGATGAAGAAATGTGGGAAGTGATATCTTTACTGTGCGACACCTGCTGATTCTAGGCGGGCGATGGAGCTGGATGAATTTACTTGTCTAGTTGGGTCCTTGCATGTTTGGTATTTTCTAATAAAACTAATAAACAAAACACTGCAATACAGTTACACACACACACTACAGCACACATGCACACACACGCACGTACCCCCCCCCACACACTCCAGTTAATGAGAGCCCAAATTCCACATACATTAGACTGAAGCTGTGAAGTTTGAAAATACTGTGCTCAATTTCCAGCTGGGCATCATTATAAGGATATCCAGACAAAATCATCAGTATTTACTGAAAACCTCAGGCAGACAAAACAAAAGTGCCGCAGTATTGTTCCGACATTTATGAGGGTGAATGCTGACCTTTCCGCTAATACGACTCACTAGAACACATGCATTCTGTTGATAACCAGGCACGGAAAACACATTTTCTTTTCTTTTCTAGTCCCCCCCTCCACCTCCCCCACTTATTCCTGTAAATAAAAAATGTAAATTCAAATTTTTTTTCTCACTCTCTCTTCCTCCCCAGAGCTCCTAGTTTCCCCTTCCCTTTGGGTGGGAATGACAGGGATAACGGGAGGCTGATTATCACAATGAAATTATCCTAATTTTCTACCTCGCTTGGAGCCGTGGGGCGGGCAGCTGCTGCCTCAGAGATCGTCCCGTCTGCCTCGTCTCTAATCATTCAAAAACACAAATTCTCGCTGACTGCAAACCTGCCAGTCCTTTTTAGTTAACTGTGGACAGATAGGTGTGGGTGTTTTAGTTGGTGTGTACCGTCTGCACAGCTGCGTGGGAATCAAATCCTGTTTTTTAGTGTGTCTTGTTTCCTTTTTATGCCTCTGTTTTGGGTTGTTTTTGTTTTCTCAGCTTCCGTTGCGCCCATAATTAAAGGCTGCATAATTTCACAGAAACATTTAATTGATAAGAGGAAACAGCCATGTCATCCCAGGCCTGGGGGGTTTAATCTTAATCAGTTTGTTATTTCAAGGAGTTTTTTTTTTTCTTTTTAAGAAAAGCTGCTGATAAGTGAGAGAGAAGTTTGCAGAGCAAAGGAAATTTAAATCTCACACATACTTCAAAGGCAAACTCTAAGTCAGTAGTTTCACATGTGCCAATAAAATGATCCTAGATAAGCTTTTATACCAGAGAAATTCCCAAAAGAGATAGAAGATGACTTAAGGAGATGTTTTTCAAATCTGATCCAAAAATCACCCATTCCTCAACAACGCTTCGGCTCAGTTATTTTACGCTTTAATTCACCCAAGTACCAGAGAATTACAGACTAACGCAAGAGCAGATGGACCTTTAACTACAAAACTATAAGAAAGTGAGAAATGTTCATAAATACTCACTGAACTGAGATTCAGTACTAAATCTGGATCTTCCAATCTTGACCTGGAAAACTCTAGCAGGAAAATGTTCCCTCTACTTCTTCCCCACCAGCACAGACTGTTATTGACTTGAAACGTGACACCTCAGGTCAGCTGCCTCAAACTGGTTTTCCTTCTGATTTCATCTGCCTGATCTGATAAAAAACATAATTGATGGAAAGTAATGCCCATAGCACACTGTAGCAGTGCAGTCTCTCAGAAGGACAGTAATCAAGTCTGCAACATGCAAAACCCTAAATTGCCACTTCTGTACTTGCATATAGGAGTATTTGAACTCGTAACATTTGTGTCCTATCACACAGGCATATTGTTGAGACTATTTCTACTTCTGGAATAACAAGTATTTACACATAACACAATATATGATATTGGGGCAAGAGAATTATCTAGGAAAGGTTATCTGAAATGAGGAAGATGTGACTGCATGTATTACGACTAAAATAAAGCAATTTTTACTTGGATTTATGAAAGTTTTAAGACAGTTTTTGATTTGGGGAATTTAGCAATGTGTGGGTGTCTTCATTTTATTTTTATAACTTCCAAATACATCAGTTGGTAAATGTTGGACTTTCTCAGCTCACAGTCTGAAGTAGACAAATCCTAATTACTCATTCCTCTACTTCCATCATCAGGGCAATAATTACTGGGTTCAAGCATGCTTAAACATGGAACATCACACAAGCAGATAAATGTTAATGTATTTATATAATGCATGGAAGTAACGAAATCAGGATTTCCATGCTGCAGGGTCATTTACAACTTTATTACCATGCCCCACTAGAAAATATTTAGAGCTATCAGGACCAATGTGGCTTTTAAAATACAATGTTTATCATTCTGAAAATACTTTATTAACCAGGATTGCTTAGGCAACAACAAATGCAGTGACATTGTGTTTAAAAGAGAGATAAATACCCAAAACTAAGATGTAAATGTGTCATAAGGTCTTAATTCCATCAGTAAAAGAAGGAATGAACCCAGGAACTCAAAGTACTTTGACTTGCAAAAGTATTCATATGTTTTTTATATTTTCACAAACTCTAATATGCTTTATGGAAATTTCATGTTATAGATAATCTTGTCTTATAGAGTAACACAAAGTAGGACTTACGTATAAATTGGAAGAAAAAAAATACACTATTTCCAAGATTGTTTTTTTTAAATTAAAAATAAGAAAGATAAGATGGGATTTATATATGTTTATCCTTTTAATCTGATACCCCTAAATAAAATCCAAAATCACCACTGACTTTTCAGTTATGTTTCTTCGCCTTCATGTTATTTAACTAATATTTTCTAACAGACTTTTGAGATTTATTCTGACACTGCAAACGAGTGGATGCCGATAAGCTGAGGTGGCTTTTGAAGGTATTTGGTTGTGTTGTTTGTTTTTAGGGGTATCAGATGAAAGGGGGCTGCCCAAAAGCACACCCATATGTGGAACATGAAAATGGAAATGAAAACAACTTTTCTAATTATCCTGCTGAACCAGGATTCACACCAAGGGATATGAATACTTTTACAAGGCACTCTAGTTGGTGATCAGAGGAGAGAGAGACTTATTTGTTAATGTGTGCAAACAAGCTGTGTTTGTACATTTATTGTCTCTTTATGTGTATGTGTGTTTATTCAAGTCTGAAAATACGTTAATATTCAAAAGCATGTCTGTATCTCTGCATGCTTAATGTTTATATCTATATACTCAAATCTGCTTTGGTTCAGTTCATCCTCTGCTTGCTCTTCATGCATGAATGTACTGTATGTTTAGTTCTCAGAAACCTGCAGGTTCTGGAGATTTAAGTCCAAACAAGGAAAACATGGTTGGGTGTGCACTTTAACAATGTTTTGTTTTTGCAGTTAAGAGCAATAAAAATGCATTAAGACAGAAATTTGGAATTAATTAAACGTATCTATAATACTTTACTAAAAGTTATTTTTTGAAGGTACTTTTAATCTGAACATTGAGCCTTTTTGGATATATATTCTAATTTGTTGAATATAAGTAATTTTTTGAGTAATTACTTTTAACTTTAAACTTAACACCTTTTAAATTTAAATTCAAATTATTTTTTACAATCCTTTAAACCACACGATGTGAAACTGAATAACTAAAATAAAATTATAGATAATTTTTTTATACATCTGACTACACAAACCTACACATTTCCCTTTTGTTGTTGTTGATGGAGGCAAATGTTTTGCTAGTACATGTTCTCTTGGTTTCCACAGTTTTTGACATGCGACATTTCAGGTTTTTGGTCTTTTCTGTGTCTGCAGCTGTCATTTAAGGTGCTGAAATGGTGAAATGATGCAGCAATTGTTGTCCGAGGTGCTGAATCCTTCACAGCTTCCTCCTAATAAAAGTGTGACTTGAGTGCTGCTTGCCTCTGCACTTTCACACGTCCTCTCACACCTTCCAGCAAGAAAAGGAAGAAAGGGAGAGAAACCTCCTTCTGAAAGACCCTCTCAAGCAGTTTTTCACAATAAATCAGAGAAATCCAACTGATTTTTAATAGATATGATCTAAACATAAAAAAGGGACATTTTAAGTCCACTTCAGGTGGATTTTACATGACATTGAGAAAAGAAAATGCTTAAAGTTAACAACTTGAGTTGCAGCTATTTCTTTTGATTTACGTGTATACTTTATGTAGAAAATCACTTTCAAGCCCCTATGCATGTGTGTCCATGCTGTCCTCTCTGTTGGTCTGCATTAGAAAATGCAACTTGTGTGGATATTTACAGTTATAATATATAGGAATACTGAGAACAGGATATATACTGAAACAGAAAAATTGTCTTTCAATAAACTGTTGCAGTAAGTTTTACTTTTTTTATTTGACTTTGCTTTTAAGCTGGATAATTATTCTGACTGTCAAAGCAATTTTAATCAACTTCTATGTAAATAGCAACCTCGCTACAACATGATATTATAAAGGTTCATGTCAGGCATTCCAAGTTAATCTGAATTTCTATGAATAATTATTAACACCAGAGTCAACGTATGCAGGTTAGAGTTAACGTTTAGAGAAATGCACCGCAACAACAAGGCTACGTTAGGATCCAATTCAATAAAACAAATGGTATAAAATGCACATTTTCATTAATTAAACTTTGATAAATATATGTAACTAAAATAGAAGCTAAAGCCTTTTGTTAATTTCTTGACAAAGTTATTGTTACAGTTCCAGATCAAGGGTTCTTCGCCCCATCTATAAATATTAACCAAGGAGTAAAATTAGAAACTTGCTCTGTATGGGTAAGTGTGGACAGTAATCTAGTGCAAGCAGTAGCTAGCTTTGACAAGTAGAATACCCTTTATCTGCATGTGCATGTGTTTTGAAGGCTCCCATTGGAATGAATTATTTAGCTCCGAGTCTCCTTTGCTTATCCACGGTCCACCGACTGCAAGCCTGTACCATTCTGCACCCAGTGGCTGAAAAGAGCAGCCTAGCTCACCATCCGCCTCTCTGCGGTGCAGTGACCCTGTCTCATCCCGTAATTCCACCGCGAGTGTCTTTAGTATGTGCACAGGTTATAAAAAAAAATAAAAAAAACTTTCAAGTAAAGGGCAAGAAGTGCGAGGAAAGAGACAGACAAAAAGAGAAGCTGTACAGCAAGGAAATGTCCTCAGTCCAGGAAGGTTTGCCATCCGTGAGTTGGATCCCAACAGTCAAGAGTTAGCTGCAACGAATCATGTAAAATATTCATCCATGTGGTGGTCTCAATAATGTATAATCCCTGAATTTACCACCCAGAGCTGCGCAGCACTCTGCTATGACCTGACTGCCACCAAGCACTTCAAATACAATGAATCAAAGATCTGCCTGCTTTTAAAATATGAAAGGAAAACCATTTCAAATTCAGATTAAGTGGCCCAAGCTGTCTTGAAGTTGCTGATTTCTGAGTCTTTCTTCCATTCTGTTGCTGAAATCAAAGTAAAGAAAAAGTTGTCCTAAAGCAATAGGAGGGTTAATTATGAGAAGAGGGATAAAAGAGCACAGCAATGTCCCGCTTGTTGACTTTTTCACTCTCTATGTTATTAGTTTGAGAGGCATTGCAGTGACTAGAGCCTGTTAGTGTTCCACGCATCAGACAGCTACAGTCCAAATATAGATTGAAAAGCCGGTGGATCTTTAATTGACATCCTCAATCTGTCACAGGCAGAAGATGATGTGACTGTCAGGCTGAAGGCTGAGACAGATTGGTTACTGTGTGTGTCTGAAGCTCCCCCTTCATCTCCATATTCAGCCTCCATCCATCCCTTAATCCGACTTCAGTGACACTCATGCTGCCAGGCACACACAGGAACTCGCATGCTTTCGCTCTGTCACCATCTCGACTACTCTTACATCTTGCGGAGACACGTGCAGCCTTCTTTTGTTCTCCTCGCCAACAAACACATGTGCAGGAACACGTATGTGCATGCTCACTGACTCAAGTAGGGATTAAGCTGAACTGTTGAGCTGTTCAGAGGCATGAGATGGGGCCACTCAAAGCCACAGTGACTTTGTGGCTCTATTTTACTGAGATGTTGAGCTGTCACTACTCTAAACGTTGAACACATTGGTCGTAACGCGCCTGTTAGAAATGACGAGCGCTTTTAGTCTCACGAGTAACCTTTAAATGTGTGTAATTGAAGAGTAAAGCTTCTTCTAGATGCACATTAATCCATGTGATTGTGCATCTTTTATATGCCACGACAAACTTACCTCTTTGCTTTACCAGGGAGTTTTCTGGAAACGATTCCCACTAAAGTTCCTAGAATAACCATCATTTGAATATGCTCGTTTACATCATGCTCTGAAAGTACGTTTGTTACTACAGACACATAATTTCAAACTCAGTGAGTAAGCGTGTAAAAATATCACAATTTCAACATTGATAAAACAAAGCAGACACCTTGGGAGCAGCGTGGCACCCGGGTTAAAGTGCAACCCACGAATCGAGGCCTTATTCCTCGGCACGACCGTCACAGGTTTGATGACCTTTGCCCCATGTTCTTCCTCTCTCTCACAACCCGCCTTACTGTCTCACATCTGTCAAAGGCTACAAGAGTCTACAAACAAAAAAAAAACCTTTAAAAATAAAAAGACAAAGTGATTCTAGTTTGGAAATTCAGAGGAAGATTTTCATGAGGGAGTCCAGCTTGCAGCTACTCAGATCAGATAAGTTATAAAGAAAACTTCTATGAATCAAACACACCTTGCAATCATCTGCAAAAGAAGATGGAAAACTATCATATTTCATATTAACATATGTGTTTCTGTCTGGAGATATTTTGGGCATAGACCTGGAAAAATAAGCATCACAGCAGATTCACAAGAAAAAATTCAGCAGCTTTATGAGCTGTACATGATATTTGAACATAAAAAAGATAGAAAAAAGAGGAAATACAATAATGAAACTCAAAAACATAAAATGTTACTGATTATAATAATTTGCATTAAACAGTTTTATTGTCTCAAGTCATTTTACAGGTTCAATTGTACATTTTGTGGTTAAAAGTGCCTCCATACATTGCAAACTCTTGTCCTGAATTCATATCCTGTGCATATATATAAATATACTGGAAAACATGTCATTGTTAAAGGTTAAAAGCTAGCATGCACTATGCTTTTGTTTTTCTCTACAAGGAAAACATAGATAAACAGATTATTGTCGTCTATCAGAAAACATATCTATATCATTATCATATCTAGAAAAGAGCCTTTGTGCTATAATTCCCAACTCAGTGTCATTACTGGACCAGATTGTGGTTTACTGAACTGGCCTACAACAGCTAAGTGCTACTGCAAAGTAATTCAGAAGAAGTCGTTTTCTTTTTCTTCTTCTTTTTCTTCTTCTTCTTCTTCTTCTTCTATTTCTTCTTTTTACTGAAATGTGTTTCCAAAGAGTTCTTGGAAACTGACATCTAAGCGGCTGCGCCAAGAAGATGACAGTGTAAAGATGCCTCCAGTGGGAGCTCAAAGTAAAACACTGGAGAGGTAAAAAAAATAAACAGAAGGGAGATGATGAGGAAATCAGGTTTCAGAAAATATGTGAGGAGACAAGATGGCAGCATTGCTATAGCATTGAATTGGCAGCTGAAAGGGCAAATAGAGGAGGAATAAAGAGATGTGTATCAGTCTAGGGAATTCTACAGAAGAGAGCTAAAAATGATGGTTGGTGATGGCACCCCAGACACAGTGTGACAGAAGTGACAGAAGCCTAAACAAAAGAACAACAATGGTCTTGTGCTTGTTTTGACACTGCTAAGTGCAGGATATTTCCTAGAGTAACTCAAGTAAGGTGCAAAGAAATTATCAGTAAGACAAGTAAAGCAGGTGGGGGAAAAGAGAGGCAAGACAAGTTCTTCATTTTAAGAAGCTTATAACTGGCTGGAGGAAAAGTCCCAGAGTTCCCAGCACACACACTGTCACAAAAACCCACAGGAAAATCCTGTCGATGACCATGGCAACGTACTTCCAGTCATCCTCCACCTGAAGAGAGAACGGAAAGGACATTATGCAACGTGTGGAAACTAGAATCTAAAGCAGATGCAGTCAAGAAAAACATTTATTTCCAATACATGGATTTCACAAAAAGCATGTGAGGTAAATAAAAAAAATAAAAAATCTACCTCGAGGTTAATAAAAGGCTTACGGAGAAAGTGTTGGCAACAGAAAATATCAAATACAGAAAATATTTCCGGAATATCTTTACTTTTTAGGTCGTTTGTTAGTTGGAAAGCCTTTTAGAGCCAAGCACATTTTTCCCGGAGCTATATCTGGTTTTTCAGGTGTGCAAAATAAGCTTGTGATTATCCAGTGACCGTAATGCTATTATGCATTTTGAGAAAGCAGTTTAACTATTCTCCAAGCCTCGAAGAAAGATGCGTGTTGCTGAGGAAGGATGGAGGCGACGCAACAAAGATATCAGGACTATCCAGAATGTGAGGACGACGGGCACAAAACCCGCTTCTGGAACAAACAAGCAGCTTTAAACTCCAAATATAGCAGAGGGGAAATGCTTTCTACAGTGTTTACCAAGAAAAGTATAATTTTACTAACCACGCAGAAGTAACACACACTTTTGTATGCAAATTGTGAGAACAAAACTTTGTCTCTTAAATGTAAAGATTCTTGGTCCCAAAACAATATAAAACAGATAAAGGGCAGTAAATCAGTGCATGTGTGAATTCATATACTGTATGTTGCAATGATAACAGTCCAGTTTATTTGATAAGAATATGGCAAAAGGGGAAATTTTATTAATTTATTTGTTTTCCCTTTAAGAGACGCTATCATAAAAAAAGTATGTAATAGATCAGGTGATTATTTTTTTTCCTTTCAGTGCTAAAAGGTCAACATGGGTTTTTTCTATATTATAAAATCATAATTTTGTTTAGAGATCACATTCTTCTTCATGTTAGAAAACTTGATCTTTGTTGCATAAAATGTAATAAATTTAGTAAAAAATGTTCAGAGATCTGGCTTTATGTGTGTTGAGTTCGTCAGTTCTGACAAATAAAGCATCAAGTACCTGATCAATAAGCAAGCAAGTTCACCTAATGCCACGTCTTTATAGTCTCTATCATAAAGTATTTATGCTCGTAAGTTGAGACATAAGTTACAGCCTTCAGCATCACGCACATCACCTCAGTCACTATTGGATTAAAAACCCTTCTGTTTGTTTTTCACTCTTTACTCTCATTTCACAGGAAAACAGTAAATCCAAAACTGAAGAAACAGTGGTTTACACAGAACTGTTAAAGCCACGAGAAAATGTCATAAATAATATTGTCTTATGTTATAGGATAGTGAGTCACCGTAATATTTATGAAGCAGTTTGAGAGATCTGTAAAACTGCTTGTATTTAAGACTGAAATCCACAAAAAGTGAAATACTTGAGCACTGATTAAAGAGCTTATCACTAGATTGGAAAGACATACTGTTTACTAAAATATAAATGTTTTGGTTTTTTTAATATTATTACTAACATCAAACTGAAGTTTTGATCATGTTGATACAACGACTTGTTCTGGTTTAATACCAATTGAAATTTATACATGCAAATTTTGGACTTGGTCTAGAGATATTTATTATGGATTTTGTATTATGTGAGTTATTTATTTATTACCGTTTTCTTACATCAAATCTGTGCAGCATCACTTTAAAGCATCAACTTTCAACCGTCGCCCAGAGGCCTGTTCCCACTCCACACAACTTAACAGGCAGCTACTGCATACTAATTTTACGGTATTATTAGGTCTTCTCTAGAGAGAAATTTTGAATCTAATTAGGATTAGAAACTTAATACTAACATAAATACTCAACACGCATGCCGAACTAAACGCCTGCTTATGTACCTCCTTGGCTTTGTTGCGTGTCCTCATGTTCTCTGCGATGTATTTCACGCTCTCGATGGCCTGCTTGATCTCCGGTGACACCACAGAAAAGGCAACGACAGCATTGACAGGCGACGAGGCGTTCAGAGGCCTCGGCGCCTTTGGGGGCTCTGACTCCGGAGGCCCCTGAGCCGGGTTTGCCTGGGAAGGAGGTGGAGGAACCATCGGTGGAGGAACGGGAGTCGGCACCTCCTTGCCCCTGTAGGGACACCTCCTGGTCATGTCGCGGGTAAGGTCACGGTTGACGTCGCCATATTCCACACAGTTCATGGAGCCGCCAGCCGAGGAGGTCCCGCCTCCCCCTGAGCCACTATCCAGCGGCGGGCACGCCACGCCTCCAGTTATGCCTCCAATGCTTACACTTCCGGAGCTGCTTCCTCCTCCTACGCTGGTCTTTCTCTTCTTAATGCCTCCGCCGGTGACTCCTCCTCCTCCGGCCGTGGCTCCTGTAATTCTGGCGGGTGACGAGCTGCCCTGGTCAATCGGCCGTCTCATCAGCATCACTCTGGGCAGCACCCCGAGGAACACCATCCTCACCCACTCCGGCATCGTGTGAGTCATCGGAGTGCGGTAGTGGACGTTCAGCACAAAGACGGTGATGACGATACTCAGAGTTACAAAAATCATGGTGAAGAGAAGATACTCTCCAATCAGCGGGATGACGAGCGACGTAGAGGGGATGGTTTCAGTGATGACCAGCAGGAACACAGTGAGGGACAGCAGGACGGAGATGCACAGGGTGACCTTCTCCCCACAGTCTGACGGCAGATAGAAAACCAGAACCGTGAGGAAGGAGATGAGGAGGCAAGGGATGATGAGGTTGATTGTGTAGAAAAGCGGCAGGCGGCGGATGTAGAAGGAGTAGGTGATGTCCGGGTAGATTTCCTCACAGCAGTTGTACTTAATGTCGTGTTTGTATCCAGGTGCATCAATAATCTCCCACTCCCCGCTTTCCCAGAAGTCTTTCAGGTTCACCTGGAAAATGTAAGTTTAAAAAGAAGCTCTTTATTAGAAATGTGGCAATATTTAACAATTCAAGGGTATTTTTGTGTTGCAGATGTGTCAGAAATAAACAAATATTGATGCAATAAAAATTGTCATATCATATCTGCTGAATAGCAACAAAATCTCTCTATGTCTCAACACAAAATCTAACTTAATCGGTTCCAGTACACAAAACATTTTCTCTATTATTGATCTGCATCATTAGCATCCTTATAAGGTAGACACTTATTATTTTCTAACGATATGAAAACGGAATTGTACAACAATATTTTTAAAATTTGATATAATGTAATAGATTATAAAATCGATATTTTAAGGAATGTTTTTGGTAGGATGTGATAAATATATATATTGTGTATAATGTGAGATGTTTCTGTAATAACATGAAAAGTGTAGCGTTAGAGCAACAGAAGTTGTATGTTATAATCTGGTATAGCTTTATTTTTCACTTACATTGGTGGAATTTGTCCATTTACACAATCACATGAGCCATCTTTTTAATGCTAGTAGAAAAATATTGACTAAAAAGTATGTATAAAAACATAATGCAATATATATCCAAGATTTTTTTTTTTTTTCTTTTTCAATTTCTGACCTTAGAGCCAATGAGCACCAAGTCGATCTTTGCTTTGTCGTAGGTCCAGGACCCAAACTTCATAGAGCAGTTCTGGTAGTCAAAGGGGAAGTAAGTGATGTCCATTGGGCAGGAAGATTTGAATATAGCTGGGGGGACCCAAGTGATGGTGCCATCAAACTTCAGCAGGGCTTTAGTCTTGTCTTCTACAAGGAAGTCACCAACAGCACTGTGGGAGAACATTTCTAAGGTTTTAACATTTACTGGTAACGTCAGAGGATTTTGAGCCAACAACTGACATCGTAGCAAACACAAGTAAGAAAAAAATACCATCCAGTCTCAAACAAACAAAAAATGTGGAATACTTGGCCTACGTTTTTTATCCTGCTGTTTTTTATTGGTCTGTATTTAAGACTTATTTAACGTTTTTTATAACAGAATTTCAAACAGACATGATTTAACCAAAAAGTAATCCTCCTATCATCTGTTTATCAAAACATACTTGTTGTATAAGACAATATCTGGTCTCCAGATTTTGTCGGATGGGACTCGTATGAATTCGATGCCGTCGAATTCAACAGGGGTCCATCTCAGTTTATAGTCGTTCCAAACCTGAAGGGTAATAAAACAGAAACACTTGACATTAGGGCTGTGTAATTTTTATGATTCTACGATATTTATCGGTATTTTTTTTCCTCAGAACATATCAATCCTACTTTGAGTTTTATGTCAAATCCACATGAATTAAATGAATTAAATAGATAAATTACATTATATAATTTAAATGAATAAGGCAAAAAAGTTTTTTTTTTCTGCATAACCAAATACAAAAAGCCACACAATTAACAATTAAACAAAGCAAATGTATAACAAAAACAACATTTATCACACCAGCATTAGACCATCAGTTCAATTAATTCAATCCAAGTCTATGGAACGTTCACAAAATGTCACCAAAATCTCTCTGTCACCCTGAAATCTTTCAGGAAATCTTGAAAATGTACCAAATTGTATTGTGAGCAGAATCTCACATATTGTATTGTATCGTGAGATTAGTGTATCTCCACAGCCCTACTTGATCTGCTGATGAAACTCCAACAGCACAACACATGGCGAATAAAAAACACAGCAGCACTTACATGTCTCAGCCACAGGTTAGTTTCCATAATTTGATTCACCTCGTCCTATAGAAAGAATATAAATGCTGAACAAATAATTTATGACAGATAAAGGAGCCGATGGATGGATGATTCTGTGTTCTCACCACTTTAACAAGCTGTGATATGGACACTTCAAACTCCACCGTAACTGGATCAGACACATTCTCCACAGGTCGGATGAACTGGTTGTATCTTCGGAACAACCTTCGGAATAATCTGTCCTCTGCCTTGGATGAGAAGCAGCCTGGAAAAAAAAAACAGAGGGCGACGACGTGGAAAAAATTAACAGATTATTAGCAAAAATGGCAAAAAGAAAAAAAAAACTGCCACTTTACATTGAGTGAGTTAAAGTGGGGCTTTGTGGAGCCGTCTGTGATTATCAGTGCCAGTAAATTAAACGTGACACTAATACTGCAGAAAGGTCACCGCTCCAAACAGATTTATTTTCAGTGTCTGCAAACAGAAAGTTATTATAGGGAGTCGAAGATTAATGTTTTTCTCACATCAAGGCTACATTTCCCAAGTGTAAGAAACAGGCAGAAACTGATGAAACTTTGATACAAATATGGTGGTTAAGGATGTGTAAATCCTTATAAAATCTATATATTCATTTCTCTTCTGATGTTATTTTTTTTAAAGTTAAATAAAAACAATACAAAAGAAACACAGGATTGTTATGTTTAGCAAAAATAAATTGTCATTCTGTTAAAATTACAGTTTTCTTTATCCATCATGACCAAGGTTACATTTGATGCTGAGAACAACGCCGGTGTCACGTCGCAAACTGTAGATGCCGTCATAAGGGAAACAATTTGATATGAGAAATACTGAAGAAACATCTCAATAAAAGGCAGGAAGGTGAGACTTGGGGCCAAATGGCTCCTCCAGCGGGCGATGACCCTTACGGTTCCACCAAATGATTTTCAAAGTAGCTAAAGAACCAAATTGTAGTTTTGATGAGTCCATTAAAAAAAACTTGATTTCAGTTAAATAGAAAACTTTTGGTCCAAGCTCAAAAGTTGTGCCAACAAACCTGATCAGGAGAAAATAGGCAAAGTTTGAGCAAACTATTGTGAGGAGCTTGCAGAAGGACAGCGAAAATGTTTGAATGAATTGGTAGTTTGATAGGTAATTCCCCAAAAATTGACAAAATATATGCAAAACTATTTTAAAGAAAATAATAGAAATTTACAAAAAAAAACAACACTCACTATTCTCACATTTAGAAAATTTTAAAAATGGTAATCGGAACTGACCTAAAAATGAAAAGTTTAATCTGATTTAATGTCCGAGCGTGAGAATGGAAACAGTTGTCTTTTCGCCCCCATGTATGCAAATATCTTTTTCAAATGTATGTAATGATATCATTGGAAAGTCAGAGCATAAGTTGAGCTCTTTGAAGTCTTCAGCAGCCTTTTCTTACTCAGTCAAATCAGATCGATTCCAGTTTATTCCTACAGCGTAATACCCATACAAGACATTTTAAAAACAAGTGATAAAGCATTGAACTGGAAGGAGATGGTGTAAAGAGGCCAGTGCAGGTGGGGAATGTTTCTTCTCTCTTTCTTCTCTTAGCAGCCAAGGTGCTGAGCTTGCTGCTTAGCTTGCTGCTTTTGGTAAATAAAGGTTATTATCAGTCTGTGTGGAAAAACACAACATTCTGCAGGAGAGGTTCCTTGTTTATTCCCCAAAATGTCTCAACAAAACCACTGAAAATATCTTCTTTACTTCATCGTTCCCTTGAAGCCATCAGTCAGTAAAATCTGTTATGATTTATTGTGCTGCTGCAATGAAAATAGACTGGGACACACACTCTAACCATTTGTGTCCAAGCTGCAGCTGTTTCAGTTTATTTTAGGAGAAACTGAGCAGCTTGTACGCTATAACAAATAGATCTTTTTATTTCACCTGCACGAGTAGCTACTGCAATTAATGCACATATTGACCATGTTAGGACTCATGCGGTAATATATGAAATTCAGCTGATAATTTAATGATGACTTTATTTAAAATCTGACAAAAACTTCAACAAGTCTAAAAATGGAGCTCAATTAAAGAAGTTCTTATTTTAAGCCTTGCCAAACAGTCTCTTCTAATGTGATATGTTTGCATTTAAAACCGTGACAGAAAAAGGTCTGGTCTTTCTCTTTTCTTGCAGGATGTTGACAGAGCATTTCGCTGCTGAGCTGTCCATCTCTATCAGTGGAGGATTTCAGTCAAAGCAGGAAAAACAGCCTCTGCAGAGGTGAAGACTGAGCCGAAGATCAGATTATGAAAAACTGCCACAAGTAATGCTTTTGGTGGCACACAGACCTGCGTCTGTCTGAGCAGAAAATGTTGGGACAGCATGCAGTCACGCCACCGGAGAAAAGTTATAAACTCTGGAGACGGGTCCATCAGGGCTTCTCTCACCTCCAACTCTTACTTTAAAATAATCTGATCTAATATGTTCATAACCCCTTGATTATGGTCTCTAAACTCAACACTGAACACCAGCTGTTTGCCTTTTAGTGTCTTTGAACAAAACCACTTCTGCGTGTAAGACACAAACATGTCGAAAATCTAAACATGAAATGCTTTCAAGTCAAGTAGAGATGTGCATATCACTGAAGGCTTTCACATCAAAAAACAATTCGCTGCATGAGTCAATTTTAAGATATTAAATTTTTTAAATAAAAATGATAAGGAGGTCAAATTTGATTTGCAAAGATATAAACAGTCACTAAAATGTTTTTTTAAACAACTAAATAAAACATTAATTTATTATTGAGTCCATTTATGCTCCACAAATTTAAAAAAGCTTCATTTTAATATTCTCCTTTACTTATTATGCTTTTCTCTGCACAATCTTATAATGTGCATCATGTTTCATACTAATATAAGGAGAAAATACTGAAAGTATTTCAGCTTACACTATTCTTTTTTTTTTACAAAAGTATTAGCTATAATTAAAAATAAAAGTCTTAAATGTCAACTGAAGGAAGTAAAGGTGTAGCCAGATTTTATTTAACATCAAAACAATTGCAGTTAAGATCTTTCCTAATAAATAGAATAAAATATAACAAAACAAAACAGTGTTTATTTTGTGGTTGGCTTATTGACTGCTGTCTTATTCCCAGCAGTGTTGGGTTTATTATTCTTCTCATATGGCTGATGTTTACCACAGCATTCTCAGATAAAACTGGGCTGCCTGAAGAAGTTCACTTTAATCAAATCTGTACAATGTTAGAGGAACCTTTGTATTGAAATAGATGTAATATCCGCTGTTCATACAGTAAAGTCGTAAGCATTTCTAATGAGAGTATCGTGATGAACATCTTCCAGACATTCTGAATCAGTTCAATTGTTCACGTTCTCAAAAAGTGACCGACTTGCCGGAGCAGGAAAAGAGATGAGCTGTGTGAATCTGCACAGATCTAACCGGGTCTGATAACAATGAGCTCTGATGTTACAACAAGCCTCAGCTCACCTCTGGGGGGGCAGTTTCATTACGATGTCTGAGCAAACCAAACAATAAGATCACATGACTGCAGGCAACATGCAGGCCACCATAAAGGACGAAAGCAGAATCCATTGGTTCTGCATCAAGCAGCAGAATTTGCAGTAGCTGTTTGATATCATTAATTTAACAAGCAAATTGTATCTGGTGTAAAATTTGATTTGAATTTTATTCAACAAAGAAGTTTGCTAGCGATAAGTAATGAGACAGGCATCTCTTAAAAGCTAATAAAACAACGTAAAAGTAGCATCAGTTTTGAAAATAAGATCTTGTGTATTTATTTAAGTGATTTTTTTCCTTCTCAAAAATCTAAAATAATTTCTGACCTGGTTTTTGAAGGCTTCCATGATGATTTGTCTCGGTGATGAACTCCAAGTCTTTGAAGGTAAAAGGGCTCCTTGCCATCACCCTAATTTTAACATTTTCAAAGCATTTTAAAAATAGGAATTCAATGCACAAGTTTGAAGTTATGGTGGATCTTCCCTTATCCCACACCCAGGCAAGATTATAATTATCAAACGAGCGTCAGATACAATTCTGGCAGAAATCGTCACTTTTCTTGGCCGAGTTGGTAAAGCTTGTGTAATGGCTGGAACCACATTTTTAACCATAAAATTTAAGTTACTTCAAAAGCCAACATTAATATAAAATGCCCTTTATCATCACCTTTCTATCACTGTAGCTCTTTGTAGACCAACTACCTTCAGCAAACCTTGTGTAATAGACGTATTAATCACAATTTTAAAAACTGAAAAATAAAAATTGTTGGAGCGATAAGGGAACTAAAACCACTAACATCTCATTATTGTGCTGCTGTAAAGTCTATGAGTTTCCTCAGGTCACTGGCTGAGGCGAGCTGCTCCTTAAAACCTTAATAAAATGACGTTTCTCTGGAGACACTTGTGTAATTTCAGCTCTTGGTACCTGCCTTAAAAACTGCCCGCCGCTTGCTGATTTGCTGCTGCGCCAGAACCTTGGTAAAGCCTGTAATTGGCTGAGGGAAATCCAGGGCAATTATAATCAGTCAATTAATTGGACCTTTTGTTCTTTGTTGCATAGAAAAAGCTTTTTTAAAAATCCTCTCTTGGAACAGTAACTCCCCTAATTCCCTGTACTTGTTTTTTTAAGAGACAATCTTAAGTATTCTAGGCTTAAGAATGTTAAATATAACCTTTTCTCTCCTTTACCCTTCAGATGATTGTGTGTAACTTTTCTTGCTTACATTTCCCTGATATGTAAAGTAAGGCTTAAGTGTGTGCAGTGGGTAATTCAAAACCAACCATTATAAACCTGCTCATGCATAGTCTGAGAGTCCTCTGAGTAATCAAACAATAAGCTAAAATAATCTCCATCTATGTTTACTCTACTACTTTAAGCATTTAGCATGTGGAGAAAAGTACATTTTCAAAAATGCAGACAGAGCATCTGCATAGTGATGCAAGAGCTGCAATGCTCATGACATATGTTTTGATAAGTTTATGTGAAAGCGTACAGAATAGATCAAATTCAGTGAACCACGGTACCAGATAAATAAAGACAATTTTTCTAACGTTGTTTACTTAAAGCTACATATATTCATATGACACTGAAAAGCAAGGCAGAAAATACTGTAATGTTGTATCAATAAGCAGAGTTTTCGATTTAGACTATGTGATAACATTTGATCAAATTTTTATGTAAGAAAATACTTGGTTGGCCTGTCTGACAATTTGAATTGTTTTATAACATCAACTGAGTCTTTTAAAATGGTAAAACATTGAAATTTAATATGTCTGTCATAATAATTTTAATATATAAATTTTTCTATTATTCTTTGGCACCTCGGTTGTCATCGTGAAGAGATTTAGTTGCTTTTTCATAGTTTAAACTAAAACTGATGCTAACTCACTATAGCATGTAGGCTTTGTAGGTGATATTACAAAAGAAGATAGAAATCGCATTTCATGCTGACGCTTTATGATTTTAACAATATTCTGTCGGTGATTAGTATGCTATGTTATTAACTTTAAAACATCAATTTTGCAGAAGACAGATTGTCAAACATTTCTTTATCATAATCATCTTTATCTTGACTTTTAACAGCTCAGATTTTCAACACATTATCATTTTGATCAGAACAGTTTTTTGTCTCTGATGATGAAAATCACATGAAATTAGCCTGAGAGTCACATTTCAAATGACAAATGACAGAGTTTTTTCTTGTTTTCCTTCCCCGTCTTTATGATGTCAAATTGAAAAGTCTTGGTTCTGGCGCGGCTGGAGCCAAGCCAAACAATCGAGCATTTCTCTTTAAGGAAAAGCAACACGGATTGAGACTTAGCAAGACAAACAGTGAGTGTGTTAGTTTGTCTCGTGGCTTCAGGAGGAGCGAGCTGCAGAAGGACCCACAGCCTGTGGGAGACTCTTTGATCAGACATGCGCTTAACAGGATGAGCCTGGGAGCCTGTGGTGGACAGTCTGAAGGAACTAATTACCCACCAAAAATACACCACTGACAGAGAGCGAGAGTAAATGGAGAGGAGATACAAAGAGAGAGGGAGGCAGTGGCATGAGGAGATAGGAGGAGAAAATTGACAGCAGAAACGTGCAGAGAACAGCCAGATAGCATGGGTCTCCTCCCCAGGGGATTTGATGGCCTGACTTTGACACGCTCAGTGACGCAAAAGAGGATCCACAGTGATTACTGCATTAGCCATGACCATCCATATGAGCACGAGCTGCAGTACGAGACTCTTCATATAGGAGAGCCTGACGAATATGCGGCCAAGTGAATTGTGACGATTGTGAGCACAGCTGCCTTTTAATGCCATTATTTCTGAAATTAAACAGTCCATCCTGTGTTCTGATTTTTAAAGGAAATGTATAAATATTTTTAAATTCTAAAACATCTTTGTTGACATCTTTGCAGATAGTTTTCTCAACCTATCTGTTGTTTTTAACATAAAGGACTAGTTAGTAACTGCGAACTGATCCAGCCAATTCAAACTCTGAAAAAATAACATAATTCTCCTCTTTTAAAAATGACTTTTTTTCAGATTTTTGCTGTAATTTGAGTTTAAAATGTGTTTTCCTAGCACTGATTCTCAAGTTGGTGAATGTTTTGTTTTTCTGGAAGGTCAAGAAGAAAAAATCAACACTGTCATTTATAAAGACCGACAGCTCATCTGTTTTGCAGATAAAAGGGAGGGTAGACATATTATAAAATTCAACTGTGCATGTTTAACCTTGAGACATTATGAAGCGGGTTAGTCAAATTAAGAAGATTTTTTCAGTAACGTACCAGAAGCCTGTTTAAAACGTGTAAACCCTGCAGAGCCACGGAAACACCAGCGGGGAATCCGTACATGTCATATCTGTCTTCAAGAGACGATGGATCAGGCTTATCTATCACGTCTGTCAGTCACACTGACTGAATCAGGACTCAGGGAAGATGTTGAGTCTCAAAGTCACCGCAAATACAAACGTTTGCTCCTGTTTTTATATCTTCAGGGATGCAGATGCCTTTGTTGTATAATCCTTTCAACGTCTCCGAAACTCTTTCTTTTTCCTGTTTTTTTCCACTTTGCTGCACACATGTCGAGAGTCTCGTCCTGAAAGCGCAGATCACCATGCACCCACGATCTTTAATTTACTTTGAGTTTTGAAATTAATATCCATGAATTCTTAAAGAGTGGCAGCACTACAATAAATGACACTCCTTCAAAATCCAGTGCATCTGCCTCCAAATCTCTTAATTATTACATAGATGCCCACCGATGCATTTTGAAAAGAAGAATAGGCAAAATATGCAGTCAGTCCTTATGCAAAGCCAGAGGATCTTTAGCTCAGAATATTGCACTGTTTTATTCATTTTAGTCTTTCACTGTTTTTTATGATGATTATTAGGTTTCATCACAAAGACAAAAAGATCACAGGGTTCATATGCAGACTCAGGATTTTGTGATCCTGTTTCATTTGATAGCATCAAATTGTTTTTTGGGTTTTTTTTTACTTCTTCCAGCTTGGAAACCTTAGATCTTTTGAGTCAAAGAAGAAAAAGAAAGATCCTCTATAGATCTGTTGTTTTTCAACTGCATGTTACTCATTACCATTTCTGCTCCCTTTTAACATTTCCATAATTTTCTGTCATTTGCAGCGTTTATCAATCTGCCATCCACTTCTAAGAGTGAGACATTTGGTTTCTGGAGAGCAGAATGTAATTATGATCTTATCACAAGAGGACAAGCTTTGTTAGACAGAGATTAAAAAAACGCAAATTACCACATTATCTTAGAAAATGTGTAATAATATCAGGCTAATAAGATAATTAGCTTGCGATCTTGAGATATGAGTATTTACACATCACTATTCTCTGAACTCAACAGGAGTTCTCAACCATCACATGAACAACATATTTAAAAAAAAACTCATATAGGTTGCAAACTTCACACGGATCAATGCCAACCAGATATTTTTATGAATTCTGAGAAACTGAAGACAGTTTAGACAAAACTCCTTTAAAAAATGTGATTTATATCTTTATGGATTAAAGATTAAAGAGTACATCGAATTTGCCAGGTTAGTCAAGTCAGAGGGAGACCGAAGATGCAAAAGGTTGAGTTTCAAAAATATTTTTGTTTTTCAAAAAAAGGCTGAAGCTTAAACAATGTTTAACTGGAGGAATAAATTCACTGACAGCAGGATTGATATGCAAAGAAAGCAACTGGCTATTTAAGGAACAGAAGCTAAAAAGTTTGGCCTCCATCTAAGGCATCTCATTTAGAAAAAGAAAAAAAAAACTCTTTCTTTTTACTTTCTTTACTGAAATGTACTCCACGCAATTCCCAGAATAAAAGAGCAGAGTGTCCCAGAGGAGTTTGACAGTCCTGAAGAAGATGGGAGTTTGGGTCTTTAGATCTGAGGGCACCATGATGTTTAAGCCCGACCATAGTTAGGTGGAAAAAATCGTTTCCCTGTGGTGGCTACACACCATGTGTGCACCAGCGTTTGGTTGCAATAATCACATGACAATCGCGTTAAGAGGATCCTCGAGCTGCCTCACAGCCACACACTACCATACACACACACACACACGCACACACACGCAACCACACACACACACACACACACACACGCACTAGTTGCCTGTCAGGCTTTAATGCAACTATATTGCTTCTGGGAGCGAAACCAGAGAGCTTTTCTGTAGTGCACAGCAAAGCTCAGATGAGCATTTAAGTCTTTGGAGCCAATATAGTAGGTGATAGCAGGACGTGAGTAGACAACCTTACACAAGAAAGCTTTGATAAGCGTTACAGAGACTCGATCAACATCATTTCTACAATACTGAAAGAAAAATATCCGTCTGATTCTTGAACTGCAACCAAGGCAGCAGATTCAAAGCATTCACTTCTAATGAGTTACATGTTTTTTTTGTGTGTTTTTTTTTTATTATCAGCAACCTGCAGCTCCTGCTCTCTGGGGCCCAGCTGGTTCGGCAGATACTCTTTGCACTGTTAACATGCAGCCACAGCCTATTAAAATGCACAGCGAAGTGAGATAAGGGGTCAAGCATAAACTACAATGCGGATTAGATGAGGAAAAATGCAGGCGTGGCTGAACATCTCCCTCAGCTATTTTGTGCTGGAGATGATGCAGGCGAGAAGCTGCAGGGAAATGCATTATGCAATCTATCTCTAATCACTCCCTTTCAGACCTGAAGGAACCCATCCTGTCCTAGAATATGCTGATGCAAGCCGCCAATCTGTCCCACGGGCTGAAACTTTGTTTTGAATGTCATATTTCCAACAAACACCTCCGTATTTAACGAGTCTCTTAGTCCCTTCCTCTGAGCCACTTCAGTCAGATTCTATTTTTAAATAAAGTACCCCAATCCCATGAACCGCGGATCAGCATCTCCTCTGTTTTGGGGACAAACCACCAGATCCTGGATAGAACGAGACAATACCTTTTGAAGCCCACAAAGCACATCCCCACTGGGAGTGAATGTGCATACAGTATGTATGTCAGTGGATATTTTGAAGTAATTCCTCTGAATGAACAGTTGCTATTGAAAATGACACAATAGAGATTGACGAATAAAAGGACAAAGCAGCAACATAATACACTATTTGTTTCTCTTTTTTTTCCACTAACATGCTAAATTAAAAACTTCTACTGAGGAAAAACTGTGTTTAATCTCTGCTGAGCAAAATCTGTCCTCCGAGAGCACTGACACTGTCGCACTTTCAAGGCATCGCTTTTCTTCTGAGATTCTCTGAGTTCAAGGACAAAGCCGCAGCAAATCTGTAACGCTAAGGAGAATGACAGACGAGTATGAAAGAGGAAGTCGGGAGAGTTTATCCCACAGATTTTGTAGAGGAAACCAATCCTTCCTTCAACTACGTTTCTGTGTTAGGTTACAGGATGTGAGAAGACACTGACTTTCACACAGCAGACATGGCACGAGCACATAGAAGCACTTAATGCTGCTCCCAGTGGGAGATCCGCAGGAACCACATCTGGAGCCGACTTGCAGCCGCACGCAGGGCTTTGAAGCTAAAAAAATTACACTGACACTCGGTACATAATGTGTGAAACTGAAAGAAATAACACATCTGTCCCGTTCTGAAAATCCAAAAACAGCCCGTATGATCTGTGGAGTTGTACATCGCAAACAGAATAAGATAAAGTAAAAACGTGATATGTACAAAGTAAGAACTCAGCCTGCAGCTTAAAGTTTCTCTAATTTGTGCAGTTAATGATTTTTCAAGAAACACCAGCTAATTTATTGATGGTTTATTCTCACATCTTACATAAAATTACTCTTGACATTTTCATGTAAGGTTTTCATTTAGTTTGCTAACGCAATGTCCCTTTTTTCTGCCAAGGTAAATGGTTAAAAAGCCCACAAAAAAGTAATCAGAAAATGTAGTACCATAATCTCACAGACAAATGTTTGAAAAATCCATCCACTATTTTATTACCTTTATTCAAGATAAATCATAAATTACAAAATTCTTATTTTTATTTACTAAATCGCAACATTTTGCACCAGCTGTTCTCACTCCTAACAATTCTTGCAAAATCAATGTAAAAAGAAGAATTTTTTATTTTATTTTTAGTTACCTTTTCAAAATTATGAAAGCATCTAGCAATTCCTAATAAGTAATCGTTTTTTGTTTTCTGGCAGAATAAAACTACATTTCTATTTAATGCCCCGCTGTGTTGATAATGAGAAAGTTCCCAGGACAAACAGAACCGCATCATTACAGACGTACCACCGTACTCAACGTTTGGTGCTTTTATGTATGGTTTCCTTTGCTCCATGCGTTTGCCACATGAACCGCTTGTACTAAAACTGTCAGTCTTGTTCTTGTTTTACTGAAGAGAAAGTTCAAGTTGAACCAAACCCAACAAGTTTATGTTTGTGATTGTAGCATGTTTTGTTTCTCCTTTTGGAGAGACTGTCATAAAACATGTTGGCATGTAGCATCTAATGGGACAAGACATTATTTATTGCAGTTCTGATGTCTGGATATTATTTTTTATCTCCCTTGAGAACTCACTGAATGTCTAAGAAAATATGATCAAGTATAGGTGAGAATTTGTTTTCCTGTAACCAATAAGAAAGGAACAACAGTTCTGTGAAAACATATTTGCTGTTTTACAGATTTCTTCAGGTTTTCTCTATTCGGTCATACCTAAATGTTTCTAATCAAGCATATCAGGAAAAAAAACACATCAAATGAATGAAAACAGACTATGAAAACCAACATCGCCCTTTGTAAAAATGTAAAAATATGTGATACAGCTGTCAAAGGATGAAAGCAGGAAAGAAGAGAAACTAATTGAGACAAAGGGAGCTGAACTAAGGCTCAAAAGGAACTACACACCAAGAGCAAAATATTAACACACATCTAAGAGAAATAAACACAAATGTACAAACAAAACACAAGAAGAGATTAATGGAATTAACTAAAATGGCCATCTTTCCAACATTGAAAAAATAACTGACTAAGAAAAGACTTATCAAACATAAATGAAAAACAAGAAAATGATCAAAACACAAAAGAAAACCTAAACTCAGGTTAGGATCGTGACACCATTAGCAAAAACGGCAAACGAGTGTTTTTCATCTCTTTGGAGAACTTGACCCAGTCACTCTTTCAGAAATATTTCAGTCATTTTAATACAGCATCACTGTAGAGCGCTGAAAATAAACAGCCTGTTTGAAGTCATTCATAAAGTCATAAAGCATATTAATAAGTTTCAAGCCAGTGTGAATGTTTTCTCTGAGAAGCTTTGACATGCTGGTCACTCCTGGGAAGGCTCTCCACCCTTCCATATTTGTTCCTCCATTTGTGTGTGATGATTCTCACTGTGGTTCGTGGGTGTCTTTGAAATGGCTTTGTAACCCCTTCCTCACAGAGAAGTCGAGGCTGTGTGCATCTGCCTTCGTTTGTTTGCATTGTTCTATTGTCATGTTTGACAATAAACGTGTTCGGAGCAAACCGAACACGTCCTGAATGAAGTTGTGGCGACGTTTAAATGAGGAGTAAAACAGCACATTGTGCTTATGAAGATGTGAACGTCTCTTTTTCAGTCAGCAGTAATTAAAGAAGTTCAATCATTGCTTTGCTTTGGGGGTAACTGCAGATGCACGGAGTCCATATAAAAAAAAAATCTTCAGACAGAACAGCTAAAATCTAAAATCTGGCCTTCATGAAAGAGTAACAAGAATAAAATTTTTTGAAAAAAAAGCACATGATGCTGTTTTTTTCTTTTTTTCCTAGCAACGACAAGGAAGCTTATAAGAGTTGAGGGAAAGATTGATGTAATATAAACCAGTCTAGGAATAAAACCTATTGAAGGTTTAAGAAGACTTGAGACTGAGATGGAAACTCACCTTCCAGCAAAACAAAGACCCTAAACAAAAAGCCAGAGCAACAGTAAAACAGTTACAGTCACAACATAATGATATATCAAAATGGCCCAGTCAAAGTTAGGTCCTACCAAATGGGAAGACTTGAAAAATGATGTCTATAGATCCTTTTCATGCAATCTGTCTGATCTTTTTTACCAAAGAAAAAAAGGTTGAAGCACATCTTCCAGTTGTAAATGTTGCAAAAGGTGATTTTCAAAAGTATCAACTAAAAGGACCCGAATGTTCATCATCACTGCATTTAATGTGCAACACGTTGTGATCATTTATCAAATGAAACACAACGAGGTTAGCGTTTAAAAATGTGGAAAAAGTGACCAGAGGACATGGATCGTTTTGTAAGACATGTCCCTATAAACTGCACCAGGACAGATATAAAGATATTATTAAGTTATAAAACAGTCATCATTTTGGGCATGGACGTTTGTTTTACACGAAAGCAATAAATGTTTAAGTAACAATGGATTCGTCACCTTGACGTTTGTCTCTTTTGGCAGACTACTCCCAGTTCCAGTTTCATTTCAGACCTTATGTATGATGAGCTATCAAGAGCTCTAAGAGAAACACCACATAAACAAACCTGGAGCTGCCAGGTTTCATGATTTTATTCAAAAATACAAAATACTACCTGCGTGCTTTCTAAATGGGACAGAACATCTAACATTAAAATGAGAACCTGTCCTCATTGTGTTGCTTCTGCGCCCCTCAACTCCCAGAGGAATTTCAGGATGTCCTAACTAGCTTTGGAGCTATTTGTCACCGTCAGAATCCCTTCTTGTAAGAAATGCAGCACAACGTGGCTCATGAGCTGAAGTTAACTTTTGCCAAAAAGAAAACATTCCAACTTATTTCTATATGTATGCTTATTCAGAGTAAAAAACAAAACCATTCATTTTTGCGTAAGCAGAAGAGTTAACTTCTTACGTTTTTTTATTTTACAAAGAAAGATGGAAAAAAAACAGGTGACCATGTACTAAAAGTGAAATAAACAGGAATACTTGTTTGCGTCTCGATCGGATAAGGAGCGCAATCTCGTCTTACCTTGCGCTGCGAGGAGCACCAACAGCAGGAAGACTGGTAGTTTGCTGAAGAAATTCATCGAAACATCTGAGCCTGGCGACGCCTTAATTAATTGGATAAAACGTGGTCTCGGACAGCGGGCTCCAGCCTCTGTTTACCTGCAGAGATCCGTGAAGCCTGAAGATTCCGCTTTTGCGTTCCTTTACGCGTGGAGGATGGTGCGCTGCGCAGACATGGACAACCAACTTCTCCTCGTCCCGCCTCCCCCTCCACCGTCTCCAGCTCCTGCTCACAGCACACCCTCCCTCTCACCCTGTGGGTAAACTTGGCGACCTGACTCACAGCGAGTCAGAGACGGTGAAATAATGACATTATTTTTCATACACACAGCACCAAGGCTCGTCTGGAGGGCTGTCCTCGCAAAGGCAATGATTATATTGCATTTGTGTGTTCAACACACAACAGATGTACTTTTTACATACGCATTTCAAAAAGGGAAAGAAAATATAGTTTTTAAAATGACTGGAAGTATTACAGTGGCTGCACACATGCACTCGGAAATGATCCTGTGTTTTCACGACTGAGCTGCATTTGGTCCATTTAGTCATTTAATTGATTTTGTAGGCACAACAATGCTGAGGCGGCATAAAGCATTAGCTGCTCCATAACAGAATCTAAGAGGGCTGCAGAGTCTGCCCATCTCGTATAATGGAAAGCTATTGATGTACATCATGAAATAGCAGTGAAAATATTGAGGCAAGTCCAGATTAAATGCTGGCTCATCTTTGAAGGGAAGCTGACGGTGCAATGGACAGAAGTAAACATCAGGACTGATTTTAACACACAAAACCTTAATTACATGTACAATGTGCTTTTATATTTTGGCAGAAAAATCAGCATCCTATAGTTTTTCAAAGGCATTCTTACCCATTGAATTTGTTCACATTTTTTGACAGCAAACCTCTGTGCTTCATTTTTTATTTTTTTTTATTTTTTTTATGTGTAGACGAATCCAAATAATGGAAGGGAAATTATGGTGTTTTTGCAAATAAACATCTCCAAAGTGTGGCTTGCATTTTGATCTATTCTCTTTAACCCTAAATAAAATGTAGGAAACTGATAGGCATTAGGAGAAACATAATTAGCAAAGAACGTCATTTATACTGAACATAAGTGAAAGACGATCACCTTGAACACTCAGGAAGGCTGAGGATAAATCTGTGACTTTAAAAGCAGAGTCAAAGTTTGAAAGATCTCACAGAAAAATGTTCAGTCCCTCATCTAAAAGTAGAAAAGATATGACACAAGTACAAACCAATCAAAATATGGCTGTCCACCTCAACTAACAGCCTAGGTATGTTTTCAAATTCAATTCAATTCAAAACTATTTTATTAATCGTAATCCATCAGTTTGATTTCATGAAGAATCCTTCTTTGCACCATCATCTTGAGTGATTCTGCTGTCGTCTTCAGAGCAGAACCAGCCTTGTTTCTTCAGCAGCTGTAACTGTAGTGAAATTACAATTAACACATTTTTAGAAGGAAATTGTCCTGAAAAAATTTGCACAACTTTGCCTTTGTCTATAGCATAAGATGACATTCATGGTCTCCTTACATTGCAAAGCACTGTCAGTGAAACCCTCAGGTAATTTACTACACTTGATTTTTCTTTCTGTTTTCACTACACAACTTATACATTTGTGCGCATGAACACGTCCACTGGCTGTACGGAGGAATGTGAATCAGTTCAATCAATGAGCAACTCTGATAAAAAGTGTTTATGTTTTCCACCACATTTGAGAGCTTGTGCGTTTGTAGCCGTGTGTGTGTGTGTGTGTGTGTGTGTGCGTGTGTGTGTGTGTGTGTGTGTGTGTGTGTGTGTGTGTGTGTGTGTGTGTGTGTGTGTGTGTGTGTGTGTGTGTCTGCAGCAGCCATTGGCTTTGGAAGCTGTACATGTTTACAGTCAAGAAGCAAATAAGAAATTGAACCAGTCACCACAAAAAGATTTTTTATGGACTTCCGAAGAAAAAAAAATCCAATTACAGCCTGAAAAACAAAAATACCAGGAAAACACAAGGCACAAAACAAGAGTGGTGCACAGAAGGTGGGATCAGTAAAAGTAAAGAGAGAAAGACATCTAGCAGGGACTCAGGCCAAGGAGTGTAAAAAAGGCCAGTGATGTAAGAAATAGCAGGAGACAAGAAGGTGAGATTCTGAGTCTTAACAACAATTAGTCCGACTGGAAGTGAAGTGATTTTTTTCCTCTATTGACCCACTTAAGTTGCTTCATTGCTATTTTTGAGGCTATGTTTCAATGGTTTTATCTAGTTTACTTGTGTTGATATTGTTTGTTCTTTTTGACAAGTATTTCATGTCTCCTTTCCTGGTCCCTATAGGAAAAGTCAGTGCTCTGATGTTGACACGATGCATGTCATGTTGAAAATATACAAAGATTTCTCATGGCATTGGTGTATAAAAGACAAAACGGTGTTACTCTTAACTTGTCTTTTATTGACGTTTGGTGCTGAAATCCCGTGTTCTTGCATGTTTTTAAAGACTTAACTTTAAAGCTGTGAGTTTTCAAGAATACATGAAGCTAAATAGGTGGAAACATTTTGATTAAAAAAGAAACTTAGGATTTTCTGATCTGACAACTGCAAGGGAAACATTTTAGGCATTTGCTTTTAATCCTTCTCTCAGTCAAGAAGCGTTATTTCAGTTACATACAGTAAACAATAAAATGTAACCAAAGAATCTGGGACGTGTTTCTCATATAAAAGTATTTTCCTTATCTTCAAAGTTAATCTAGTGGACCCTGACCATTTTGTTTTTCAAGTGAAAAAGCAAAAGCAAATTACAGACAACATACAGTCACTATGCTCTGTGACTTTTGTCATACCTAGCACAAATTTACTCTCATCCGTCAATGAATAAAATGTGAAAGAAAACAGAATCAGAACTCAGAATAGAATAGAATAGAATAGAATAGAATAGAATAGAATAGAATAGAATAGAATAGAATAGTTTATGCAGGAATTTTGTCCAGTAACTAATATTAAATAACAGGATACATAAGCGTATTGCATATAAGCTGTTAAATTCACATAAATAGGGGTGACATTGTACTGTTGTGTTATAATGTTCTGCTGAAAGCACTCCTGATTGTGTTTGACAGCTGCTGGAAGGAAAGACTTCTGTCGCTGCTCTACAGCAGCCTCTCACTAACTTTATTAATGCAATAATGAATTATTTGTTTTTCTTCAGTGTTCAGACCTACAATAAAGCACAGTACTGTTAGTGTGTGTGTCTATCTGTTGGGTAAGATTTCAAACATACAAAGTGGAGGATGTTATTTATATATAACTTCATCTTTCCTTTTTTTCTATCCTTTAGCACAACCTAATAATGATAAGCCTTCTTCCTATAATTCCCTTCTTTCTTATGCTCTATCTAATCCGCCGCTCCACCGTTAGCCTGTCTGATAACCTCTTCTTAAAAGCTTCCAGCGTCCCCTTTTGCCCTGCAGCTTGTCCCAAAGTGCCAGTCACGCTACACTCTTCAACCCCGCGCTCTTTCAACACATTCATCCTCAGATGTAGCTGCCTCCCGCATCCTCATCGCCGCTCACTTCTTCTGTCTTCAGCTCAAGACCCATTAAGGTCTCAGGATCGTCCTGCTTGCTGTCCCATAACCCAATGTCCACCACAGGCAGCCTGCATGGTCATGATGTTGCTCAATTCAGCCACTGGCGACTAATTAAATGCCTTCACTGCTATCTGATTAAAACTCATCGCTGCTAATTAAACAGCAGTCTCTGTCTGATATATATTTTTTTTTTTTTTGCACAGACCCCTCTCGCATGGTTCTGTCTTCCCATATTAATCATTAAATAAAAACTTCCTTTACATACATGGGAATGCAATTTAATATACTTTATATTTAGTTCATAATGAGGACAACTTGTGCGTCTTTCCTTTCTATTTTTTAGACATGCTTGAGGGAGTCAAACACATCCATGCAATGCGACTCATTTTTATAAAACAATCAACTCCACAAAGCTTTGTGCAAAGAAGTGTTTTGTGGACAATGTCGCTGCAAGCCATTTTTGATCAGTTCCAAGTAGCTTAGTAACAATTATTTTAACAGGCTTTTTACAATCTCAAGCTAGGAGTCTAAACAGCCTAATTACTGAATCTAAGCAAAACTTTTTTGGGGAAAAAACTCATGTTTCTTGTTGAAAACACATGTAAGGGAAAGGAAAAACTAAAACATATATATAGATTTCTGCCTTTATTTTTAATTATGTCAGTTTTGGTCCTCCATAATATTGATCATACTGATGTGAATGAAGCATTCTATCATGATGAGTTTCTCTAACTAATATTTAGTCATTTCAAAACGACACCTGAAGACATTTACTGATGTTAGCAGAAAAACTGAACTCTGAAGTATCTCGTTTGGCCACTAGAAGGCAGCCCTGAGCCCTTTAATCTGTCACCAGGTAGCAGGCCTAAGGACATATTTGTCTCTGTAACAGTGATGCCTGAAACCCACTTCAGATCCCTGTACAGCGTTTTGGACCCTGCATGAGGAAGGGCTTGCCTTTACTGAGAGAAAGATTGATGGCAGTCTGATTCAACTGCATGGCAGCTCCACTTTCTGTGACGCACTAATGTGGTTCATAAATATCGACCTCGGAGCTGAAATGGCAGGTATAAATCCTGAAGGAATGTCCTTTGGAGGACGATGGAGATGAGATGAGAGCAACAGACAAATACAGGGAACATATTACACTGCCACGGTGGCTTGCAAAAAATATTTACAGCTACCGCTTGATCGTTTTGTCACAAGAGACTTACAAATATCAATGTATATTATTGGTATTTTGTGTAATAGACAACAACAAGTAGTCCATAATTAGAAAGCTGAATTATATGCGGTTTTTAAGAAAAAATAAATAAATCTAGTGCAGCTCATCCCTTTTTCACCTTGGCCAAATACATTTTTTATATTCAAAATGTAAAAGTATTGGTGTTGAAATGTGATATGCATGTGGATTTTCATCCGTTACTCTGATAAGCTGAGATAAAGTTCTTTGCAATCTGCCCTGAGAAATCACCTAAGCAGCAAACATGAGTATTATTTGATCTCAGCTTACTTTAAATTCATCCACTGTGCGGTCTCAAAGATCTGTTAGAGAACATTAGTGAAGAAACAGGTTTAGCGACTCCAGAGGAGCTGCAGAGATCCACAGCTCAGGTGGAAGAATTTGTCAATTCGACAGCTTCTAGTTATTAAATCTATATCTCTGACATTTAAGCAGGAAAACTAACCTTAAACATAACTTCACTGAAACACAGTGGTGGCAGCAGCATGCCTTGAGGGTTATTTTTATTTATTAAGAAGTTGGGATACTTTTGCAAAGTTTTGTCCTACCCACCCAGAAGAATGTGAATAGAACAATGTGTGTTAATATCTTTTTCTGTTTTATTTGTAGCTAAGATTTTAATCAGATACAAAACATATTTGTCACTCAAAGCAGAAATAAATTTAAAATTGTTATATATTTTTAGATATTTTATAAAATAACTGCAGTTGAAAATGCCTTGTTTCCAATATGTCATCGGTGCGTACAGTATGTTCTCACACAGCGAATGCTCACATATTATACATTTATGTGAGTTTGTCTTTCAGAGAAAATGAAATGCTTATCGATCTCCAGCTGGACTCTGAAGTGGTCTTTAATGTCGGCTCCTCAGCCGATCCCTCAGGCAGCAGAGGTCTCTTGTTTATGACTGACCTTTATTATTGCTGTCGTCCTCGACTCCACGTCTCTTACTCTTGTCTTCCTTCCTCCACCGTTCTGGTTTCTGCTCTTGTCACATTTTGTGAAGCTACGGTGTTAACAGCTCCGTCTGTCTGTCTCTTTTTCAGTGTTTGGCCTCTGAGCAATGGACCTGGATGCATCAGGGCTCCTTTTCACAAGATGCTCCTCTAAATGGGTCACTGCCAGCAGACACACTCGCTGGATTAAAAAAATGCCAAAAATCCACTTTTTAAATTGACAAGATAAATCAGGTACTGACTTTTCAGGTAGCATCACTGAGTTCATTTTTGACAAGCCTGGAGTTTGTATTTACGGTTGGTTAGTTTAATACCAGGCATGGGCTCCAAAAGACAAACCTACCAAAGCAAACAGGGAGCTATAAAAGTCAAATCTTCCTGAGAGGCAACAGGTGAACTTAAGAGAATTTGAGTGAAAATGTGTTTCCCATTCATTGTTGTTATCGTTGATTTTCTGTCTGAAAAATAGTTTCCTCTCGATCTTGAGATCTTTTTTTTTTTTGTATAGATATTTTTATTCAGAAGGTTAATCCATACAAAATCTACATCAAATGTACAATACTACCTTCTGTTTTTGAGATCTTGAGATCTTTAACAAACATTTCATTACTTCATTTTAAGCACATAAAGGATTGGTTAGTTGTTTACTAGTTGTTAAAGGAAACCAAAGTTAAATAAGGAAAGTGTTTGTCAACAAAAACCACATAATCCAAAAAAATGCTTTCACAAATTTTACCAAAATTCCAATAAAACAACTAATTAAATTTAAAAAATGATGAGAAAACAGGTCAGAGACATAGCAAATAAATAAGAATCAAGAAATAGGTAAAGGCCACAGGCCTTGACATAAACAATAGGTTTCATCAACAGTATGAACAGACATTAAGTCATCCCCCAATGATTTAACTTTACATAAATCTTTAAATGTGGTTTTGATCATTATTTTTAAAAGCTTTCTACGAATTCTTCAAATATTTTCTTTAAATTTTGGCTGCTGTATTCAGTCATTAACTTCGACATTTAGGTAATTCAATCATAAAACGACTCCTAACTTCATGGTTTCTTCAATATTTACCAGTCAAACTCAGCAAAACAATAACATTTAAAATGAATCATCGGGCATTTTATTAGCCAGTCACTAAAAAAGATACAGTTTGTCCCCATGTTTAATCTACAATCCACAAAGATAATTCAGTTTAAGAGACTGAATATAGCAGTAAGAATATCTTAGTTCCAATGTGTTTGAATTCCAAAAGGCGATTATCTAAGATGTAGAAAAGAGGGACAAAATATAAATATATTGATGATATAATGTTGATATAAGGCCTGCCAGGAATGTATAAAACTGTTGTGGGCAGAAACAGGATTCAGTACCAGGGGAAAATTCACAGAAATTCACAGAAAGTGCATATTGTTTGATAAAATCAGAGTAAAACTCTCAGGGCTGTCAACTGATCAGGCTGCACTCATTCATGTTTTTTTTCTCTATCGTAGAGAGAAAAAGAGTAAAAGCCTCTACTGCCTGCTCTTTAGAGATCGCCTGCTTTTACTAACAGGCAGCCTCTGTTGAGACAAGACACAAGGGGCAGAAAGGCAGCAATAAATCAAGAAACAATGTCAAAACAAACGGAAACCAAAGTGTCCATAAAATAAAGTGTTGAAATAAAGCAAATTATGACTTATAGCCCTAAGTGACTCTCCAGCTGTGCAGATAAACAACTTCTCCACACACCAATCCTCCCCCCTTAACTCTCATCCCACTCTCATAGAGCCACTCTGGTGATAGAAAGTGATGGAAATGTCAAGAATGTAATTTATGTGTCATATTAGGATATGGCTGGGGCTACTAATATGAGCTATAATTGCTAAACACAGTCTCACTTCAGTGGGAACAGGGATTATAAATGTTTCTGATCACGAGAGTGTGTGTTTGAAGTGCATGTCCTCCTTGTCTGCTCTGAATTTTGAGGGCGTTTGGCTGATATTCACAGGCTCAAAGTGGTTTTAACGTTCAAACAGAAGAAGGGTTCAATTCAGAGCTCACTGTGCACACATTTATTAATGGGGGGTGTCTTTTCATTATCGTTAAAATAATTATACAATTCTGTTTTGAATACCTGGCTTAATGCTAAAGTGTGAGGGAGTTCTTTTACTCTGAGTTTTGTGTCAGTGAAATGTTGAAGTTACAACAACTTGGAAAGTCAGACGTCCCTCTCCAGCAGCATCTTCAACGTCCAGGATGAGGTACAGCTACAGAAACCCATGAAATGAGCCATTCTTGAGCTAACGTGAAGCCCAGTTGAAGTTCGTGTTAGAGCTATTTGTTTGTAAGGCAGTCTGAATGCTTATGTGCTTGATTCACATCTATCTGGAGATTAGGTTAGATCAGATTATTTTTGACATGCAACCAAAGGCTAACTCTACCATTTAGCTCGTGACCCTTTTTCAGGACTGCACTGTATATAAGGAAGCAGCAGCTGTGATATAATCTAGATGGGGAAGATTGCCAGACTTTTGACTCCAGTTATTGTGAGTGTGTTCAGTCCCAGTCAGTGTTTCTTCAGCCTTAATGCCATCTCAAAATAACAGAAGGTGAGGTTGCAAGCCCCGAGGTCAAAAGGCCATCCAGGGAATCTGTTGACTATAATTCATCCTTGTTCATGACTGTTTCTCACACAGGCGAAAGGAGACACACTCAAATGCTCTCCAGAACTTCTTGTTCAGAATATATTTATGTTTTTTTGTTTTTTTACATGCCATAGTCTGGAATATGTGGCAGTCAAAAACCCTTGTTGATAATTAGAAGCATTGTGAAAATACTGTGATGAGGGCAAAGACACCAGCAGCCCCCTAAAAAGGTAAAAATTATTTTAAAAAATCTGTTTGTGTGGTTGTAGCATAAAAAAAGCAAAAACCTGCAGGATTGAAAAAGTTACTGAGTTTGAACTTCAGCACAGCGTTTAGTTACAGTCTAAACGCTATTGATCAGTTTAAATTAGACATCAGATCCCATCAGTTTGTTTAAAACACAAAGAGACATTTGATTTGTCAGTGGGAGGAAAAAAACATGAAGTTCAACCTTCACTGAAAAATCACTAAAGAAATTAAACGATAAAGTTAGTTGTATTAATATATTATTGGCAAAGATCAAGAAAACAATATGAAAGAGAATACAGAAACTAAAGTAAAGAGTGTCTAGATGAATTACATGAACATTATTGCTGCTGGTTTCAGAGTTGATGAATGCAAACTGGATAGGAAAACAAAAATCCACTTGAACGAACTGTAATAGCCATTTGAGAATAATTGCTATCAACCGTGGACAATATCTTTTGGTTGTGCAACAAAGCAAGCTTTACACACACAAAAAAATGAAGAAGAAGTTGGGCAAATGCTTTCCAAGTGAGAAATGTGAGTGCTCACAGTCACGAAACCCATCAGAACTTTTATTTGTTTTCTCCTGTGTCTTTTTTACAAGGCAAATACAAATGATATAAATCCATATAGCATATGTGCCATTGGCAAAAAGAAACAAAGGGAGTTATCTTGCCTTATTAACATAGATTAATTAATCTTGCTCCACTGTTGATTATAAATTACCTGATATGACAACACTGGGTGCGTAGAGGACAATAAAATCCGAAGATCAAAAGTCAGCAGGTGAAGTGATGGATGTGCAAGATGCATGTGTCAAACATCCTAACAGAGATCTGTTAAGTTCCTAGAAATTTTATTTAATTTTAGAGAAATGTTAGAATTTAAGGGTGGAGCTTCTGGTTTTATTTATGCTCTGCGTCTTCAATAACCGGGGTGTTGTAACTCTGGAACAGAGGCTGCATGAAAAGTCCTGCAGTACCAACGACGCACACACATACAAAAATCCACAGGAAGAGGCGGTCAATCACCATGGCCACATATTTCCAGTCTTCAATGATCTGCAGAGAATCAGAGAAGTTGTTAAAAGTTGTCAGTTTGTTGTTTAAGGTCTTCAACTAAAGAGAAACCGAAAAAAAAAAAAAAGAAATGGTGATAAATTCAATTCAAAGCTTCGTCTCTTTTGATAAAGTCAGATGCCTGAAACCAGGAGCTCATTTAATACTATAAATAAGTTGTACTATTAATAAAGTAAACAATAAAGACTCAACAGACTACTAATGATAACTTCTGGACCTACAAAAACCTTATAGATCAGTAAGTTGTCGTCAGAACCAGAAACGCGTCAAAACATGTTGAAATGCAACTCATCAACTTCCTGGTCTTAATTATTGTCTCACAGAGTAATAATCAGATATGAAGTTTTCTACAATTTTCTAGTAGCAGCATAATGTCAATCGTTCAGTTTTTTCAGTTGAAATTTTTCTCAGTTTGATTCTTCAACTTTCAATCTCTACAGCTGTTTCAAGCTGACTTTCTGAATCATTTCACTGCATTTTGCCATAAATAGTGTGAATTATTTCCAAGTCGTTTCTGCGACATTGTTCTTAACAAAATAGTTCAGAAAGAGCACAGAAAAAATCAGTTATGCAGAGCTAAATAAGCAGAGACAGAGAATAACAATTAATATGTGCTGACTCCACATCGAACATAATTAACGTGTTAAATCTTTAGAAAGGGAAGAACGCAATCCGGTCCGTGGGCATATTAGGAGAGGATGCACCTCCTAACTTGGATTACATTTTTGTTTTCCTGGAGAAAATAACCCACACTTTCGCAGATTTTCTCTCCCTGATAAAACACAGTATCGTCCACGTGGGAACAGCTTATCAAGCTGTCTTGTAGAGACCTGCAGGCGTACGACAGATGGGAGCACTGCAGCTAATTTGTAAAATATTCTGCTGAAATCTTGAGTGACCCCAAACTTCTTCTGCTTCCTTATTTGTTTTGCTTCTGTAAAGCCAAGCTTTCATTTCTAAAGTTGTTAAGCAACAACTCTTCTGACTTTGTGAATGGCTATTCAGAACATTTCTCTGTCAGATATAATTATAGTCATCAGATGTGCTTCTTTAAGATTAAACACAAAAAGACAGCAAATAAATATTTTTTTAAGAAAGAAAGTAGCACACTGTGTAGCGGGATTTCTGCAGTGAGTGATAAATTGTCTCAAGCATCATCTATACTCTTGTAACTCTTAAGCTTTGTACAAATTTTGTCTCACTACAACCAGAGATGGTTGCAGTGTGGCCCAGTCAAAGTCCAGACCTAAATCCAATGGAGATATTTCCAAAACTATGTTTCACTGGCACACTTAGATTTTCAGCTACGCACTATTGTTTGTCGTACTTTCACATTAAATCCAATTAAAATACATTGAGGGTTGTTTTTTGCAATGTGACCCAAAGTTCAAGGAGTGATAATAGTTTCCCTATTAGTGCCACAAAACAACTTACCCCTTCATCATCATCTTCATTCTTCATTTTCTCAGCAATGTAGCGCACTCCATCCACTGCGTCCTCCACATCAATATTACTCTTGAGCGTCATCCTCTTCCTGATCTCTGTGTTCTCCGATAAGTCACTGACTCTCCAGCCGTAGCGCTTGGCTGACTCTTCATTGACATAGAAGGACGGTGAAGAATCCGCCACCCCTGCAGAGATGCTCGTCCCACTCTCTGCTCCGCACTGCCTCTGATCTGAACACTTTTTCCTCTGGTGTTTTTTCCTGAATTTCTCGCGGATGTTTGAGCTGCCGGGTCTCCTCATGAAGAGGAAAGAAGGGAGCCGGTGGAGAAAGACCCGCTTGACCCAAGGCGGCATGGTGTGAGTGCTTGGGGACCGATGGTGGATGTTGAGCACGCAAACGCTTGTGACAATGGAGAAGGTGACCAGCACCATTGTAAACATCAGGTACTTCCCAATGAGAGGCACAGCTAAAGATGTTGGCGGCACTATCTTTGAGATAAGAAGTAGAAACACAGTCAGGGCGAGGAGGACGGAGATGCAAAGAGTCATCTTCTCACCACAGTCTGATGGAAGGTAAAACACCAGGATGGCCAAGGAGGTGATGAGGATGCAGGGAATTATCAAGTTGATGGTGTAGAACAGAGGTTTCCTCTTGATGATGAAGTCATAGGTAATATCCAGGTATCTGATGTCGTTTGGGTCTTCATTCTTTCGTCCCGGCAGGGAAACGATATCCCACTCACCGCTGGGTTTGAAGTCATCCCGTGATGCATAATCGCTGAGGAGGTTGAGATCTATTTCTGTGTGGTCGTACGTCCAGGAACGAAACTTTAAGGTGCAGTTTTGCTGGTCAAAGGGGAAATCTCGGACTTCGATTTTGCAGGCGGACTTGTAGATAGCCGGCGGGAGCCAGTCAACATCTCCATTGTTGGAAACTAAAGCATTGCAATAGAAAGAAACTTCATACGTTCCATCAGCGCTGAAAGAAACGAGAAAACCAAAGGCATTTTTAAAACCCTTCTTTTTCTAGGACGGAATAATTACAGAACATAGAAACATAGTAATCAAGTTTGAAATAAAGCTTGATAAAAATTATGACCAAGAGCTCCAGCATATCATTACACCCTCACTAATATTTGCTTTGGCACATTTTTCTCAGTGAGTTGAACCTTCAAACTCACTTTTTGTAGCTATCAACAAGTTCCTGCTAAAATTCTGGCTGGATATTTGAACTGGTAGGATCAAACCTTCAGCCAGACTTCATTTCAACGGGTTTAAAGTTGAAACTTTGGAGACATAAATCTGCAAGTTTTACATCAGCCTACTTTATCCATTCTAAAACCAGTTTGGATGTGTACTTGGCATCAATTGTCCTGTTTTGTTTTAGGTCTGATAGAAAAGGTTACCCTCAGTCTATCATAGACTTTCTCCAGTATCATTTCAGCTGGGCCAATCAGAAAACAGATGGAGAAGTTGTGAACGACGGCATCTGTCCACCTGCAGTTTTAGCAGTGGCGACGGAGGAAGTGTGAAGCTGTTCAGTCCGTGTGTTGGCCATGTTCCCAGTGGGGGACAGTTGCTTACTGCACTGGCAATTTCAGATATTGGGTAAAGTTTAAAGCTACAACAGAGTCCACACCTCCAGAGAAACAATATTAAGAAACATTTCTCAATATCATTTCTCAATATTTAGAAACTATATTGAGAAGTTATAATTTCTCAATAGCCAAGAGTTTACCTAGCAATTGGTGTTTCCTAAAAATAAAAACATATATATGTATAAGTACATATATATTTTCCCTTGTAGTGACCAGAGACACCGTTAGTGAAAGAAACTTGAAAACTATTACCTGAAACGACGACAAGATAAAAAATATCAATATCAGAAATGAAACAGGGGAACTGAATTCCCATTTAGAAAGTTTAGTTTTTTCAAGTATTTCTCTCAAACTTCCGATTTCATTCCAGCTATGCTCACACACACACATGCACTACATGCATACACACACACACACACACACACACACGCACACACACCTACACACGCACAGTCAGAAAGCCATCTTACTTATTATAGAGGACGATATCTGGAAGCCAGATGTGCTGTGACGGGAGCCTGATTTTCTTGATTCCCTCATACTCGTTGGGATCCCACATTAATCTGTAGTCATTCCATCCCTGATGCAAAATTAAAGTTTTGGAAATCCATGTGAATTAATTAATTTAAAAACACGCGCGCACACACACAGTCATTTCAAAACATCCATTATTTATCCCCTACAAGGAGCTTTGAAAAGATGTACGAATAATTGTAACAAAACAAAATAAATGAATGCAGAGGTCATACGTAAACAGGCTGGTTCATCCATAAAAATATTGGTTGAGTCAGCTGTCACGTGTGTTTATAATAGTAGCACACCAAAATCTTTGGCTAACATGTGAGCTGACCTCACCAGGGAACTTGCTTTACGTCTGTGCACAATTTTTTACAAACCACTGCACTGCGACAAACCTAAATACGTTTGTGAGCGCATGACACTGACTAATATAACTAAAGGCACGCAACAATCCCTTTTCTCACACAAATATAGTAACGGACAATGGAGTTCAGCTGAACAAACCTGGGTTAACCAGCAGTTGGTGGTCATGATCTGCTCCCTCTCGTTCTGAAAGGCAGACAAACATGGCGACACAGGTCAGACACATAGAGAAATCCTTTAAAATAACAATCCATGATGATGCAATGGTGTGATGGCAGCGTGTCTTTTCAGCTGTGGGATCCTGCGTTCAATTACCACGTTGATCAGCTGGGCCAGGGACACTTGTATGTTAATGGAGACCTGCTGGCTGTTGTTGACAGCCGGCCTGATCAGCTTGTTATACCGCTCCGGTGACAACAGGTGACTCACCAGCCTCTCCTCTACGTCTGCACACAGGGCAGCTGGAAACATGCAGAGACAAACACACACACAGAAAAAGAAAACTGTTGGAAACAAACTGCATATTACTGACTAAAGTTTAGTGTCATTTTTTACATAATGTCACATATCTATGCAGTCATGTACAAAATCAAGCCGATTTCCTTCTTCAAGCTTTTATAGTATCTTTTCTAGCACAAAAAGTAAGTAAATGTGTGTGTGGCTCATTATTTCTATCCAGAATTTGTTGACTATTAGTGATGCACTTCTCAGATTTTCCATCATCTCGCTAGTAAAACACGGTGTGGGCAGCATTATGCGGGGGGAATCATTTTCTTCAGCAGGATGGGAAGGTGGATAGAGCTAAATACAGGGCAACCTAGATCCAAATAAAGGATATGTTGTGAGACTTGATTATTGCTTTTTACTGACATCTTTGCCCAGTCTGACTGAACAAAAGCTGTTTTGCAACAAGACTTGGCAGACACACACATCTTTAAATATTCAAAACTGGTGGAGACGTAACTCAAACGTGGTGGAACAAAGTGAAGTCAGAAAGGTGGACGTTCTTTGGTCAAATATTTTTGAAATTGTATTATCATTTTCCTTAGACTTCATAATTATGCATTACTTTGTGTTTAATCTCAATAAAATACTGTACACTAAAGTTTCTGTTCAAGTTGTGAAAAGATTTAAAGGATATAATTTAATTGGAAGACACTGCATATAATGACATGGATGTTCACAAAGACACTATTTAAACCTCACCATGATCAAGGTGCAGTGATGAACAAAGACTGAGGTTTCAAATAACCTTACTATAGTGATTTGACCTTGTATAATGGGCTCTTCTGTGGCAGCGTCCTTTTGCTACTTTTCTCACTGTCCCGCACCAAACAGAAGAAGCCAATTTTACTTTAAAAATGTAAAAGGGGGGCAATGTAAAAATAAACCGTCCCACAAAATATTTATCAACTGGGAAAGATTAATGTCTTCCTATGAATGCCGGAGCAACAGGAAAACATGAATACGTGTAGCGCACACTGCGCGAGGTCGTGTTAGGTGTTAACTCTGACAGCAAATCCTCAAAGAGCAAATAAGGAAAGAATGAGGTCTATTAGCTGACGGGAGCTGAGATGGAGCTTTGTGTCTACCAGTGGGTCTCATCACACATGCATGCCCACCCACAGAGAGAGACACTTCGGTCCGCCTCAGTGCACTCTCCACACGTCAATAATTTATGGCCACTAAAATAAAAATACCATCATTTTTGGTGCAGAGAGACTCAAACATAATCAGACATTAATCTTCAGGTCTTTCCCCACTCACGTAAAATCTTTACAAAGATCAGAACACGGAGATGAAAAAAGAAAAAGAAGATGAAAAGGTGATGTTGTGTTTGAATGACACAGACAGAAGATCTATTATCAGACGACACATAAAGGAAAACAAACTTTTTTGGGTTTCTTTTTAGGATGGTGAATAATTCAGGGGAATGCCATTTGTGGTGGACCAAAACAATTCAGGCTTTAGCTGTACTAGGATTTACTCAGTACACTGCCCTAATCGGTCATTCTATTAAAAAATCTTTTTTTTAAAAAAGCAGAGTGCAACTCGTGCATCCTCGATCATGTGGTCAAATGCAGTCAGACCTTTAGCATTTTTAATGTGAACCTTCCTGGAGTTTCTGATTTCTGTTCATTGCTTTGTCTCAGTGTTTTCCCTCTTAGTAAGATCTTCTTTATATAAGGAAACAAAAAACAATGAAAGCTCTATATTGCCACATTGTTTCCTGTTTTTTATTTCTTTCTTTGACGTGTCTGAGATGGCTTGAAACAAGAAGAGACACGGGAAGCTCAGAAAATGGCTTTCTTCCTTTCTCTGCTCCCACTGTGTGACTTTTACATGAATCCACAGCTTGGGTGGCAGCTACTGGAACTGCTGCCACAGCTTGATTTGCTGATAGAGTTGATTTCTCACTTCATCGACTTATTATGGTAATACAAACACCATAATCACAACAAGCGTGGTAAAACAACTTTATTCAGTAAATTGGAATATTATGAGTTCAGTAACTCAATCCACTAAGTGAAACACATTAAGGCAGACAGACGTCATCAAGCCTACAGAAGGTAAAATGGGTTAGCTACAACAGGAATGAGAGTCAAAAGGCCAGTGCTCAACAGTTGATTTGCATTTTTATGGCTCTCAGCAACTTTATTTAAATACGAAAACCTCTGCTAAGCACAAGGGGAGGGAGGTGATAGGGGAACACGGACACATAGCATTTTTGACCATTCTTGGCAGTGCTCTACAACCTTCCACTCTGACAAAAACCTCTTGCCGATAGCCCTCATGCTCCATGCGCACGGCAGAACTAGGTGTCAATAACTGTCGAAAATCCCACTTTTCATCCAGTGTACGTTCCGGTTAATTATGATGTTTTTCTACTTACTGCTAATGAAAACATAACTTTTCAGACTAGACTGTTACATCAGATCTATAAAAAACACTTAGTTCAGAAGTGTGGGAATAATAATAATAATAATAATAATAATAATAATAATAATAATAATAATAATAATAATAATAATAATAATAAAAATACCTGCTGAAAGGTTGTTTTCAGGATACTTTTAATCTTACGAATGAGCTTAATCAAAATGCATATTCTAATTTATTGTACACAACTCTATAACCTGTCAGCTCATGGATAAGGGGCCCTGGTGACTTCATATTTATCAGTACTTATGAGAAAAGAGTTTTTATTATCAATAGTATCTTTCTAGTCTCAGAAAAAAACAGAGTTTTGAATTTTGGGGGGGATTTTTTTATGTGGATTATTTTTTTATAATCCACATAAAGTCATGATTATGTATAGTTTCTATGCATCCCGAATGCTCGGTTAAATGTTTTAACAATTGGTGTCAGAATGTTTTGAATATAGTTATTCAGTTGGAAAAACATACCATGTCATGAAATTTTATTTAAACATAATTATTTTTATTATTTAAACTTCTCTTTTAAGATGCTCAGTTTAAATAAGCTTATCATTAATAATCCATGACATCATGTTTGCTCATGGTGCAAATACGACATGACAAACAGGCTCATTTCTTTTACCCATAGCAACTATTAGATACTATGGATACAAAATATTGTTTTGGCGTCGTGTCAGGCGAACCAGCTCACATGTAAATATGTGGACTTTGGATTTTGCATGGAATCATATGCTTTGTTGCAGTGAAACAAAGATGGAGGTTTTCAACAACAAAATATTTCCAACCGGTTCAGCTTGTCACAAAGAATGGATAGTGTGGGGAAAAAAAGAAAAACTCATGGGTCTTAACTAAAGTGGAGGGTGTCGGATGCGGTGTGCTTAGCGGGTGGAGTAGTCATCTTGCAATTAAAAGGTTGTAGGGTCAATTACAGCTTCCTCCTATCACATGTTGATGTGCCTCTGGGCAAGGCATAACCCAGACTGCTTACCAATCTGAGTATTAGTGTATAAATGTAAGTGTGATTGGATGAAAGTAGCTACAGTGTAAAGTGCTTTGAGTGGTTAGTATGAGCGGAAAAGTGTTATAAAAGCTCAGTCCATTTACAATTTGCTTCTTGTTATTACAGCGATAGCATCAGGAGCTCTTTGGGATATAAACACACAAACAGTTCTCTGGACACAAGATCCACCTTTATCCAAGGACATCTTCAGTCCCAACACCCACCACAACAAACGATAAAGACAGATTGTGAAGAGAAATGGTCAAATGGTCTCTGTGTAAGATTTATCCTCATGAAATGCTATAGAAGAAAACCAAGTAGTCTCCCATTCACCACTGTTTTCCATTAAATAAATGTAGGATTTTTGTTATTTTCAAAAGTTTGTCTGTGGTGATATGCTACAGCAGTAAAATGTTTTCTAAAAACAAAGTTTTCACTCATATTTATGGCGGTAAATATGTTCTACATTGTGTGTGTACCACCTTGCCAAATCAAGGCACAAACAGTAAGCCTGAGATTAATTGGAAACCAGAAACTCCATGAGAAAACACACAGAGAAATCAGCTCTGTGATGAAGAAAATGTGTTAATGTTATCAGAATGGAGTAAAATCAACCCTTTGGAAAATTCTGCCTTGCATCCATGTCTGTTACAGATTTAAATGAACTCTGTTCATTCTGATAAAAAGAGTGATACCCGGTAAAGGATTATAGCTTTAATCCTGTGGCTAAAATAAAAACATGCGGTCAAAGTCTGAATCCTAAAGGGACGTTTAAGCATTATCGAGGCTGTATTTAAATATTTGAGTCTGTATGAATAACTCTGACTTTAAGTGAATGAAAGAAAATCTTTAATAATATCAATATGCATAACAATAATTCAAATAAATCATAAAAAGTTTAAAACCAGTATGTAATTTATGTTCCTGATAAGTGGACCACTGTGTCACCTGCAGATGGAGCAGAGGTGATAATAGAATATTCATAAAAATCAGTTCAGCTGCACATTAACTATTAAATTACATAAAAATAAATTAATCTGAGTGGAAAGAAATTCCAACCGGGACATACAAAATAAACATTTAGTGGTTTTATTTGCAGTTGAAGACACACAACCAGAATGTTGTTGTATTTTTGCCACATGGATTAACAAATCAAATTATGATACACATTAGCATTGCTTTTGTATTTTATTTTGTGTTCTTTTGAGCTCATTTCAGTACCATGGAGAGGTCCTGAAGATACTTTAACTTCTCATAATTTTCTAAAGCCCTGCGGCAGACTGGCGACCTGACCAAGGTGACCCCTCCTCTCGCCCGGAACGTTAGCTGGAGATAGGCACTAGCAACCCTCCCGACCCCACTGAGGGACAAGGGTGTATAGAAAATGGATGGATGAATGGATAATTTTCTGAATTCAGGCTTTAGGGTGAAGGCTGAGCTCTTACCCAAATGACTGCATGCTCTCAATGCTCAATATCTTAGAAAAGTGTTGCCTTTAACTTGTTTTACATCCACAAAGGTTAATAATGTATTTCATTGAAATTTCAACAGATTGAAAGAAAGTGGTGTATAATTGTGAGATAGAAACCAAATTTGTCATGGTTGTGGGAGAATTTTTAACTTACAAAATTTTAAAAACTGACATGTATTTGCATTCAGTCCCATTAACTCTGATAGCCCAAAATAAAATTTTGTAATTGTAAAAGTTTTCAGAAGTAACCAAATGTTGTCATCCTGTAATCCCAGTGCAGGTGGAGCCGTTCTGTGAAGGCCTCCAAAGTTCATTAGTAAATAAAAAGCTTAATGAAGACCAAGGGACACAACAGACAGGTCAGGGATAAAGGTGTGGAGTAGTTTATGGAAGAGTTAGGATTTAAAGTGCAACAATGTTCGACAATTTTATTGAGAACTGAGAACTATTTGAGCCATCATTCTAAAATTGATGCACACCATACACAATGTGTCTTTGAATCATCCTGAAATAATATGAGTTACAACAAAACTTAATTTCTCTTTGGGATTAATAAAGTATTTTGAATTTAATTGAATGTCACACCAGCACCAAGATGATTATCCAGCTAGGCAACAATAATATTAACCTGTGCACAGGGTAACTCTGAGATCACAAGTGGGAAACAATGACTTACAGTAACTGATAAAATAAAGTCACTGTTGAAAGTTATTCATAAAAATATGTGTTTACCACAAGCAGTGCAACGAGCACAACAAAAATGTTGAAGACGTTGCTCTGGTCAAACCAAAGCTAAACCTTGTGGCATAAATACAAAACACTGTTTCTCAAAGCAAAATATCCGTTTACATACCATCCCCATAGCAACGCATGGCGATGGCAGCATCATGCTTTTGGGATTCTTTTCTTCAGGAAGGACAGCTAGTCTGGTCCAAATTCATTTGTATAGTAATTGCATCAAATGGTTCTGTAGGAGGTGAATGAATTTTCCAAAACTATGTACCATTTTAATACTACCTTAGTTAGGCATGATCGCACTTGGATTGGTCCAACACAAAAAAAATTCCCAATAAAATTCCCCCAGATTTGTTAATGCAACACAAAATGTTGTTGCATGTAGGGCACAGAACATATTTTAATTCCCTTCTTGTGTTTGTAGATTACTTTATGCAGCTTTATACACCTTAAAAAGTCATAAATCTTAAATTGCTTGAATTAAGATTTGAGGCTCAATCTCAGCATATCACACATCACCTGAGTTATAATTAAAAGGTAGTTTAATTGAACCACCTGCTTTAAAGTCCTATTCCCACTGCACTGAATTTGACTCCAGAAAACTAGCCACGGATTAAGCATTTGCATTGAAATAAATAAATATAATTCTGCCCAGATTTTGCTGCTTTAAACTCATTAAACAATAACTTGATGCTTTGGGGCAGAAAGTGCAATAACCTTCAACCAATAACACCTCCATATGGTCAAGAAAGTGAGCAACAGTAGGGCAAGACAATTTCAAGACAGCTCACCAAATTAATAATAGCAATCAATAATAATAATAATAATAATAATAATAATAATAATAATAATAATAATAATAATAATAATAATAATAATAATAATAATGCTTGAGAAAACTAACTCACCTGCCACGGCGAGAACCAGGAGAGCCAGCGCTGTTTTCACCGGGACCCCCATCGCTTTATCTCCTCCAGAGCGACGCGCGCTCCCAAACTTCCAGATGGAGAGAGTCTGTTGCGTTTTCTTGGCGTGAGGTTTACTCAAATCGGCAGGAGGAAAACGAAAAATCGAAGCAAACCAAGACAAAAGCGGTTATAGTGCTGCCATCGTGTCAGACTCAGATAGTTGATGAAGCTCGGAGGCATCTAGAGGATGGAGAGGAACGCAGGCTGCAGACTGAGCCGGGAGAAGAGGAGGTTGGATGTCTTCTGCTAGAGCGCACCGACTCCACCGCCGGTCCAGCAGCTGTGATTGCGCGCAGAGGAAGCCACGCCGTGGAAATCCGAGTCCTGCCTGGTTTCCTCTCACCGATGAGAGTTTTGTTTTAATAGAAAATACTTGCTAGAAGTAAGAGGGTCGTTGACTCAATTATCGAGATAGAGGATTAAATCACTGTCTCGTCGTCTTGGCTGCGTCGGTTTCACTCTCTGCTCACCTGATCCACAGTTTCTAAGTGTGACAAGTAATAGGAAGCTAAGTTTCCTGAGGATGACCCTTAATCCTTAAACTTAACTGAAACCAAGCTAATCTGGATTAATTTTCTTGCACTTTTAATTGAAATTGGTGCCTTGAGAGTTGATTTGTTGTTAAAGCCAGAAAAGTTCCATAATCAATTAATTATGAGCAAAAATGTTAATTAAACTAAGGCAGCCACTTTGCTCCAGGAAAAATGCTTCGTTATCTACATCCGGGTTGGACAACACATTGCTGTCCAGGTCTGAATCTGAGCGACTCTTGGATTTCTAATGACTGTGAATTTGTATTTAAAAAATGAAGTAAAAAAGATCATAATTTTAAGCGGTACTGTTGAAACCAACATTATTCGTTCTTTCTTAATTTATTGAGACCATGCAATTTGTTGCAGTCGAAATGAAAGGAACCATCTTATCTGAAGCACAGAATGGAAGTATTATCTTCTGTACAAAAAACAAATGCTGTCAGACAGCTTTAAAGCACACTTGATCATATTTAAGGCAGACTTTTGTTACTTCATCTTTATCTCATCTTTCAGGTGTAGAATTATCAATCTTTTAATCTAACCTAAATAATAATTTTCCACAGTACTGGCAATTTTTGACTAATATTTTTGAACAAATCTCATGTAATACGAGAAATTTCAAACACTTTGATCTAATATTATTTTAAAAATACATTTTATGCTTTCATGAATAGACCGATATTCCACAAAATAGCCACAGCTCCGGTTTCAGTCTGACTCTGTTGTCCTGCCGTCACGCCCTGTTTCAGCCACACCTAAGCGTTAGTCCAAAGTCCTGGGCTGTCTCTCCTAATGAGCATTATCTCTGCGTCCTAAAAGCAGAGAAGAGAAAGAGAGATTTAATCAGGGCTTCTCAGAGCTCAGTGTGGGGTCAGCTGAAAAGCCAGACACCAAACACACCAGCATGGAATATACTGATAACATCTGAGCTCTTGTTTCGATCTTACTGAAACTGGATTTTTGCCATATGAAATATGACTCCTAAAGAAGCTGACTGCTTTTGAAAAGAGCAGGATACGTAAATATGTTCTGGTCCTGGATGAGCGACTGATGAGGCTGGTTCAACAAATGATGGTTAGTTTGGTTTCTCCATGCAGACCCTGGTCAGCAGGAGCTTTTCGGGTTGTAATGGCTTCTTGGGGGGTATAAATTGTCCCCTCATCTGATGCTTCTCTCCCTCTGGACGACATGGCGCCCTGGTGAAGTGACCGATCCCCCTCCTGTATTAATGCTGTCATAAATTCATATCACATGGACACATTAGTGTCTTCATCTGACAGAAGGAAATGGGGCTTTTTAATCCAGTCTGGTGACCTGTCACAGTGGGACATTGTCTCGTTCCACTGGGACAGACTCCGTACATGAGGACGTCCTCTTCTCTCATCTTGTCATCTTTTTGAATACACATACAGAGCTTCTGCCAATTCTTTTTGGCAGAAGCTCTGTTTACTTTTTTTTTTTTCCAAATTTAAATGTTTTAGTTTGTCAAACACATTTTCAGACCAGCTACCAATATCTTAAGTAACCACACAATGCAGTTTTAAAAATTATGATTTCTCCAAGCAAAAGAAAACTGTTCAATCCAGTCTTAACGTATGTGATAAAGTGTTTCTCCTCTAAAACTAAAACTTTGGCAGCAACAACTTCCATCAAGTGATGCAACAACTGGCAACCATCATCCTGCTTCACAGCCCACAGGTGAACGGTAAGCCACAAAGTGATGGTCCGACATCCTCCGTCAGGATTTTCCGGCGGTGAGCAAGAAGTTTTGGTTCCATCATCTATTTGAAGCCACGCAGTGCCTGAAGTAGCAAAGCAGATCTGGACCGTCACCTGTTTGACAGCTGCGTGATGTTTATTTTTGCTAAAACGTTGCCTTAATTTTGAGCCTGATGTAAACGGACTTAAACATCCCCAAAATGTTCTAGTTTTGTTTTGTTTGTTCACCAACAAATTTCCCAAACGCTCTGAGGATTATCAATATGTCTTTGGAAAACATTAGACAAGGCTTTGCATTCTTTCTGTTATGTAGATCTTAAACAGTTTGGTTTTTGCTGAACTCTGAGATAAAACAAATGAGGCCTGCAGTGATTTATTTAAGTTTTATTCTATTATAATGAAATGAATGTGGCAAATTACAGTTAATTAAGGCTGGCAAAAATATTTTAACATAAGGTTAAGATAGTTTAGGTCTCTTTTTTTCCCTTAACAAAATATAATAAGTACTTTAAAACTGCTTTTGTATCTTCTATGTGTGTCTTTATCGTATACTAGGAGTTTTATCAGCTCAAATCTTGTTAAAGTATTTTTAGCCGTAAAGGATATCATTTAAAAATTACAGGGAGATTACAGTTCAGTGGTTTGCTTCTACAAAATGTGTTACACAGCTTAGCACACTTGAGCTCATTGTTTTTCGATCAATTTAGGTCACTGTCACTTGTGTGGAAGTTCTTAGTGTTAGCATGTTTGTTTACACACTATTTGGGGAGGAAATATTCATACACACAGCTGAGTTGACATGCAGGTGTGGTGTAACAATTTTTGGATTCCAACGGACTCTTGCATGAGCAGGAAACACTCATGAATAATAAAACGCTCCATACCATTTTCCCTCCTCTGCAGTTGTTTCTGACGCGTCTTCACGCCACTTCCATGGACCGCTCTCTTCTGCTGCTCGGCTGCCGACTCATGCGTAATGAATTAAACACGAGATGAATGACTCAAAATTATTCTTGAAGCAGTGTCGTTTCCTTTCCCTCCAGTGCGGCGATTCCTACAAGTAGAGTTGGTCTGGCTTTCGTGCAGCTGCATCACTTCAGCTCTTGTGGGCTTGACCAGCTTTGCGCTACCGCATGAAAAACGATACAATGTCGTGATTATCTGGGGCAGATCATGAAATGTGCTGCTGAACACAAGCCCGATGGAAGAGTCCTGAGCACGAAAGGTTGCTGCAGCCGTCCCAGCTGAAAACCAGCAGAGCAGCTGTACGATGCAGATTTTGAGGACTGTTGGATTAAATTATCCAAAATGAGATCAGGCTTTTATAATAATCACCAAGTTTACATTTTCCAGCCGCATAAAAGCTCCAACGTATTCCATCTTATGTAGAAGAGAGCATTGTTGAAAGACCAAATAGCTGCAGAATTTGAAGTGGATTTAAGTTTGTTTAACCTTACAAGCAAAAGTTATGTGTAGATTTACTCTCAAAAAAGGGGCAACAAAAAAAACAACATGCAGAAGACAGAAAATAAACATCAGACAAAACTTTCAAACAGCCAGTTGGTTCATTGGATACAACTAAATATACAACAGCTATGAACAAATGCCTTAGGGAAGTAAAACAACACCACGGGTCAAGAGAAGGTCAAGAGAAGATGCACAATTGAACCAATTTTATGTACAGATGAATTGATGAACTTGACCACTTTTTGGCTTGGTGGTTGTTATTCGTATCACCGTGCAATGAAGCGTTTCACATTATCACATTAGAACCACAAATCTTCCTGTGTTTTCGTAAAATACCTCCGCTGCAGCAGTGTGTGTGCGCCAGCAAATCTCCGAGAAGGCAATTCTTTTGTGGAAAGTTCCAGAGAAACAGATCTTTCAACAAATCCTGCTCTTTATCCCGTCCAATAACTCCCATGATCCAAGCTGATGTTAAATGCTTTCAGTTCAAATATCGATTTAGAGAACAGAAACTAAAGGGACAAGAAAAATCCAAGTCTTACTGTAAACATAACTGTAATAAAGTTAGAACATTAATAAAGAAGGAGAGACTGTATTTTTTTCTGTGGCTGCTCAAATAATATGTTGCAGCTCTTTAAGTCATTGGATGATCTATGAAAGTAGACTGAGTAAAATCTGTGTTTGCAGATTTTTGTTTATGAAGAATATTGTACCAAACAATATTCTTGACTGCACACAAAACAGAAGTATACAAACCACGCACACCTAAAGAAAGTGATCCCTCTGAGCCTAATGCATGTTTTGAGAGACCAAGAGAAACTTTTAGGAGCAAGATTTTACTGTAAAATAAAATTAGATCACATAAAAAAGATTTATGAACTGATTTTAACTTTGAGGAGAAATGGACGGCGTGCTCTAAAAGCTGCATTACTTGTTTTCAACACCAGCAGCTTTAGCCTTTTCCTTCCAGATATCAGTCTGTGAATGTTGTCTTCGTCGCCTTCACAGACTAACTTACTTACCTGGCTTTGACCTTTCTCTCAACCCTCCTTCAAAAACACAATATTTTTCCATTTTCATCACCTCAGCAGAGATGAATCTGGTGTTCATGGCCTGAACTGACATGATTGTCAGAGAAAATATGACAAAAATCAATCTCAAACAAATGTTCATGTAACATGGTAGTAGTAAATGTTGTGCTCACCTTTTTCAATGATGGATTGAAAAACCAACCAAAAAGAAAGAAAAAAAAAAACTAGCAAAAATAAAACGATTGCTTTCAAAATTTTAAAAGTTAGAACAGCCGCTGCATTTCTTAACAATCGGGAATATTATTTTTTTTTGTTTGTGTTTTTGTACCTGATGTATCAGCGCAAGATTTATTTTTAATCAAACTTCATTTTAAAAAGTCACAAGTGACCAGTTTCATTGGTTTTTCAGTGATGGTTTTGTTTTTAACTCACCCCTTCACACCTGAGCAGGAGACATTTATGAAGCCATGAAGTGTGCAAAAGATCAAAACCAAAAAAAAAAACAGTGTGCTATTTTTTTTTCTTTTAACTACTTTATTAAGAAAAGACACATGCAAAGACAATCAGAAAGAAGTTAAAATAATGAATTCACACTTTATCCAAGTATTTAAAGAACAACAACAAAACAAAGAAAAACATTTTCTGAGTTTATTTTCTCATTTAAACTTTCTAATCAATGCATTCATTTATTCAAAAATACATCCATACATAATGCATGCTGGTTGCTCAGAAATGGAAATGAGCTTTTGTTTGTGTTTTTCACTCTAAAGAACAGCAACAGTCGGGGGATTTTATCTTATCAGATGACTTAATGAACTTTGTTCATCTCTCTGTGGTTCACACCAGCTCCCTGGAGAGAGAATTATCCATCAGACTGGGAAGAAGACCAGAGGCTCCTGCTGTCCATGTTCCCGCTGTGTAACACTCAGCACACCATGTGTTGATGTAGCATATCAGAAACGGAAAGGATCGCATTGTTAGATTCAAAGCTTTCCGCTCCACACAAACTTCTTCCACCTGTCTGAGACAGCGAAGGCCTCCGACAACCCAAAAAGGATGAGAGCATCCAAATCCACCTCAGAGAGAGGGAGCTCTTTGAAATAAAAAACACTCCATGCTAATGTGTTCAGTTCAAGGAGAGTTAAAAAAAGAAAAAAGGTTTGGAGAAAGGCAAACACAGAGAGTGCCAGTACACACCCGCTTATGTGTGAATAAACGTGAGGCAGGCAGAGCTTGATGCCCTCACTTTCCTTTTATGTAACAGCAGGATGGAGAAGTCGTGTACCCTGTCAGCCTGGGACAGTCTGCACACATGCTCTCCCGCTCGCACACAAGCAAGAGTTTTTCCTCTCTTTTTTTTGCTTTTATACACAATAAAAGTCGAGTACAAGAAAGAGAGGAGAATTTAACAGCCTCTTCTATGAAATATATAAAGCATATATGAAATATACATCAGTTTGGTCCTCAATCCATCCACGCATTATTCTTCTGTCTATCCATTTTTTACATATGTCAATTTATCGATCTATTAATTCATCTTCTCAATTATTTATTCATCCATGTATTTGTGCATCATGTCCATCTGTCCTACCATACATTAGTTTTTTCATGCCTTCATCCATTTGTTCTTCTATATGCCATTTCATCTAGCCCTCTTTACATCTATACAATTATCTACAGTCATTTATTCTTTTTTCTCATCATCCTTTCTGTGTATTCAGACAGACTTTGTCCACTGATCTTTACATTGTTTTCGTTTTTGGATCTTTCCTGTGCCGTTTCCGTTTTACTGCCTGTCAACTGTTGAGATACATGCCTTATGTGTACCGTGAACTTTTGTGTTTATAATTTCAAAATTGGCCCGAAAACACAGAAAACTCTGACAATTTGAATGCGGGTGCTTTTAATTTAATCTTCGGTTTTTAATTTAGGAAAATCTGAAGAATAACGAGGATCTCTGAATAACAGCATAATGTCAGACAATGATTCGGTGCTCTGAGAAACATCCATTGAGCTGATGACAGAAAATGTTTGCACGTGTAATCAGAGTAAAGGCTCTCTGAAGAATGGCTGCGTTCATTGGTTACATAATTGCTCAATGTGATGCCCTCTCTCCCTCCTTCTAATCTGATACTGAAAGACACAAATGGGGAAAACTGATCTTCTTCGCTGTCACTGCGAGACGAGCTGTCTGAAACACATCGGTTGTTGGAGCAAAGCCTCAAGACATCGACACATGCACACACACGCACACACACGCACACCCAAGCACCCAGAGTGAGACCAACCAACCAAACAGAACATTCAAACCAGAGCTTTCACCACTGGGACTCCTCTCGGGTGCTAAAGCTCAGCTGTGGAAAATAAATAAATAAATAAATATTAGGCGAAGCAGTCCAGGAGGAAATCAGATGTGATGCATTTTAAAATGTTTTGTAGCTGTAACAAATATGGGGAATGTAATCCAGACTGTAAAACGGACTAGTGCACTTTATGGGTATTCCAAGGTTTAACCATCACAATTGCAATAAATTGTTCAAATAAATATTGGATCGAATTGAATCTTTTTTTTTTTTTTAGCCAATTGGCTAATTTCTTCTGTTAAAGTTGGGCAACAGCCTCAGTAATAAATACAATATTATGTCTGGGTAAAACATGGGTAAGACACGGCAAGCTGCGTCTGTTCCCGGAAATGTCTGAGCCGCCAGTTCCAGCCAGAAGTCCCCCATCACTTCCACTTCAGTGCAGCGGAAGCAGGTTAAAGGAGTGGGTGGTGATCACGGCTGAAGCAAAGAGGCAGAGGAGGAGGCTGAAAGGGAGGGTGCATACGTAAAAAGACAAGAAGAGAGCAAGGAGAGCCAGGTCACTACTTGGGAAGAAAGAGGCGTTTGAGGAGAAAGAGCAGAAACAGGAAATGAGGTGATGGAGCAGAAGATCAGGGTGTGTTAGGGGATGCATTAGTAAAAGAAAACTGTGGACTAGAAGCTAGAAGTCGGGTGGGATAAAGCAAACAAAAAAACAACCTCGGTGACTCATCAGGTCAGGAAAAGAGGCTCCTCATTCCATTAAGCAAAAAGTTTAAATTTAGAGCTGCTGTCATACTGTTGCTTTTCATGCCATGCATGCTGGCACCAAGGTTTAAGCATCAGAAAATGAAGCAACTTTTGTGAAATAAAATCCTGTCACTTCTTTCAAATATGATGTGTTCATCCCTTTTTTTGTGCGTTTTTTTTTTTTTTTTTTTTGTGAGTTTAGCTGTATCAGGCCTTTGTGGGGTCACTTTTTTTCTTTAGTATTTAAGTAAAGGCCTTCTGTTAATGTTTTTGCTTGAATAAATCAGAAAGAATGCATTCGTGTTCAGCCATGTTGCATTCAAATGAAGGTGAATCTTTATCAGGGCACACAGTGTTTGCATTGTTTTGCAAGACATTTGGTAAATGTTGTTTTTGGGTATGTTTGAGAAGTAGCCGTGTAGCAGCAGCATTGTCATATTGTACAAGGGATGTAAGATTTGAAGCGTTCATGCTGTGGAATTTTTCAGCCATATTTAGTGAAGCAGTAGTGACAATTGTTCTGTACTTTGTGCAAATTATTTTACCGACTGAAATGGCTTCCTCCCCAGGGCAGCGCAGGTTGGTGGGCACAGAGGTAATCAAAACACAAAAACAGCACCAGCTGCAAGTTTTCAGTTTGCACTGTATGGCCACTGCATGGCTGATGATGTTGAATTAATATGGCCATGATCTGTGAAACCCTGATACGAAGAAAAAAAAAAGTCCAGAAAAGGCCAATTTGTTTTAAGTGTTTGATGTGTAATTAGTTTCACAATGAAGACTTGATTTTATTTGTGCAAAACAGGCTTCATCGGGGGGACTGAGTGTTTTTACCTGTGTGTTAGGAAGCAAAAGCAGCTTCTGTAACCACTTACAAGAACTGAATCTGGTGGCAACACATGATTTAACAGTGTCCCAACTTGACTTTTAGAGCTTGATTTATACCAATGTTTGCATCTTTCATGAATACATGAACAGTCTTCTATGCAGACACAAAATGTTATGGCACAACCAAGAACTTGGGTGTCAGACCTGACAGCAAGAGTTTTCACTGTCACTTTGAGATTTGCTCTAGTAGCGCTGAGAAAAATAAACAACATTCAGATGTAGGCTTAACAGACAAAATAATGATTAATAAACCCAATATTTGTGTGCAAACAAAATAATTTCAACATGTTTTCCTAAGTTGAATATGTCCATCTTTTCTCGATCTTGACCTCTGAATCCAACATGTGTGTGGTTCTAATGCAAAATCGTAATTGTGACACCAAAAATTAGGTGCACCCAAAAATAGATTACATGATCCTACTTCTTTCCTGGTGTTTTCTGTATGGTGTGCCCTCATAAGTACAGTGACATTTGTGTTTTGTGTGCCTCAATCAGCCCCAGGCAAGCCACTTGTGAAAATCAGGCCATTTGTGTATGAAAGCCTAGAGGTGACACCTGGCCTTTGAATTTCAACATACAACATTTCATAGGTTTGTACAGCAACACAAATGCTGTTCATCAGCAGAAGGCACGGGACAACGGCACTGCTGCAGGGAGACGTGGTGGACGGTTCATCTGTGCACAAACTCTGCGCTGACATTTCTGTCACTGTAAAGTGTAAGAATATTTCATCAAAAGTAAGCCGTTATTTTAAAAGGAATAACAGTCTTAAATTACAAGGTTCTGAAATGACTTGAGTTTAACCTCAAACAAAAACTGGATTTGATGACTGCATTTAAAAACCACAGTAAGTACAACATTCTGTTTCTGGTGGATTGAAGAGAGAAACTGGACGCTGCTCAGAAAAAAAGCATCTTACTCACCGATTACTAGCAAATTTCACCAAATTTCTGCTGAACTAACCTTCAACTTCTCTTCAGAACAAAGTGTTTGGAGTTAAATATGAAGCCAAATGTGCACCGAATGTAGCAAAATGATCCTAGAAGGATATTAACAGAATAGCAGAAAAAAATAAAAAAATAAGTTTAGACCTTTTCTAAATTAATACAATGTGGCGGGGCGTTAAGAAACCTCTAAATTGCTGCAATCTTGTAAAGAGGGACATGATTCCCCCTTCAAAACGATGCAACTTATGGTCAAACAGAACAACGTCACTGAGTTACAACTGCTAAATGTTTCTACAACCTTGTTTATAATAAAAACCTCATTACTGCTTTTAATATTTTTCATCATTTTTACTCCTTACCAATTTTCTCTCGAGCAAAGATATGATCCAAGTCGGTAAATGCAGAACAGTGGCAACATCTAGTGGTCAATAAGGTTATTGCATCCAATAATATCTGTCCGCTCTGATGCTGCGTTCCAGTAACCTCGGAACTTAGAACTTACCTCTAGCCTAAAGAAAGTCTGGATTTCAAAATGGCCACCACCATTGGCATCGTTTGCAGTACCGCTTACAAGCACAATTTTAAGCTTTAAATTTCATAAGCAAACATCATTTTTCATTTTAATTTTAGTTTACAGTTGCAGGCAGGTGTTAAGTGTAACATTTGATTTTGGACTCACAGTTGTATGAGAGTCTAGTAAAATAGCATTACTACATCTTAGTAATGTTGATGTGAGGGGCAGCCATGATGAAAATCCTCCTTCCATTAGCATTCTGGTTGATTTTTTTCGACTAGGAAGTCAGAATTTCCAAATTCCGAGTACAACTTGAATGCGGCATAAGCTTCAGGTTTATATATCATGACAAGTAGCCCAACAAAACCGCATCTTTCTCCCTCTCTCTCCAATTCTCAGTCTTTACTTATAAACAATTATTACAAAATACAATATTTAAAAAGTTCATATCAAGCCTTTTATTTGGTATATAGATATTCATATATTTTTACAGTATATATAGATATATGTAACATGTGCCACTGCAAAACCACAGACAAACATTCTTTGAAAAGAAAGGAAAATGCATTTGTTAAAAGTCAAAGTGATGCTATGAAGCATTTGTAATTAGAACGGAATGATGAGGTAACTTTCAGGCAGGAAAACAACCAGTTATACTGCTAATAATAATAATATTTCAAACGGGCAACTGAGAAATACAGTGGCAGCATGGACCCTTAGTGTCAAACTAGAGAAAAGTCTATAACATACATACACACTGAGTATGCATACAGACAGTGCATAAACATATAAAAACTGGAAGAAAAGTCAATCATAAGAGCCAAAAAAAAAAAAAAATTATTGTTACTTTTGTCCAATACAGAAGAACAATTCATGCATGCTCCAGAATCCCTAAAATCCATCCCACACCTACACACACAAACACACACTGACAACACAGTCATGTACCGAAGCCCTGCAATATAGAGCTGACCAATGTCTGCACAGTTGTGGTGCATGCACATCTACGCAGACACACACACACACATACACAAACACACAGTACTGCAGGAAGGTGGGTCATTCACTTAAACGTGAGGACCTGTGTGCATGTATCGAAAGGAAAGGAGTGTGACAGGTTATCAGAGTAAAGAAAACATGTACAATTAACTATGGGGAATAAAGTGCTCCACCGACATGTAAGGTAACCCTGCATGTGTGTGTGTGTGTGTGTGAGAACGCAGATGTGCATCAATTTATCAGGAGCAGGCAGTGCTAGATGTGTTAGACCAACAGCAGGAAGCGTATGGCTCCCTCTTGTGGTCACTCTGAGTCTCTCTGAACCTCGGAGGCGTCCGCTCGACAGATCGGACACGTCCTGTTGGCCTGAAGACAAACAGAGGAGACATTTCATATTAGCAACAGTGTTCTCGGCAGCAACACTGAAACAAATAATTTTAAAAAAAGATGCAAAAACTCACTGAGAAATTAAAATGCCTCACCAGAAATTAGAATATTACAACCCAAAATAATGATTTCACGAGGATAAATATAACACAAGACAGGAATTGCATGTTATAGCCATGTTATGATCTTCAGTGCACAATCATGGGGAAGATTGAGGACCTGTCAGGTGTTTAACAGAGATACTGACCCTAAACGTAATTGTCATAACAGCTAACAGAGCTCTGAATACAAGAACATTAATGGAAAGTTGAAAAGAAAAACATTCTGGTAGAAAAAGGAACACAAGAGATAATGACAGCCTAGAAAGACTTGAGAGGTACAGCTTCTAATTTTTTTTAGGTCCACTGTGAAGTTTTCACAGTCAGTGATGACATGTCATCTGTTTGAGTTTACCTTTTACTACTCTGTTCAATAAATCTACAAGAACATGTCAGAGCACTCAATGTTTCCATCTGGTGACAAGCTTCATGGAGATGCTGGTTTCACTTTCCAGCAGGAACCTGCCCACATTGCAAAAAGTACCAATAGTTACTTTAATTACCCTGAGCTTGATTGGCCACAAACTGGCCTGACCTGAAGCCCTCAAAGGTGTCAGACACCAGAACCAAACATTAAAGATTAACTCAAGGCTTATTAAACCAATACTTCCTGAACACTTCAACTAACAAGCTCTTCTCCCTGAAATGAAGAAGTCAGTCAAGTAAAAAGGAGCCACAACCAAGTCTTGATACATACTGTACAGTAGTACATGGACACACTTTTCAGTAAGCTCACCTTTCAACTGAATCATTAAAAAAAATAAAAAGAAACAATTTTCTAATAAACTGAATTTTGCATGATTATACATGTCATGATTATCAATAAAAACAAAGGTTGAGAGTTCCTCCTGGACTCAGGGGGGCGCCAGCTCACCCTCAGCCACTTGTCGACACACTTTCCATGGAACTCGTGACTGCAGGGAAGGACTCGCAGCAGTTGACGGGACTCGAAATCACTCATACATACCACACACCTGTAACTAGACTTGTGTTAGTGTACAGCTCTGCAACACACAAATCCTGCTGTGTAAACATGCAGAAAGGAGCCTGTGCGTCAAGAACATTATTCTGAAGAGACCTTGTCTGTTTAGGTGGCATTATTCTTACAGCAGACAGATATCTACAGTCATCTTAAAGTAACAAAGTCACACCAAGTGTGGAAAACTTCTAGATGCTTCTGAATTTAGAGAAACGCACAAAACATGCAGATTATGCCAGCGCTTATAAACTGCAGTCTGTAGCACAAAGAAAACTATAATATTTGGCTTTCATCAGCATGTGAAGGTGCTTTGAAAGGGCAGTGCTCACAGTGTTTGCTCAGACTGATGGTTATTTGGGTTGAATCGATAGGAAGGGAGTTGTTCAATATCCCCCTTGGTCAGTCCGCGGAGTTTGGCCTCTCCCAGGCGCTCAGCAAGATTCAGAAGGGCCTTTGGGGAAAAACATCAGCAACAATGAAAGAGTAAAAAGCCTGCATCTGGCAACGATAAATATTAATTAACGACGGCATAAAGCAAACCTCATAGTTCTCCACTTCTCCGTCATCTACATCCAGCTCCAGGCTGATTGCAGGACCCGTGGGCTGGACTGGCAGCATTGATCTGTGCAAAGAGAGATCAATTAAAAAGTCATCAGGACAAAATTATGAAACTGTAATTATTTTTGCTTTTTTTAATTTTTTTTAGGTTGGCATGTTTCCCAGTGAACTTACAGGAAGTAAGGCAGGAGGCTGGGGTGATAAGGCGAAGGTGGAAGCTGTTGCGAACGGTACCGCCGTCCTGGGAGACGCCGAGGAATGAAGTTTGGATAAGACTTCAGGGAAGATAAACGAGACGCATGTCAGAGTTAATTCACACAGAAAGAAGAAATGTCCAGCCTTAAAATGCATTCATTTTTCCAAAGCTCACCACTCCAAAGAACTCCTGGGGCAGGGGCTCGTGGGAGAGGAAGTGGAGAGGCGTCGAGTGCGGGGTGAGGGCTGGATGTGCGGCGGGGGAGTAGTGGAGTCCAGCACCCAGAGAAAGATGCTCCCCCAGCAGCTCCACGTCGTTCTCTATCCTCTGTAAAGGCTGCAGGACAAAAAAAAAATCATTTCATTTGTCTAACTTTCACAGAAAATCAAAAAAAGTCAAAACAATTAAAAATCTGCAAAAAAATAAAATAAATTTGGGAAAGTAGTATAAAAAAAAGCTGAAAAATAATTTTACCACCTTTTTTAAGTCTGAAAAGAAATACAAGCAAATTAATTTGGGTCAAGAAACAAAATTTCCTAATAAAACCTTTAGAAAGAAACTGACGGGATTAACAACTCTCCAACTTTAAAAATTAATGGCTAATTTAAGCAAATGTCTTTTTAGACACTATTGCATCACATATAACCTTCCCACATAGTAATTGTGATTACAAAACACAACCAGCAAAATGTGTCCAGCATGAGTGGCAGCAAGTGTGAAAAAAGAGAAAGACTGTCTGCCTCTGTAACAACCAACACCTTGACATTAATGTTACACAATCCTGATCCATTTTATCTCAGACTAGACTGTAACGCAAGTCTTTATCCATTTTGCTTCTTGTTCATTTACACAACTGTAAATTGTTAATAAATTATAAGTTTAAATGATCATATTTTTGTTCACACACTAAGGAACAGCCTTACTGCTTTTTGTTAATGTTCAAGCAATTAGTAGAGATGTCCCTAATAGATGAAGCTTCAAAAGGTTTTTATTTTCCCCAAACAAACAGCCACATTTGAAACTACAGGGCTTAAATCATGTAACTTATAAAGACAATCAGTGTTTTGCATTTAGACTCTGATACAAATAGCTTTTGGCAATAACCAAATGTTTTCACAAAAGATGTGAACAAAGATGAGCACGGCACTTCGGCCTGTCGACTGCGAGGCTTCTTACTCACCGATCGAGCCTGCTGCGCCGGATAAGGTCCAAACTGCGCCGGCTGCGGCAAGTGAGGCGGGTGGTGGGAGAGATGCGTTGGAGGGTGGGCGAGGTGAGGAGGGGGGATCAAGAAGGTCGGGTCACTGGACAGCAACGAGGGGAACGGGTAGGGCATGGGCAGATGCTGAACGGAACAAGTCTGAAGAACCTGACGTAGATATGAAAAGACCTTTTTTACTTAGTGAAGAATGTTGACTGAAGAATGTCAAAGATATGTGGAGAAGATTTTTGCTTGAGAAAACGTTGAACTAAAACGACTTAAAAACTAACACTTACAGGAGGAGGGACGCTGCAGACGGGATAGTGCTGCCCGCTGAAAACCACAGAGCATGCTGGGATCTGCTGCGGGGCGGAGCGAGGCGGCAGGCCGGGCGGCACGCCCGGAGGGGAGACCGGGTACGATACCGGAACCGAACCCTGAAACCAAACAGAAGATTTTAAACTTTGGACACACACAGTGATTAAAAGCGGAGCAGCAAACATTGCCTGCCAACAAGCAAAGCACTCCTGTTTGTTGCTCCAACTGCAATATTATTTAAAGTGGAAAACAGAGCTGAGCTGCAGCTTTGATCATCTGTCTTTCAGTTTTCGATAAATGCTTTGAAATGTGCATGGACTTCTGCAGAAATGTTAAAAAAAAAAAAAAAGACTAAGTGTTGATAAATCTCCAAATTCAAGTCCATTTAAAAACTTTTGGAAATTTTAATTTTTGTTTGATTACGTTTAGTTAGGAGAATGTTGCTGGTTCTTGTGAGTTAGTGGTATTGGATCCAAACAAAAATGAAGGATTTTTTTCTTTTTCTGTATTTTAAGATTATTCCCATTGTTGCATTAAAGCAAATGTTCCTAAACTGTATCAGAATTTTCTTTAACAAAGGTTTAAAAAAAACATTGCTATAATGTTGGCAGTTCCTAGTTTTGACTCATTATGATTTTTCTTTAATTTGACCTGCAAATTACCAATGAAGCATCTGCAATTACACAGGGCAAGATCCTTTCTTTTAGAGAAACTTATATTAACTGTAGTTTATACACGTATTAAATACAAATATACCAGAAGACAAGCTCAACTAACTAAGTGTTCACTTAAAAAACAGTATCCATGGTTCTAGACAATGACTCAAATCAAAGTCTTTTTCAGTTCTGAAGTATTTGCTATAAGTGGTGAACAATTTTCAAAAAATCTCCAACATACCCAATTTAAAGCAAGCAGACAAACAGCAAGAAAATTTGTATCAACTAAATCTGCGAATCTAGACAGACATTTGTTGCAGCAGGTCAGGCTTCTGATCTTTAGTTATTTTTATTTTCATCTTCTCTTTGCATTTTTCTGCACCTTTATAAAAACAAATAAATCTGCTTGATTCCCCTTAAGCCCACCTGTTCCTGGAAGTCTAGGACCCCACTGCTCTGTTGCTGCGACGGGTGGGGGTGTGGGTGCTGCGGATGGGCTCCAGGGTGCAGCAGCCTGGGCGACAGGTTCGGTGACTGGTGCAGGGGCCTCGGGGAGGGGTTGGGGGGATGGTAACCTGGACGGTCTTCGGGGCCGGAGCCCGGCCCTCGGGGGGGTTGCTGGCTGTAGGGTGGGTAGCCCTGAGGAGGAGCTGGGTGGCGGTAGTTTTCGTCCTGATGTCCCGGCGACGGGCCGTGGTGGGAGTGGAGATGGTGGTGATGGTGGTGGCTGTTTGGGTGGTGATGGTGGTGGTGATTGTTGTTGCCGTTATAGTGGTGGTGGTGGCGGGTCAGACGGTCTCGCCGGCCACGCTGGCGTCTCATTGGAGGACTGGAGAGAAACAGCAGGAAAAACTAAAGAAGAGGCAAAAAGAGCCATGTTGATAAACTACAAAAAAAATTGTTTAACTTGAATTTCTGGCTAAACCTGGAATATTTAGGGAGAAACACTTTAGGCTGATTAGGGTAAACAAATGCGAAATTAAAAGCAGGAAGCAGCTATAAAACTTTGTTGTGCTATAAGGTAGAATGTCAGAATCTGGACATTAATATAAAGTAGTCTGAAAACTCAAAAATAAAAATGATAAAGAAAATTGCATAATTTTTCCAATGCAAGTTTTTGTTCAAGCAATTCCCAATTGTTTTTCAGTCCTACTTAAATCTGAAAATACGTGCACAGGTGAACTTCTAAAAACAGACAAATTTATCTCTTCCGTTTGTCTCTTTCAAACTGTTTCTTCCTACAAAACCCAACATCTTGACGTCTTTGCCTGTGTTTGAGATGTCAGGATGTTTGTTGTAGCCGTCATGTTACTGTAGTGCACACAAACACACTAGATTTTAACTTTAGCCTATAAGAACTGTAACCCTCCAAGCTGCTTCAAAACGTCCTGACAGACAACAGATCCTGTAACAACATCCATCCCCAAAACATGGACGTTTTTAAAACCTCCACAGAATACCCAGCAGTATCAGGTTTTCCCTAAATGAATGCCCTTATTAAGGTAGATTAGATTTTCAGAAAACTTTAAAATAATACATGAAATACTGATTACTGTGTTAGAGCCAAAAATATGAACTCATCATTTAATTCAATATAATTATGTGATTGAAACAACGTGAAAACAGCTCACAGCACGAGAAAACATCTTATTTATGGTGATAATTTGTTGACATTTTTGGTCTCGGTGTGCCAAGGTATGTGGTTTTATACACACATAGACAGACAGATCAGTATTTTACAGTCTACCAGCTTCTCTACTAGAGGTGCCTTGTATTTTTGCTCCATTTGTCTTCACATCAATTAACAAGCTTCTCTAATGAATGTTGGTCCATCACATAAAATGCTACCAAAAATACATTCAAGTTGTTTGCCATGACATCCCAAACTAAAATGTGCAGCAAATTTTATATCGTTGTGCACTTCTTTGTGTGAGACTAATGTAATATCTCAAAATACATTTAGGTTGGTTGTTGTTATGTGACAGAATGTGGAAAGATTGGGGGAGTATGAAGGTGCTATTGGACATGTAATATCCAACTAATGTGACCAAGTTTTAACAAAAAGATAGAAATCTAAATTGGACCACGTATATGAACATAAAGGCTTTCATTTCCTCTTCATTTGAACCATTTAATTAAAAATGTGGACACTGACAGCAGAACAAGGTCTGAACATGATTTTCACAACAAAGTTTTCACACCAAGAGATCTTTAAACAAAGCTGGACTGTTGAATGCGAGTTCTCTGAAACAAAGAGCCATTAATTCAATTTACATGATCAAATGGCACTATGAAGTGGAGAGAAAAGTCCCACAGGTGTCTTTAATAATTTATTTTGTAATTTATTCAATTATCTTGGTTGCCTGCTCCCTTATTTATTCCCTCTCTAGCACTTTGTTCATGCTTTCCTCATATACTAAAACTTCCCTGAAAATCTGAAGTTTTGCCATAATTAAAGCAATTAAAATAGCTTTTAATTATGACACATTTATATGCATACTTGCACATTACATAATTAGAACATGTATTCATCATGCATTTATTCATTTTTCTCTTCTTGTTTAAGAGTCTCTTATCACACCCGTCTATATTTAAAGACTTGATGTTTACTGTGTATTTTTTTTCACGTCTGTTGAAGAATAAAAGTGATAAAAACCTCTTCTTGGTTCAAAACCTGAACCACAAGAGATAGTCTGCAACATGCAAACCTTTTGTGTTTGCTCTTCTTTTTATTGTTTGCCATTCTAATCATTAGATGGCACTTGCAAGGGAACTGTGTCACAAACATACCTGCGGCGGTTTCTGACAGGTGTGTGGCATCTCTCTGGCATGTAGTGGGGGTGGGGCCGCCGGCTCGGGGGCAACTCCCACGGCCGAATGGGAGAGGAAGGAGTGGAGGGAGGAGCCGAGCCGAGGTCCAACATGGACTGCTGGGAAAGACGCTGCCTTTTGGGGCTTGGGCTGTCCTCCATCTGCACATAAAGGAGAGGGAATAAATAAGGGAGCAGACAAAAAGGGAAGGACGCATGGGACTGAGCAAACAATGAAATACAAATTCTATTCAAACCAGGAGCAAAGCAGGGACAACAGGAAGTAATGGTCTTTGATGCTTACTTTGTCTCGATCCTCACTGCACACATTATCAGGATGAAAATGCAGCAACCCTCCTGCAGAATAATAAAAAAAAACTACTTCATCAGATAAAAACAACATCACAAGACAGTGAGCGTCTCTTGCTTAGCCAACATATCTACAGTAAACAAAAAGGAGGATGGTCATCATGTATGCCAAAGAGCAAATAATCCGGTGATCAAACCCGGTTGGCTGCTTGGTTTCAATCGGTGACAGAGGTCTGATAAAGATTTATAGTTTTAAGTTCACAAAGTAAGATTTTATTTAAAACCATTTACTGATGTAAAGAACAAATAAAAGACACGGAACAACCTCACAACACATTCTTCTAATTCAACACAAAAAGCTTATAAAGACAAACAGGCATCAATGAAAAAGGACATAAGGGAGTATCACCGTATGTTTTAGTTACAACTCTCTACAGCTTTACAACCAACGTTAAAGTGTGTCATCTAAAACAGACCAGGCAGAAACTTACTACAATATTAACTTATGCAAATAAGTCGTTCATTTGTTTATATCAGACGTTCAAATTGCAAGGTTGACTTTCTTTGTTAAAGCATTGTAAGCCAAATGTGTTTTGGTTACAACTGCAGGCTAGCTAAACCAAGGATGCAAATTGAAAATGGATGCAAATCTTAACATAATCTTAATCGTGTGGATTATGGTCCACATTTAATCAGCAACAACAAATCAATCACAACATAGTTTTAAAATAGAGCTCTAAAACTACCATTTTACCAACAACTACTGTCACTATAACAGCTATAACCATAAATTATGATTTTAAGCTCATATAATTGCTATAAGATGCCCTGAGCAAAATTATACATTGACATCTTAGCCTCATCATTCAACATTTTTCCACAATAAGCAGCAAACAGGGTCCCTTCAGAAATACTGAAGCAGCAAAAAAGTTCAACTTATTTTATACAACACAAGACAACCTTCTAGAATTTAGTTTTGTTTCCCTAAATGCATCTAGATGACATTTACTTTGCTTTCCAAAAAAACAAACAAGAGCTCTAAAGCAAAGTCTGCTACGTTTAAAAAAATGAATATAATGAGTTTTTATTTTCTCATTTCAGAGAACATGAAAGCGTCCTGCTTCTGCCCCAACAATAACATTTTATAAAACTATCACCATAATAACAAAGAAGAATATGACCACTGAACCTAATTAATACCCAGATTTATGGAAAGGGTTCTCTCTCATCTATTTATATGACATGTGCAGTGTGGATGCAACATGAGCACGGACACATTTGAGCATGACCTTAAACTGATAAACATTCTCTTGCTTTCAAAAAAAACAAAACAAAAACACACAAGTTATGTGTCACCAAAAATAGGGCAGAAATTCATCCCTTTATTCCTTCCTGCTTCTAAACCCGCCTTAAACCAAAAGCCTTTTAGGTTAAACAAACCCCTTTGATTTTCTTGTTTTTGTGACATCATTCTTGAGTCATACAACCTCTGTAGATACGGACAGCTCGAACACTGTCAGTAGCTCATGACAACTACAGCAGGGCCAACTCACCTCACTTTTATATATATAATCTAACAAGCCAATTTTTTTCCTCTGTTACATCTCAAACTGTTCAGATCCCAACACACCCATTTTTTTATGGAAAACTAGGTCTAGTTATGCTGATTCATCCCAAGGGCAAAAGGAGAAGGGATTTCAAGCCAGAACGGACGGGTTTCACTGGCGAGCAGACATGACCCTGTTTCCTCAAAGCATAGTTGCTAGGGAAGACTGACACCATTTCTCCCTTCCCAGACAAACACGATTGAAAACCGAGCAAGGTCTTACTGCGTTTAGCTTTTATACGTTAAGCCACTAATAGAAACGCTGTTTTTAGAGACGCAATCCATCTACAGTAATGTGGTGTTGCAATTAAAAGTAGTTCTGTTATCAGTCCATGTGGGTGGGATGCAACATTGATTATTATTAAAGCTGCGCTGTGCAACCACATGGTCCAGACCCAGTACGCTCAGTCCTATACTGCACAAATTGACGCCAAGGGATGTAAAACGCCAAAAAGCACAAGCAAATAAGCATTAATAGTCTTTGCTTGCACTCATAATATGCAGACGGTTGCTTAGGGAGAGCTCACAACATGCATGTTTAAGACCCCCAACAGAAACCTGCCTGTGGCCTGCAAGATTAGAAAACGACTCTCTTTTTGCATTTTGGGGACAGTGCTGCTAATACGGCACAGTTTTATCGAAAGCTTAAATTTTAATCCATTTCAGAGCTTGTTTCCCCCCCTCAACCCTTTTTGATAAAATCCAGTCTGCTGTTGCAGAAGTTTTCTCTGGCAACTTTCCAGAGGTCAGCAGGGAAAACTCGTTGAACCTTGAAGTGGAAACTCTTGGCAAAAAGAAATAAGGAGGGTATCTTGGTTGCTGCTTGATATTAAAATCCGTTTCATTCATATTATTCATTTTTGTCGTGAATAAATACTTAATCGTCAGTCAATAGAGATAAATCTGACATGGCAGTCAATGTTTGTGTTTTCACAGAACAAAAACAGAGACGTCGTCTTAACTTTTGTGCTTTTCAAAACATTCACTTTCCTCTGCTATGGCTAAGCCTGACAATTTGAGGACAACTCAGAGCTTCAAGGCGGCTGGATCCAACTTTAACACCATTAGTTGTCATGGATGAAAAGACTAAAAAAAAAACTCAACTGAGAGTAACACACAAGTCAGCTGGTGTCACAGGAGTAAGCAATCTAAGGAGAGGAAAAAAAAGATAAAAAAAGTAACATTCAATAGATGATTTCATTTTAAGCCATTTAGAACGGCTGCTTCAAGGACTTGGGAGGGTTCTGCATCAAGAACATCATGCATTTAGAGTCAACTGACTGGGAGCTTTCTGTGGGACACCTAAAACTCTGGGAAATGCACTCATCTGTCATCTGATAAATGGAAAATGGATTTTCAGTCCAAAACGCAACTTTTAGAAGTACGTGCCGTTTAATTCTTCCATCTTAAAAAGAAAACGCTTAACTACCATTTAATCCAGACTCAACCGGCAGTTTGGAAAATGTGAAAAGAATCGCAGAATCCGGCTATAACACGTCAATAACTATGGTTCAACGCCAACCGCTTGGATCACGAAGCAGAAAAATGAAATCTGCAGGTTTTGTCCACACACAGTTAACTGAAAGTGCAAAGAAAACACGTTAGTGGTCAAATGGTTAAAAAGTCATGTGGAAACAGACGAGCGCCAACATGAGCGTCTGTAAATGTGTCTATTGCACCTAAATTGACTCTAATTAGAAACAAGCAATTTTGTTTCTTGAAGGTTAAAAAAAATAATTAAAATAATCAGGTCTAAGTTAATATTTCTAATAAAAGTAGAGTGCTCATTGAATTTCAAATAAACCAAAAGTTTGAGCAGTTTAAAGTAACAAACACTAGTGGGCAACAGGTGTCATTTGATTTGCTTGTAAACCGTCAGTGCATCTGATGAAAGTGATCATTAGTTTTTCCCAGACATTTCACATCATCCAGAAATCGGATTCGGTCCTTTTAACGTGACTTTTGGAAAATATCTGTTCCAGGATGTCAACTTGCAAGAACATTATGCCACTTGCAGCACGATGTTTGCGTATCTAACGCAACATTTTTCTTGTTTTGTTTTTCTGAATGTGTCGGAATTGTCAAGGAGAACCTGACTTACTTTCACAAGTGGAGCGTTACAGCTACGTAATGCAAGGAGGGTTTCTAAACTGAAGTATGTGGGTCAGTTAAAGTACTCGATGATTTTGTGTGGCACACGACTCCAAATTAAGAAGAATATAAGTCTGTCAGCCCAGCACAACAAAGTTAATTTAGATGTAAACTTAAAAAAAAAAATTAAAAAAAAAAGATTAATGGAATATTTTTGATAATATTGTAATCTTCTTAAAATGGAAAATGTTAGATACAACAAAGTGTTTGGCTTTTATTCACTAAGATTTTTTTATTGTAATTTCTGCATAAATGGGACCACAAACCAACTTGGGGAGGTCCATTAGTAAACTTGACTAAATACAGCAAGTGTCAGAGAATGAGAGACCCTTATTTGGGTCTTGTCACTGAGAACACGTTAAAATATTTTTTGACCAAAATAAATAACTTGATTTTTTTTTTTTTTTACTTTAATAGACTTTTTGCACTTCTTATGCTACATTTTAAAAATCTAATTTATGTTGCCTGTAAGCACTCCAACCTTGGCAATTATGGCGGGGTGGCGGGGTTAACACCATTTGTTTTTACATTTGTTTGTTCTGGAACAAATCTCTGTAAAGGTAAAACAATGGCTTTCAGAAATCTACTTGGCCTTATTTTTTCTAACCTCTCAGATCAGTATAGCCTTCACAGCTGAACTTCCACCACAACATTTAACATACAGCTGGCCCCTCTATGCGTCAGCTGGCAGTGAAAACACTAAAACCTCTTACTTAAATGCCTCAGAGCCTGATAAAGCTGCAAGTGGTCTGCCTGCATCCCTCAGGGGGTTCATCCTGTGTGAGTGTGTAATGATGCATCTACCCCCCTGGATGTGGGCCCCGTTTATTCTAAAGCCTGCTTACCTGCCCCGGGGTGTCTGTGAGCTCCGTGTGCAGAGTGGCGCTGCACCCCCGGGGACAGGTAGCTCCCCTGGGCGTGCTGCTGCGGCGGCGGCAGCGGCTGCTGCTGGTTCTCCGGGTAGCTCCGTCCTCCGTGGTGCGGCGCCCAGCCGGGGTTACTCGGCGGCGGGTAGCTCACCCCTCCTCCGCTGGCGTTCATCAAGCCCCCGTCGTTGCCTCCGACGCTGCCGTTCATGGAGAAATGATAGAAGCCAGATCGAGACCGCGACCGAGTCCTGGGGGGGTCCATGGCCGGAGAGGCGGTGGGCGGATGGATAGATGGGTGGATGAGGAGGTGGACTAGATGCAACCGCTTCTCCGCGACCAACTTAGCTATTACTTGAGAAGATCAGCTACTCGTAGTAATTTATGATGCATTTAAATGAGTATTTAATCAAATTAAATAAACCTGGAAGCTGCAGGTTCAGGGAAGCACAGCCCTGAAATAGCATACAGACACAATCTGCTACTGCTCCATTCGCTATCACTGTGTGGAAAAACGTTATTCCAGTTTATTCTTTTAACACAATTGCAAGCAAAATATCTAAAGAAATACAGTTTCTGTGTGCGCTCTACAAAAAAAAAATCGACAACAAAAATCAATTGTTCCTCAATACCAGAACAAGCCTTTTTCTTCCTTTTGTCTCTCGCTTTGAACACTGTTATAAGAAATTAAAGTATTTTATAGGCACTGGTTACACGAGTGAGCCCGTTGCAAACACGTATATTTACCATCAACTTAACACCGCCTGCTCTTTGTCATCAAAACCCAACCAAGTTCAACACTTCAAGCCGTCAACCCGAGCAAAGATGGCTAGCTGAGGAGCGCTAGCAAACTAACCCGGATACTAGGTATTAAATAAAAGTTATCAGCATAGATTTGTGAGGAAAAATAGAAGTCAGGTGGAAGGACTGGCTATCGCAGGCAGCAAAGTTACACCCCCTCTTTTGTGTTGGCTAACTATACCTGCTCGGTCATTAACATAATGTCGATTTTCCAGCGAGCCCGAGGCTAACAGGAAGCGAGGTCTACGGGGGAAAACAAGTCCAACGCTGCCGACATTACAGCCCAGCTACCGTCGCTCTGCGCCAACGCTGAGCCGTTCCTCTGACACACGAACCCGCGGACGATGCCAACCCGCATGAGACCGCAAAGGGCAGCCTCGTCCGTCAACTAAAGCGGACGGTTTTTGTCTAATTTAAATCCCCTCTCGCATTCGCTATCGGGTGTTTTCTCTGGTCAGCGGGGAGTGGAGTGGAGATCAATCAATGGGAGCCTCGCATCTCTGTCAAGTCGCGATCAATCGATAACAGAGACTCGTGGAGCTCGTCAGCACAGACCTTTGTGGTACATTTCAAACTATACTAAATGGAGAGGACAAATAAGAGATTAATTTCTTAAATATACACGATTCTATATTTTCCGCATGTAAAACACTTCGTATGCTATTTTGAATTGGGCTGTTTTTATCAAAGTTGACTACTTTTGTCTGAAAAACCTCAGGCAGCTGCTCTGCTCATTAATAATTCAGCAGCTTCACAGCAGAACTACTATGAGACAAGGCTTTGAAAAAACCCACTGGCTCCACACGGCTTTTATTCGTGCGGCATAAACAAATGCAAGCTTCATATTAATAAAGCTTTTATTTATTGGCCTAAATATAATACTTTCTTGCAGCCTCAACATTAGCTTACACTCACAAATACGGTGTTTACGGCTTAAATGTCACAAGCAACAAATGGACATTTTTCAAACTCATTTTTTTACTACTCGCCATTTAAATTTACTATTAAATAGAAAAAAACATTATTGGAATCACCCAAAAGTAGTTTACTGTATCCCCATTGCGACACATAAGGCAATTAGCAAAAATATTTTTCATTAAAAATTATATAAAATGTTTACAAATTTTGCCCAGCCAATATGATCATAGCCAGGAGATTGGCAGTGAAACTAATAGTAGATTCATTCAACTAGTTGTTTTTTTAAAGCAATCCACACTTTAGATATATTATTGTGTTGAATATTATAAATGCAAAGAGCTACACCATATTGAAAAGCGTGCCTTACAGAAAAACAAAAAGTGTATTTTGAGAATACATATCCATGTAGTGAAAACGCTAACTAACATTTTATAATCATATTCTAACAGCAATTAAAGTAGTAAAAATCCACCTTAAATCCTAAATGCAGCCCGATTAAAGGCTGGTTTCTATAGTAGATGGTAGATATTTTAAAATTGTCAAGGTTTTAAAACCAAATGACAACTTGAAATCATGCAACCTCAGTTTAAACAAACTTAAACTGTGTTTCAGTTCAAAGGTTCACTCTTGCTGCATAGTAGAAATGAAAAGGAAGAAAACAACCATAGCAAATCAGAAAAAACATTTTATGTATAATAAATATAAAGAGACTTTTCACATGAATTGAATCCACTTGCAAGGCTTTAATATTTATAACATTAATTGTTCTTTAAAAATTTAAAAACGAGTATAAACTTTCACAAAACCGAAAAAAGGCTTAAGCTACTTCCACACTTGATTCAATTAATTTTTTATTAATGTATTTTATGCGTTATTAAATACATATTATAAATAAATTGAACAGAACATTTAATGCCACTAAAAGGTCAAAATTTTACATCACTTTTCATCTCCTTCGGTGACGTACTCTCTGCTTTGGAGACAGAAGGTTTTCACTTCCAATGTCAATGTCACCGTGTGGATACAAATCCCCGCGTTTTATCCCCCTTCTTTTTCTCCACTTCTCTGCCTCTCTGCTCTTCCTGCTCTTCTTCCCAGCTTTCTCCTCTCTCTTTTTGCTCTCCTGAGAGGTTTTGGACTCTCCATGACTGCGCAGGACGGGTCTATAGGGGTCAGTGGGGCAAACTGCATCATCAATGGTGCAAAAATGCCTCCCCAGAAATCCTCCTTCCCGCTTAGCCTGGGCCTCCCTCCTCAGTCGCTTCACTTCACGCCTCTCTCTGCGCCTTTCGGGCCAGGTCTTCCTCCTCCCAGAATGAGCGCCAGGCTCCAGCTTTGTCCTGCTTCTTCCCTGCATCAATGGCGAATCTTTGCAACATTCCTGCTGTGAAGGAGTTAGGGGTCCAGCACTCACAAGGTCTGAAAGCACATGTCAAATTACACAATTTTAAAAACCTTTTGTACAATTAGTACAGCTGAAACACATTGTTCTAAATGTAGATTTTTTTTTTGTGGAATAATTATTTAAAAGCAACTTTTAGTCACCTTTGGCTGGTGTGAGCGTCGGAGCGTTCTGCTGCAGAATGTCATCCAGAGTGTCATAATAACAAACATAAGGCAGTGAGGGAAAAGTGCCACTGATCATCCTCCTCTTTGTGCACTCCTGATGTCAAAAAAGACAACCATCCAAATGAGTGAGAGAAAAAGGACAAAATATAGGAAGAGGGCATCTTGAAATGGTGAAAGTCATCTACTTACATGACCATAATGTCCCCTTTTTGAGCAGTTGTAGCAATGAGCATGGTGACTCTTATGTTTGAGGCTGCAGGCGTTTCTGGGTCTGAAAGGAACCCCTAACTTGACCTAGAAAAAAATGAAATTGACCTTTTATGTTTTGCTAGGCATTAGATTAAAATGCATTGACAAATCCACACTTCAATTGCTACAGAGTACATTAAAAAACATATTTTCCTTAGTTTTTCTTCTGCCTTTATTGTCACCTCTGTTACTGACATGTAAAATATTGAGACCACATGTACTTTTCCGTAACTTATCACACTATAAACACAAACTTTGTGAGTTTTTGTGCTAAATCAATGTAAAGTAGTAACTGTAAAGTGAAGGAAAAATGTTTTATGATTTTCAAGTTTCTTTTGAAAAAGTGAAAAGTGAGGCATGCTTCCTGAGTCAATACTTTGTAGAGCCACCTGTAGTAGAGCTGTAGCTGCAAGTCTTTAAAGATACGTCTAGCTTTGGAGACAGAAAAATATACCCAGTCTTGCTTGCAAAACTGAATGGAAAGTGTCTGCAAACACTGATTTTGGATTTAGTTCTGAATTTTAAGGTCACTCTTGCACACTTCTTACTTTACTTGTATTGCATGCGAGTACTTCTTGATTTGATGGTGAGTTGAACGATTGTTTTCATTCAAAGAATTTAATTTTATTGTTGACTTGTGTTGACTCTGCACGTGACAAATAAACCAATCAGAATCTATCCTTTAAACAGCTGTAATCATCTCTCAATAAACCCCGGCCAGTTTTTCTCCCCCTGCTGCAATATTGTTCCACTATCATGATTAACTGTGGGCTTGGTGTGTTTGCATAAGGATTTGCATGGAAGTTGTATTTTGATCATATCTGACCAGGAAACAGTCTGTATCTCTAACATGGCTAACGCCAAACTGTAAGCTGAACTCCTGATGGCTTTCTTCTTGCCTCTCTTCCACTGAGGCCATATTTGTGGAGTGCACAGCTAATAGTAAGTTCTGCAGGCAGATTCTACTCCCTGAGCTTTGGACCTCTGCAGCTCCTCCAGAGTTACCACCGGATTCCTGGCTGCCTCTTTGACTAATTATCTCCTTGTCCAGCCTGTGTGTCTAGGTGGACGGCCATGTCTTGATACTGTAGTTGTGCAATGCTGCAGATTCATTAGGAATAAAATAAAACTTCCTCTTACAGTCAGGTGGTATTGTCGCCATGTATCTGGGCAGGCCTGAAAAACGAGAAAAAAAAACACAACAAACAAAGAATAAGAATTTCCCTATGAGCAACATCCAGATAAACACGGTAGTTTCACAGAAGAAGAGATGCAGAAACAGAGCAACACTTTATAAAAACTGGGCTAAAATACAGACATCCTCACAAGATTATAGAATTAAGTTTCAAGAATTTCTTCAACACTAAACACACTTTAATCAAAACAATCCAAGGAATTTCTAATGGGAGTTGACAGATGAACTCACATGAAACATGTGGCCGGTCACGCCGCAGCGCTGGCAGTGCTGCTTCCACACTGGAGGCACTCTGCAGGGGTTGAGGGCATGCGAAGGCAGTCCACAAGTGGAACAGGGTCGGCTCGGGCAGTCTCTTTGGACGTGGCCCTGGACGCCACAAAGGACACAAGTGGGACTTTTCTGCTGAGGAGAACAAGATGTTTTTTTATCTGTTTTTGATTGATGACATGATGTTGTCAACAAACACAGGGGTCTCAATTTGTACCTTGTGAAAGTAGCAACTTCTGGCGACGTGTCCCATCCTGTTGCAGATGTTACAGATGGATGAGCGGCCAGCCGTGAAATAGCGACTGCCCAGAGACCGAGTGCCTCCATACTGGACATATTGAAAGATCCAAATAGTGTACAGCAAATAACTATTTCTGAGTTCCTACAATATGTTTTCACTGAACATTTTCTGATTCACAAGCTTAGTGTTTGAAATCTAGATAATAAAGATTACCTTGTCTTTGTCTGAGACAGCCCAGGAATCCCCTCCTGATTTCACTTCCTTGTCTGTCATACCTGGATGGAGAGAATGACCTCAAAATGTTACTGTTACCTGTTAGTGGAGTGGCCACTAGGGCTGCACAATACAAGGAAAATATGCAATAATGCTGGTGAATTCTGTGATAGGGACACAACTGGCAACAAGTGATTAAGTGTATTTGATGCTGTATCAGCATCAGTAGTCTAGTAAATCTTTACTGGATTAAACATCCAAATATTGCCGTCCTTTTAGGGGCCCAACATTTTGTGTAACTCTATAATACTGCCTTCACATAAACAGTAGATGGCAGAAAATACCAAGTATAAAAAGATGCCTGAGATTTTATTGAATGTAAACAATTAATTACACAATTCAAGTCTTTAATACCAAACTACATTGATTTTGTAAAACTACATTTATGAGCTACTTTGATAAGACGAGCATTAATGAGAGAAGCAGACAAAGAGCCTGTAGTTACTCTGGAAGAGCTGCAGAGATCCTCAGCTCAGGTGAGAGTATCGGCTGAAAGGGAAATAATTTGTGCCCTCCACAAATCTGCAATCCTATAAGAAAACCTGACAGAGGCTGCAGCAGTTTCCTCTTCAGCACGACAACAACCCAAACACACACCCTGGACTGCAGTGAAATGACTTAGACCACACCTGAAGTAAATGAATAGCTTTTTATGAGTTATTCAGCCATTTGATTCAGGTGTGAAGAAATGGATCTAGATCTCAAAAATCATAAGTTTATATTAAAGCATATTAATAAGGGGAAGTGTGCAATCCATTTAGCTATTTTGTCTTTTTTTTAATTAATATTAGACAAAAATATTTTTGCACTTGATCTACTGTGATTAGAAGTAAGATAAATAATGTCGGCAAAGATGATCTCTAACCTTCATCTTCAACATCCTCCTCAGAGCTTTCCCAGCAGCCGAGGTTGAGCTGGATGCTTGGGTCCTCCGCCTGCTCCTCTCCATCCAGGATCATCCACTCCTCAATAGGCTGATCGCTGTCCTCTTCCAGCTGCTCCTGTGAACCAGCACTGGAGACACTGCTGGCGTCCTGCTGAGTCTGTCCAGAGGTGATGGAGAAAGCAAGGAGCAGCGGAGGAGAACCGTCTCTGCTGAGCTGTGAAAACAGCTTGGCTCGTTTCTCATGTTTCATGTAACCAGAACACGTCTCTTCTCCACTCTCTGAAGTGATGGAGTCCTCAATGAAGAAAAGGCGGTCTTTGATATTCCCTTTACCATCCGATACTTCATTTTCATTGACAGAGTTCATAGTACAATCTTAGGCAGGCTACGCAGCGCCGCTCAATGGTGAATTCGTGTATTGCATGTAAGCAGCGCGGGACAATAACGCGTTACACAACTACTTCTTAATTCTTACCCTCAACGGAAATTACATTGGATCAAGTTGTTTTAAAACTTGGTTTAGTTTTTAAAATACTTTAAAGGACGTTCTGTAAATGTTTCTAACATATCGGAAACGCGCTAAGGCAAGGCAGCAGTACACTAGCACCTAGCAAGAAAGCTACATTACAAACACGGCTAATACGATGTCAAAACAAAGGCGCTTTTGTGTAGTACACTAATTTATTTCACTGCATCTCGGTAGCGATTACCTCTGTCAACTCAAAACGCATTTCTTCCACGAAGCAGAGACAAATGTAGTTCCCACTAAGCAGGTTTGTGTACATGTGGTTATGATTTGAATTACTTAACCGGCGTTTCCGGAAAAAGTTGGACAGCCAAAAATAAACCCGGAGTTACGTCACTTTTCTTTTCCGGGGAAATGAATTAATGGAGAAATTACATTACATCTTATCTAAGCCAGAAAGGTCTGCAACCTGCTGCTCTTTGAACCTTCCGTACTGCTTCCGCATAACTTTGACTGTCTGTTTTAAAAAAAAAAATAGACATAATAAAATAAAATTTAATTCTGGTTTTAGCAGCTTTTCAGTTTTTTTGATGCAATAATTGCATTGAATCTTCACAACAGAAAGTAAAATATGCATCGTTTTCCACAAATATCAACATCCTATAAGAGATGTATGTATCTACTTTTTTCTTTTTGTTTTTGCAAAAGTTGTATATTCTTTCTTTAATTTGAAACCTGGCAACATAAATAAAATAAAGGTCTTTGAAAATGACCTATAACATACTTATCAAATCCAAATTGTCTTTATTAAAACATGTACATTTTTCAACTTTATATCTGTTTTACTTAGCTGGACTGAGGGAAAATGGCTTTTTAAATCTTAAAGATAGTCGACCCCTATTGTAAACCAACTTATTGTATACTTCTAATGTCTACTGTGTAGACATTGTTTGTAGACATTAGAATAATTGTTGCATTTATTGAGGAAATTATACTTTACAGTCCTGCGGGCTTTATGAAATTAGTTATTCTGTTCTATTTTAAATATAAAACATATTCATAACACTTTTGGATTTTTTTTTCCTTTGTCCTTTTTCTTTCTTGTGATATTACAGCACAAACTTAATGTATTTTATTCATAATTTTGATGATAGAGCAAAACAAATTGGCAAGTAACTCTAAAGTGAAGGAAAAGGGTATCCACACTTTATGACTAATGCCACACGTTCTTAAATGGACTTATGTGTGGACTTTGACTAGTCCATTTTAACACATCAATATGTATCAAGCTGGATCATTTAATTCTCCTGACGGTGAATGTCAGTCTCAGTCTCTTCTCTCTTTTTGTAGGATTGGGCTGTATGTATCTGTATGTACTGTAGATACAACTCTGACCTGCCCTTGCTGATAAGCAGCATCCTCAGAGTATGATGCTTCCACAACTATCTTTGGATGATGAGGATATAATGTTATTTTCTGTCACATTTCTGCTGTTTTTACAAAAGTCAAAAAGTTTTTGTTTGTTTTTTTCAGTCAAGAAATCTATACTAGCCAGGTACAAAGACTGGGTGTGAAATTGAAGCAGTCAAAGTCAGAAGAAATAAAATCTTTAGAAAGCCTGAAGAACTAACGATGAATTCCAAGTTAAAAGATCAAGAAAATCTAGTTCTTTGAAACCAAAGAGATAAAGAATGAAATTATGTTCTTAACGCTTAATATTTTTTCATTCTTTAAAATCCCCCTTTTTGTTCAAACTGATGCATAATAATAGATAGATTACATCGAAATTCTTTCTCTAAGCATTGCTGAAAGAGCTCACTGCTGGGTTAAATCTTTATAATATTTTTTTTAAAAAAGAAAAAAATTGAACGACGTCGACAATATCAAGTTGAACATTTAGAACTTCCTTTTAAAATCCAGATATACTTTTAAAAACGAGTGTTCGCTTAGGGCTAAAGAGAAATGCTCAACATTTATTACAATTTGTCCTGTCTGCACCCTTCTTTGCGTATAAATGCGCTCGACGAAACCATAGGCGCCTCAGCCCCGCCTGTGCGCTCAGAGGCTTTCACCGCTGTTCACTGATCAGGTGCTGAAAGTATACCGTAGAGAGGTAGTCTGCATTTAAAGTTTTAAGTTTATACTTTATTTTCAATTTCTCCGTTTGTTTGAAGGTTCATCGCCAAACTTTGGATACAGAGCTGGAGGATGTAATTTATTTATTTATTTATTTATTTTTGCTCAAGTTTCTGTGTCTTATCTGAACCTTGGAGGTTGAACCACGACAAGTTTAGCAGGTCGTGGTTCTTTGACGTTTCTGTGATGGAAGTAAGTTTTGGACTGGTTCCGTTCACAGTTGCGCACAGTAAGTATCGGAACCTTGCATCCTTTCCACAGAGGCTGTCTGAAGTCCTGGAAATGGGTCTTCTCGTTCTGCTCCGACACTCAGGGCTCGGCGGGGTAAACCAGCTCGGCGGAGTCTTCATCAACGGGCGGCCGTTACCGCACGAGGTCAGACACCGGATCGTGGAGCTCGCGCAGCACGGGGTGCGCCCCTGCGAGATCTCGCGCCGTCTGCGCGTCAGTCATGGCTGCGTCAGCAAAATATTGACCAGGTAGCCGCAGTTTAAAATGGGTTCAGCCATATGGTAATTCATTTGTGTCCCAATATGGAATCAGGAAGTTATGACATCATAAAATATTTCAAAAACAAATGTTTAAAAGCTCGTGGATTCTTTTAATGCTTTTATTGAGTCATCGTGTCTGTTTGTCTTTCGGTCTGTCTATTTTAATCAGGGCGTTTGACCAAAAGCAAAAATCCTGAAACTCGCTGCATACAATGCACATGCAAAATAACAATTATTAGAAGCTTATTAAAAAGATTGTAGCTTTTTGTCATAATTGCTTTCCACAATTTTTAATTTGGCATAGAAAAAAGAGTAGTCGTTTGATTAAACTTAACACAACAAAAAAAACTTGATATGCAGAACCAAATGTTGTGGCATGTAGGGTTTGATAGATAATGCTAATTTCATCCCAACCATGAAAATGGAAACTACACAAAGTAAAAGTTGGCAGCCAACGGACTGCCTGTTTATCCTTCTGTGAGTAAGTGTCAACCTTTCCTTGCCACACACGACTCTTAAACATGCCAGGTACAACGAGACAGGAAGCATCAGACCGGGGCTGATAGGTGGCTCCAAGCCCAAGGTGGCAACCCCCACAGTAGTGCAGAAGATCCTGCAGCTGAAACACAACAGTCCCACGATGTTTGCCTGGGAGATCCGGGACAAGCTGGTGCTGGAGCAAGTGTGTGACCCAAGCAACGTTCCCAGCATCAGCTCAATCAACAGGTAACGGTGTCCTGGTGTGTTTCGGTGTTTCTGCTTGACAGCAAAGATCTGGAAAACAAGTGTTGATTGTTTTGGTGTTTGCAGGATCATCAGGAGGAAAGTTCAGGCGAAGCCTTGTGAAGATGGTGAGTGTCTCTCTATTATACTTCTGTATGCCCAGTCTTCCTCTCAGTGATGTTTGCGTCTCTGTATTGGCAGCATCATCTGTTTCCATGGGGACAGACTGTCCCTCTGAGTCCAGGTTTTCAATCGGAGGGATTCTGGGACTCAGAAAATTCAACAAACAGAACGAAGGTGAGAATCATTATATGTTCAAACAGCAAGTGTCCGTAATACAATGAGCAAATTTAAGTGAAACTGACATTTTTGTTAAACTACTTAAATATTACTCAAAGATTCAACATTATTTTTGTTGTGAAATGATCTTTGTTTTGGCAAACATGTGGGTTTTGACAAGGACATTCTGTAATCTTTAATTTTATCCTTTTAAATTAATATTTCATAGATTTCTTTGCATGCCTATAATATTTATCACATATAATGGACAAAAAAATAAGTGGTTTATGTGCATGACAACTGGTATTTTACATACCTATTAATTTCAAGCAATCCAATAGATGAAAGATTGTTTTTTGTCAGTAAAATACTTGGTGTTTTTTTTATATATATATATAAGTTTGAGGTGTGATAATTGTTGTGGTGTGTTCATTTTGTCCAAATAAACCTGTCATGATTTAAATTATTTTAAATGTATCAAAATCAGTTTCAGTAAGCAGAGTGTGCATACAATGTTATGTCCGTATGATCAGATAAGCCTGTCTATTTAGGATATATTTCATAAGAAATACTAAATTAATGTCTTTTCAAAAAATAAAGATGGAAAAAAAGAAAGAACAAAGCTTTTTCTTGGTTAAGGTTAATTTTATCCTAAATATTAATTTACATCTTTTCATTCTATGAACTGTTGCTTTTCTGCTTTTCACATAATCTTTGTAGAAACAGTTCACTTACATGGCAATCACTCTAAATGTGTAACTGCTGGGAGAAAAACAGTTTTCACATTTTTGTGTGATATTTTTCATTACCTTTGCCTGTGCATTCATTTCCTGCCTGCAGTCTGTATTATTTTTCTGTCCACGCATTAAAGTCATTCAAAATGTTTAAACGCAGTTTAAGTTTTTAATTGAAATTGTCAGAGATAAAGGTCACAAAGTAGAAAATAAGCACTTAATAAGAATAAACATTTGAATAAGCTATGAATACACACAGCATTTGTTAAAATGGCTTTTAACTGGAGACCACACAGAAGACAGATGCGTAAGACTTTGTGCTTTATGTTAATATAAGTCAGACGGAGACACTGCAAGCAGCAGGAGGTCCACTTCGTCTCCCCAGGTCTCCATCCTCCTCCCTGCCTCCCTTTCCATCACAGAGAGAATTAGAACAGGCGGCTTCGGAGACAAATAAGCATAGTTATCTATACGAATACAGCCATTCATGTGGGCTGTTTTTCATTCTTCTAATTAGAACAAATGGAGGTGGAAATGGAGATAAAAGCAAACCTATACGCTGAAGCTGTTCTGTTTTCCAGGAGCGAACGAGTCCTGCGGTGGGCACCACACCCAGCTCTGTCTCTGGAGCAGGTCTGACCTCAGCTCACCATTTCGCCATCAGCCGCCAGCTGACCATGATTCAGATCCGCTAGGTTAGTCTGCACTGATCTGACATGGTGCCCGGGGGATCTTTCGCCTTCGGTCTTCATTTCACCCAAGGACAGATGTCTAAAATCAGAGAAAGCATATTAAAATGAAACTAAAAACACCCTCCTCTTATGTTGTTGTTTGTTTACATAATTTGGAGGATGGGAACAGCAAGGTTGCTGTGATCAGTTCAGAGTGTTGTGGCCTGTCCCTGCGGTCATTTTCTGCTCAGTCAGTGGCTGTAAAGCAACATCATTAGAGGCCCCATGATGGACAACACTGACTGCTTTCTGTCCTTTGTGTCCAATTCCCTCGCCTGCTCTCATGGATGAGGAATCTAGGAAGATGAGAGCTGCTGAAGGGACCAGCAGGGTGAAAAAACACCAGAGCAGCTCAGAGCGTTTTTGTGTGAAGACATACACCGACCAACAATCAAATTCATTTATAAATAAAGCAGATACTGACCGAATTTCAGATTGATTCTGTTTGTTTCTGCAATGCATTTGTGTTGTGATTGAGCAATGAATGAGCTGCCTTTTCACTTTTTACCTTAACATTTCTCAAAAATGTCCCATTGACTTTGTCTCTGTTATGTTGCATTACAGTAATTCTAACAAGAGGGCATTCTCATACTATATAGATAAACTATTTTATATACATAGATTTTTTTCCCCTAATTGAAAAAATTTGAAAATCAGAAAGTAGAAAAAAAAGTAAATTTGGTGGAAAAGTGGTCTATGAAGACCCTAAATGTGTTTCAGCACAGCTATTCAGAATGAAGCCACTCTAGGATTTGACAAAATAGAAAGTTTAAAAAAGTTAACATGATGTCTCCAGGTCAAAAACGACATTGGTTTTATTTCTAGCATCTTAAAGAGCCACCAGCAGACCTGTAGTCTGACAGTGAAAACATACGGAGCTATCTTTTTTTAGTGGAGCTTCGTTTTCCAGAACCTTATGTCAGAAGAATTTATGAATTCAGTTTTTGATTCAACAAGGAGTCAGAAGAGAAGCAAAAATCGGAGAAATGTGATATCTCTCCGCCTGCATATGTCTACATCAGCTTAAAGTATTTTATTGATGTCTTTTAGGCATCCTGATCATAAAGAGCAACAGCGACTCAGTCAAGAAATAACTTACAGGTCAGGAAATTGCAAAATGGAAGAAAACATTCCTTTTTAAGAAACGTAAAGATGTCTTCGGTTTAGAGGGCATAAAATGGGGGCCAATTCTAAATACTTACAGCCATACCAGAAGAAGAAAAAGAAAGGTAAACTAAAGAAAAAAAAATGTGGACTAGAAGTTTTTGTCCTGCTATGTCTATACTTAGTCTCTAGAGGGCAGTGTTTGCATCATCATTCTCTGTTCCACGGGTTTCTCGCTTATATCTGAGTTAATAAATTAATAACAGTACAAAACAAGACCATGTTTATACAACACTAATAAATTACTTTGTGGGACAAGCTGAGTCTTTTAATTAGATTCAAGTAATAAATCCAGGAATTTCTTTTGGTCCAAAGTGAAGGCAAATGTTTTTCATTTACTTTAAAGTACCATATTACAGATGTTAAAAATATTTGCTCTGCCAACATAAATTCTTCAGCCGAGACACATTTTTATTGGTTAGACGTCACCCTGAGTCTTTCAGACATTTAACCTGGTATTTAACATCAGTTAATCATTAAGCACTTTCACCTCAGGTTAAACTTAGATCGAGCCTCATATTTCCCCGTCTTGACAACAGTGACACCAAGAAGCTGAAGTTTAAATCCTGCTGCTGCTGTAAATCAATACACCCACTTCTCATTGTGTTTCTGCTGAATTTGTTGTGGGGAAACAAAATGAAAGGCTTATTTCACATGTGAAATAAGGCTTTTTTGTGCCTCTGATTGTGTTTGCTATTACGAAAAGAACCAAACTTTAAATCCCACCACTACACTGCAGTCAAACCGTTTTTACCTGATGCAGTGTTGTTTGTTGGCACCATTATACCTGAGCGAACCCAGATCACATTGTGGGGTTCCACGGTGTGGATCCATTCTCAGGCCACTTTAATTTAACATCTACTTCACCGGCCTAGATGATCTTCTATTACAACATCTCATGCTCTGTGTGAGCTGATTACACACATTTTTTGTCACCACATCACCGCAGTTCTTTGCAATAACAGGCAGAATCCACAATATGAGTTAATGTGAATTTTCTTCAACTAATGGCAGAAAACATAGAAGTCATTATTTTTGGTCTAAAAAATATTCCAAGGTTAGAAATCAACTCTCTACTAGACTTAGAAATACAGTTTGTAGATCAGGAAACGCAGGTGTTGTCATGGATTTTAACTGAAGGTCTACTACCTAGGTACTATTCTGATTACATTTCCAGAATGAGAGTTTTCTGTCTGAATATGATGCAAAAGACTCCTGTGATCCTTTACTTTCTGTAAGTTACACCAGTCTCTGCCTGCTCATCCGATATGCAGCCATCAGCGCCCTGAACATCAGAAATAAATTCTCATGTCACACAAGTTTTAAAACTGCTGCACTGGCTATATTTTTTTCCAACTAAATCAGAAATGTAAATGTTATATTTAATGTATAAGGCACTAAATGGTGTTGGGGTTTCAGATATGAATGACATGAATCCCTCAGGACATCAGAGGCCTGTTCACTCAGTGCTTCCTGGACCAAAACTAAGCAAGACAAAGCAACCTTTAGATTTATTTTATGTTTTCCTCTGCTCTGCAACAGATTGTATGAAAAAATGGGGCTGCAGAAAATGTTGGCTGCTTGAAACAAATCAGGTATGATGTTTTAAAGACATTTATCTACATCAGGAGTTGATTTACTTTGGATCTTTATATGACACTGAAATACCTTATCTAGAGGGAGACATGCTTTAATATGACCTGAGCAGTAAAAAGCTGTTTATGCTCTACCAAGTGGCTTTGGAGTAGCTTGAAACTGCAACAACACACACTGAAAAAAAATGTTTCTTTGAGCCAACTTTTAAAAAAAATACTCTAAATTGTTACCGCTAATTGTATTAGTTTTGCTCAAGCTATAAATTAAATTAAAAATTACAGTTTGAGCAAAACTAATAAGATTAACTGTAACAATTTTTTTTTAAGTAGGTTCAAAGAAACATTTTTTTGTGAAACATTAAAACCTAGAATTAGAAAATAATGTAAAAAGATTAACATCCTTAGAGGAGACATGGACAACATTTATCAATATAAATCTAATCCATTCAGAGAATCTTTAAAAACAACAACAACAACAACAACAACAATATTTTGAAACGCGGTGTAACATTTTATTTTCACGTGCACTGTACAATGCAGCTGTTTGACTAACCTATCTTGCGGACATTACAATACTTTTTATCTGACATGTTACTGCTGTAGTTGTCACTCTTGAGCATCGGCTGCAATAAATCCAGAATACTTAAACCCAGTGGAGGATTTTTTTATTGGCATGAATTCAGAGCTTTTTTTTCTTTGCATTACAAAGTCTCACCTTATAGGGTTCAGGTATGAAATGGGAGCACAAGACAGTGTGAGCTTTCTTGTGTGAAAGAGAGTCTAAACTGAGACTAAAAGTTGAGCTGTTTATCTACTCACTTTTATTGCTAATGATTAATCCGTCCTACATTTTTAGAGTTTTGCCTTGAAAAAAAGCCCTTGTGTATGTGCGTGAACTAATGCCAACACATTTTACTGCACATGAGAATGAAAAGCAAATTATCATGAGTTATGCCAGGGCCAAAGTACAAATGCTGATAATTCTTTGGCGTTTTTTTTTTTTTTTTTTTTCAACTAACTACTTCCTTCTTCGTAAATCAGTGCAGCATTTCCCGGTTCAGAGCCAGAGCAGCTCTGAGGCTGCGCGAGAAAAGTTCTGATAGTGGATTTATAGAGCAGTGGTAATCTCAGGCAGTAAATCAGTGCATCTCAGCTCGCACAAAAACACAGAGGAGCTCAGTTCTCAGCTCAAAGGCTCACGAGCGTTGAGGCGAACTAAGCAAGGAGAAGAAACTCGGAGATCTGATGGAGGGCAGGCCGCACCCGAGAGTTGTCCACAGGAGGAGGGAGACGATCACAGCTTTGCCTCTGTACCACTGTGGAAACCTGCTGAAGAAAAACCTCAAAGAGAAGGTAAAATAACCTACACTGCAATTTAAAGTTTGAAACCGGAGATTTAAACACAGAAACTGTCGACACTGGAGGTATTCATGAGAATATTTTTTTGGTTGATTCTCTTTGTAGCCAATTTTTTTAGAAACCTGATCTTGTTGCCAAGGTCAGACTGTGATTGCTTTATTTTGTGGGAGGCTATTTTAAACTAATAATTTATGAAGAGGATCGATGCCTATTGATAGATGCACATTCTTTGAATGATGAGTCTAAAAAAAACTCACTTAAAACTGTATGGTTTTCATATATAAGTAAATTAACAATCTCAATTACTTTACCGGAGATTAAAGGAAATTAATTGCACTTTAGCCTACCATAAAGACGAGGCTGAGTTTATTGGATTGCGGTTCTGTGCAAAGGTTAACGTTTCGTCCACAGCAGCAACTCAAAATTACATTTATGACTTTCAGGATTTCAGGAACTTCTACGGAGAGCTCAGAGGAACAACGCTGTTTCTGTACAACAGTGATACACAAGACACAGTAAGGACACAGTTAAAAGTTTGTCTTTCATGAAACAATGCGGTCAAATTTAATTGAAAGTATTTTTCATGCGCAAGACCCCAAAATCTGATTCCAAAGAAACTCATTAGAGGGGCAATAAGGAAGTACAGGTCTGTTGATATTTCATCTATTAAACCGCCAATGGACTTTCTGTTTGTTTGTCAGTATTCAGAAAGGCTGGACCTGGGGCTGGTAAAGTCCATGGACATGGAGTCTCCTTATAAAAAAAAAGTGCCAACCATTTTCACCCTAAGCTTGCCCCTGGAGGAGGTGCAGCTAAAGGTTTGTAAAACTTCAAACCCACTCAGCATTTATCACAAAAATATCATTCGCTTGGTTTTAGCAGCTGGTTGATTTGAATACACACCAATTAGATACTAAAAAGTTTAACTAGGATTTAGCACTGAGGGGCTGAAATGTAATTTCAATGAATTTATGTAACTATGGAAGAGAAACGGGCCCACCTCATCACAGACCTCCCACCATATGTAACAGTGGGCTTGAGGTGCTTTCCATATGTTTGTTATTTATTTCACATAAAGCTCACGTGCGGTATTTGTTGAAGAAAATCAATTGGTCTCATCTTACCAACACGTGTTGTTTTCTCTGACTCTGCAGATGGATAATGCTGACACAGGAGAAGAATGGAGAGGCTTCATTATGACTCTGGTTAATGTAAGTTAAAAATCTGGAAAACAGAAACAAACTCAGGATGAACATGAGGCTCGCAAGCTTGAAAACTCCTGTTTTATTTAGTGTTCATAGGAAAATTACTTTTTCAAAGTAGGTCAAGTGCTCTGTGTCGTTAGATAAAGTTACATTTATTTGTCTTCCCAAACTCCATCATCTAATAAGCAACTGCATGTAGACAGTCAGTTCAGCTAGAGATGGCAACTACTCAACTTTGAAACATTAGCAACACATATGAAAAATAAAATATGAGCTGCTGTCGTCTTGAACATTACACATTTCTAAATGACATTTTAAATTTTAGTGGTTTTTTTAATAAAATTCAGCGTGAATTAATATAAAATTAAATATGTTCAAAAAATTTGAAAAGCATTAATACAATATTTATCTGTTAAAATTGCTTTCTTGTGGTAAAACTCAACTAGCAAAATTTAGAACTAAGCTAGTGCTAACTTTCACATTAGCAGAAAGAATTGATGGGAATTTGATAAAAGATGTTATTTTTCTATCGTCCTCCTGCTTCCATGGTATCACAGCTTGCAAAACATTTCCATCATCTCTGCTTGTAGAAAATATACATTAGTTGTGGCTGATTTGTAAAGTTACGGCTGAGCTACGGTACGTCTTTCAGGTTTTCTTGCTAATCAGTGTGTAATAAAATGTTGAATAAACAATGTGTTTCTGCAGCATACGTCGAAAGTTTGTCCTTCAGATTACAGTGAATCTCCATAGAATGACTCACAAGTCAGTTATTAAACGAAAATAGCACATGAATATTACGGGTTCATCGTTTGCCTCAAAGTGCTAATAAGAAGAAAACATCCCTCCAAAATGGAGAAAGTGGTGGGTTTAATATGTAAAACGTCCTAAATATTCTACCTACCGTTTCAGTTCATGTTAATATTTTAAGTAAAGCCTGCATGCAATTTTTATGTTGACCTACGTTGTGTGTTGTAAACAGTAATCTGTATTTTATTGCAGAAAGAGATTCCCTCAGACCTTCAGATGCTGCCTGGTCAGAAAATTAAGCTGGAGGAGATGCTGACTCTAGAAAAGAAAAGAAACCCCCAGCTGGAGCGCCCTGCTCTTCCACCCCGACCGGGCTTCCTGCAGACTAAAGATACTCCTGACATGCCTGCGTGAGTTAAACTGAGGAGCTTCTAACACATTATGTTTGTCTGCATCTCCAAACAACGTGACAACTATCCCGGACAATAATGTCTGATAATATCTACAGGTTATTTCAAGCAGTTTTAGCCTGGGTAGCCTCTCTACCTTCAGTAAATACCTGCTTTCTCATAGCCTTACTTCCTGTAAGACTCAGATCTCACAACTCATAAAACTTAAGAATCAATAAAAAAATTTACAAGTTTGTTTCACTTGTGTAAATGAGACCATGACCTTCAGAGAAAATTAAACTACTTAGACAAAAGAAATTCTAACATTTCAGCTCTATTCACAGCTCTTTTTAAAATATTTTATTGAGAAAAACAAAATTATTTGCTTTAGAAACTTATAGCAGATGTTGATTGTGTTCGTTTGCTTTCTTTGCTCCCTGCAGTTGTTTCTTCGATGTGACCCGACACGAGGCTGAAAAGCTGCTCAGTGAGAACCCGGAAAACGGAAACATCATCCTCCGCCCGTCCACCCTGCCCAAGAACTACGCCCTGACGCTCAGACAGAAGACAGACAGGTTTACTCAAACTTCACCCTAATCTCACTCAGCAGCTCTGATTCCCCCCGCAGAACTTCGAAATAAACCAGCTGGCTGTTAAAGTTTGTTTTTATAATCCTACTTTGACAAAGAAGGGAAACCAAACATTTCAGCCAGTTAGACCAATGATAGAAACAACGTTAATCTGCATTCAGAGTAACTGTCTTGATGTCCACTGTGTTGCAGAGGGCATGTCCTGAAGAACTACAGGGTGACCTCCACGAGCGCCGGCTTTGTGATCGAACTCGAGACTCCAGTAAGTCTAAAGTATTTGTTTTTATGGTTGAACAGTTCTCCTCACAATCCACAATCTGAACATAGTGACAATCTGAAAGAAAATGGTGACATGAAGCATAAATATCTCATTGAATTTATTGTTTGCTAAAGGAAAAGGCAGTTTTCCACCTTAGCATCCATCCATGTGGAGTCAAAAGTGTTCAGACATTCTGCCTTACTGACGTTTAATGGTTTGAAATAATTTAGGCAGAGTATCAAACATGACGACAGCAAATAATTATGTTGGTTTGTCAAAAAACCTTTTGACGGATTTTAATTAAAGAGCCTAAAAAAAAACTGGCGTTGGTGATTTCTCATATATAATATGCCAGTTTCATGTATGTTAGAAGGAACTGTGTATTAAGCTGTTATGTAACTCAGGCTGTGAATGAAAGGCCAGATGTCATAAGGTGGTCATAATATTTAATGGACATACAGTGGATATACAGTGAAGTCGCACCACTTGCTTTAACCAATTGTGCAACAATGTAAATGATTCACGTCCAATTAAATAAAAATGACTCCAGGATTTCCTTGTTGGTTACATCAGAAGCTAAAGATCAACCGACATCAAACGCTGCATTGACGTGACGACACGAAGAAGCCAAATCTGTTTCTCCTACAATTCTGCCTCATATTTCTGTCTCAATTGTGAGACACAAATGATGCTCAGTGGTTTCATATTCATAGTCATTTCAATAATAATATTATTAATAATAATAATAATAAGCTCCCATTTCTTTTCATTTTGCTTCCTATCTTGTGATGTTGACCAATTGTTTTTTAGATTTTCTAAATGGGATCAAAAATTGTAATGGCGCCATACTGTGAAAAATGCCTTTAACAAGGTTTTAACTAAATAGGGCTAAAAAACAACTATTCTGTCTTTCAAGCTCTGTGCATGTTTGACTGACAAAATGTAAACAAACTGCATATTTGACACAGGCTCCAATTAACAAATGATCTAATGATGGTGGATGAAAAAGGACTTCTTGTGACTTGTCTCATGTGTAAACTAATATCTGGTACATCTCTTGAATTCAGGGTGCCTGAAAATTAAAAGGGTCAGAGGGGAACAACTAAACAAACACTACTGAACAGAAATGAGAAATTTCTAAATGTCTGAAATAAAGACATCAAGGCCTGATTAATAAATTAAAATAAGATCTGGTTCCATGTAAGGACAAAATTAGGAAATGAAGGGTGACTGAGCACATTCAAATTATTGTGTTACATAGGAGTTAATGTTATGAACGTTATACATCAACAGATTCATAGTTGATTGCGTTATGCTGATTTTTTTTAATCATGTTTTATTTGTTTTTATTTATTTCAGGGAAATCCAAGGGAAAAAAATATAGCCGTGTTTATGTAGTTACTTTGCTGTGACAGTTGAATCTTAGTCTGGAATATGTTTTTCTGACATTTCATGATAAGTACACCTATAAAAACATAAAAATTCATACATTTCATAACTAATTCTTCCCTAATGTTTACTCTGCAGATGACAGTCCGCTCGCTGAACGATGTACTGAAGTACTTCCTGGAGAAGACAGAGTACCGCCTGCGTCCCTACATTGTAGCTCAACCCTACGATACTCGGATTGGTGAGGATTAGCACTCCTTTGAGAAGCGAATGAGTTCACACTGACACAGATTAACGTCTGCTTTTGTTTGACAGTAATGGCTCCTCCCCCAAAATGTGTCAACACGCCTCCACCTGTAGTCCCCAAAGCTCAGGTGGCCCCCATGCAGCGATTCCAGGCCAAAGACAAGCGGCTTCCTCCCGTTCCCAAGCCTGACGAGGGAGAATACGTGTTACCGGAAGATCCCGACATGGACGATCATATGAAAAAGAAAGGTAAATACACACTCAGACAAATTTACTTGGATCCTGAGTAAAAATGTGTTCAGAATCTAAAACAGATTTTTTTTTTCATTGGTGGAAATGATTTCATTTAAAGAATTAGGACAGTTAGAGGTAAATAAAACAAGTCACTATTGGAGAATTGTGTGCCGTAACAACCATTGGAAAATATCTGCATAGCAACTGGTTGAACCTTCTCTGTCCATCCAGTTGTCCAAACATGGGGAGTTTGCTGAACTGGGATTTTAATTGAAGCTGTATGTTTTTGTTAGGTAAGATCCAGACAGACCTTTTTAACTACAAACCAATGCAGCTTCTTTGATGAGAAATTCAGGAGCATCATGCCCACGGTCAAGTACGATGGTGGAACTTGATGCTGTGGGCCTGTTTCTCTTGTTAGGGGGTATCGCATCAGTAGACCTTAAAATAAAATCTGGTGGACTTTGAGAAAACTGAAAATATGTGTTCATTGGATTCTTTAACGTGATTCAGAACATTCCTCCATGGTCATATCTGTCCCCAGACCAAACCCTGTAGAACACCTACTGGATAAACAGAGAGACGATAGGACAGAAACAAGCAACAATGAGATTGCACAAATAGAAAAGAAAAAGGTTGGTCATGCTCCAACCTTGGGAAATAGATAAAAAATAAATGTCCAACTTCTGATTGTATTTCTGAATATAGAAAATTATCCGCTGATGGGTATATGCTCAAATGTGAGGTAGTTTTTCTGAAATGTTCTGTGTGAAATTATGCTTCTTCTATAAAAGATGAGTTTATTTGACATCATAACTAAACAACCGAATGCATGTTAATCGATGAAATTGATCTCGAGTAACGCTTTTTTCTGGTACTTAATCAGCTCAGGTGGCTGGTGAGCTTGAGGCAATTTTGCAGAAGAGAAGAGGAAACCTCTACGTGGAAAGTGGAAAGGACGAAGACTCCACCTACGAGAATGAAGAAGGTGAAAAATTCAAATCAAAGGTCCAGTGGACAACCAACGTCCCCATGCCATGAACTTTTACTGCCTGCCTAATATGTGGCTCAAAGATTACATGTTTTACTGAGTTCTGCCACCACAATCCATTTTTTTATGGGGATATTTAACGTGCACAAAAGTTAAATCAAAAATATTTGAGTTCTCAGTTAATTATGATTTTTTTTTCCAAGTTAGGGAAGTTTGGTCAAACACTATAGATATCTCTAAATCACACCTGTAATCCACAGATCAGTCAGAAAACCAGTGAAGGAGTAACAATATTTGCTAAAAAAATAAAGTTGGTGCTTCTGAGGTTTTTTGATAGAAACTTTAACTTCACACAAAACTGAGAAAGACTGCATTTATGTTTTATTGTGATCAGAAGGTTTTGCACGAGTCAGAGGAAGAAAATGTTTGTTTCAGAAGCATTTGTTAATATTCAACTTTTTCGTTGTACTTTGTCTGGATATGATGCCGTTTCATTAAGAAAAACCTTCTTGTGTCAAAATGACTAGAAAACTGACAAGCTAACTGTAGAAGTCTGAAATAACGAAAAAGTTACTTTAAAAAATCTCAATCTAGGGTTTAAGGAATGTACATTTTTAAACTTATTGTGTTTTGCACCACCAGGCCTCCATACTTTTGTAGCTTTATGGTAAAAAGTATTTTCTGAAATGGTTCCATTATGTCATGAAGGGATTGTCGGCTAGCAGTACCTTCGCCGAGCTCAAGACTATCCAGACTCTTCTGTGTCGTTCCACGGTGGTGGAATGAGCTACGAACCGCGACCAGAACACGGGCGACCCCAACTTCAACAAATCCTAGCGAACCCAGAGAGAATCTCCCCCTCCGCTACACTTTCTCTTTCTACAATCACATCTGACAGAACCTGCCTGGTGCTCTTTCCTTCACCATATATATATATACATATTTATACATTTCCTAGCCTACTGTTAGATCATCACCATTAGTTGGCTACTAGCCTGCTAGCAGTAGCCTACTACTGTTAGGTTTGATATTAGCTGCATTATTTTATATCCTCATTTGGCGATTTCTCCCAATGCAGTTATATAAAATGTTATTTTGTTTCACAACTCACTGTTGACACTACCATAAAAGAGAGAGAGAAAAGAGACATTTTTACGTGACAATAATTTGCCAAAACCATCTTATTGTGAACATCGGCAGATTTTCTGTTTAGAAAGCTGGTAAACTTTCAGTTTTGGCTAAATGTTTTTTTGTTATTGTAACCATGTCCAATGTAAAAAAAATATATAACATAATGAAGATGTAAACATGTAAAATATTTTAATGCAAGTTCAAGACAGTAATAATCCAAGATTATCTTTATTTTTTATTTTTCCACACTTAGGAGTAATCCAACATAAATGCTTAGAAGGTTGTTTTTTTTTTCCATTATGTTTTGCTGTTTTGTTTTTTTGTCAGTGTAGTGGATCATATAAGCTTAAGGATCATTCATCACTCAAAAACAGCAAGACTGTGAAAAATATTCAATAAAAAAAAAGAAGCTCCCTTTTTGTCGTCTCCTTCGCTTAAAGTGTACAGTATTTTATTCAAAGTGACCCATTTCGCATTTCCTACATCAGTTCCTTTCAGTCTGTGCATGTTAGCAGCCTTCATGTGACAAAAACAAATAAAATATCTGCAATAATAAATTAATGTCTTGGGATTTAAAAATTAAAACGGAATAAATTAAGTGTGGACCCGTCCGGCTCCAGCTGCAGCATCACTTCTCCGTGAGAGACAGCTGCAGGATCCTCTCCAGCTCCTCCTCTTCCTCCTTACGCTTCCTGGAACAGAAAGACGAACTGGGTTTAACAGATTTCACCACTCAAAGTTTTTGTGGATTCAATGTTTTCAGTGTTTATGCAGGAAAGGTTTGACTGGATATATGATAGTCTCTAATATGGGAGCTGCACGCAGCAAAGATGTGTCTGTAGAGCTCATCAGAAGTCATCGATTTCATCTTGCATCTTAGTGGACGAGTATATTGCATCTTAATGCAATATACTCTATACTTGTGACGTAAATTGTTTATGGCCCTCTGTATGCTTTGCATTTTATTTAGCCAATAACATTGTTTCTAAACAGTACTAGAAACTAGGGCTGAAACGATTCCTCGAGTGATTCGAGTACCTCGATTATTAAAATTCCTTGAGGAAAATTGACCTGCCTCGAAGCTTCGTTAATTTATGTTTTATCATTTAGCGCACCGTGTTTCAGCCGGAACATTATTTGCGTTGAGCGGAGCTCTGACTTCCGCCTCCGAGTTGTTGACGGAAGCTACGTGTTAGCGGCATAACGTCCAATCTTCAAGTTCGGCCCGCGGGGATTTTACTGATTGGTGATAACTCCGGGTTTTCATCGTTTTTGTGGGACCAATAAACATCCTTAAAATGACCGGCGCGATGCCGGGAGTTCGGCAGCCTTTCTGCTCCGGAGCTGCTGGTTGAACGGCGGGAAGAAGCTGAGGAGGATTTATACAGGTGAGCGGAGAGACTGAACACAGCGGGCGGCTGAGGGTTGATGCTTACAGGGTAAGAGCAGCTTCACGGACGAACCCCACAATAAACTTATATCATCCCGGTCTGAACAAACGGAAGGCGGAACATGGCTGGTAGATGAGTTTCTGAACGGAGGAGCCGTAAATATCCAGTATTGCTCCCCCGGTCTACAAAAAAGTAACTGGTAGGGATGCTCAAATGTGGAAAAAAATACTGATGTTGATATCCGATAGTAACACTGGTGTTATGGAATACTTACCAATATTTTATTTCATAATTGTTTTTATCCGATTACTCGATTAATCGTAAGAAAAATCTATAGATTACTCGATTACTAAAATAATCGTTTACAACAGCCCTACTAGAAACTGTTAACGAGATGAATTTTCATCACCCCAGTGATAGTAATGAACAAATATAAACAGCACAGCAAATAAATAGCTGCAGGAATGAAGGAGTGGGTGCTCTGGTGAAGTAGTGCGAGTGAGTAAACACCAAATATGTCTCTTCCTCAGCTGCCAAGCATGCAGACATCCGTCACTCACTCACAGAAGGATCAGATCACAATCTGTCAACACGAGCGTTTTGCCTGAGGTGACCGCCAGGCAGCCCCCCCCGCTCCCCCCACCTGTCATTCTCCTCCTGCTCCCTGCAAGACAGCTCCATGGCGAGCCGCAGCTGCTCGTCGAAGTTGGACGCCACGCCGAAGGGGCCGGAGGAAAGCCTCGGGTTGGTGGCGGCGCTGTAGGAGAGCGGCGAGTTGGAGGCGGGGTCCTGTGGGGACACGGAGGGGGGCAGGCTGGGGTCGGCCGTGTCTTCTCCCTCTCTGCTGGCCAGAGAGATGGAGAGCGACTCCTGGATTGCCCTGAGAGGAGGCAGAAAAAGTTGTCTAAGACAGTTGTTTTCAGTGTCCTTCTGCTTAAACTCCAGTAGAGGATAAAAGAGAAGTGCTGCTCTCTTGAGAAGAGAGAAAAAGCTAATTACTGAACTCTATTTAATATCTTTCCTTAAATTACAGCTCATGCCAGAAGTTCTCCTGAAGAAAAAAAGATTAAGACATCATTAGAATATTAATTACCCACACATTCATCTATTTATTCTCTAAAGGACTAATCCATAAAAAAAAACAAAAAAAAAAAAACCTAATTATTCTCTACTAACAGTGGAGTAAAGCCACAGTTCCAGTAGAGTGATGACTGCAGCAGGTAAAATCCTCTCACCTCTCCAGCTGAGAGTCCTCCTCATACAGCGGAGACTGCGGCCCCGGGCGGCTGTTCGTCAGCGCCTCCCAGATGGTCACCTGGAAATTTAGAAGCAAATGGTACCTGGCTTTAGACAAAAGAAGTGCTTGTTGAGAGTTCAATGGTCGACTAAGAGCAGAATCTACAGTGCTAACAAGAGCTCTGCGCTTTCCAACTCAAGGAGGAAAAACAGATGCAAAGACGCAGGCAAATAAAGAAATGCTGCTGCTTTTGCAGAAGCTGCGCCAGACTGGACCGACAATGCCAATGACGTAACATTTTTATGCTAAATTATTGGCATTTATAACTAAATTTAGGGAGAAAATGTCAAAAGCAGTTTTCTGAATTAATTTAACGTCTCAAGTCAACAAACAAACTTACTTTTTACTTCACTTAAAACATGTGCACTTGCCTCTGTCAGTGCTTTTAATCCAGCCTTTGGAGTACAGTCAGGCATCTTGAACTTTTGCACATTTTATCATTTAGCAAAGTAGCAAATTATTGTGAAGTTGAACTAAAATTACGCAAACAACCATCTACTCTCAAACTATTGTCTATGGAAACATCCACAGACAAGCATCTGTTAGTTGTGCTCTGCACAGTCAGCCTTTTTGAAAGACTGTGGACACAGCGAACATAAGGAAGAAAGCAAGTGTTTTACAGAACCCAAAATAAACGTCTTTGACCCGAGTGTCAAAAGCTCAGCATTGTGGAAACATGATGTCGCTACTAAAACATGTTGCAGCGACATCGTGCTGCGTCAAAGCAATTCTAAGAGGGTAAACGACAACCTAAGAAACTCAGCAAAAATCACAGGGGAACCGTTTAGATCCCAGCACAGTTATGAGTTACAATGGCCCAGTCAAAGTCCAGAGCTTAGTCCAGGTGGACTTGATATTTAAAAGACGTTTCACATTTGCTAAATGTGCGAAAAGCGGTAGAGACGCACAACAAAACAGAGATGGTTCGACAAAATTTTGGCTCGGGGGGGAATTAATGCCAGGGTATGCCACACTTTTTGGATTTTTATATTAAAATATTTTTGAAAATGTGCAATTTTCCTGTGACTTTACAAGTTTATTACTGTGAGTTTGACTAATACATGAAATCACAGGTTATAAAGGAGACATAGGAGGAAAGAACCACAAAATATCTCCAAATGCTGAGGAATCTTCCTAATTAGTTGTGTTATTTTAACCATAACAAATTCCGCACAAATCCTTATCTATGTTTTTTTCCCTCTTTTTTTTTTTTTACAAATAGTTCAGGAATATATGGGGCGTGTCATTAATGTGCACAAAGATAAGGAGGGAATCTCAAGTGACACTGGGAAACATTCAATACCTGCACTCAGTCACACACACAAGGCTGCATCACATTACAGTGAAGAACAGTCCAACTGCTTCAGTTCACAGGTCTATAAAAATATTTATTCTAGTAAATGAAACTGCAGAATAAAATCTATAAACCTCCGACATCAACAGCAACATGCTGCACAATAATCATCAGATCTCTGCGCCGAACTTCATAAACGTTTTCGATCCACCTTGCAGACATTCTTCATGGTCTGGTGGCGGAGCCGCTGCTCTTCTTTATGATTCACATTTTATTACTGGCACATTTCATCACATTCTGCTTGTTATAATAAAGCCATCCATCAATAAATCTACTCGTTTATCTATCCTGTCCAAAGTCTCCCGTCTGTCTGAGCCAAACTGAAGGCCGATTACGGCGGCGCTCGCACCTGATCGCTCTCGGTGCCGGCGTCCAGCAGACTCTGCTGGATGGCAAACTGCAGCAGGTTGTCGTCCTCGTCCCTCAGCGGCTCGCTGCGGCCCGGCCCGAGGGTGGTGTAATCGGGAGGGGGCTCGAACACCGAGGGGTCCACGTCGCAATGGAAGTCGGGGGGAAGCTGACCTGAGGAGGAAACGGGATGCGTTCATGATTCGATGCGTTAAAACGCCCCTGCAGACGGGACGGAGTAGGAGCGCAGCTGTGATTAGCTACATCTGCAATTTGTTTTTGTGCTGAAAAAAAATATTGCTCGACACCCCTGGTAAAGAAGTACAAAAAGATGTCAAATAAATTCGTCTTTTATGGTAGTTGAATTATCCCAGGATAAAATTTCAAAAATTTCAACCATTAATCTGATTACCTATTGGGGGGGAAAAAAAAAAAAAAAAAAAAAAGAAGAGTTCAGAAATAAATTGATTGTTGTAAGCCAGTTCCACCTGGGTTTTTTTTTTTGCCCCAAAGCTCAGCTTCTCATACAGAGCGTCTCGTTTAAAGTTTCAGTAGAGCCCAGCAAACTCCACATGTTTCCATTTGTGATAAGAGGATAGAAAATGTTCTTCTATCATGTAAATTGCATCCAACAGTCGCTATGGATACCAGACCACCCCAAGATGCCACTCTTTGCTACAAACTGAGAGATTAGGAGATTTTGTTTTCAAACACTTGGCATTCTTCTGGAAAGATAAACTTCGGTCTTTTCGGTTTTTAAATTATTGCTCCGGCTGTCGATGCAAGTTTGGGCAATTAAAAATTTCATTATAGTAAGTTCCTAACTCATGAAGATCAACTTAGACATACCTTACTTAAATATGTTCTCACGTTTGTCCCGTGGGGCTCTGTGTTACTTCAAATTTACACCCCAGGGAAACAAGGATCACAGATTAAAAGTTCCTACATGCTCATTGAATTTATAAGTAAAGCATAAGGTCACTTTATAAGAACAGGTGAGCAAAAATGTTTTGTTACAGGTAATTACATTAAAAGTATCAAATTATTTTCCACTGAAATGCTCTCAAAATAAAGGTTTGGCACCGATTATTTTAATATTTTCCAGTAAACGTGGAGGGTGAATGTCAGATGAATGTCTTTAGTGTTCGCTGCGTGTGTTGGGAGCCGTAGTTACCCCGAGTTCTCTGCAGTTCTCCAGGGTCCTCTGGCTGGTGAACGATCACAGAGCTGACCGGCTCGTCGCAGCCACACAGATTACTGAACGTCACTCTGGCATTCAATACGTGAAACAGAGGAATCTCTGAGGAGGCAGAAAGAGAAAATACTGAAATGGGAAGGTGCAGCTGAGTGGGTTTCCTTTGGCTGTTATTCTACTGGAACAAGCAACGTTTCCAAACTAAAGCTCCAGGGCTTAAAAAAAAAAAAAAAAAAAGAAAAAAAAAAAGGCCAAAGTCACAGAGAAGCTTCCTGCAGAGATGAAACGTCCCATCAGATATGCAGCTAATGACCGCACTCACCTATCTTCACAGGGAAGCCCGTCGGGAGCCGCAGGGTGATGAAATCCCGCAGTTTAGCAAAGTGAGCGTTTGAGATGGCCATGAGGTCGATGATGGGCGTCACCTGCTCAGCCAGGGAGAGAGGGTGGTTCTCACTCAGCCAAAGTGTGGCTTTAAACCTAAAAAAAAAAAAAAAGAGAGACAAATGTAGTGCCATAATGATAATAAACGTGACTGCTCTGCCTTCACCAAACCTCTGCACTTTGCTTGTGAGCTCGATGGGGCGTCCGATGTCCCGGCCGTTCAGGTTGAACTCCGGGTTGAAGTATTCCTCGGCTGTGATGGCCGTGGGGTTGTTAGGACTGGCACACTGGGACACGTTGCTCTGACAGGAACACGCACACACACACACACACACACACACACACACACACACACACACACACACACACAGGCAGTGGTAAGTGTGTGTGAAAGGATGAATGAGGTCACGTGTGGGAAAGAACGTGCGCCGCTGAGGCTTTGTTACCCCGTCGTGAGCCGTGTGCTGCTCTGCAATCCCCAGGAAGGACTGAAGTGGAGTCTTTGAGCCTGAGAAAAACAGGAAAAATACCCGTTTTAATCAATACGTTTTAATCTACAGCGCAGCCAAACCTCGGCTCCGTTTGCCTCTCTGTTGACAACCAAGTGACACACACACCATGACGTTTCTTTTTACATAGCAACAAGCCTGAGATGTAAATACAGGGTTTTTTTTTTGTCCAAATAATTACAAAACAATTTAAAGCTATATACACAAATCTGACAAAATACACAAACTGGGAAGTATATGAATAATAATAAGTAGTTTAATGTCTCAATGTCTCAGCAGCGACATAGTCATCCTACCAAGAGTTTCCTCCTAAATCACACAGATAGTTTTCTGTCTCACCTTTGCTTTTGGACTTGTCCTGGTCTGATAAATGCTCCGTCCTCGAGCGGGTCACCAGCTCCACATTGGTGGCACTGTAAACCTGGACACAAACAGAGACAGCATGGACAAAATGTCTTCTCACACTTTCATTACAGTAATTCTGTCAGCATCAGACAAAACAAATGTCTGGAGTGAAAGTGAAACCTAGAAAAACGGATCTTGTTTTGTGCAGACAAACTAAAATATAGAAACTGTTTCTTTTACAACCTTCAAGTGCTACTCATATAAATAAAAAAAAACTATGATAAAGATTGGACAAAAACAAAAAAAAAAAACAATATAACTAAAACAACAGTTGTTATGAGACCAGAAGGAACTTTGATTTAAAAAAAAAAAAACTAAACAGAAATAAATATATAATTATGTAGAAGTGTTCTTTTGTGAGTTTAGCTGTGATCATCACATCTTTTAGCTCCTCTTAGAAATCAGTCTGGAGTATTTTGGCATTGGGGAAACTCTTCTTCTCCCACACTGCTCTGAAACAAAACATTTGCCAACTTTAAACAGAAATAAGTTCAAACACATAATTTAGACGAAGTAAAAATAAAACCAGCTCTATGTGATAAACCCATCGACGTCGGGCTGGAGCGTCAGCCTCCTTACCTTGGCATTGTAACCGCTGACGACCTCGGTCTTCTCAGAACGCCAGCCCCAGATCCCCGACTTATTCCTGAGACAAAAACGAAAACGCAGGCCGAACTCTTAAGTGAGGAAGTTATCAATATTTCCATTTTAACTCTGCGAAAGTGATGTTTGGGCATTCAGTCGTTACCGCTCAAAGGAAATGTTGCGCGTGTTGAGGTGCGTGGAGACGATGGGCGACGTGAGCCTCTGGGCCGTGTTCTCCTGCGACGGCTGCATGGCCGCCAGAAGGGACGGCGCATCACGAGGGGACAGCACGAGCGGCTCCGTGTACACCACCTGCTTCTCGTGGTCCACCTCCATCACCACGGCTCCGTCGTCTGAGCAGAGAGACGGACAGGCTGCGAATCCCCTCCCTCCGTTCGTTCATTCGTTCATTTATGCATTTACGTCACACACCTCCACCCTTGAAAATGTAGCTGCGCCGTCCCTTCAGCCAAGTCATGTGTTCAAAGCCCAGTAGGGTGGTGTCAACACGGAGGCACGAGCCACTTTTCCAAACCCGGTATACGTCACTGGGGCAAACCTTAGACACCAAGGGCACTGCACAGAGACAGGAGGGAGAGGATGGAGCTTTCTCAAAACATGTGACAGAGAAAGCAAGAAACACGTAACCAAAGAAGAGGTAATAGAAGAAAATCTTGTTTTATGTTTTCACCAGCGCATCAAATAAATTAATCTGATTAGTCCGAGTTGCACATTCTTTTTCCTGCCATTGGTCTCCCTGCTCTCTAAATGCCTCAGACTGAGGAGAGTGTTGCCTAAAAATGCTTAGCAGGATCCTCCTGCTTTCTCAGCATTGATTTTTCCCTCCCCACTTTCTACAAGGGAGCTGCTGCTGCTTTTAAGCAGGCCAAGGACTTCACAGTCATGAGGCAAAACCTGACGAGCCAAGACATTTGTAAAACATTTCCATCAGGAAAAAGAATTATCTTTATGAAGCCGGAGTTTAGCTTAAAACTAATTTAAACTAAAACCTTGCAAATCAAAGACATTTTCTCACTTCTGATTAGTCATTTTGATTAGAAATGCACAGATCAGACTTTTTACATGTCGGGTACTATCTGACCTGCCGATTCCAATTTTGACCAATTCCAATTTATTTTCTTCAGACGGATGACAGATTAAAAAAAATAAATAAATAAAAGTTTAGTCGTCGTTTTGTTTTATTAGACGGACAAGTTTTGAACGCAACAAAAAAAATGTAATCACAAGATGACCACCACTCATACATCACAGTATTTTATAAAACTATTGTCTAATTTTGAATCAATTTAAAAAGTGCAAAGTTCTTAGTTTCATTTATTCGAGAGAAATTTTTTTTAAACTAATTTTTCTATATATTTTTTTTTTACTGTGGATCTCCAATCAGAGGGAACTAAATGTACCGATTCCAATCTCTGCTGTGTTAATTGGTGCATGTTTCTTTAGAGCTCACAAGTTTTTTTTTTCTTCTTCCAAAGGTGTAAATGTAATATTGATACGGTTTGCTGCTGAGGGAGCTGTCCAGCTGCAGTGGTGCTGAAATGTACCTCTGTGTGGGGAAATCTGAAATCCACTCACCCCAGCTGGTGAACTCCCACTTCATCTCCACGTAAAAGTCCCGTGCCTGGAGAGACAGGAAGAGGATGTTCACATGGTCCTCATCTAATGAAGACGCTGAGAGTTTTTGGCAGCATGTCGGAAATATTGTTTAAAATGGAAAAGCCACCCTGGCAGTCAAGTGTAGAGCTCTCGCTTCACTGGAAGCATCTTAGAAGACGACTTTGGAACAGCACAGAAGAGGGCATTGCTAAGGGAGATGAGGAATTAGAGGCTAAAGGGTGATTTTTACCTGTCTCAGTTTGCTGAGCAGCTCCGGGATGCCCGCCAGTCTCTCTGTAGCTCGTTTAAAGTCTCTGTACTGAAGCACCAGCTGCACCAGCTCTGGGTCCCCGGTGCTCACCGCCTCCTGCAAGACTGAAGCAAATGTCCGGGTGTTTAACTCACAGCAACCTCAGGGCATGAAGCAAAACAGCAGCAGCAGCAGCTTGAAGCACTCACTGGTCCAGCCTTGCGTGCTGCAGTGCGTCGGGTCCGCAGAGTACCTGAGCAGCACCCGGGTGGACTCCAGGTGACCCAGACAGACAGCCAGCTCCAGCGGGGTGCGCCCCCGTGGATCCAGGCGCTGAACATCCTGCTGCATGTCCAAAACACACACACACACAAGCTGCGTCAGCGCATTGCGGCGCGACATAAAATAAAGCGCACCTGTAGAAACCCACCACCCACAGAGACTCACTTCTTTCTTCTGCAGCTCTCGGTCCAGCTCGAGATACTGATTGTTCCAGACGTAAAAATGCAAGGGGAAGGCCTCCTGTGCCATGGCTGACACACTCTTACAAAGACTTTTACAGCCACAAAGATCGCAGTGAAATGGATCGGCACCGCTGGTTAGCTAGCTAGCTTCGGTTTTTACTTAAAAATGTTGCACTCCGACAGCAAAAGTTGTGTCACTTGGAAAAAAAAAAACTGCCACTTGGCAACTCTATTGTAGTAACTAACATGAAGCAGAAAAACTATTAGTGGGCTGAGTCAGGAAGGCTAACTCAGCCCACTAGTTAACTAGCAGCTAGCTGGCAAACCTTAGCTAACTAGCTAACAACATTGTTTTCAGCTTCTAATTTCCATACTGCGGGATGGACGGGTTTAACAAAAACTCACAACAGTGTCCTCATTTTTTTCTGTGAAATACTTATACTGTAGCAGTTAAGATAATCTAGTTCCAACCGCCGGATATTAAAGTTAGCTAGCTTGTCCCGCTGCCGATGAGAGCATCCTCCGTTTCCATCGCAGTGTTGTAACCAAAATAAAGCAAGATACGGCCCCTCAGTCCGCTTCCACATCCAGGTCACTCCAGTTCAGGGTCTGATGAGAAGATGCCAGCTGCTGCCAATAACTCATCTGTCCAGAGCGCCCTGATCCTCTGCGATCAGCTCCGCCACAACCAAGCTCTCCCAAAGCTGTTGCAACGGTTTATTTAGTTTGAAGGGGCTTTGTTTCCAGGTGGCGGAGAGGCTGCTGGGTGGAGCCGGGAGGCAGGATTTCTGTCATCCAGCGATGCAAATCTGCGAGAGTACTTCCTCCGGATTTCTTCCTCTCTTGCTTTTTTTTTTCATAAAATTTTTCAGATCAAGTACATAAAAAAAAAAAAAAAAAAACTCAAAGACTCAATTTAGAAATTATTTCATAAGATCCCCCTTTCCTCCTTTTTAAAATCACAAATTAACTATAATTAGCCACATTTTAAAAGCAGGGTCTAATTTCACTAGCCACACCCAGGTCTGATTATTGTCTGAGCTGAAGTAGCATAATTTCATCATTAGAACCCGTTTGACATGAAGTAGGCTAAAGGAGGCCATTCAATTACACCTCAAAATCCACCAAAGTGACAGTTTTAAAATAACTTGGCAAGAAGAATGGACCAAGATTGCTTCACAGCAGAATGAAGAACTCATTGCACCAAAGGGTGGCAGTCAGTTCCGAGTATTGGGGGGGGGGGTTTAGGTTTTCATGTACAATCAGCAAACTTAATACTCTCAAAAAAACCTAAAAATTCAAACTGCATTTGTTACTTTTATCCCATTAAAGTGAGCTTGACCAGAAACAGGTTAGAAGTATGGCGGAGTCGCCGAGCAAAGATGCTGAAATCGATGTCAACTTTTTTTTATTTTTCTTGAAAAATAACACAACATGAAGTGAAAAAAGCTTCTGAAAATAATTACAATGCTACACGATCTGTTTATAATCTAAAAGAGGAAGCCAAAAAAACAAAAAAACAGAAAAAAAAAAAAAAAAACACATTTACACAAAAGTAAATATTTATATAATTATATTCATTCTTGGGGATATGGCCAGGGGAGCAGTCCGGGAGGAGAGCTTTGTTTCATAGTTTTAACACTTAAAACAAAAACAAACAAATTCTCCAAATAAAATCTTGCATCTCCACGCAGACAGAGACGAGTGAACAAAAGTGACTACTTTTTTTCCACCCCCATCCATTAAAAAAAAGAAAATTGTATCAAAGAGGGCCGGGGAGCAGTTTCATCTACAATATTTTTGCTTTCAACGTCTGTACAAAAAAAAACAAAAAAACAAAGCAATACGTGTTTGAAAATAATAGCACCTGAAGTTGAACTGCTGTTTGGAAATGCACCATTTATCTGCCAGCGTATCCTTGGCTTTTCCCCCCACACTTATTACAACCTGCCCCATCGGTGGGGTGAGGTCTAGTTACTATGTTGATTGCCTACTCACACAGTCTTTGTACCTTCTCAAGCTTTACAACAATGTATACCCCTAACAACTGCTGAATAAGTCTTTTAATTACAAAGCTGGATGCACAATGGTAAACACAGGCCATTCCAGTAGTCTGATGATTTTGCTCATGTCTAGATAAAAAAAAAAAAAAAAAAAAAAAAAGAAAAATCTCCAAGCATAGCTGTTGTGCATAAAGCAAATGTTGACAATTTAACCCAGACAAGAAAAAAAACAAAAATCTATTAGAAGCACCCAAAATGTAGTTGAAGTCGAAGCGATTCTGTTTTGTCACAATGAAAATAAGATTTTATGATAGATTAGCATAATGGATCAATTATTTATATCCCAAGGATGCAACTCAAAGTCTTTTCTATTTCTGAAAGGCAAGAGTTTGTGATGAGAGCCAACATTGGTACTTTTTTCACAAAAAAAAAAAAAAAAAAAAAGAGGTGGTCATCCACAGGACAAACTGAGCTAGTTGATCAGTCTCCCATTCCAGTTAATGAAAAATTATATGCTCTTTCCAAAAGTTATGTCTAAAATGAACAGCAAAAAGGCTCCTGAGCGTCTCTGTAGGTACACAGAAAAAAACAAAACAAAAATAAAAGTAAGACGTATTGATCTTGCTTTAACACCTCCCTTTACCAAACACCGGTGAAGTAAGCAAGCGCTCCAGTTCAGACCCCACCCCTCCTGCAGTCCAGTTTCCCTGTAGAGTCGGGTCCGGAGACGCGCCCTCTGCTTTTTGCATCTCAAATCACTAAAGCGCAGAGAGAAGGCAGGCGACTAGGATATCCGCTGGATCAGTTTCTCATCTGATAGGCAGTAGAGTGTGTTGACCGACAGCTCAGAGATGAAGGCCTCGCAGGCCTTTCTGGCGACTCCTTTGCAGCCTCGCAGGTCGAGCAGAGAGATGCACGACAGGCGGCGCAGGTATTTCAAACACGCGTCTGTCAGTTTGCTGCAGCCTGAAGAGAAACGAAGGCAAAGGTTAAACGCGAGGAAATGCAAACCGAGATGTCCGTCCCCGCTCTCGGAATCGCTCACCTCCTAGGTTGAGCTCGGTCAGCGTGTTCCGGGTGGACGAGCCGACCGCGGTCAGCAGGTTGATGGAGTGGTCGGTGAGGCTGTTGCAGTGGGACAGATCCAGTTTAGTTAAATGGGGCATGTGGCGGATCACCAGCCGCAGAGTGGGGTCGCTGATGTCCAGACCTGCAAGCCGCAAGCACTGCATGCTCCTCAGCTGGCTGCGGTTGTCACAGCCTGGTGGAAGCAAGCGGAGAAAAAAAAGTTAGAGCAAGTGATGAAGCTGCGTGATGTGGCCTAGAATCAATACTCTCCTGGAACAAGGATTTTTACTGCCACTAATTGGGCTTTAAAAAACAAATAAACAGCATCTGCAAATAAATGAAGAAAATGTGCACTTAAAAGTTATGGAACAAATAAGCACAACTGAACAAGTTTAGAAGTATTTAGTAACGTTCTAATGTCCTCGCAGAACCCAAAATGTTCAAAATATTGACGCTTTTTGGGGGGTAATTTCAAAATGTTCCTCCTCGACATTTTGAAATTTTCATTTTCTCAACCTCCCCATCTACTTTACTTCTTGTTGCAGACTGTATGGGGTGGAGTCTAAAGACGACAGACTGTACACAGAGCAGCGTCTTAAAGGGACATGAGCACAGCCTTCCAAAACAGACCCAAAGAAAGACAACTTTTCTTTTCTTTTAAATACCGACATGGGTAAAATCATCGTCAAATTTTGGTGTCTGTTAAAATTTGTTCCATCGCCCAGGTCTACATCAACTTTATATTAATATATTGTCAAGCAGGTCTTGTAATGTACACCTGCAGTCTGAGCCGGCTCTTCTGCTTACCTGGAGGTATGACCAATTCCCTGATCTGTGCGTCTTTGACGCCGTACGCGTTTCGCAGGTCCAGAGAGCGAAGGAGGGGACAGCCGGTGGAGCAGAGAGCTGAAATCGACGACCAGGAACAACCAGAAAGCATCAAATCCTTTAGTCCTGCAAAATGGATAACAGTTTGCATTTGTTTTCATACTGTGGCACTACTAAATAAGACAAAATCAAAACGAGGAGTAGAACAAGAGGCTTGTGCTTGATTCGTACCAGGCAGGCGGCCAATCAGCCAGTTGAGCTGTTTTTTGGAGATGTTCGTCCAGGAGAGGTCGAGTGTGACGGGTTGTCTCTTTATGATGCCTGTGAGGGCCTGAGGGGTCACAGTGCGCTTGATGCTCAGGTCAATTCGGGCCCAGAGCCTTTTATCTAAACACCTACAGACAAAAATAACTCAGTAAAACATTTCTGTCAGGCGTCTTATTTCAGAGGCAAAACCCACAATCCTTCCAAGAGGATACATGTCCCACGACTAAATTTATAAAATCAGGCAAAGATGAAATATAAGAGCATATTTGCCTTAAATTTCAAGTTTGTTTGTAAAACAGAATCAGAGGTCAACTATGACTGAAAGGCAGATTGAAAAACGTATACTTTCAGTTTTTACAGATAAGTCTCTTGGATTTTAAATCCCAGCCTCCATTTATAGCTTTTGTCCACAGAGGTGAAGCAAAATCTGCTGCACAGCTTATCTGCCAAAGTAAAATTCGTGTGAAAACAAGTGGCAAAACTTTTTTCCTCAACTACATCATCCTTACACATTGGAGGCAAGTCATGTGAAAATTTCTTAGGTACTGCTTTTGTCACTTCACTACTATAAATATCAAACAGCTGAATTTGATCAGAGGTCACATAATCTGTCAGATTTCCAAAATGTAAACTAGATTACACAGGAAAACAAAGAAATTGTTTTCTGAAAATACTAATTTACGTATGAATATGAAAAAGTACTTTTATGGTCATCTCTATAAGGCAATATTTCACTACCAAGAAAAATGTACTAATTTTCATTTGTTCAAGCCTGAAATTATGTTTCAAAAAAAACAAATCATGGGGGAGGAATAAGAGTACAAAGAGGTGTAAGAGTGAAATTACCTACAGCCTTCGTTCTGACATCCAAACTGTGTTTTGTTGCCTGTTAATTATCAAACTCAGAAAAGACCTTAATAAACGTTAGCATGTGAAATATTGACTAGATGAGTAAGAATCTGGGATAAATGTGAAACAGAGAAAGTGAAGTTCACACTTTAGGGTGAAACCTTATTGTTAAAACTTCACATAAGTATGTGTCGACTTAACTTCTCACTGATGAATGAAACCAAATTGTGAGAGACTCATCGTTCTGTCTGCAAATTTAAATTGGACCAGAACAGAATCTGGTATTTACATGACAAATTGGCCAGAAAAGGAAAAAACGAGTTTAAGTGAGAGGAAATGAAAGGAGGTGAAATTAGTCATAAACTGTTAATCAGATCTACAATAACTGTGTGAACAGGTCTTACCATTTGTACCAGTTCTTGCAGACCGCCATGCAGACACACAGATCCGTTCGGTTCAAGTAGCGAAAGACGGAGACCCAGACCTCCCTCTCACAGCTCGGCCCGCCCCCGCAGCTCTCCCTGTCTGCGTCCCCCCCTCCTTCCTGCAGGGCGGAGAGGGGGACTCTGAGATGATGAAGCTCAGTCGATGAAGAGGAGGAAGCGCCGTTGCTAAGTTTCGCTGGTCTGGTCGATCTCGTTTGTTTTGATGCTTCCAGCCTGTCTGGGTTGGAAGAACGAGAGTCTGTGTGTCTGCTCCGAGTGCGCGGCGGCGTCACCCGGTTTGTGCTTCGGTCCGGACAAGGCCCTCGATTTCTGATGGGGGGTCTGTGGAGGGCTTTGCCCTGGTTGGCTGCTGCAGAAGCTGCAGTTTGAGGGGCGACGGCTTCTAATTTCGGGACGATAGCCGAGGAGTCCTGTTTTGCTCTGGGCGGCTTTTGAAGCGTCACTTTAATAAACGAGCCGTCTTTGTCCCCTTTTGGAATGTCGCACTCCGTTTCCTCCTCTTCATCGTCCTTTTCTCCTCTGTTTTGGTTGCCCAGTCCACTTCCACACTCGTCCTGTTCTGTGGCAGGCTGCCCTCGCCTCGACTGCGGCCGGTTCTCTTTATCCCCCACCCTCCCATTGTTCAGTCCGCTCTCCTCCTCCTCCTCGTCTTCCTCGCTGCTGCTGCTGTTGGTGCTGCTGCTGCTGCTGTCCTCGCTGTCCTCCTCCGGCTCGTGGTGTCTCCCTCCACCTCTGATGCCGCGTCCCGCTCCTCCTCCTCGCAGCCTCACACCTCTGCCGTGCCCCCTGCGGGGCTCTCCTTTGGAATGAAGCACCAGGCCGTGGGAGGACTTCTGCTGCCCAAACGATCCATTACCTCCCAGAATGCTGCTGTGAGACGAACCAGTTGCCCAAGCGGAGCCCCGGATTTGGCCCTGAGACAGTCTGTTGACTGGAGAGTGCAAGCGAGAAATCATCCTGGAGCTCAGGAACCGGGGAGAGCGATCTAAAGACGCCTGTTTCTTTGGAAAAAAAAAAAAAAAAAAAAAAAAAAGGTAAACAAGGATAAGATATTTTTCAAACGCTAATTTCAATCAGTCAAATCTGAATGCAAAACAAAAGCATGGAATGATTAGAGTCAGGGGTGTCCAGAGTTTTGTCATAAGGGGCAAAATCAGCAAGTTAAAAAGATCTGAGGGCCAAAAAAAGTTTATTTTACCTCATCAACAAAAAGCTAAGAATGCAATAGTTTAAACAAATAAAGTAGTCGTGAATTATTCTGCATAAAACCTAAATAGTTTTTTCAGGTTTGCCTTATTACAATAAATTCAAAAATATAAAGATAGTAAAATTTTGAGCAATGAAGTCAGTATTTAGGTAATCTTTTCTTTGAAAACACCTGCTGGATTTAGCCACGTTTAATAAACTAATTAAAAGCAAATTTGAATGATTGGTGGTGTTTCCAACATTTTCTATTGTAAGAAGATTTTAATTTGTGATAAAAACTTTAATTAAATATACAAGGTTTGCATCAAACACCTGTGCTGGAGGTCAGGGGATTTGTATCATTTTTTGTATGAAATTAGGGGCCACACACAATCAGTTTAGGGGCTACAAATGGCCCCTGGACCACACTTTGGACACCTCAGGTTTAAGCACAATATTATAAACTGCGAAACAGCAAAAGTTTCTTACTCTTAAAAGTTTGCTCCTCTCCATTTTTATCTGGAAGGTGAAAAATGAACAAATATTGAATTTATTTCTACAACCTTCTTTCAACAAGTAAAATATTAAATAGTAAACACTCTTCAAGTGCATCGTATCTACCCTTTTCTTAAGTCTGTGCTCCAGTGCACTCTCTCGTTTGCGACTCTGTTGATGCTGTAGCAGCAGCTTTTGGGAGGGAGGCGGCGCCGTTTGTCGGCCGTGCAGTCGGCTTTGCTTCCCTTGACTCGGACCTTCCTCGCAAACGTCATCCTGATACGGACGTTTAGACTGTGGCATGAATGTGGAGCCCTCCGAGTCCTCACTCTCCTCCTCACTGGAAGACTGAACAACATCGATAAACCAGATGTTATATTTTAACTGGTTGAAAAAAAATTGTTTCTAATACAATGAAACATCAAGAAACAGAAGCAGAAATCTTGTACCTCTGAGTCAGAGTCATTCCCTTGGTAACATTTGGGACACTCCCAGCAGCTGGGCAGGTCCTTGTTGATCTTCCCCTCACCGGGTTCCTGAAACGGAAAAGCTAAAGGTCAGACACAAACATGACCAAATCTAGCCAAGAAATGCATCTTAGACTTAGAATGACACCAGTCATCAACACAGTAACGCATATGTAACAACAAGTCGAAGGTTGATCAGTGAATCCCAAATCAAAACAATGACATGCACCTGCCCCAGTGCTGAAAGGCATGTAGCAACTGATTTAATGTTTAATCTTTATTTAACCATCTCCGTTTCACTGTATCTGCTTCTATACCTGCAGAAAAGACTCACCTTAACACACTGACGATGTACGATCTGCGAGCATGCGGTGCACTCCATTAAAGAGTACGTACTGGGATCTGATTCGTCAAACTCTCCTTCTCCACAAACGGCACATCGGGCTGTGTTTGGCAAAGCAGGCTGCAAAAAAAATAAATAAATATAATAAAAAAAAACTTCTGATCTCATACAGAAGATCACAAAAAAATATAAAAAGCTGCTAAGAATCTTTTTTATATTAAAGAAAAAAAGTAAAATCTCCATTTTGACAGAGAACCTCAAGCTGCCAGTCTCATTCTTTAGAATCTAAACCATATTTTTGGCATCATTTAACAGAATTTTAAGCTAAACAATTCCATTTGAAAGACCTGCAACATTATGTAGCTTTAACATCGTTTTCATAGCACTCCATCAGTTTGCCTGTCACCTCACCATTAGACATTGCCTCATAACGCAGCTCTTTTTCATGCGTCCAGGACCACCAAATTTTCTCATGTCGAGACAGTACTGGCAGTCCCCGCACTCCTTCCTGCAGCAGGCGGAGCATCGCTTGCATCTCACCCGCCTGCGCCGCAGCGCCGAAATGGAAGTGTGTTTGGTAGACCGCTTAGATTTGTGCAGAGACGGACCCAGGCGGGGACGATAAATAACAGGTGCTGGTGGCGTGGGGGGCTGGTACCATGACGGCTAGACCACAGCAGCAGAAGACGGTTGGAGAAACATGTTAGTATATGAAAGCAAAAAGAATTGAGCTTTTAATATCAAGGTGTTAAAACAAAATAGATTTTATTAAATATCCGTAACTCACCCTTTCAGGCCACTTGACGATCGGCTCTCCAGTGCAGGATAGTTTGATGTCGTCACCGGCACGCTCCCTTAGAACAGCCTGGACACAACCAGGTAAGATGGAAAACATTTAAGCTTTGTAGAATGATATCACATTCAAGAAATGTACAGCTACCCACCCTCATGTCCTCCAGCAGCGCTGCAGCATTTCTGATTCCTGCAGGGACGCACTTTTTATGGGCTGGCAGCTCCTCCAGCTTCCCTAAAAGGTTCCACAGTCCCTCCAGTTCGAAAGGCGTCAGCACAGGCCGAGTCGTTCCTACTTTGTTTTCAAGCTCTTCATCGCCCTCTTCTTCCTTGATCTCTTCCACCTCCGGCTTTTCTTCAACCTCACCGTCGACCTCGTTGGTGCCGTTAATGGGGGGATCGTTATTTCCGACATCTGCTCGAGTCAGTCCTGAAAAAGAAATTGAAGACGGAATTATTTCTACCCAATCCCGTGTGGGAGCTTGAAAACTAGAAAGGAAAACTTTGTTTTTATCCATTCTTACCAATGCCAAGCGAATATTTCTGGAACTCCGGGGTGAGGTGGGAGATGTTGGTCAGACAGAAGAGGTATCTCTCTATGACGTACCAGCACATCTCATAGTAAAACGGGTAGCGGAACTTTGCTGGCACCTAAACAACGATGACAGAAATATGTACATATTTTCAAACAATTTAGTTCACCTCATCATTACTTTAGTTTATTTTCATAAAATTTATTTAGGTATTTACAATGCAACTGAAGACAAGATCTTCCATAAGCGTGCATTAACACCAGTCCTATTTGGTCTGTTTTAATCAAACCCCGGTTCGTTTGGGGAACCGTAAATGTGTAATCAAGCAAAAAAAAAAAAAAAAAAGAAATCTGATCTGCCTATACCCTTGGTTCAGTTGAAGTGAACTCTGGTGAGGTTAGAATACATATGTGAATGCCAAAGTGGACCCGAGACCGCTCCAAAAGCAGAAATAACTCTTGCACAAAGCATTCTGGGTAAAGTCTTCCAGGCTATCAGGTGTTGAGGCGCCCTTAAGCTCCTGTCAGCTTTTCCTGAGCCGGTTCTGAAAGGTGTGTACTTCTACCAGTAAGTCAAAGCTAAAACTATAACAACTGTTGCCATTTGTCAGCAAGCTTCTTACATATTCCTATGTGCAAAAATATTTTCTACTGTCATCCAATTGTCAGCAACAAATACCTTTTTCTATTTTAAGTAATAATAATTGATTGAAATCTTCTCTTGCATCCCAGGCAGTAGATCAGAGGTTCAATTGCAACATCGCCACAAGTGAAGCCTTACATTACACAATGGTATATATGTACAAAGATTTACTCAACGAAACACACCAACTGCTGTAAATAAAGATTTAAGACCTTCAGTGGGGAAACTGTGAATCATGTGCAAAGAATCACTCTTATGGTACAGTTGTGTAATCGCTTATTATACACCTACTGAAACTTTGCCTTGCATTATAATAGTAAAAAAAAAAAAACTATCTGATAAGCTTAGGTATGATTTGTTTCTCACCCGTGTGCGGTCTTCAATATTGTAGATGTTGAGCTGCATGGGGATGTTAAAGCTGTGGAGAAAGTTCCCCCCAAACACTAAAGTATCTTCTGGAGTGTACACAGCATGGATCCACCCTGCAGCACACAAAACATTCACAACAAATGTGACAATTAAGTGCGTTCTTCTTCAACTTTTATCTAACCAGGATAAAACTCTTTGTTTTATCCTCTCATGTTCAATAAGAAGAAGCAGATGTGTTTGTTTGATCGTCGTTATTGGCGTAACAAACCTGATGGGATTATGAAGGTGTTGCCCTGCTGGAGCTCTATCCTCTGGCAGTCGTAACACTTGTCTCCTAAGAAGATGTCCCCCTGCTTTCCCGATAAAACCCAGTTCTCATACATGTCCAGGTTCTGAGGCGTTGGTGGAATCAACCAAAACACCTGTAAGAATATGAAAATGTTCATAGATGATAAATACAGAGTTTGATTCACCTTAATATCATCTCCCAAACCAGATTAAACTTATGATCAAATACAGCAAAAGCTCTCTTTTATTATTATTATTTTTTTTTTATAGAGTATCATGCCAAAACTGACCTTTGCCCCTCGCAGAATGTGGTACCAGACTGAAGTTCCCCCAAAGTCAATGTGGAAGTCTGTGAAGCAGCCCTGCACACTCATGAGACAGTACCTGAGAAACAATCACAGCCAGTTTCAGAAAACAATGAAGAAACTTTTCTTATGCAACTATGCACTAGAAATGTTCAGTAGAGAATTTTAACTGTAGTGAATCAAATATCCAGGTGGTTCACTCACTTCTGTACTTTGGGATAATGCATGTCTATAATGGCATTAGTGGAGTCTCTCTGTCTCTCCTTCAGATGACGAGGCCACATGTTGTCCACCCAGTCAATAAGGTCCACCTGGACAGAGGAGAGAAGAAGACGATGCCAATGTGACTTCACACTTATTTCGACCACTGCCAGCCAACAGGATTTCTTTTTGCAAATAAAATGCAATTTAGTAAATGTTGCCATGGCCTTGTCAAACAGCCAAACAAATATGTTAAGTTCTTTGTTATGCAACTGTAAATATGTGTAAAGATCTAAAGTGTGAAATGACTTTGGTTCTTACTGATGCTGGTCGTTTGACCAGGTTCTCCAGCCTGGTGTGGCTGAATTCCAGGCTGATCACATTGTAGAGTTTCTCTCTTTCCGATGGCGGCGTCTCGTAGTAGCGTCGCCACTGAGCCATAGACATCTCAATTCCCTTTTGGGTATTCACGTCCATAACATCTACAATCCGTCGACTGCCTGCAGGTCAGTTGACAAGAGTTCTGCAAATGACGCCTCCATAAATGAAGCTAAAATTCAGCCCTGGAATAACTTCCGTTTTGAGAAGTAGGGAAACTTCTGCAGCCTAAAATACACTAAGCTAAGCTAAAATAACTAAATAGCAATTACATTTATGACATGTGTCTAAAAAAAAAGGTATTGTATAAACTTTTAAATTGTGATAAATATAACATGTTAGACATAAAAATGTAGCTCAATTTGTAATTTTTCAGGAAAAATGGATGACATTTAGCTTTCCAACATTTCAAAACAGTCAATCCTAAAGGCGAGCAACAAGCCTAAGAAAAAATGTTAAATATACAAACAGATTGCAAAAATCAAGAACTTACCGACAAATAACTTGACATCACTCACACTGAAATCTGGGTCTGGCATTCTGTAAGACATAGTTGTTTTTTTATTTTTTCTAATTCTCCTTAAGTGATATTATGAGATGAAAGATAAATACACCGACTTACTGTATACCGAGCCCATCGGTTGTCTTAAAAATAATGGGGTCCCTGAGCCCTTCTCTCTGTATATATTCATATGTAAAATCTATCAAGGAGATGGAAAAAGCAAAGAAAATTATTTAACAAACAGGACACACTCCTGTGCTTGTAAGTTTTGCCTACAAATACAGAACAAACTGACTTAAAATGAATTGCACTGCCTTTACACATCCTGAGTGGATCATTTCATTAACATGCGGGCATCTCACCTTTACCCTCCATGTGTTTGACGAGATCACTGCCAAACCTCTCACACTGCAGCTTCTCATCCAGGTCAAAGGTTCGTTTGCCTTCGATCTCATCATCTGAGATTCCATCATCCTGGTACTGCCTGCGAGGAGCCGTCCGCTGAGGAGGAAAAGTGGAGTTTAAAAGTCAGACAGATTCGAGTGACTACAATATCAGCGACAGTTTAATGTGTTGGTGGGGGGAAAGGGATGGAGAATTTAGCTCCAGATGTTCTCGTTTTTTGTTTTTTTTTTGTGCCCCGAATTATTTTTAAATTCTTTGATGACACTTTTCTCACTTCCCTTTTCCCTTCTGTCAACTTGATAATTCTTTCCAATAAAAACTGTTATGTTGTGGTAGATCTAAGCTCGTTCATCTACCAATCATGTGATTCTGTAAAAGAGCAAGTAGGATTTTTTTTAAAGTCTAAAGTGCCCCAGGATTTCTTAAAATAACTTATTTTGAGCAGAGACGGAAAAACAAAACGGAGCAAAGGAGCAACTCTGGAGACCTTGTGAATGACATTTAAATATAATTCACACCAACGCTGAACTACAAGTTCCTATAAATCATTTAACAGACACTTTCTGAGCTAAACATGATCCTTTTCCAAATTCCTTGACAAATCAGCGCCACAGCAACTAATGTAAAACAGAAAACAGCCGCATGAGCAAATAAGATGCCAATTTAAAAAAGCTGTGCTCCAAACCACAACTGGGACAAAAGACTTATCATTTGTTCTGAAAATACTAATTTGGAAAACAGCATGAAAGATCTCAAACTACACAAAAGCAAAGTCAAATTAATTTCAAATGAATACAAAGATAATGGAAAAGATTAGAACGGCGCTTGTATACATCCTTTGACATTGGTGCATTAGCAAACCTTTTAGAAGAACTGAAGGTTAAAACAACTTCATTTGAAAGAACAATATTTAAAAGAAACTAAAATGATACCAATATTGTGTGTGTACGTTAAACAAGAGAATAGCTTCAGCAGCTGGACTTTGTGAATACATTTTACCTTTCAATCTCCAATGAGACTTGTAAAGAAAAGGTTGCAACAAGAGCCCAAAACATGTCTGGCTTAAATGTGATGGATATGGCAGTAAAGTATTTTATGAAGAATGTTGTGCCTTATGTGGCTGGAATAAATTCTTAATTAACCTTCAGCAGCTCATTTATTCAGCACAAAGGCCACATTTGTTACTTTACAGCAACATAAAAAATAACTAAAAGGCACCTCATTTTTCCTCAATTGTTATGATTAAATTCAAGAACTTGGACAAAAAGACTGTCACAATTTTTATTTATTTAAACCCAACCATCTGGGCTTTAGTAAAGCAGCTTGAACTTGGACATAAAAATCCTGACAGTTTGGTTGAAAAATATTTCAGAGACATGGTTTCATCAGAGCAACGTTTCCACTTTGATTTGTTAACAAGTATGAAAAGAAAAGGATAAATTATGGTTTGAGTTTGTTAATCACCAGGAATTCTTTAAATGGAAAATCATAATAGCAAATAAAAATATTTTTAGGCAACAATTAAAGCAAAAGCATAAGACGCAACAACTAATTGATGAGAATCAATTAATTAAAAACCATCAACTCGGATCAATTTTCATTCTATAAAAGCATCAACAACAAGTTCTATGATTGACTTCTTTTTGTAAAAACAGATAACAGTAAGGACATCCACTTTAATTCATAAATGGGTATATCATTTTAAGCATTTTATTTTCTTTTGAGTTCAAAACTACTCCTTCTGCCAATGAACCCGTAGCATACATTTTTCTCCAAGGTGCTTCTGTCATCAAAACCCCAAACACAAAGTTGGCCAAAAATCTGAGTATGCAGCTCATCCCTTAAAGAAAACCATAACTCACTGTCAGAACAAGCTTGATCCTGTATTTCTAGCAAAAACATCAAGCACAGACAAACTGATAGCAGCGTACCCACTTACAGCACATGAAAAGATACTGGATAAAGCTCGTTTTTGATCTGCTCTGAAATCATGATTAGTCTTAAACTGTATTTCTAGAGGAAGACGAAAAATTAATTTGCCTTAGATGAGATCACTCAACCAGCTGCGGCATCACTTCATGTTGCACACAAAGAATTAACATAATACAATGGCAGGAGTTAATCTTCTACACACTGCCCCCTTCCAGCCCCCCTCCCACATGAAGCACTGTTTGGCCAGACAGATGGATTAAACCCCTCCAGCCCCCTTCCCAAATATGTGCTTTTCTCACACCAAGTAAACTACTATTTAAGTTTAAATTTGCTTTAAGAATGAGGAGCATTCCCCACTCTTAGAAACTGTCAATATGCAATACAATCAAACCAGAACTGCCTAATTATGATAAAATTTAAAAAGGGAACAAACAAGAAGTGTTATTCATCAATTTAACTTGCAATTACATTAAACTCTTTGAAAAATTGAACAATTGAGTCCACAGAAAAAAAACATATTTCCAAGCTTTCTAAAATGATGTTTAATAAACCCCGTCCAGCCACTATTGAGATAAATATTTTAAAATATATTGTCCAGGTGGACTTTTATTGCTTTAAATCTGAAAGAAAAAGGGTTGTAAAAAAAAAAGGTGAAACAAGGTCGCTGAACAAACGCTATCAGGGTAGATGGTGAACTTGACCTTCTATTGAACCCAGGGTCTTTAAACAAGTTCATTACAACCAAAACAGAGAGGCTTCTGCTTGGAGTCAGTTGCACAAAAGAAGCCGGTCGTTTCATTCAAACACAGCACACAAAGGTTTCACAATTACTAACAGAATACGGCTACATATATATATGCAGGGCAGCAAATGCATCTTAGACGTATTATAAACAACCAAAGTGCTTAGGAGAGGTAGCATCTTGGCTAAGTTACTTACCAGTCGTTTGCTGTACCGTGTGTGAGGATCCTCCATAGTCTGCAAAAGAGGAATAAAGTTAAATCTCTAAAACGGGCAAACTAAACGCTCAAAGGCATTGCTATAATGTCACATGTTTCTTTAAAACTAATATTCTTCTATTTGAGCCGGGGCTCACTGCTAGTTCTAGCCTGCTACTATTGCCTTAGCCAGCGAGCTAAGACTAGCATCACACGATTGGTTTTTTTCTACAATATATTCTTATTTTCCAAACTGCTAAGGGTCGAAACTGACAGCAACATAGTTAATGAACTAAAATGTGTCGCTATAACCAAACGTCAGCTGAGCGGGCAAACTAGCTCCGCTGACAATAGTTCTTAGGTCGTCGGCTATAAATGATGCTAACTAGCTAGTTGTCGCTAGCCCGTCTACGGTAGTTGGGAGCTTTTCATCATTACCTTTATGTTTAAACTCCGCTAAGACGGTGTGGTGGAAGTAATGTGTCCCGACTAACGCGTCTGTAGCCTCCGGATACGGTTTCTCCCCATGTTATGCGGAAAAAAGCCCAGTATTTTTAAGGTGTTTGTTATTGTGCGATAAAAGTTAGGAGCTGTCGACGGTCCGGGCCGCCGCCATTTTCAGCTGGTTAGAAAACACACACAAACACTCACGCACACACACAAAAAGGAAAAGATTTAATCCCCGCCCTCTTCCCTGTTCCTCACCAGACTGGAGATTAGCATGAGCTTCCGTCATTGGACACAGCAGGTGCTATTTAAACAGCTATTACAATACATTAACATACAAGAGCGTTTTATTTATTCACCGACTAACGGATAGGTTACTTTGTTTCATTGACGTCCGGATCAGATCCGACAGTAATTTTGATTAGAAAGTAACAAACAAAAGAAAGAAAAACAAAAACTATATATCTTTCGATGAGTTTCGATTTACAGCAAATTAAAATACTAAATTTAGAAATCTAACCATCATAAAACATTTTTAATAATGGTGGGTGTAATGAAAATAATATATACTTAAAGGTTGTTATTTTCTAACAATAGTCTTAATATGAGAAATTAAACGCATCAAAACGCATAATGTAATTTACTGAAAAAATATATTAACAAAATACAAAGAAAGTAGATTAAAATAAATAAATAAATGTATACAAACACATATTTAAAAAGAAAATCAGAAATCAGTTTGATATCGGAAATGTTACGAAATTTATATGACTGAAATATTATCCTGACAAATGGAGAGAAAAAAAAACATAATCAGAATTTATAAAAAAAAAAAAGGTTTTTCAGTTTTAATCTCCTTGCATAATATTTTAATATTGGACACACAAATGAGTAAATCATCACATCTTCTGTATTTCTGAAGATTACAGAATCAAACCCTGAAATTTTATTCCAAATTTACTGTTTAATATAAAAAGTTAAGACTCTCACTTATGAAATTCACAAAGCAGCCCTTTGTACTTTTTTGCATTACTTTTTTAAAAGTTTGCCTTTTTTAATTCTCTGAAAAAGGACAATTAACATTTTAAAATAATTTTGACCCTTCCAGTTTATCCTCCAAATCCGGATGAGTAAAACGAACGCACCCCGCTCCAGGTCGAGCAGATGGGCGGGGCCTCTGAGCAGAGGCGAGATGGGGGATGAAATTAGGTCAGAAAGCTCACCGGAGGCATCAGCTGGACCAGATCTGCACAAATGATCGATGCTACAACACACACACATACATGTATATTTTCTCCCTTTAGCATGTATGACCAGCTGATGCAAATGATTCACTGAAGGACTGAGGCATGCGCGGTTCTTGGTTCTCTGTAGATTTCCTTTTATTACATAACGGGCTTTATAGAGTTGACATAGCCAGCAAAGCCAGCGGGACCCGTTGTTACAGAAAAGATACAAGCTTTTCTTTTTTAAGCAGTATGGACTCATACACACAAAAATTACATTTATAACACACAAGTGATAAAATAATGCAGATCTGCTTCAAACAGTTTAGAGTGTAGGCAGAGAAAACCCAAGATTTTGTAAAGTTTAGATGACATTCCCAGTCATTTCTTCATAAATACAATGTTCACAATGGTTATTTGTTCAGAGAACCACCAGGAGGCGCTGGACTAAAGCTGAACAGAGTGATGCGTGAAGATCAACAGTCACATGTTGAGCCATCTGTCTAAGAGGAGGCAGACTGAGAAAAATCCACACATTTATAACACGTTTTCAAACACTTTATACAGCAAGAACAGATTCAAATGAGACTCAGAGGGGAAGGGAGAAAGGGTAAGAAAGCAGTGGTTATTTTTATTTGAGAGTGGCTTAAATTTAATCTACAAATTTAAATGACAGAAACCGGGTAAGAACCACAAGAAAAAAAAAAGTTTTCTCCTGGAGATCTCTATTCCTAGGAAGAACACAAAGACAGAAGAAGAGTGGTTAAACATTCAAAGCACCGTGTAAATAGTAAAAAATGATCACAGACTGATGTTTCACCTGTGCAAAATCTTTTATGAGAAGAAACTGTAGAGATAGGAGAACCCAACGATCCCAATGATGGCACAGCACAATGTAATCATCATCTTTTTCTGGAGAGTTAAAATACACACAAGAACGTTAAAGAAGAAACAAAATACAAGTGTTTGCATATCTAGGGGAGTTGGTAAGAGGAAATGATGCAGCAAAGGGGAAGGAAGGGTCAGATTATGGTGTGTGTATATCTGTATGCTATAGAAGACAGGTGATGCAATTTACCTTCACTTCCGCATATCAAGTCTTTGAAAACTGTACTAAAGACCAGCGGTCAAGAGAAAACACTTTCCCACACCTTCTCCACACCACAGTCATCGAAACTATTCACATGCAGCTACAGCGGCTTGCAGAAGTATTCACATCCTGTTAGCGTTTCAAATTTTTATCAACAAGCTTCAGTGCAATTTATTGGGATTTCCCATGGTGAATCAAGAGTGGTGCACAAATGCAAACTATGAGTATACTTTTTTTTTTACAAAAAAAAGTCTTAAGTCCCTAAAAAACTGCAACCAGTTGACTTCTCGAATAAACCAACAGAGGTCACCTGTGTGTAATGTGAAGGCCGACAGGACAGCATTCCACAATCCATCATTAAATAAATAGAATAGCATAAGGGCAAACCTTCCACAAAATAGCCACCTAGTTTAACAGTCTAGGAATACTGAAACTTTAAAAGGTGATGTAAAATGTGGAAGAAAGGCCACACTTTTGGTCAAAACTCTGTGTGGTGATTAAGATTGGTGGTACCAACAATTATCGGAAGCTGGTCAAAGTTCAGGGAAAAATGGAAGTTATAAAATATAAAGTTAGATGCTGCAAAAGGTTAGAAACTGGAGCAGAGCTCCTCCTACCAGCAGGAAATCTACCCCAAACACCGAGCCACAGCTACAAGGGAAGTGGTTTTGATCAGAGCATATCTGTGTCAGACTGGCCTTGTCAAAGCCAAGATCTAAATCCAAACAAGGTTGATATATTTTGTAAAGAAAGAACACAAATTAGAGTCTGTAGATGTGCAAAGCTGGTAGAAACATACCTTCAAATACTTACTGTGTTGATTCCGGGAGGTTGAAAATAAATGCAAATCATAGTTTCCAGGGTTTTTTTTTTAATCATGCACCATTTTGCTTTAGTTTTACAAATATGTTTTACTTTGACTTGAACTCTTATATGAAATCCCAATATACTTCTGACTAATCATTGTATATTTTAGGTTGAGACTCAGAAACAGCAGCACAAACAGTCAGACTTAAGAAAAAAACAAAACAAATCTTTAATTCTTTTGAAATATTTGACATAAGAAATGTGCAACAAGCTTTAATTTTCCCCACTCTTCCTTCGGTGACCTGCATGGCCACAAAAATCATGCTGGACGCTGATTTCAAGTATTTCCTGAAAGTGTAAAGACACAGAATCTTGTAAAAAAAAATGCTTTGGCTCCTGTTGACCGACTGAAATGACATCTCGCCTTTACATGCACAGAACCACCTTCTTTACTGTAAGTGCTAAAGCCAATGTAATGTTTTGTAAACCGTCAGTCTGGAATATTATCCACAGAGAAAACTAATGGTGACCAATAAACATTCAACTTAACTACCAGCTTATGAAGTTCACCGCATTATACAATATTTAAAATAAAAGCTCCATGATGTTACTTTTTCATTTCATGTATATATAAATAAAAATGATTATCAAAGTCTTTGTAAATTATCTGGTGACAAAATAAATGTATAAACATGAAGAAAAAAAATGTCTCTGCACATCATTCTAACAGGAAATTGAATGGATACACTTCAGAAACTGGCAGCTTAGCCGTACGTTTACGGTGGAAACAATCACTTAATACACATAAAAAGTTGTTACTTTCCTTATGATTTAGTTGTCCCTTTTATATGTAAAAACTTGTTAAATCAAATATATATTTACTAGTGTTAATTCTAGTCTCTGCAAACTCTTTGGTAGTACATTAACAGTTTCTATTACACTATCTGCCAAGATTAAATTTAAGGCACCGTCTCAAGACAATGGATTACTTGTTACTCTTTTCTTTCAAATGTTGCTGAAATACGTCGTCCTTCATATTTGAAAAAAGAACATTTTCTTACAAGACTGTCAACAGTGCACAAACATGACTTCTATTATTTACAACATAATTACATAAACTGTAGCTTAATTCAATATTTTTAACTGTGAAAGTGCTGGAACTCTCTAAAAACAACCATAACCTGGAGAAGCAAACATACAGTAGCTTTTAAAGTAGTAATATGTGTCAAGGCTCATTAAGGCAAGAAGAGTGGACCTGGGGTGTATGTGCATGTGTGTGTTTGCTCCTGCATGGTTTAAAGAAGAGCTTAGGACAAACACACACAAGGGTGCAACTTTGGCATCACATGTTAAAAACAATGAGAAGTTCGGTGATGGAGGAGTGATGAGGAAACAGTCAGTTATTTTCCCAGTTCCCTTTTTGTTGCTCCAACAGAGGTGCAAGCAGGTACTGAGCCGCATTTCAGTTCTCATTTCCTCATCAGAGCATCCGTAGATTGTCCGGAACTGAAGAAGTCGCAAAAGATCATCTTCCCCATTTTTTTTTTTTAAACACCAGCAGCACTGATCCATACACAGGAATTTGGATCAGTTGTTTTTGTTGTTGTTTTTTGAGCAGACGACGAAACAAAATGGACAATCTGGGTGAAGAAAACACATGATGGTGATGGTAGGGATCCGGCGGTCCTATCATAGTGTCTGAGTGAGGATGATAATGAGGATGACGACTACAACCACAGCACAGCACACACCGATGAAGATCATCTTCTACAGAAGGGGAGAGACAGACACAAGGACAGGAGAGTTAGTGACAGAGCAGGAGCGTTTAAATCCCCCGCAGATCAAACCAACTCACAACTAACACCAAGTTATTTAACAGAGACCAGAAATGCCAACACACACACACACACACACAGACACACCCACACATCAAATGAGCTCCCAGGACAGACGGAAAACGCACTCATTCAAGTCTAAAAGAAACCTCTGCTCCAAAGCATGCTTCATTCCCACTTGTTACAGCACTACACTGAAGATTTTCTCCAAAATTACTCACCAACATCTCTTCTTTTAGTCAAACAGCTCCTCATTTATTCAATCCTACTGCCAACCCGATTATGAGAGCTAGCAATGCCAGTAAGATCACCACAACAACCACTATAATCACAGTTTTCTGTTGGGAATAACCAAGTACACACATTCTGGTCAGATCCAAATCTCAGTTGGAAAATTACTTAAAAACAAACAAAAAAAAGTAGACAATGCGCCACATAGCTGGAAGTTCCAAAAAAAATAAAAAATCTGTACAGTTATTTTCCTCCAACACGAATGCTTGTGCTGGTAAAAGCAAACAATATCTTCAGCATCAACAGACGAGCACTTTAGTCACGTTCAAAAACATCAGCAAGGTTAAAAATGAAAAGGCGGGAAAAAGAGAAAACAAGCAGTGTGTGTGAGTGGCAGTGTGTGTTTCAGTGGGTGGGAGGAGGATCGTCTTGGTTCTGGTCATGGGTGGAGGACGGGTCACAGCAGTGGTTTTATCACAGGGATCCACAGAGTTAGTAATAAATCACAGAGGAGGGTCAGGGGTCGTCACAGATCTGAATCATGAAATGAATGTGGCTTCCCAAAAGCACTGGTGTTCATTTAGTCAACAGGTAGTTACTTGTAGTTTAGTGGTACTAACTTAATTTCTTAATCATCTATATTTGCTTTACTCTGGGGAATCTTATCAGATTTAACTGGTGTTTGAAAAGTTAAGTCGATACACTTTTTTTTTTTTAAAGATGATTGCCTCTACTGATTGAAATTAGTTGTTTTATTAATGAACAGAAATGGTTGACAATTCAGAAAATAGTTTATTTGTGGAAATTGATGTACGAATTTAGTAACTGTAAAAAAACTTAAATTTAAAAAGAAATAAAGGTTCAACACTAGTAAAACTAAACTACATCAAACTGATTTTTTCAGTCACAGAGCTTCTAGGTTTAGTTGTACTGCTCATTAAAATTGGTATACTAATGCCGTTTTATTATAAGAAAAAACTGATAGACTAGATTAAAACATTTTTATGCTCCAACAGCTGCAGCTTGATTTCAATATGAAGATAACTAGATTTAGGAAAGTTTACGTTTCACATGCAATGTGTGCACTTTTAATTTATCTCTAGTTTTGCAAATGAGCATAAAATACACCTTAAGAACGTAAAATAGCTTCTTGCTGACAGTAAAGTTTGCTAGATATGAGGGCCAGAAACCGGTTACCATGACGTTTTGATGCAGATTTGAAATATACTATTTTTCTTTGATGCTCGTGGAGATCGAATGCTTTTATTTGACGTCTTTTAACAAGTCGACGCCTCTCGTTAATAAGCTCAAATGTTTTCGGGTGCTTTTAGGAAGCCAGAGTTGCAGTTCTTGACCACAGCCACTCACACGCCGAGCCTCTTGCTGGAACTTGGCAGCTTTCTTAGTATCTGCAACAGCTCTCTCCACAAAGCCCACAGACTGGTCCATGTTGCTCTCAATCCTGTCAATCATCCCGCCCTGACGGGCACGCAGACGGAGGCGGCAGCAGACGGAAACGAGTGACGGCAGAGAGGAGGAAACATGCAGAGAGCTTACACATTATTCTAACGATTGAGTGTGAGTGTTAATGGCAGTGAGGCGATTAGAAGAGCGATATGCAGGGCATGCAAGGAAAGCAAAGTGCAAATGTGTTAAATTGGGCAAAAGTGCTAGAGTGACTGATATAAAAAAAAAGCAGCAACAGGAAGAGGTCATATTGGTGCGATGCATTGCAAAACACTTTACCTTGCGGGCCTTTGTCTGGTACCTTACGGCTCTTTTGGTCTGCTCCTTCGCCTGAATAATGTGATCCACCGACTGGGATACATTCTGCTCTATGTTGTCTACTATTTCACCCTGAGGAAAACAACAACAACAAAAAAAAACACAGGAACATGCATTTTAGTATCCATCAAGCAAACGTGTAGTCGCAAGTTTTGGCATTGACACTTCTGTGTTTTGCAAACTGTGAGGCTTCAGTTTTTTTTATTTGTGATGAAAGATCAAAATGTTTTTAGAGTTCTGCAAAGCAAGATCAGGCTGCATATGCCCAAGTACAGATGTGAAAGACTACAGCTGAACTCGCCAGCAGTCTAATCTCACGCCTAAAATATCTCCTCTTGAAGAGCGAGCTGAAACATGTTGCCACCGATGAAGAGCTTGCTCAAAACTGGCAGCAGGTATGTGTGTGTGCATGCACAGGCACAGAGAGAGGCAAAGAGGTTTTAAACACTGCTGTTGTGAAGAGAGCAGCAAAGAAACCATTTCTGTTAAAGATTGAATTTCTGCAGGAAGCACCAGGATTTAAAAATAACCGACACCATGGCAGATAAAAGCCTGTAAAATTCATTATACTCATACAAATAACTGCCTCAGTGCGAGGCAAATCGAGCTCATTAACACCAATGAATTTATTCCTTTTATGAAAACGATTACGTATAACTCGAAAGGTATAATTAATGCATTGGATGCATCTTTAGTGATGCACTACAGATTGAAATCAGGCTATTCTTCCCCCCCCCCCATTCAATTTATAGCAAACAATGAGAGCTTCCAAAAGTAAAATCACCACCTTTTGCACCAAAAGGTGGTGATTAAACATTTTTTAAATGCATAATGTCATTGAGACAAGGTTAATTCACAACATAGTTCTTTTATTTAGATGACAAAAAAGAACTCAATGTAATGAAGATCAAATTCTGCATGTGCAGCTAAGAATTAAAATGTCAATAAAATACAGGCAACATAAATATTACTATTGTAATTATTATGTATTATGCTCCCTGCTACTTTTAGGAAAAAAAATTATATTTCTAACTTTGTAAAGTGTGATTACACACCAGTTTCATAAGTTACATTCCTACTCATATGATTACCAATCTGCATAGAGAAAAAAAACAAATCAGGAAGTAATTCTGAGGTGGATGGATCTGAATGTGGTAGTGATGGCATCTAAAGAGTCTTTCATTTTCACTGTTACCACATGCATACTCAGTACAAGACACTGCTGCCAAATGAATGATGTTACGCAATCAACCGTCCTCCGTCGCTACATGTTGGCTCAGGAGGGACGGTTTGCTGCAAAGTAAGTGACTCAATGCAGCTTACAGTTTTCTTTAAACGGCATTTTCTAAAGGAAACGCATCAAATTAAGGGGACAGCATTGTAGAATTTGAAATTTAATTGAAACTGAAGTAATTAAAAGCATTTATTAGGGATTTTAATTTTATGTCCCTTTAGAAGCAAGTGGTAATGTCGGCAATTTATTTATTCGAGAGCAAAATCTTTTCAAATTTCAAATGTGAATGTAAATAACAGGGGGAAAAAAAACAACACAAAGAGTGCTTACCTCAAACAACCATTTCCCTCAGAAAGCATGGCGGCGTAAGCAGCACAAAACAGTTGGTCATACTCTAGTAGTTTAATTATGACAATTGCTAAATGTCTTATAAAACCGTGTCTGTGATGAAATGGGTTTGAATGATGCTTGGCTCATATCTTACTACATTTATTAAGGTTCCATGGAGGGAATGAGATGAAGGCGGTGGAGGCAGAAGACAGGTGTAAGAAAAGCATGGAGCTGAAATAAAGAGACAGACAGATGTAGAACGACAATCATAGAACAGCAGAGGAAGAAAGAGAAAAACACCGAGACAGAACAGCTGGACAGAATCACGACTGATCGCTAAGACACCGTAAAGATGAGCTGAAAGAATGGATGGATGGATTTGAATAAAACGACAAGAAGGTGATATCCAGAGGAGCGTACCTGGCTCTCCACCAGCATGGCGATGTCTACAAACATGTCGTGCAGCTCTTTGATGCTACTTTCCAGACGGACGATGTCTTTATGCCTAGATTCAATCTCGCTCAGAGCCTGTTTTGAGATCCCAGAGTCCACAATCTGCAAAGACGAGCAGTTCACCGTTACCATGCAGGCTCAAAAAAGACAGCAAATAAAATGTCAACATCTATTCATCAAGTGTGAATCCAAGTTTTTTTTTTTTTTTTCTTGAATGTCAATATCAAAAGAAATTTCCAAATGTCTTAAATTGATAAGCATAACGGTTCTTATGTTGCTTTTTAATATCCTAAAAAGTTCCTGTAATTTCCCAGTTATTCTTTTTATTGCAATTGTTTGACAGTTTCATTTGAATTACTGAGAACCTCATGTGTGCATTTACATTATAGTAATAAGATATAGTAATAATTTAGATTTGGTTTGTCCCAGTCCCTGCACATCAGGGAATCCTAAGCTGAACTCTGTGTCCTTGAACAATAAATTCCTCCTCAGTCGTGCCGAAAACAAGCTCCTCTTTATCAAAAAGCTTGAACAGAAGCTGAAGTGCAACATGTTCTCATTTTATCAGTGACACATGCAGTCAAAGCTGCATGATTCAGTGCTCCCGGTCACTCCGTTTCTTTCTAGAAGCCTCCCTAGAAGCAGCTGTTTCATCTGTTGAAACGTCACAAACAAACAGGACTCCTTTTCTTAAATCTTTACGCTTTGGTTATTAAATATGTAAAACATCATCCAGTTTGGCATCAACTGGCACCACTTAGACATTTTGTTTTAATGCTACTGGGTGTCAATGTGAATAAAAAAATATTGAGAACAGTTTCTATATTTATTATGAACTCTTAAATGAACATATTTTGAGTAGAAATATATATTCTAGAATCTGAACAAGAAAGACAAACAAAGTTCCTTTTATCCAAACAACAGACATCTAAAAATGAGCAAATAATGGGCTTTGTTTTTTTTAAACTGCAAAACCAATTTTATTTGCAGTTTAATCACATGACATTAGAAAGGTGTTAAAACAGTGGACATAATTGCTCATTTACACACAAGACACACTCACCCCAGCAGTGAAAACGGCAGCATTTCCACTTTCCAACATCTCCTCCAGCTCTTCATCCGTCTTCGCTTGTCCAGCTGGACAGGACAAAGTGAAAAACACAGATTATTATGGGATTATTCTACACTTTTTTCTGCGCATGTAGGTGTAACTTACTTATCTCAAGTTGTCTCTGGATACGTCCTTTACTTCTCTCCCTGAAGTCCACCTGCGCTTCATTATACTTTGTCATGACCTCAACAAACTTCCTGGACAGCACTGCATGCTGGGAGGACAGAACAGATGCAAATTATGATCACAAATCTTTCTAAACATCCTGGAAACAGCTGCACATCGTTTACTTTTCAGGGGGTGGGAGTCTACCTTTATATGCGGAAATATTTGACTAATCTAAACCCTATGAAACAATTTCATTTTAATTTAAAAAAAGCTATTTAAAAGCTTTATAAGCAACTATTTTAAGTCTGAAAATTCTTCATCCTGTGCACAATTTACCTGCGATTTACGTATCCGTATATCAGCCGACACCCTCTCCTGCTGCTGCTCCGACTCCAGATTTCTCTCAATGGCTGGAAAACAGAGTAACGTTCAAATTCACGTCATAAACACGTCATCCAACATTTTGGATAGAATTCAGGAAAGGTTTGACTCATTCTGACGAGAGAAAGTGCGATTGTCGCTGCCAGACTTACTCTTGAGTTTGTTTCTTGCATTGTTGGCCATCTTCTTTATGTCATTGGTGATTGATTCCAAGTCATCCTGCGTTTCTGAAGGGAAGGAAAAAAACGAGTCTTAAACCGGGGCTATTCAGATAGAAATGAAGTGTTTTTTAAAGATGATGTATGCAGAGAAAATGAAAATGGTTTATATTTTCTGAAAGATTTCATATTCTGTCACCTTCTGCTCAGATTGTAATGTTATAATGTTCAATTCAGAACAAAAACCACAAATCAGAAAAAAACTACAGTAACCTTATTTTTGTGAACCAGGTTCAAATAGCTTGAATAATAATAATAATAATAATAATAATAATAATAATAATAAAAACTGGGCAGACAAATACAGTAAATCAGTTAAAGGTGAGATGTCTCACTCTGATCCGATGTAGGAGCCGACAGGATGACCGAGTAAAGCTTTTTGACTTCAGCCACGTTCTCGTCAATTTTATCAATACTGTTCCTGATGTCTTCAATCTGCAAACAGACAGATCACAATTAACAAAATAAATAAAAATTTTAAAAAACATGCAAGAGAGGTTAGGTCTCTGCACAACAACCGAGAGCGTAAATCCTGACCTGAGAGAAGAACTCGTCCATGAAGGCTGCGTTGTCCACAGCGATCTCCACCTCCTCATCATCTTGATCACAAGTCTAACATTTGAAAACAATTAAAGCTGTTTATAATCGCCGAGTCTTTTAGGCTAAAAACAACAGCAATGTATTTTTGTGATTTAAAATACCATTTTAAATTTAAAAAAAAACTGGAAGTTAATAGTTTAAAACCATAAATCTGGAATTTTAACAGATTTTCTGATGGTTTATTTTGCAAATGATTGAACAACATTCATGGCTGCCAAAAATAAGACGAAAAAAAAAACTTGTCAGATTAGAGTACTGGATAGTTAAAATAATTTACTACTCAACAAGTAGGTTTTTTTGTTCAAATTATTGAGAAATCCAACTTAAAAAACAAGACAGACAAAAACAAAGATATATCTAGCTCTTAAATTGTCACTATATAATTCATAACTTTTTTTTTTACTTGTGGCATTATCAAAATACTGGAAAACAAAAAAGTTCTAAATAACTATTTATATTTTAATGTTAGGGTAATAGTAAATACATATTGAAAAATATTAAAATGTGAAATCCATCATATAGAAATTTAATTATTTCTACATGCAAGTATTTAATGATTCCTGTTCCAAAACTCGCAAAATAAAATAATCAGCGAGGCTCTTTCAACCAACGCTAACATCTGATTGGTTAATCTACACAGCAAGTCAACTTCTGATTAGTTATATTGACAAGAACAGTCAATACACATGTAACTTTAATGGGCAAGATAATGGATAAAGTGCTGCAGCATGCAAGAATAAAAACAAAGTGGAAATAGTTTGACTTCTCATAAAAACACTTATGACACATTTAACCAATTTTATATACAAATAACGTCACTTTGCATCAGTTTACCGATTTGTTTTAGCTTGCCAGACAAGTTTATAGACACAGTAAATGAGACTATTAAACTCTAATTCAGCTGATTAACAACATTATTTTTTATACTGTATTTGCCTATATTGTACCATTTAGTTGTAAAAACACTGTGCTAAACGGAAGAAAACTAGATTTTCTGTTTAGTGAGCTGTCAGTGTTGGCTGTACTGCAGCATCCAGTGTAGTTATTCTTCATGTCACAAATCAAAACTAGACGTGCAACAAAGAGGCCAGTGTCAGACGCTTCTTAAGTACAATCTCCTTCTAGGTCAAAACATATCAATTTCAAACTTTACTCTGTTAACCTTTAATTTAACAATTACATACAACAAAGGCTTATGGAGCTACATTGGGGCCAAAAATCTGTTAATGAAAAAAAACACTCAAAGCTGAAAAAGGATTTGAAACTGAAAAGTGATTTTGAGACAGACACTGGAAAGGGATTTGAAACAAAAAGAAAAAAAAAAGGTCAAAATATCTTTCCAAATTTGAGGGGGATTTTTTTTCAGTAAAAAGAAAAAAAAACTGACTGCTCATATGGAAGGAGCCGTCAGTCATGTGGAATCATGACTGACGGCTCAAGATATGGACAAAATATTCCCATCGGTTGCATTAAGAATCAATGGGAGCTGAAAATGTATTTCTCCCCCTCCATTTCAAATCTTTTTTTTCAGTTTCAAAAATTGTTTTCCAGTTTCAAAAATTGTTTTCCAGTTTCAAATCTTTTTTTTTTTAATTCAGTTTTAGGCTATAAAAAATTCCAACAACGCATGGCAGGGAGAGTCTTTAAACCACACGGACATGATCAGGTTGAAGATGAAAAGTTCCAGGAATTAACCAACATGGTTGATCAACTTCCTCTGAACTGCTGTTTAGAAGTCAAATTAACCTCCATGTGTGACACCTACTTCCAGGTAAACCAGATACTTACAAACGTAGTATAAAAAAAAGCTTTCTTCCAACACTGTTTGGTAATAATTCAGTTCAAACTATCCTTTAGTTAGGATTTCAAAAGTTTTTTTTTTACAATCCAGATGCCAGAATTTGCCACAATCATCTGGTCAAACAAAAATCCTATTATCGAAATGTCCAGCGATCGCACGATTCAGGAACGACCCGGATCTGTCTCCCAGAGATTAACATGTTTTGGTGTGAAATTTGCATATTTCCCCAAACACAAAAGTGTGTCATGATAAAATGTGAAATGAATCCAGTGAAACTCAGGGAGAGGAAGCCCAAAAATGGGAGACCCAAGTCAGTTTAAAAGACAGTTCTACCAAATACAAAAGGAAATTTACAGTACGTAGACACCTGACTTTAAATGCATAAATGTAGCTTGTAAAGTTAGAGTCCTTTACTGGACTGGAAAAGGTTGTCATTTTCTAAGCTGTAAAAAAAAAAATATTTGGTTCAATTGTGTGTGTCAAGTTCCAGTGTGTTTAATGGAAAACAATACATGTCTGTCAAGGACTTTTGCTTGGTTATACATATAACTTTTACCGGTTATATATTGCTTTATTTTGTTATGCGTGTTTGTGTGTGTGGTGTAGGAGGCGTGATATAAATACAAATGTCATAAAGTTAATGTTCTGATGTCTACCAAGAAAATGTTAATAAAAAATTAAAAAAAACATCTGTATTTAACTTAAACATTTATTTAAATAAGTTAAATACATTTTCGCTTTGACAAATGTGAGCCAATGTTTTACTCAGAGACGCTCCATGCCATTATTCAGATCTGGTGGAAAATCTGGAGCACAAAGGAAGGTTTTAGTCCCTCATCTCCCAGCTAAAGACCACAGCATACCAATAAAACCACTTCCTTGTTTGACAGCATGACACATCAAGCTGGGATACTGCTCACCCTAACCAGACCACACCCAATATATTTATTAGACAGCTTTACTTCCAAGTCTATAAATAACAAATAACGTCACTGGGATAAGTTGGCAAACACAGTGAGGTGCACTCGGATGTTTACATGACTGCAGGAACTCCACCTGTCTCCAGCCGGCGTTAAAAACCAAAATTAAAGAGTAAGAACACGTTTGACAGCATCAAGTTAAAGAAAAGAAATTCTACCTGTTAATTTGTTTATTCCTTTTTAATCACTTTGACTTTTTCCAATCAAACAGCGTTTTTATGACACCCACGCGATGCAATTGGCTGGTGATCTTTATGCGAGTCAGGTTGTGTGAGTAATGTGTAACCAGGTCCGAACTCTTCAGGTGTGACAGTCAGGTGTGTGTGTGGCCGGGTCAAAGTCAAAGTACGGAAAAAGTCGGGCGTCACAGCTGTTGGTTTCCCTGCAATCATATCATCCAAGAGTGAACACATGCCATTTGAAGTGTTTACATTTTTCCAAGTTAACGCCATAAACCTGAATTAATTGTATTTCCGCAACACAAAGTAGATTAAGTTGAGAGAAAATGACATGGGTTACAAAATTCTCGATAAAAAGCGAAAATCTGAAGTGTTGCATGCATTTATATTTATGCTTTTTTTCCCCCAATAGCCATATATAAAATCTAGTGCCACAATGAACAATCATATTCCTTATAAATCTGACTTAAGGATGGCAAAAAAACACCCATAAGGAGTCTCATGTGACTGTGCTAACTATCAATTCTCGCCACACTTTTCAGATTTGATTTGTAAAAACTTCTTCCACTTTACAATCATGCACCATTTTACGTTGGTCTATGAAATAAAATGCCCACAAAATACAGTGAAACTAAAAATGGAGTATGAAAACCTTTGCATGGACGCATTTAGACAGAGAGTTAAGCACAGAACAAAAGTTGTCATGTTTTACTTACAGAATAACATTTACCTGTAATTTAAGTATTTATACTTACATCTCCCCTAATTTGATTATTACTTGGACTACTTTTCGAACTGGAGTGCAGCTTTTTCCTCCCACCAGTTCAAAAACCTGCCCTCTTTTTTCCCAGCACCTCATCCAAAGTTTGACTTTAACCTACGCACGCCTTCAAAATTTGAATTGCAAATGTTTTCCTGGACTATTTGTTTCACTCTGTCATAACTGACCATTAGTTGTGAAGAGAATTCCCTGAACATGCATTGATGTAGTTCTTATTCTCAGTGACTCAGGTCATGTGATTTTCCAGCAAAAGCAAAGTTTGGCCTCACACATTACAACCTCTCTGACACACAGTGCTTCTGCAGCGAAGAGATAACAACAAGAGCTCACTTCCTTCCACAGGCCCGTTCAGCAGAAACAGGAGGAAAGGAGGTCGATCTGTGCAACACGCCCTACAGCGGTGGGCCACACAGACGCAGCTCAACGCTTTCTGTGCAGGATCACCTCAGAAACCGGCAGGAACAATCAGAGGAAGAGGAGTTATCCGGGTCAGACGGAGACTTTCTGTCACAGGCTCACATAATAAATTAGCTTCTGCAGTCAGAAAAGACACCGAAACACCTTGAACACTCATAAACTAAGATCAATTTTAGATCAGATAATGTCAAATGGTGGTTTCTGTTCTGGACAACATATTAAAGTGCTTGAAACCTTTTTTTTTTTTCTTTTATAAAAGATTAACATAAAAACCACACTGACAGAAGACTTGTGAGCTGAAATACAGATACAGCGAGTCACGCTGGAGCAAATGAGATTTTGATCTAAACCAAGAAACAATAATCTCCTACTGAACATCGCATAATCATGGGAGTGAAGTGGACATAAAGCTTAAAAAAGGGGCACAAAACACAAATGCACGTGGAAGTGGGAAGGTTGGTTTGTTCCTTTAATGCAAAACATCATTACGCTCACAAAGTGTCCATATGTCATGTTGCATAATTCCCTCCTAACAGCAAGGCGATGCCTGAAAAGGTTTGCTTAAAGGTTTTACATTTAAGCAAACACAGACATCCTTGGCCTCAGAAATCAGTGGCTCTCTTAAAGGTGAAGCTGGCGAAGCTCCGTCATTCACATTTTTCTCCTGGGCTGTGGAGCTACCTGCCCATCACCACAGTTTTATTGTAAAAGTGAAGGAGGGTTAGCTGCTTTATCATCTTAAAAAGAAAACAAAAATAAGTCGAACGCTTCCACCTGTAAACCTGGATAAGATTATCAATGAAAAGCTGCCAATCCCACAGTGGCCAGTTGAAGATACTTATTTTTAATGGACAAAGTTTGCTTTTGTCAAAGAAAGTCTGGATTAATCAGGTCTTTGTAGCTTTAAACTTCTCTTTTTAAGCTACTGCTTCAATGTTTAATTAATAGGGAAAAAGTCTATCCTGCTTTGATGTATTTTAATATGTGGAGCAGAAAAATAAATGTTGCAAATTGATGAAAAAGGCTAATTTTAGGGTCCTGCTACAATTTGAGAAGTTTAATAAAGCAATATATGATGTTTCTGTAAAAAAAAAAACTTTGATATTAAAGTAACTCTGCAGAACTCGTGGTTAATCCCGTCCCATCTTAGTTTCAGGTGTTCTTAAAATATGAACCAATCAGGCCTTTACTGGTCCAAACATATCTTTGGTTTTCTTTTAGCTCACAACTGCTAATTCAATATCTAATCAATAATATATACAAAAGAGAAAATTGAAGGGCAGATTGTTTGAGCAGTTTTGAATCCAGCAGAATAGGAATTACAAAATCATACATATGTATCCATTAAATATAAACGTGCAAAGCAGCAGCTGTTTATCTGAGCGAAACGAGATATTTATCAGATTCTGATATCTAATCAATTGATTAGTTTGAATCTAATTCTTATGTCGTCCCAAAAGGACCAAGCAGCCAACAGAGTCAATTTGTTCTTAGCTGTTGTTTTTATTTATTGCACTTTTACTAGAACTGCACAATCAAGTCAGAGCAGCCACCAAGATATCAACAGTGTACAATACTGTAATCGTTTGGCTTTGGCAGGAAATTATTTATAAAGTTTCACACACATATATGCCAGTTTTATAGGTCCATAATGTTTTTAGCCAGTTGTGCAGACATTTTTTTGATTAGAAAGGTCTAGTTTTGGAGACTGAGATGCTAAAGCTAATAAAGAGTAGAGGCGGCATTGTGATAAAGGAAGGTCTGAGTCAGGACTATAAAGGCATCCAGCCATAATAATACAGCTGACAGTTACAGCTCAGTGGAAATTAACGTATTCCTCAATGGAAAAGATCAAAGCAAAGTTCCTAATTTATGGACAGAGAACAAATTATCTTATATGAACTTTTACTGGTGCAATAAACTAAAACCTGTCTTCTGTTGAAGAACTTGTAGCGATTCCTCAGATTGGTGCATTAAAATCCCTGCGATTCTTTAAAAACAACAACAAAGCGAAGCAGAACAGACGGCCATCAGTGAAACATTTACATTCAATTCAAGGATAAAGTTCTTCTTTAAAACGATTCTCACCGACTCGATTATTAACACTTTGCTGCGCTGCGCTTTACATCTCAGATGCGGGAATGACGTCACATTTCAGCTTAGCGCTTTCCAGTTACAAGTCAGAAAAGCAGTGGGACTTAGTTGTTGATTCAACTGGTTCTAGCAATACAAGCCAATAGCAATAATGCATTTCTAAAGTATCTCATCAATTCGTTTGTTGATTAAATACTTCAGAACTGCATTACACCTCATCTCAGTTCAGCCAAACTCAAAAACTGCATTTTAGCTTAAAAAGCTAAAAGTCTTTGAGTCTAACCTGAATGCGTACAAACACCTTCAAGATAGTCAGGTGAAAGAAAGTGCAGGCTGGTCTTAGACATATTTCTAAAGGTTTTCCCATTGTCACAATCACACCTTTTTACCTACAACTCATTGGGTTCATGTGTTACTGAAGATCAGAAATGAACTCGCACTCTCGGTTTAAACACAGCAGAGACCTACTACATCTAGACACTTAAGATCACTGCAGTTTTAAAGAAGGCAACATGTTAGAACCAGTTTGTAATCCTGAAAAACGGCCAGCACCTTATCCAGAGGGGTTTTATCATGTTGAACGTTTAGCATGCAGCAAACATAAAATCTTAGTTCTGTGCAAACAGAGCTGAAAACTGAAGAGGATCTGGATTTCTGGGTCATTTATCTGGAAATATTTTCTTCTCAGGAACTAAACCATGTTACATCTTCAACCAAAAACAAAACTTTTACAAAACTTTCATTTCAAATCTTGGTAGAATCTGATTCATGTTTGTACATTTCATTCCAACGATTTGTAGTTTTGTGCATCATCCTTGTCATTTATAGTAGTTTAGGATTAAACGGGATGTTATTCACTTAGTTCTGCTTTGCTTCATTAGATTGAGCCATAATATTAGTTTATGGCTGATATATCTTCTGCAAGCCCGATACCTTCACTTCTTCACTGGACTATGATGTATAACAAGCTGCCGATTAGACAACAGCTAGCAATCTGACAAGAGAACATAAAGAATCTATAATAGAGGAAGCGATGTCAGTACTACTACAATTCATCCATTCATTAGGACTTAAGAGGGGAACCAAAACCAGCAGCCTGTTGAGTTAGTGTTGAATTACTGCACACGCAAAGCTGAAAAAATATTTAGCCTTGACAGAAAACTAAGTAACAAAAAGCTGTTTTGGTTTTCATATCCACCTTTTGTTATAGCACACAAAGGGAAACATCCAGTTCAATTATTTGAGGTTAAAACCACACAAGAAGCCAGGATAAGACCAACTAAGCACCGTAAAAGCTGCCATAACTCAAAGCAAATTATGTTCCACAGTTTCTTCTCGTCCCAAACGTCTTCAAGTTTACTGAACGTCAGGTGATTGTTAGCAGTAGCTTGGGCAAACATTTACATGAACGTAAGGCTACAGAATGACACATATGCAGTCTAGGTTACAGCCAGCAAGTTAAACATTAGGAAGGAAACTCAAGGAGGAAAACCAAGGTGGAGCCGAGTCCGGATAAGAGGAAAAGATAAATGGAAAGGTGGTAAATATGAGAACAACGTCGAGTCCGAGAAGGTTATGTAGCTTCACCGAAGCATGAAACACACTTTCCGTCAACTTCCCTACACACGAATGGCCTACTTAGGCTACTATCTGCACTTCCTTTCACCAATATGAAGACAGCTGTGTGTCAGAGGCAAGCTCTCCGGAGCGCAGCGGTCTTTAAAACAGCGCAAATATTTAGCCAAATGTTTTAAGAAGCCATGGCAACACACCTCATATTGGGTTACAACAACAGGATCAAGGCCTCAGCTCCACGAGCACCAAGAGCGGCGAAAACACTCAACATTGTTCACCTTCAGACACAAAATAACTTCTCCTCTTCTCTAGGCAGATAACAGACTTTTAGAGTATCTTGTAAAAATATCTCAAACTTAGCCATTCCATTTCCAAGAATGTGTTTTCAAAGGTTACATTTATTTATTTTATTGTTTTTTACCATGAAGGCAGTTTTATTGCTGATTCATCACATAGCAGCAGGTGGCTCCGCCTGGATTGGTAGGAGATTCTCGCTAGATGATAAACTTGAGTAAAAACACCAGAGGTTTGTGGTTTTTACACGCTTAAAACAAATGCAAAACACCTAACTGCTGTTGTTTCAAAGACAAAGCAACATTTATTCCTACAGCTGCCAGAAATCGAACACAGATTACTGGAGTTTTAATTATGTCACAGTTAACATCAGAGCAAAAATTAAAAATACACATTGTTGTCATTCTGTTACTTATCACAACAATAAAATACTGTTGTAAGCAGGTCAACACGTTGGTGCGTTTGTTCCAGCAGTAAGCCTGAGGCTGATTTTTAAAGCAGATTTTCAGCGTTTGTTTTGCAAACTGCATCTTAAAACACCGATTTTAACCTAATGAGGGAGCTGTGGGGTTTGCACACCAATGTGGTCTGTATTGGTCAAAAATTGTCCTTAACAGTTGAATTAGTCAAATCTCGTGATTGAAAAAAGAAAAGAAAAAAAAAAAAGAATGTGTGCCTTCTTTCAGCCGTCCATGTGCAGAAACAGGCAGGAGAGGGGTAGCACTGGCTTATGCCACACGACATGAGAAGAAAACTTTGGTGACCAAACTTTGGTCACTCCAGCTATATGTCTGGACTTTGAACAACTCTCCAATACATTTGGCCTCCTACAAATCCAGTTCTTACCATGCCTATCTAAAAACCGATTGTTTTTTAAAATAAACCTAAAGAATGTCAATATTTCCAAAGGTTTGAAGTGAAACTTCAAAACTTTGAATCACTAGTTAGCTGATAACACCTAAAAGATGAGTATAATCAGGTAAATAAGAATAAGACTGTCAATTACTTACTGATTTAGAACAGGAAAGCTTAGTAGAACAAGACATTAAGATTATTGATGAAAACTGTGACGTTGACATTGATTGTGATAAACCTACAGTTTCAACAGAACTCTCTTATTAGCCTCAAGATGTACCCAGAAGTATCGCTTTGCATTAGCATCTATACCACTAACATTTATATCAGCAGTAGGAATAAATAAGTGAAGTTCATCCAACTGGCCAATAATGTTAGTGATAAAGAGTTAGAACAGTATGTATGGTCCTGGTAGCTTAACAAAAAATTGCATCCAGGCAGTCACTAGCACAATGACACTGAATGGTATCGTGTTAAAGCGTTAAATATTATTGAGTAGATAGATAGATAGATAGATTCCCCCTAGTCAGCTCCAATTTCTAATTTTTTTAAATATAATTCCCACAGCTCCATTCATTAAACCTGTCAAAACCAAGAACTCACAACATGTCTGCTCTTTAAACGTCTTAACCAACCTTAGTGTACTTTTTAAGTTAATCCAATAAAGTTCACATACATTTGTTCTGAGACATAAAGGGGATTTCAAAAATGTAAGAACTAAGAACAACCGGAAGTGGGAAAAAAATCTGAATCTAAAAAAAATCTGTATTAGGACGAACAAAAGTCTGATCAGTGCAATAACTGAAAAACACACTTTGAAGTTTTAGCATTAAGATAAAAAGAAATTAAAACATCCCAATCGATCACCAACCAATCTTAAATTTCAAGTTGAACACATTTGAAACAAATACTTAAATGATCCTTATCCTTTACCCAACACCGGGATATTATATTCACATATAAGCTACAGTTTTACTACCATCTATCATCAGTTATGTCATCTCGTGGCCGGATACGTCATAAAATGTGTTTCGTTTCACTCAGATGGTTTGTCCCTGTGTTAAATTCAGAGTCTTCTAACGATTTAAACATTCTCCCAATAAAAATGTAGTTTTACACAATGAAAGAGGTGGACAAAAACACATTTCCTGAACATTACTCACCGCTTTCAGCTGTTCCAATCGGTCCTTCATTATTAGTTGTGTAATATAACAGTTCAAATCCAAAAAGACAACACCAGTATTGCACTAAATTGGTTGGAAAACTATTCCCTGCGCCTGGATTCCTCAGCCAGCTGCAGAGCTAGCTGTGCAGCAGAAACCCAACAACCTGTGAAAGGAAATTTAAAACTCCCAAAAACTCCAGCAGGTCTCTGAGGAGCGGAGTCTTTTTTTTTTCTTCTGAAAATTAGAGTCTTCCCGTCGCTTTTCCATACAATATGGCTGCTGGGTTTAAAGGCTGGGGTTTTTCTTGCTAAATCTCTTCTTCCAGGGGATTAAAACAACAGTTGTGTGGAGCCGTATAATCTGCCTCTGCGCTGCCCACCACTAATCATTCTAAAACGCACTTTTCAAGCTCACGCATGCGCAAACAAGTCCTTCTTCACTTGGATAAAGCCACGCCCTGAGCCACCTGCATTGCTGATGCATTTAGGTGCTGTGGGAATAATAGCGTTGAACAACTCCTTCTGGGAAACAATAGGTTTGTGACACTATTTGTGAACATCAGAGAATACGGGAAAAGCATCAGATTATGATATATCTTAATAAAATTACAGCATTTCAAAGTCATGTTATGATTTTACTCTTAGTTTTTTATCTGAATTTAATTAAGCTTAGAGCCCCTTAAATGTGTTGTTGTACTCAGAACTTGTTCACCTTTTGTCACATTGTAACGAGAAATAGTGATGGGATTTTTAAATTCTATTTTTATTTTATTTGTAGTCTGTCAAGAGCAAAGATTTGAAATGGAAGATAAAATATAGGTTTCAAGATTTATTTATTTCTTTTACAGGAAAAAATAAAATCTAAAAAGTGTACTTGCATTCTGCAGAATTTCTGCCCAGGTCTCCCTTGCAAATGAGATCTAGATCTCAAGTAGTTTTTGACCTGATTAAATAATGGAAATGAAAATAAAATTTAGCCTGCCTGAGTCTGTACTTCTTAAAACCACCTAGTTACCCTACAAATTCTCAATTAGATAAGAGATTTGGATTTCATACGGCCGATTCTAACACATGAAGATGCTTTATCAAAACTAAAGCATCTTCAAATACACAAACTCTCAAACTTCTTGAAGTTTTTTTGAAGTAATTTTCCTACATAGTGAGCCTCTGGCTCGGTTTCTAATTGTTTTCCATTTGGGATTTTTTTGACAGTACTTTTGTTCTTCCTACTCTTTACTCTCAAAAACTGTTTTGTGGGTTGCTTGCATAATTGTTGTCATGTTTCACTTCAGCTACAAATGTACGATGGGTCTCCTGGCTGCTTCTCTGATTAATCCTGACCTATCCTATCTGCTGTGGTCCTTGGTCTTTCATGATGCCATTTGTTAACTAATGTTCTCTAACAAACCTCTGTGGCCATCACATACCAGGTGAAATATAAAATGCTGTTTTATTTTTAAATTACAATAACATGATAAAAGCTCAAAAAGCATGAATATTCTTGCAAGGTATTGTAGTTCATTTAAAGTAGCCATTTCCAAAAGTTGAGTCACGGTTCCACCGTGGATAGCAAAACACTGTATTTTCAATATTTTAAAATAAGAAAAGCTTCAAAAAATTATAATGAAATTTATACAAGTAGAATTTTTCAACAAGTATACTAATTGAAAAACAAGTATACAAGGTTAATTTGTGATTGCTAATCAGAGAACATAGTTTCATGTAAAATAATATAAGCTAATAATTTCAAGTAAAATGAGGTGATTAGCTAAGCTGTCTCACTAATGAAGGAATACATTTCTCCTCAATAACATGAATTCAGAGGGTAATAAAAACAACTGTGGGAAACTAGATCAAAGCCGCGTAACACTCCAGATTTGATTGGTCTTCTCTAGAACAACAGAGGAGAAATACCACAAAGATCAGCTTTAATGTTTTGAGAAAGCTTGATCTTCCAAGCTTGATGTTCTGCAGCTCTGCATTGCTGCAGCAACGTCTTAGCAGCCGGGGTTAAAACACTAGAGCCTCATGGGAGAATGGTGAACAGCATCATAACATACAGCAATATTCAGTCATTCCATTCTTCAGTTCAGGTGCGATAAACACTAAAGATCATTTTAATTCATAGTAATTACATTTGACAAGAATCAAATGTATCCTTTTGCATCTGTTGTTTTGTAATTTGCATTACTAAACTTAAATCATGAACCCATTTTTTATTTTTGTAAATTATTGGCCCCGGAAAGTATGCTGCCTGATTTTCGGCATTTTTTAGTGTCACTTGAACGCACCATTCATAGTTTCCAGATAAGTATCGATGCAGTAACAATAATACGCCACCATACTGACATGTGATGCAAGTTTAATTTAATTTAAAAAGGCTTATGGTTTTAAAGTAAGATAAGAAACCAAACGGCAGCTCTTTCTTGATGCTACACATTTATGCAGATGTGACGCAATACACTCATGTTTGTTATTAAAACAATGATTGTGTTAGATGGACAATAAATTGGTTTAGGGTCTCATTTAGGGAAAAGAGCAAAACTGGTTACACGGTGTTCACCATCCGTCTAGGACAGGGGTGCCCAAGGTCGGTTCTGCATGTTTTAGTTCTCTCCCTGGTGGTTGCAACAATCTCCTCAGCAAGTCCATGTTCCTCTTAGGCCTCTAATGAGCCATCATTTGATGCAGGTGTGTAAAACCAGGGCGAGAACTAAAACATGCAGGATGCCGGTCCTCGAGGACCGACTTTGGACACCCGTGGTCTAGGAGAAAGACATTACACGTCACATTGAACGTAATCAGCAAAACTGTTACGTAATTCATTATAATGGTTCAATGCGCCACGGGAGAAAACAGTGTTGCCAGTGACACCTAGTGGACAAAAAAGTGAAACATCACTACAGTTAAAATCTAGAAACCAAACCGGCCGTCAAACCCCCGCCCCATTAATTTCGGTTACAATTACACTATGAATCATCTTTAAAGCAATACCACATCTTTTAGAGAAAAATACAATATTTCTCTGTGGATTTAAAGGTAGAAGTTTCTGCATGCAAATTATGTATTGCACATTTAACAATCCTTTTGGATAAATTTAAGTTTTGAAAAACTGCCCAGCCTAGGGTAATTGCCCACCACTCAAATGTGTAAACAGGCAAGTATGACTTGCAAGCACAACTCCTTTCTTACAAAGCATGTCTTTGAACAGCGTCTGCCCTACATGAACAACTGGGACACCCTATTCCTTAACAGTGTAGAGTGAAGGGCTGAAATGAGATTTAGCCTGTTTAACAAATTAAATATGCCTTTATTTGCCCATACAGATTATTACAACTGAAATAACGTTTACATAAATTTTCCTTTGGATATTCTAGGTCTGTGATCATATCCAAAATGACTGAGGCAAGACAATTATATTATACTGAGAATGTTTTTATTCAAAGTTTATTCCCCGTAGTGCTTCCAGTACACCGTACAACAGCATTATGTGAGCTGGATATGTGCAGCGGAGGAGGGTGCTTGACGACGAAGAGAGCAGCATGTTGCCATGCCAAACAACAACACTAGGGTGGGTGTGTCATACAGTGAAATTAGAACCACGACTTTTGCACCAAGTTTTTTTTTTTCTCTTAAGTTTTAAAACGAAAAATTCAAAAATAAAAAAAAAAAATCTGAAAAGGGATTTTACAGTAAAGGGGGGAAAAACTCAAACTTCCTGTCCACAGCCGGGGAGAAAAGGGGGAGGGAAAATCAGAAAACAGGTTAGAGGTCATCTTCTTCATCTGGGAGTGCTGTCTGTGATGCAACCTGGAAAACAAAAGCGAGTTTTAGCTTCCAGTCGGGAATGGTTTTGACGAGCTACAAACAAAGCGCTGCAAGATTAAATTTGTGCCATAAAAAAACACATTTAGACTTACTTGAAGCTCTTCCTCATACTTGGCGGCAAGAGACGGGTCCATCTGGACCTCTGGGGGAGCGAGGGCTGGCATAGCCACAAACTCCAAGTTGGGATCGCCGATCAACTTCCTCGCTAACCACAGGAAGGGCTTCTCAAAGTTGTAGTTACTTTTGGCAGAAATGTCGTAGTACTAAGGAGAGGGTAAACCACAAAAGACAGACTTAGACCCAAGAAAGATTAGACCAGTCAAACAAACTCAGAATAAAAACGGGGACGTGTTCATTACCTGCAGGTTCTTCTTGCGGTGAAACACGATGCTCTTGGCTTTGACTTTCCTGTCTTTGATGTCTACCTTGTTGCCACACAGAACGATGGGAATGTTCTCGCACACACGGACCAGGTCACGATGCCAGTTGGGCACGTTCTTGTAGGTGACTCGGGAGGTGACGTCAAACATGATGATCGCACACTGAGCTGTTGAGGAAAAAAAAATCAAGTTAACACACTACACAAAGAAAGAGGCCAACCTAACTGCATCCCAGCCTTTTAAGATGTGGGTTAGCACCTTGAATGTAGTAACCATCTCTCAAGCCTCCGAACTTCTCCTGGCCGGCCGTGTCCCACACATTATACTTGATGGGTCCTCTGTTGGTGTGGAACATCAAGGGGTGCACTTCTACTCCCAGAGTAGCTATAAAAGAAGACAAGTTGTATGAGAAACATGAAACATTTCCAGAATTCGGCATGTATTTAAAAGCCTGTATGGATAAAACAAGTCTGCTTTAATGAAGCAACTCGATGAGCAGCTCTATTTTAGAGGGAAGAAGTTCATTTTCCCCCACCAGGTCTTGTATATTTTCTCCAATGTAAAAGCTTTGTTGGGTGATAACTCATCTGTTTTATCTAGCCTTCAAACCTTCCTATGAAGTGTTTTATAGAATTTTTTCTGTCCATGTGTACCATTTTCAACTGAGTTTCATGAATTTAAAATTCATAATCCCAATTTGCTTACATTTTGATTCTTTTTTTAAAACAGTTTTTAAACTTAAGGAATTTAAACCTGGCTTAGAAAATAGTCAAATTTGGTGAAATTTACTTCATAAATCTGTTTAAATATTTTAGCAGGTCATTGTTATAATAAAACCTTTCGCCTCCTTTAGAACTTAACGAAGGTTATATTTTTAATCATTTGTAAGCATAACTGTGAACATGGGATGTCTGTAAAGTCTAGGTATTTTATTTCCACATATGAAAAGGACACTTAACTTTATATATATTTAGTGCTAGCATTGATGTTCTAGCAGTACTGACATCACTGGGACACTTACAAGAATATTTATAAATATACAAATGACATCGCAAGACAGAAATGATCTGTATATCTTTTTCTGACTTCATTAAATTGCCTGGTGAACTTCATATATGAATACTCACCGACATACTTCTTCTCAAACTCTCCTGTAATGTGTCTCTTCACAAAAGTCGTTTTTCCTGTGCCTCCATCTCCAACCAACACCAGCTGAAAGGAAGAGATAGTAGTTAGTCCAAACTGGCTAGTACCGGTTCACAACTGCTAACTGATGAATGCCTCAAAATCACCATTAGAATCCCTCACCTAGACATAAAACCGAATATAATTGCTATTATTCAGTCGAAAGCTTACCTTAAACACCGCCACAGGTACGCATTGTCCCATAGAGTCAGCCATAGTTGCGACTTTTCTGAGTTGAAGAAAAACAGGGCGGGATGGTCAGTTGCATCTTGTCCGTTATCCCCCAGTTGATCATGCTAGGCTAATCGTGTTAGCAGTTACCCATTTTATGCATTTTAATTGCACCTCTAAAACAATATTGAATATAACAACGAGGACGTTGGGTGGTTTGTTTAATGTTTGAGAAATCAAGCTGCTACATACACAACTTCTTCTAGCATGTTCGATCCCCGCTAACGTTCCGACACGCAACAAACGCAGTGTTACGTTAAAGTCAGTGCGTTTAGCCTAAAATTGTGTCAAATAATACAGCGTTCTGCATCCAAATTTAAGGCAAATATCCCAAACTTTATCTTGGATGCGTGTTTAAACATCACTGGGCTGCTAACTAGCTTAGCAGCTAACCAACTGCTGGCGTTAGTTTAGTGCGCCATATGACGAGCGAGCGCACTTTTTCTTGTTCGAGTGGAACAATCAGCCCGAAGAAGCAGCTAATGTGTTCCACACTGCGGCTAACTTTAATCATCATCAACAGTCCACTAGCTGTATACATACTACTGCCCAAATTCAGAATATACGTTTTGAAAAATAAATAGATGCAAATACATGGATGCCAACAGTTCTGAAGAACAAAGCAGTGTTACGAGAGCTAGCCATACATGCTAACATGTTACCGTAGCATGGGCATGGAAGCCATTCTTTCCTACACGCTAGCGGCTAAGTTAGCTAGCTAGTAGTTAGCACAGCAAAGACAAAAAAAATCGATGGCGTGATCTAGCTTTTTATATGGCAACAGCCGCAACGGCTAATGAATCCGATAAGCACCTGAAAGGTTTCGCCTGCTCTGGCTGCCTTTCTGCTCAAATATAAAGTTGAAATTTAGGCCGAGCCGCAGTGAGGAAGGAAAGTAGAGACTCACCGGTGTCACTACGAAGAGAGGAAAGAGTAAATGGCTGCGTTCGCGGGAGATTCAGCGTGGACTATGAGTCAGTTTCCGCCCTGGTCACGTGACATGTGCAGCGGCAAATACGTATGAGAAACGTTTATTTTGCTCAAGTAGAAGAAAAAATATGCGGTCAAAGAAATTACCCTATTTACAGTAAAAGGGTATTTCATAAAAAATAAATAACTCTAATGAAGTACTGAGTATGATACAGACAGAAACATAGAGCTATGTGCAAATTATTAATAATAATAGTTATTATTATTATAGTAATAATAACTATTATTATAATAACAATAGTTATATAATAATTATTATAGTTATTATTATAATAATAGTTATTATAATAACTATTATAATAATAACTATTATAAGCTATAATAATAATAATAATAATAATAATAATAATAATAATAATAATAATAATAATCTGGCTGCATTTTATTGCTATGAAGTGGATAGAATCAAAGACCTTTGGAGTGAATTAGATTGTATGTAATTACATAAAAATTTGATGTGTCACGGAAAGTGCCTTGAAATGTGCCTTGAAATGTTTGAATTCATACAATGTATGTAAAGAAAGCTGACCTTTATGCTTGAACTCAAAAGCTGCCTTTAAAAATCAGTGTATCATTTCATATCATTAATTCAAACAGTCGTGGTTTTAAGAACTGCTTTATTCCAGTGGACTAAAAAGCTTTAATACTTTATAATTACTGACATAAGTTTAAGTTATACAATAAAAAAATACATATCACTGTGTCACAGTAATTGCTCTATAAAGACTGTGCAAAATTTGACATCAAACAGTTTAAAATCTGATGTCCTAACTTTGTGCAGTCAACTGTTTTCTATTTTCTTCGCTTAAATAAAAAGTAGTCTAAAGATCACTCTTTTCCTCAAAAATGCTTGATATACTTAGCCAGATTTAATGAATAACAGACCCCCAACGAGCTATGAGTAAGCTGGATGTTTGTGGTCCTGTATAGTTTGTGGCAGTGTTAATAAAAGACAAATATAGTTTGTTGTATCTAACGTTTCCATTTTAAAAAGATTTTAACTTGTCAGTGAAGATCTCGCCATAAACAAGTTTTGAAAGTGTCCGTCTGCATCACTTGCTTGTGTTAGTACCAGTGGTGCTACTCTTGAACTGTGATCGAGGGCCACGCAAAATTATTCCAAATGTTGCCCATGGAATCAGCGTTGCACTTTCAACAGCATTAAACCCTTATGATAAGGAATGTCAAATTCATTATAAAAATCTGGTAAAAATGCTGATGAGCTGTGACATGCTTCATAAATAAATAGATATTTAAATAAATGCAATAAACCAATTAATTAACACTTGGAAACACTCGCTGCACAGTCAAGTTAAAAATAAAGAATGCAGTGTGGATACTGCTCCAATTAATTGGACTAAACTAGCTGTATAAACAGCTGCGAAATAAAAAAGCATTAAAGGTAACAGTGGAAAACAGCTTACTTCAGCTTAATAGAAAACAGAAGGATTATAATCTGAAACAATGGCAAAAAGTCACATGGTTAATGAGTCCAACCTGACCCTGATTCAGAGAGATGAAAGCATTATATTAAGAAGTTGAGTGGATAAGTTGATGAATTCATTATAAATAGTGTGAATCACTTATAAAAGGCAAGCTGACAACCCAAATGTCTTAACTGATCTTTTTTCCATAAAAGTATTATTTCCTTCCTGGTGGCAGGTATATTCTAACGTAACAGTTTTAACACAATTAATCATCGTTTCCACCCATGGGTGGCTCTAGCAAGAAATGTCCACAAGACTTTATCCCACAGTTCAACCGAATGTAACGTCTTAAAGCTGCCACTTTGTTTGAGAATAGTTTGTTATAAGCTCACTGATACATTAAAATTATAGTTACAGCTAAAGGAGGGTCAGCAAAATAACATGACATTTTTCACCAGGCAGTGTACAATTGGTGCGTATCTGCAGCATGGCTTCCGTGCTTACCCCTAATTCACTTTTGCGTCAGTAAGGCTACATGTAGCTATTTCTTTTATTGCATATATATATGTTAAAATGCTTGTTACTGATGACGTAGCTCATCTGTAAAGATAATCAGCCTGAATGTTGGCTGCTATCTCAGCCTCCCATCGGTCTCCGTTGTTGAGCAGCTTCTCTTTGTTGTACAGCAGCTCCTCATGAGTCTCTGTAGCATATTCAAAGTTTGGCCCCTGGACAAAGAATCAAATGAGAAAACTGACTTTCAGGGTAATAATATACCTGAAAGACAACACCTTTTTTGTCAGGGGTTTGTTCGAGGCAAAACAGAAATGCAAAAATACTCTTTTCTCACCTCAACAATGGCGTCAACAGGACAGGCTTCCTGACAGAAACCACAGTAGATGCACTTGGTCATATCAATGTCGTAACGTGTAGTTCTCCTGCTGCCATCAGCTCGAGTCTCCGCTTCAATAGTAATGGCCTGAGGAGAAAAACAAAATGGCCAATAGTGGAATGAGCTGAAACAAATTTAGGAGGACATTTTTTTTTTTTTTTTGCTTATTAACACATTTTTGAAATTCAACGCATGTCTATCTTTTTGTTTACCTGAGCAGGGCAGATGGCTTCACACAGCTTACAAGCAATGCAGCGCTCCTCTCCATTGGGGTACCGGCGGAGGGCGTGCTCGCCTCGAAACCGTGGCGACAGCGGACCTTTCTCAAATGGGTAGTTGATGGTGGCAGGCTCACGGAACAGGTAGCTCATGGTCATCGCCAAACCTGCAATGAATTGTCACAAAAGAGTAAATAAAGGACTGGTGATGACTTTAATTGATGCACTTTTTTAAATTTAACAATTGTATATAAAAAGGAGAAAATCTAAGATTATTTTTATGAAAAGCTCCAGAGAAACCTCCGTGGATTCATCTTTGATTGTTTGTGGCAGCAGGGCGCCCTTCCCCTTATCGAGTCAAATTAATTAAAATCATTTTAAAATTAAAGCGCATTGGGTATTTTAAGCTACCAACAGACTCAGAAGCTGTGTTCATCACTGGGCAAAAAAAATTGTAATGATCAACAAATCAGCTTTCCCTACACAGTGAGCAGTTGTTTAAGTTAAATCTTGGTCTTCTCATGACATTTGACAAGAAAACACAAATTTTAGCTTCAACTCCATTGCATGAATCAGCTCTGACCTCTGAAAAGCTCAGTCCATAAGAGGGTTGTTGCAGCCCGGTCAGTGATGGACCTCAGATCAGTTGGCTGCTCCTGGGCATTTACATACTCTACCAGAAGAGAAAAGAAATAAATATGTGGTTACATAATCTTTTTGCTTTGGTCATTTTTCCTAAATATGTCAAAAGTGCGCACATCCTTAGAAACTTTCACATTCTTTCACTTTACATCCACAAATATCAATGTATCTTAGTGAGACTTCCTAACATACTTTAACACAAAGATGCACATTTAACTGATGTAAAATTAAACATGTGCTCTTTATCCAGTCTGACTTGAGCAATTTTCCAAAAACTTCACTCTGCATGTGTGAAAGTATTTAAACTTTTATAAAGATAAAAGTTTAAATACTTTCACACAGCAGACATACTATATTTAAAAGAAAACCCCAAAGAACTCTACAGTAATATATAAATTATAATGGAGAAGAATATGAATATTTTTACTCTGTAGCAAAGTAAAATATATTAAAAATTCAAAAGCTATAACAGGTACAGCTAAAGAAAAATGGAATAAAATCAAGGCAATGCAAACATTTACAACCAAGTATCATTTTCTTACCAATTGCAAATTATGCACTACTTTACCATATGTGGGCCAGTCACATAAAATCCCAGTAAAATACAAAAATTTGTAGTTGAAACATGTAAAAAGTTGAAGGTACCACTTTCGTAGTGCACTACTGTATATAGTCCAGTACTTACTGTAGCCGTCTCTCGGTGCGCTAACGCTAAGTGTGCGCATAACACCAGAACCATGTCCAAATGTGCCTGGAGATGCACAAACACAAGAGGTGAGCCAACATCATTTTAGCACGCATGCATGTTATTATAATGTGGTTTAGTACCTTGCTTCGAGTAGCAGTGTAACAGACGCACTCTTAATCCAGCAGACATCTGATTAACAGCAGAGAGGGAGAAAACAAAACATACAAACAACAATCGTAATGTAAAAACCAGAAAACTGTGAAAACATGAGAGAACCTGCAGGTAAGGAGAGTGCCAGCTGAGGACAGCCCTGCTGTAATCTGGCGCCCCAAATCCCTGCTGTATGACGTATTCGCGGAACGCCGGGAAAATAGGAAACCAGATGTACGGACTGGGTTTTAAGGGTGTTCCGTGATTATAAACCAATTACCACCATGTAGCAAATTTATGTGAACAAAAAAGACAACGAAAAGGTAAAATGTATTCTTTCTTCTAGCATAAACAACATGTAAAAAGAAAACGGCAGCTATTATGGTTGTTGTAGCGATTAAACCAGGTTTTGGAGGGTTTTTTAGTTCTTTTGAAGACGGACTGAATGATGCACATAAACACATGGCCCAACATCGCTTAATTTACTATAAGGCTTTATATTTACGTTTTTCAGATAAAACGTGTTTGTAAGTCTACTCTAAAACGCTTATTTTGATCATAAGTCGCTGCTTCCCAGTTGTAGAGCTGATCATTTTAGGTGTATTTGCCAACAGAAAACAAACCATATATATTCAACATTTCTTGGTAAAAGTGTCAACTACATGTTCAGTTTATAATAATTTTTACGGTGCATACCTTTGGAGCGAGATTTGTGATGAACTCCACCGGTCCCTGAACTGCGCAGTTTTAGAAGTGCTGCATTCAAAGCGGCTCGTTTATTGCCCTTTCTGTCTGTGTCACAATATCTTCACCCTGCTAACCTTTTGACATTTCCCCCTTAATTTGTATTACTTTTGACACTATATATTTGCAACGCAGCTATTTGGCAATGCAGTAGGAAGGGATTTTAAAAGGCTTAAAAATATATTACCCTTTTTGTACAAATGTGTCATGCTATCAAAGTAATATTAGTTTCACTTCCACAACTATTTAGGATCTTAAAAAAGAAAAAAAAGGGGGGGAAAAACGTTAATAAAGGACCACAGTGTGTGTCAGAGGAAAAGTGAGTCAATGCATTGGCAACAGTAACAGACAAGGGCGGTGTGCAGATTAACAGCAGTAAATAGAGAGAGGAAGTTTATCTTCTACTTCCATTACTGGAAGACCTCACTCTACACCTCTTCTGGAAACAAATGCGCAATAATGAAGGGAATCTAAAAGGTATTTACATTTATATCACATTTCATTTGATGGTGTGTCTGGTTGAATGGCAGGAAGTCAACACTCTATTAACTTCCTGTTAAAACTCTCTCAACCCTTAGTCAAGTGCGCGGCAGAGAAAGAAATAGCAGCAGAAGTAAAAACATGTAGAGAACAGGTAGGCTACTGACTACTATTGCTTGGTTCAGATGGGATTATTACTCCTCAAGATGTGCAGCCCGACCGTCATGAACTCTTCATGACTGGGGATACTTTTACAAAGTGAACCACAAGAGCCACCGTCTTCTCTGCTGCGAAGATGTTGAAAGCATCGAGTCAACCCCACAGGCATCAGAGCGAGGAGGACAGCTCTGGGTCGGATGCCGGATCAGAGGTCAGTCTAGAACCAGAGACGGACCGGTTTGGCTTCATTCTGACCAATGGATCCACAGCTGGGTGAGTACACCTGCAGGATGCTGGAGAACTGCAACTTTACTGTCAGCAGGGGGTTATACTGCTATAAAAACCACATGCACCGCTCAAGGAAATAAGATAGCTTTAAAAGTCAAGTTCAGATACAAAATTTAAAATCACTTAAAATACTAGCTCTGACTAATTGATATATAAATAATATGCAAAATATCTTAATGGGTTTAATCTGCTTGAATTCACGAGGTTTGTATATTCTCCCACCATTGTAATGGTTTCTCTTTTCTAATTTAACTGATGCAAAAGTTTTTTTTTTTTTTAACAAAATGTTATTAAAGGTTTTAGACTAGCAGAATCAGCTTGAGAAAATGTGCACGAAGGGCTCCCGAAATGAAAATAACTTTTATTTTTGTCTTTCCATGTCGAGACCAGGAAGTTATACCAGACCACATATCTGAGAATCGGTTAATGCAGCAGAGAAACGTGCATTATACCCACTGACACTAAAAGAGAGAGAAAAAAATAACTAAATAAATGTTTTGCACAACAAAATGGCAAAGTCACGAAGGGGGCAAGAGTTAATGAAGATTAACTTTTTAAGATAATTACCTAAGTACTTTTTAAGATAATAAAGGGAAAATGCACCATCTGAAAACAGCACAAAAATAAATAATGCATAATATTTGAGTAATGCTACAATGAAAACCATTTTAGGCACTTTTATTATATTATTACGAGAAAAGATAGAAGCTAGAGGTAGAAGATTACTTCTATAATACTTTATTAATTTAAAGAATAGACAAAAAAGGTTGTCAGGTTGTTAGAACAACATAAACAAGCTCACAAAATATTTTCTAAAAATCAGAATATGCCTACAGCAATGGTTAATACTCAGTGTATATATGAGGCACTGTGAGATTTCTTCACTATTGTAACATTGCTTAAAAAAATGAAAGAAATTCACAGTTTATATATAGTGTTTATAATTTCATTAATTTGAGCTTCTTTTACTTTCATAGAAACTAAGTTTCTATGACACGGCCTGTCAGCCTCCTTTCAGGCAACTCACTGGCAGTGTGCAGCAAGAAGTGAGGTAGGGGCAGCGCTGCATTATCTTATTTATTAAACAGTTTGATGCATCTTCAGTTACTCTGACAGTTGCTCTAACATCTCACAAAAAGGATTTTAAAGTGCAGGTGGAGTTTAAACAGGATATTTTAAACCCTGGATAAAGTTTTATGCTGCAAGCGGCCGACGCCTGCTGCAGCATCACACATCAGACACACACTCACACACTTTTTCCCATGGCAGCAAGTGAACACATGACACAGTGATGGTGGCAGGTGAAGCAGTATCAAATCAGAGTAGGAGAGGCTAAGCAACCTGCTACCTGTCGTCTTCGCATTTTCCCCATTGATAACATCCTGACCTGTTGCCATGGAGACGTCAAACTGCTAACGTGTGGTTTTCCTGTTTCCTGCCTTGTTTTTCAGAGGCGGCTCTGCGTCGCTGTGCAGTAATGGCACAGAGCATCACTGCAGGCTGACTTTAAAAGCCCCTAGAAATTAGTTCATAGGTTATCTTTTACAAAATGTGCTAAAATTACTCACTTGGTGTCTTGTGTGCTGTGTTGTGATTCAGGAGTGTGGGACCATCCCCTGAGCTGGTCAGGCAGAGGGAAGCCAAATGGATCAACATCATTGGCCAATGGGACCGCATCTTGTTAAAGAAGAGCAGCAAGGTGTGTCCTGGTGGAGAGACGACAAGCAAATAAACTCTTTTTTTTAGCTTGACATAAAATTGTAAAAAGAGCAGAATAGCCTTGTTTTTTTCACTGCCACGACAAGCCAAATTGTTTGCTGTTAAAATGGTTTTGTAGGGATTCTTACTGGATCTTGATGTCTCTGCAGGTCAAGCTGCAGTGCCAGAAAGGAATCCCTGCCTCGCTCCGAGCGAAGTGCTGGCCTCTGCTGTGTGGAGCATCAGAAAGAATGAGACAAAATGAAAACCTCTATGAGGCAAGAGCTAATATGTTTTCACTGGAGTTAATGCTCTCTTTTTTTTGTTGTTGTTTTTTTGTTGTTTTTTTTTTGCAAAAAAAAAAAAAAAAAGATGCATGGTTGTTGCAGTAATTTGTGAGAAACTGAAAATAATTCCCTGATTATTGTGATTTAAAAATGGAAACTTGTTTGTGCTACATGCAACCTTGCGTTAGCATAGCATTGCAAAGTTAAGTTAGTTCACTAACTAAATAAAAAGGTGAAATTCACTGACTGAGTTTCACAGTGGTACATTTCAAGGGTCTGTTTTCTGATTATGTTGAAGGTTATCAATTTCAATCAATAACAGAAAACTTGATTTGTAGGTACAACCACTAAAACAGGATTTTTATTCTGAAGTGTGCTAAATAATGATGGAGGAGACTTACTGTAACTGTTCAACAGACAGAGTAAGCCAGAAAATGTTATTGTTAAAGAAGGTGGCTCTACACAGAAGGCTACTTTTAAGCAAATTCATGCTTAAAGTTAAGTGGAAGGAAAAATTCTGCTGGAAAAGGGTGCACAAACAACAAGTATAAGCACAGACTGAGAGGATTGCAAAGTAAATCCAAAAATTTGCCCGATGTGGATGGTGAGTACAAGAACCAAAAAATGAAATTGTTGCTCCAGAGTCCAAATGTCCTTTTTTCAGATTAAGTTCTATTAAGCATCGCACTGGAAATCAGGATCAGGAGGGAAAATGGAGAAGAACAGAATCCAAATTCCTTAAGGTCCACTGTGACATTTCCCAAATTAGGGAGCTGTAAGAGACAACCATAAAAATGAACATGTAACCCTTAAAATCTATCACTACGTATGCAGCTAATGTTTATTGTACAACAATCAGTGTTTTTACTACATTAGATAAATCAAGTTTGCCGTTTTAACTCTGTGACATTGGAATATCAATGACTTGTTATTTCAGTCTCTAGATTCACAGCCAGGCCTGCAGAGCTGGGTGGATATAATCGAGAGGGATCTAGACCGACAGTTCCCCTTCCACGAGATGTTCCTCTCTAAAGACGGACACGGGTGGGTTTGTTTTCTACGCAGTGTTTCTGCCAACAAGCTGAGTGGAGAACAACTTTATGACGCCTTCAGCTACTGCATCTGCAAGATAAATCTTTGCCTCTTCAATTAAAACAGATAAATGTTTCTGATTGGTGAGAATGCTTGAGCTGGTTGCTCTGCATGTGCTATGTGGTTGATTAATGTGGTGTGTGTGTGTGTGTGTGTGTGTGCAGGCAGCGGGGGTTGTTCCGGGTGTTGAAAGCCTATACTCAGTTCCAGCCAGAGGAAGGTTACTGCCAGGCGCAGGGGCCGGTGGCTGCGGTGCTGCTGATGAACATGCCTGCTGAGGTTGGACCAAAAACACGTTTCTGTTCTGCAGACTGGGTGCAAGTTCACATCGAGAACAATCACCATGACAGGGAGAATTGTTTCTGTCAGGGCAGACTTATAGGTTTTATCTGTACTCACTCATCTCGTTCATATGTCTTTTTTAATGGATGTTTCTTTTATTTAAAAACAAGTGAACAGGAATCAAACAACCTGTAGAGGTGCCCATGTGCCTGCTCTACCTTTGCACTCTTGTTTTTATGGGGAAGTATTTGTTTTTACTAGCCAAACTTCTGATCATGTCTGGCAGGAGGCCTTCTGGTGTTTGGTTCAGATCAGTGAGCAGTACCTTCCTGGATACTACAGCCCTCTGCTGGTGAGTGAACACCTAAGGCTTCCTTCATGTTTCACCTTTACAAATTTAAATTTCAGACTCAAACAGATGAATGAATGGTGCAAGGAAAGGTGGAGTGATGAATGGAGGGCAGATGCAAAGGATGACATAAAAACGAAGAGATAGAGACCTTTTAGAGTACCTTCCCGTTCCTGTCCATACTGTTTTATAGGGAAGCCTTTTTCCTCTACCACATCAGACATTTCCAGGAGACACACCTGGTGTGGTTCTCTAACACACCCGGTGTTTTGTGTAGGAGGGAGTCCTGTTCGACGCAGCCATCCTTTCCTGGGTCTTGAAGAAGACGTGCCCGGCTGCACACAAGCACCTCCAGCAGCACGGCGTGGAGCCGCTCATGTTCGCCACCGACTGGTTGATGTGTCTGTTCACACGTCACCTGCCCTTTAACACGCTTCTCCGAGTGTGGGACCTCTTCTTCTGCTACGGTGTGTGTGTGTTTTTACACCGAAAACTAAATCAAATCGAGGCAATGTGAGTTTTATGTTGGACGCTGCAGTTGCGCAACTTATTGGTGAAGTTGTCCCACCTCTGCCGTCCAGGTGTGAAGGTGCTGCTCCAGGTGGCGGTGGTGCTGGTGCGTCGCGTCCTGGGCCGGGCCGAGCAGAGGAAGCAGTGTCCGGGCCAGATGGAGACTCTGGAGAGGCTGAGGGGGGTCAGGGAGCACGTCCAGGAGGAGGAAGAGACTTTCATAGCAGAGGTAACACTGAAAAGAGTTGGCACTCCTTGTTTGATCATTCCCTGCAGAGGAAATATACATCAGGTCACTCTTTTCGTCTAGAGGAGGGGAGTTCAGAGTGCGGCCCAAGGGCCATTTGAGGCTCTCCGACAAATTTTTTGTCGTCCTTTGCTGCAATTCAAGAACTATAAAAATGTGGCCTCCCTGATTGAATTAGATGAAGACTTTTTATTTTTAATTATGACAAAATGATCACAAATTAAAACCGTATCATAACAGAAAAGTAATATATTTTTATATTTTTGATTCTGTATGACTTCTCCACAAAATATCTCATTTTGTTGAATATTTCTAAATGTATTCTGTAAATTTAACACTTCAAGACTAATTTAATTTCTAGTGTGTGACCTTGAGCTAATGAAAATGTAATTTTATTGTGTGTACGCTTGCAAGTGGACGTCTGAATGACAAATAAGTCAAAGCATTTATCTTTACTCAGCTTTTCTCCTGTAAGAGCCACATCTTGTGACTTTTGCTGAAACTTGGCTGCATCCAAATCTGAATTCATTAAGTTATTAAAATTGGCTAAATAGAGGAAGAGTTTTCAAATAGAGTGATTTAGATGCTGTTTTTTGCTCAGAATTGGCTCAGTTTACTATTGAGAAGAAAAAAAACAAACAATTTTTTGGTTTGTGAGTCCATTTGATTTCACTAGTTTGGCTCATGTGACAAAAAGCTTGAACACCCCTCGGACTACAGAAAACCATTACTGCAGAACCATTATGAAAATGTATCAGATCACGCTTTTATGTAATAAAAAGTTGTCTTTTCAATAAATTACATAATCAGGGACACACTAAAGATTAACCCAACAACAACAACCATGGGACTTTTATACTATTCTGATTTAAACTCAATTGAAACTCGGTATTTAACTGCAATAAAACCACATTTTGTCCTCCTGCTCTTCTGTCCTGTTATCACGAGTCACTCTTCCCAATTCACAGCTGCCTTCTCTCCCCCCTCATTCAGGTTTGTTCAGTACCACTGTCAGGTAAAGACTTGGAGAAGCGGACGGAGAAGGAGTTGGGAAGGTGGAGGAAAGACAAACCCTCGTCTACGTTCGACCCGCGGGGTCGTTGCTATGGGTATCGGATGGCGTGGGCGAGAACCCGACAGCAGAAGGAAGAACGTGAGCAGAAAGAGAGAGAAACGGGGAATCTGTCTGTTCCTCTCGCCCGCTCCGCCTCCACTCTTTCGCTCTCACCTGCTCTCCTTCACAAGAGGTTTAGGAAAGGAGGAAAAGGCAATCCTGGCGAGTGGGAGGCCGGCAACAAAGTTTCGAGGCATCTTTCAATGGGAGCAAAGGACGACTGGAGAAACTGGAGTGACGCAGAATTCAAGAAAAACGTCCAAGACGTCAAAGAGGAGGATGTAGTTTCAGATGGGCAGAAAACAGAAACAGAGACTAAACCAGCAGAAGAAAATAAACCAGAAGAAAACAAAAGTCCGCCAACAGAGAACCAAGAAGAAACGGAAAAAGTAGAAGAACAAACTGAGTCTTTGGAAGCAGGACAATGTGAAAAGGAGGAAAGTAAAGAGGCTGGAGAAAGCACATTTATTTTAGAAAAGACAGAGGAGTCTCAATCTGTTGAAAACAATCCCGAAGCTGCAGAAGAATCAAATGAAAATGAGCAGAAAGAGGAGCCGAGTGACACAAACCAACCACAAGTACTGGAGGAGCAAAGTCAGGAGAGTGAGACTGTAGACATAAATGAGACAGAGAACCAAAAAGGTCTGCAAACTGTGAGCCAATCCCACGTTACTGACGAGCAAAGTAACAAAAACAATGAGGAGAGCGGGGATACAGAAATAAGCAGTGAGGCGGAGAATCCAGAAGAGCTGCAAAATACGAGTCAATCCCACATTCTGGAAGAGCAAAGCAATGAGCCGCAGACTGAGGTGACGGGTACGCACGAAGAGGCAGAGAACAAAAATATAACCACCATGGAGGAAAATCACGCAGAGATTCAGAGAGAAAACACAAACGCCGAGTCTCACACAGAGTCATGGGAGGAGCCAGCTGGCACAAAACCAGAGGCTGGTACAGGAACTGAAAATCCACAACAGCTGCCGCTGGACGCCATCACTGAGGTCACAGAGACAAGAAGTGAGACAAGCCTGGACTCGGAATGTCACCGAGACCTGGATCCTAAAACCGACACGGAGCAGGAGCAAGAAGTGATCACAGAGACGCGTAGATGCCACAGCACTGAATCATTTGTAGAAACAGAACAGACAGAGACCCACCACTCCCACACAGAGACAGAAACCGATGTCCTGGCAGAAAAGGTGGCCGTGCAGGAAGATTCACAGACACCATCTACACCTGAAAGCACCCTTCAAGAGGAGGAGAGTGATGCCAAGACTGTGGCTGAATCAGAAATTGAAGCAGTAACGGATGGCCCTGGACAGGAAATAGGGGAGGTGGTTGTGCCTGTACATGCACAAAGTCAGGAATGTGTTTGTAACCCCAGAAATTCAGAGGAGTTACAAATACACGATGAGCCAGACGAGGAGGCTGCAGAGAGCGCACCGCCTCCAGAAGAAGGTGAGATTTTAACACAGGATGAGACTGAAGGTGAGTCTGATCAAAAACAAACAAGCTCTTCTGATATGCAAACACCTGAAGAGTCAGCAGCTGGCGCTTTGGAGAAAGCAGAAAGCACGGAAAATGTTCAAGAAAGCCAAGCAGGAGAGAATAATGTCACCATTTCTTCTGAATCAACAAATACTGACAGCGACACAAAAATCCAAGACAGAGTTCATCAGGACGTAAAAGATCTTCCTGAACTTGACGACGGCAGCCAGGAGCAAACCTCTGCGCGCCGCAGCAGCCGCTCCTCTGCCGATTACTGTCTGAGGAAATCCTCCGGCTCGCGCGGCTCCAAGGTCACGCGTAGGCTTTCAGAGGATCTCTTCAGCGGTCCTGAGAAGACTAACCAATCCCAGTTCAGCGCCAGTCAACCAGAATTACAACCTAAGGAAGCAAAATCAGAGCAAGCCGTTCCCGAAGTGACAGATGATGTGGGGGAGCGACAGGAGCAGCAGCCCGACGCCTCCAAGCGCTTTGGACTCTTCCGCAAACTCAAGGGAGAGCAGCCCAAAAAGGCCAAGCCGAAGAAGAAGCCCAAGATGCAGGTTCCCAAAATCTTGATTCAGGACTTCAGCGACATGATGCCAGCGGACGAGCCGGCGGTCCAGGAGGACGCGGAAGAGAAGCTGAGCTCCAGGGAGAGGAGGAGGAGGCGGAGGGAGCAGGAGAGGAAGGAGAAAGAGGAGGAGAAGCTGAAAAAGAAAAAGGAGAAGGAGCAAGAGAGGGAGAGGAAGAAACCGCAGACCAGGGGGAAAAGTTTTCAAGGTCAGAAGGAGAAAGTTGGCGATGATATCGCTAATCCTGCAAAGACTGGTTCACAGATCACTAGAAATTCTGTTTCTTACGCTGAATCTTACTTTTAACAAAAAAAAACATCATCTGATTTTAGGTCACATTGTTTCCCCTTTCTTGTTTGGGCTCAACCTTGGTTTATACTTGAACCTTTTCAGATGTACATAAATAATAAATACTGTTTATATGATATGAAAGGCAAATTTATTTTTCTTTGGTGCAACTGCTTCTCCGTCAGCCAGACAGAGTCAAAGTAAAAACGAACTGAAGTGCTTCATGCGTAGCGTCACTTCATCACAGTTTTTAAGTTCAACGTGAACATCAGAGTCCTCAGTAAAAACAGCACAGCGACGTCTGTCCAGTAAAAACAAAAAGTCGGCTCCAAAGCGTCAGTTTTTTTTCCGTTTCAAGTAATCCAGGTGTGGTGGTGTAACAGCGCTCCCACGTTTCGCCTCCGTCAGATCTATGGTCGTCATTCTGCCTCAGCTTCATCCTCGCTGTCGCTGGCCAGCACTTCCTGAGTCGGAAGCGGCTGCGTGTTCATCTGAGACGAAGGAGGAAGGACTGATCCGAAGAACAGGGAGCGGAACTGTGGGAGAACACGGAAAGCCGTTAAAAAAAAAAAATGTATCCAAGATAACTACTTGGATATGGGGCAGCGACGGGCTTCAGAAAATGTTAGCATTTCCCGATGTGCCATACAGTAGGTGCGTATCCCCTCCCTGACCTGTTGCCGTTTCTAGCCGGTCAGCTGGCTGAAAGAAACACTTTTCCCTTATCTCCTGATGGATAATAAGACAATAGACAAAGGGTGTCATATTTTCTGTTTCTATTTATATTTAATCATAAAACAGGAGACTGAATAATATTTTATACCCTTGTAGCTCAGTAACTGAAAAGCCTTTATCGGGGTTACAGCTGTCAAACCCTTCTAAAAACTGCTGAGCAGCTTTTACATGTTTCCACTTGCAGAGAATGGAAGACCTCCCTGCCATCACCCTAATCTTTAACTCCCTACACAGATTGCCTATTACATTCAAAATGTTGATATGAATTCGACTCAGTCAGAGGGAATCAAATATTTATTTTAAATCTAAATCTGGCAGGGGTAAGAAAAATTCGGGGCTCAACTATATTAATGCATCAATACGTGTGATTAAATAAGTAAGTCAAACCCTAGAAAGTTGCATCTCACTATCTGAGAAACTCTTGTACCTTTTTATCTGGCGGTTTCTCTGGATCATCATCATCTTCCTCCTCCTCCTCACTGTGCGTCCTGGTCCTATAATTAGGTGCCGGGGGCTTTCTGGATGTGGCTAATGACAGTGGGGGCGGGTCTGCGGTGGAGGGACCTGGTGCTGCACTGGTATCCATGGCAATCAGATAGGCATCCATGTCGTCATTCATGAAGTCGTCAGGAGGATGCGACTGGTCTGCGTCGCCTCTGAGGAGACAGTCAGAGAGGATGAGGAAGAACGTAAAGAACATATCCACTTTCTGAGTTGAATCTATGTCAACTTTCTTTCTTTCTTGTTTATTTAAATGGGAACAAATGTTAAGTATCAAAGGCCAAACATCTGTAGCCTTAGTTAGTTTGCGATGCGTGTCCCCAGATGGGCCTTTAACAACATCAATTTAAAAGACAATTAAAGCAACACAGCAATAACGACACGCTTTTTCATATTTCGCAAAAGGCGAAGACGTGAATAGAACCAAATGTCCTGATGTACTTTAATAATTAATGACTCAAAGGAGCAATACGTGTGTCTCCATTTTTGTCACTTCCGTCTCATTTACTACCAGAATAAGTTATAGATGATACATCTGGACTAAAATCAAACAACCTTAAAATAAACAGCAGGCAACAAACTGTGATGGAAACTTAACATGTTTACATTTTAATCAAGCTTTTCATACAGGCGAATCTCTTTAACTATCCAAAATAAGCTCACGCTCAAATTGATGTCAGAACATTTAATGCTTCCTCTGACTTACAGAAAACCTTTGCTAACACATCCTGTGACTCCTCACATGTAGTTAACGTTGTGTTGCCTGTACTTGTTTTATGCTAAGATAATTGATTCAGTGATGGCAAATGAGTTTTATGTGTCAGAATATTTCACAAATGATCTGGTCTTTTACAGGTTCTGAAATTACAACTAAGTTAATTAAACACAACCCACCGTACCGTCATTAAACAGAGATGAAGCCAAACATTGAGAAGTTGGGCATGTGAAACGAAGTGCAGGTCCTCATTTAGAAGCTTGTAAGGAAACAGCAGCAATAGCTAGTTGGTTACCATCTGATTTTATCTGTTTCCTAAATGGAGGACATTTGACAAAGACATTGCTTAGCAGCTTAAATGGCCTAATTTTAGCCAAGCTTCTCTATCAGCAGATGACCTTACATTTGACTCTAGAATGCTTTGCTATGCAGAGCAATTTGTGGTTAGCGTGGTGGTTTGCAAGGGATGCAGGTCTTGTCACAAAAAAAACAACCCAAATTATCACCGCTTCACCACGATGTTTGACAGCTGGAATGAGGCGTCTGAGCTGATATTGTTTGAAAATGGTCGTATGAACCGACTCAAGTGGTGGGGCAGCAACCAATGCTGACCTCGCATCATTGCTGACATCTTGAGAAAGATGGAGAGCTCTAATTCTGGGACATACTGAACTACTGACCACAGCAGCCCACAATTATATCAGACAGATCCAAACGAAATAACTCTACAGCTGTCAGTGTTGTGGATTATCGCTAAAGAACTAGCAGCCGCAAGAAAAAAAAAAAAAAAAAAGTCTCAAGCACAGTGACTTCCAGCTGATATGAATCACACTAACATTATCCACCAGGTGGCATGAAGGAGTAAATACTCAGGATTTCCTGCCTGTCTTTGAAATGAGTCAGACAGGAAACATTGACTGGAAGTTAAAGCATTGATCCGATTTTCATTTGTTCAGCGTTTTTTTTTTATTTTTTGTATTTTACTGACAGCTGACTGGTGTTTCAAGGCTTTTATAGGCGTTCTCTACAGAATAATAACCAATAATGTCTGTTTGCTTGTTTTTTTGGGGTTTTTTACCCTCTGTTGCTCTTTTGAAGATCATGATCATCCGAAAGCGTCGCCAGCACAAAATTCCCCTCCAGAACGCTGTCTGTTACTGAAAGCACCACAGGGCTGACACAAAACACACACAAAATACGCACATCAGTGGCCAAAAGTGGAACAATTATCTCAATATGTGAACACTCTGAAAATAAGCACGCTCACCTGCCTGGCTCATCAAAGTACATAGACACGGGGAGGCCAGTGGACTCCGCAAACAACAGCAAACCCTGGAGGGGAGAAGATAAAGATTTATCTCAGACTCTGGACTAAAAGGAATCCAGTCATTTTGTCAAAGCGATCACTGTTTCTCTTTTATCTGTCACACCCGAAATTCCTTTAGACAAAAAGTGATGCTGTGGTGAGCTTTCACGGCAAAGTGGTCGAACTCATCTGCAGCGAGGCACAGCTCAGTTAGCATAGCCTTCGAGCGCTCTGAGAGGGAGAAACAAAACAGAAAAGACATGAAATGAAGACCTAACTTCTACTTCTGTTTTATGTAACTAATGTGCAAGAGCATCTTTGGGTTTGAATCCATTTCATTAAAGTTTTTGGCAACATTTAAGGCAACATAAAGCATCTTTTGTTAAATGTTCTAAACTTTTAGTTCCTTCAGACTGACTCGAATGAGAAACACGCCTTCTCAAGAGGGGGAAATGAGGCACTGAAAGGGAGTGTTCACTTTGTAGTTTGCTGTGAAAATAACTGAACTAATCAGCTGACGTAATTGTCATGTTATTTGCTGACTGGAGAGGGGAAAAAAACTATCATTTTTTTTTGCACCTGCTTCATCCTCCACATGATTTCTGACCCACATCCGTTCGTCACTCACTGTCACGGTCACTTCTTCCAGAGATGAAGGGAAGTGCACAACCGTGTCCACCAGCACTCTGAGAACAAAGGAAAACCAAAAATGCAGATTGGGCTTAAATTTAACAGTGGCATAATGAAAGCAAAACAAAATGAGAGTGAATATTTGAAAACCTGGGTTGGGCTCTGAACACATTGGCACAACTGTTTTTATCAAACACTGCTTCCAAGCTTTCGCTGTCCTGGTAAGACAGGTTATGTGTCTTCAGGAGGCCTGGAGAGAACATCAAAACACACAAACCTTTAAAACTCAAAACAACACACGAGGGAATGCAATGTAATGAATGTGCAGTGCTGCAATTAGTACTGAATACTTCAAAATGAATGACACATGTCCCCTGTGAAGCCCTCAGTGTACAGCACTGTAAATCTGAAAGGGAAGCAGGGTGGTGTTACCATGTTTGCAGTGCAGCGTGAAAGTGAGGCGATCTTTCTGCTCATCGAGACCGATGTGACATTTTTCCACCGTTTTCTCTAAAGTTGCGAGAGATTTGAAGACGGACTGCACGCTCTGGCAAAGTAAAAAACAAAACAAAAAGTAAAGCAACAGCTCTATAACAGATGCAGGAATTTCTGTAACTTTATCTGCAGTGAAACCATCTCATACTTGTTTTAAGTCATGGTAATAAAACACTTTTGGCATGTTACAGGCTTACTATAATGTTACGTACACGCGTGTGTGTGTGAAATGAACGGTTTTACTAGGAGAGGTTTTCTGCAACTATCTGGGGCAGGAAGCTCAGAGGTTTCACACTGATAACCACAACCTCCCGGTACCAACGTGGCACACAAAACAGCATGTAGAGATGAGCAACGCAAGAAAACGTTCAGACGCATCCATTTCCTTCTTACTGAGAATTATTCAACTGGGATCAGTCATAAAAATTAGCAATCAGATATTGTGAAGAGATGACGTCAATCTATGCATGGGTTGGTAATTCTCACATCAGAAACCTATTTATGAAAATACTGCTGTTTTATAGTAGCACAGAAATCTGTAACAAAAAATGTATAACATTGACATCTAATTTGTTTTATTTAAAAAAAAGAGAGAAACAATTACTACTCCAATATCTCCAAGAATAACATTATATCAATTTATGGTTAACTCAAAAAATGTATCCAAGGTAAATACACTCTAAATGTTGTTTTACTTTTCAAATGTAGATTAGGCAGAATTTTTAACTATTTTTGCTGTCACTCTTTGCTTGCCAGTAAATAAATAAAAACATTTGAAAAGTTTCTTCAATAAACGGGCCATTTCCAAACAACACTAATGATAAGCATAGTAGCTTCCTTTCAGCCAGCTGGCCAGCAGCGCTCAGCAGCAGGTGGGGAAAGGAGAAATTTCTGCCTTATTCGAGACTTGAAACAGCCGCAGAAAACTCCAGTTATGCCATGAACTTTAAGGAAAACTTTAACCCCAGAAATGTCAGGACGTTACATTTTTACAGGTTTGAAATAACTTTTTTTTAAACCTGTCCATACAATTATGAGTTCTTTGAATTTTGGGATGAATTTACTGCAAGACCAGTTTGTTTTCATTGTTAAGCACCTTGAGGGATACATCTATGCTACGAGATCTTCTGTGAATAAACGTCCTCAAAACAACATCACAACATTTAGAAGATGAGAGAATTTGCAAGAGGAACAACTTCAATGTAAAAGAAGAACAAATTGCAATTTGCATTTGATATAAATGACATGATGTTGTTAAAGTATGAGAATCTTGCTTTAAAGTGTGCAAGAAGACTCTAAAATACTAGAAAGTAGAGTAAACATGCCTAATGTGTGACTCTTTATACAATATTTTATGGTGAGTATTATTATTTAAAGTAGTTTGTTTTGTCATGAGGTAAACTAATAAAACTGCTTTAAAACATTTGGCATGTTGTATACCTTGATACTAGGACATCCGAACAAGTCTTTTAAAATAAATGTACATCTGATAAAACAACATGAAATTGTACATTGTACATAAGGAAACTCTTGTAGGAACTTATTCGTTATGTCTGATGTAGGGAAAACTGCAGATGATGATGAAACAGTTTCTGATGGACTTTATGGTTGTACATTCCGCAAAGTTATAAAACCACTGACAAAGGGGCAAATTTCAGATTTTAAATTGTGCATTTATGCTCTCACACCTTTATTGCCATCTTGCAGCGGAAGTTGAGCCCGGTGGGAATGGAATACCTGCACAGAAACGCGGAACGATGCAGTTATAGTCTCTGCATAAATGTGATGCTCACTGGTCTAATCCGAAAGACAGGAGAATAAAACCTGCACCTGCTGAAGAAGAGCGGTGCGAACAGGAAGCAAGCATATGCCGATCGAGAGGAGTTCACAGACCGCAGGGCTAGCTACAAGTGAGAGAGACACACACACACACACAGAGAGAGAGAGAGAAATACAACAAACTCAACACTGTTCACTGACGCAAGGTTTGCACTAACAGGAAGAAACCAAACTGCATGCATGGCTGAAGGAAGTGTCGCTGTGTCTGACAGCAGCAGCAGTGCAGCTCACCCCGTCTTCCTGAGGCTCCACATACAGCTCGTCTCCGATCCTGGACAGAGAGTGGATGGCTTTGCCCAGCACTGGTCGGTACCATACACACACACACACACACAATCAGTAATTAAGTCATTACTAGCGTATATTGCGTATGATCAAGCTAGAGAACGACGGAACAGCAGGAAATAGTCAGTACCTTTCACGTTTCCTCCCGTTACGACACATTGCATTTTTACAAAGATATCAGTTAAGATGAGCAAACCTTCCTAAAAGTTTTCCAAAGCTACCAAACAGCTGTAGAGCCAGTTTGTTGGGTTTTAATAGCGTCCGCCCACAAAATAAATACTCCAACGGAAAACATACTTATTATAGCTGTGGTCGTGTTTGTAAAAGCTTATATGCGATGACTGCTTCATTGAATAACCGACCATTGCCTTGTTTACGCCGCCATAACCCACTTCCTCACTGTAGACCTATCAGAAAAGAAGGAATCAAGCGCATGCGCATTCACTTTTCTGTGGGTTTTGCTCGGAATCGACTCTTTCGGCTCGTTCACTTCTTCCAGCCTTTTAAATAAAGTACATTTTTGATATAAGTGTGTGGATACAATGAAATATTACAGTTTTTAAACAGTCATGAAAGGGGGCATTCTAACCCAATCTGAATAGCATTTTTATGAAGATGAATTCAGACAGAAAAATCGGTTTCAACTAGTCACCAAAGTTTTATTTAAGATATTTGTCAAAACATAAATGAATGCTTTTCTGCATATGTCTCATTTTTGCTCTACCCATCACTGTGTCTCTGATGTAATTTATAATCACATGGTATGGTCCTAGTTAGTCTTGTGTGACACCTGAAAACTTTCAAACCTAACAGATGTTGCCCCTTTTTTTAAATGCAGTTAGTTTCATTACACTGATGTTGCTAGCAGAAACTTTCAGCTTTAAATGTGTCCCAACCTTGCTCCCTCAGGCCCACAGCTTTGCATATCTTAGATTTCACCCCGCTTTTGCACATCTTACCTAAATTCACGAGCATTTAACAAACTTTGACAAAACTTGGCAATATAGTGTACGCTCATATTTCACTAAAACAGATAGTTTAGCTCTGTCAGATAAAACAGTTTTATGTTAAAATATTTTACAATTCAACAGTTGGCTGGTAAATAGTACAATACGTCAAAGGGCATATCATTGATTTGTAATCTGCTCACTGCCTCCTGCAGATGTTTATTTCTCTCACATTGTTTTGCTTACATGCAATGCAAAATAATAAAGCAGAATTCTCGAGTAAGCTGCTTTCTTTTCCCTTTTCCTGGTGTAAGAAAGAAAAATAAAATTGTAACTGAAATGAGGTTCATTAAAAGTATGTTTTAAATGTGGTCACTTTTAAAGTACTATGGTGATTTTAATAAAAGTATGCCTTTATCTTGACTCATAAAACCTCTATCCTTATTTCACTTTTTATTTTGCCTTTAATAAGTCTGGATTTCTGTAGAATTGCCCAGATGTTTGTGCTGCATTGAACCTCACTAGCTGTTTGACTAGATTCCTATTCTCAGGAGACTACCAGAGAAACAACAACACTTTCATGTAAACACTATCAACTCTAATGCTGATTTTATCATTTTCATCTGGTGCTCATTGTGATGGATTAGACTTTAATTATGACATCACATGTAACTAGAAGTCTTTAGGATAACATTATAATACTGGTATTATAGTCCTTTACAAAAGGTTTGCCACATTTTAATTATAGTTTCTCAAACTACAACCACAAACGTCAGTTTACGTTACTGAGGTACTACATGACAAAGCAACAAAAATATTGCGCTTATCGTGAAGTGAAAGGTAAATAATGCTTGGTCTACAACATGGCAAATAAAAATCTGAAAAGTATGACTTTTTTTGAGTCACACTAAATCAATAGTTTGTAAAACCAGCATTCTTCTCCGCAAACTAACTCAAACTCAGACTGGAGGGAGAGTGCCCCAGACGTCTTGGCCCAGATTCTCAAATGGATTTTGCGCTGGACTTTGACTAGGCCATTTTAACTAATAAATATACTTTTATCTAAGCCATCCCATTGGCTGTATGTTTAGGGTTAGAATCATCTGTCTTCATAAACTCTGACCATCCTTTTATGACCCTACTATTTCGAAGCTGCCTTTTCTTTCTAAGGTTTTAGAAAAAATTGTGTACTGTCAGCTGAAACAGTTTTTAGATGACAATGGCATTCTGGAGGTTTTCCAGTCAGGTTTTAAAACTCTTCATAGCACAGAATCTGCTTTAATAAGAGTTTTTAATGACATCCTTCTTGCATGTGATTCTGGTAACCATGTTGTTCTGATTTTACTTGACCTAACTGCTGCCTTTGATACAGTAGACCATGACATTTTAATATCGCGATAACACAACGTTGTAGGTATATTGGTGGGACTGTTCTTAAATGGTTCAGGTCTTACCTGGAGGACAGAACAATTTCAGTGAAAATTAGTGACTCTGAATCATCTGCTGCTTCTATGCCTTATGGTGTCCCACAAGGCTCAATTCTGGGCCCACTGCTTTTCTCTCTTTATTTACTGCCTCTGGGTTCTATCCTCAGGAAACATGGGATTTCATTTCATTGCTGTGCTGATGATTGTCAGATTTATTTGGCCCTGAAACAGAAGGATGTCCATTCTATCAAACATCTCCTGGCATGTCTAGGTGATATTAAAGCTTGGTTGGCCTTGAACTTTTTAAACTTTAATGAAAAGAAAACAGAGGTGATTGTGTTTGGACCGGGTGGCTCCTGTGAGTCCTCCTCTGTTGACCTGGGACCTTTGGAGGTATATTTTAAACCTGTTATTACAGATCTTGGTTTTAAGGTGGACAGTGATTTTAAATTGGACAGCCAAATCAGAGCCGTGGTTAAGTCCAGCTTTTATCATTTAAGGCGACTGAGCTTCTTCACCCCTACGTACCCTATCGGTCTCTCAGGTCAGCAGATCAGCTGCTCTTGGAGGTACCAAGATCCAGGAGGAAGCTCAGAGGGGACAGGGCTTTCTCTGTCATGGGTCCTAAGTTATGGAATGACTTGCCTTTGCAGGTTAGAGAGGCCCCTTCACTGTTCACTTTTGAAGCTTGTCTTAAAACCCATCTATTTTACTTGGCTTTCAGCTCCAGCAGGATCTAGTTATAAATTGTATGTTTGTTTGTTTGTTTTTAAATTGTAAGTTTTTATTCTTTTATTGTTATGTTGTGTTTTAATGTACAGCACTTTGTATCAGCTGTGGTTGTTTTAAAGTGCTTTATAAATAAAGTTGCTATGCTACACTATGCTATGCTACTAAAAAAGTCTCTTCACAGCATAATGCTGACACCACTATGTTTTATCTTTGGTATGATGCGTTCAAGGTGGCTTGCAGCGTTCACTTCCGAATAGTACTTGCAAGTGAGGCAGAAAGTTAGTTTTTGGTTTCATCTCACCTGAACACCTTCTTCCTTATACCTGCTGTGTTGCAAATTGGACTTTCTGCTCATCAAAAAGGTTGAAATTCTAGCCTGTCCTTCATTTTCATAAAGGCCAGTTCCTGGATGCGTAATAAATACCTTTTTTGCTGTCAATAGATTCTCTTGGTTGAACTGTGAATCCCTGCAGCTCCTTCAGAGTTACCGCGGGGGTCTTGGCCTCCTCTGATTATTGTTGCCTTCAGATGGACGAACATGCCGACAGATGTATGTACACAGAGTTGACATGTAATTTGCAAAAATGAGAAAATCCAGAAATGATGTTTTTATTTAGAAAGGACCAATGTAAAAGGAAGCTGGATACAGTAAAATAAATGTAAAACTCTGCATCACTTTCCCTCCACTTCACAATTGTGCAATCATGATAGAGCAACTTTGTCTAGAACTCTAACTTATTATGTGTAAGTTGGTGTTTGTGACAGTTCCTAGAAAGGATTAAGAGAGATCAATACTATCACAAAGCACTGTAGGTCTAAAATCACTCCTGAAGAACCGTTGACACAAAATGGGTTGCTAAATATATTACATAGTTTTCTCTCGATCTAAAGAAGCTAGCTGTAAAAATAGCTACCACTCTAAAAAAAAAAAACAACCACCCTATAATTACCAATGGAGGGTCACTGTGGGAAGAAAGAGGGTGTGTGTTCATGTGCTGTACTCACCAAGAAATAGGAAGGAAGGGCGACGTAAAACTCAAGCAGAGTGACACACAGAGGGAGAGTCACTGTCAAAGTGGAATTATCTCACCTCTCTGGTTTGTCTTGTTTGTCTTCTTCAGTGCGTAAGATGTGAGGAACGCTGCCGTGAACTGACTCTCCTCCCATCAGAGGTGATATAAGCAGCTGCTGCAGAAGAGGTATTACTAGAACAGGCTGTGGACATTTAGAGAAAGAGAGACACTTTTACAAGAAGCACGAGGAGCTATGTAAAGAGCTTGTTTTTTTCTTGAGAGAAGGACTTTTGTTGTACAATTCGAGGACTGTTGAATGAGTGGATGTAAAGCGACAGGCGTATCTGAGAAGAGGCAGCAGGAAGATAAGTGGTAAAACGTGGGCCTCGGTTTGATTTCGTGGTGAGGAACTGTTCGCACAATGAAAAGAGATCAGAAAACTTGGCAAGAGCAAGCCGACCCTCGCCGGAGTCTTTTCAGCCAAAGCTGGATTAAAGGAGAGAAATGATCACAGCGCAGGTACATTTTTCTGTCTTGGTATCCAGCCTCAACGAAACGCAGCAGTGAGTAGAAGCTATCCCTCTTTCGCTGGATGTGCTGCATTGTTCACATGTGTTTCAGTGAAACCAGGATCTGACACACCGACGATTTGTTCCTAGATGTCTCAGTCACCTCATTCATCAGACACCCATGCCGTGTTGCAGTCTATGCTGCAGAGACTGCAGCTTCAGTCAGGAAGAGAGGGCCAGACGCTTTTTCAAACACCTGTATCCTCGTCTGCACCTCCGGCTCTGGGGCAAAATGGTGAGAGAGGAGCTGCCAGCCTCCAGGGAGTTCCCAGCAGTCCTGTGAATGTGCTTGGTTTTAACGGGAACCCTTCAAAGGAGTTCCCAATCTCAGCCCCGAACAGTACTTCTGGCTTCCCGAGGGATGAAAAACACCAAGCAAGTTCTGCTTTGGAAGGGAGCAGGAGTCCAACTCTCTTCCCTTCGCAGAAAGTCAGCCCCAATGGAGACTCGGGCAAGAGGTGGGAGCTGGGGCAGGCTCCAGGGCCTGGGTTCTCCCCAACCAGTACAAGGCCGCTGTTTCCTGCTAAACCTCAAAAGGAGGTTAAACTCACTTTCTTTAAGAGGACGGATACAGAGAGGGAGAGCATTGGCAGCACCCCGATGAGAGAAGACGTCCCTGCTAATACCGGCGCTGTTTTGAACATGATGGAAAACCAGAACCACGTCCCAGTGTGGTCCGTGAACAGCACAGACGCCGGCTTGGCTGGTGGGGGAAATACAGGATCCCATGTTGGAAACGGAGGATTCGGCAGCTTGCAACAAAACAACGACGTGCAGGTCTTTTCAAACAGCCAAGTAGCAACAAACATGAGGAGAAAACGATCAACTGAGAATAAAACGAGAAGATGGACGCAGAAGCTCAAGGAGAAATTTAAGGACAGACATGGGAATGCTGGGAAAAAGGGAAAAGAAGACGGACTTCCTGGACAAGAAACGCAAGTGAGCGGTGTTCTTTTATTATTAATATTCTGCTAGAGATTATTGTAAATAAAATATTATTGTTTTTATTTTTAATCACATTTCCATCTCTAACCAGGTAATAATGCCAGATACACCAGGCAACAAACCAAATAATGATCCAGATGCAACCTTCTCTCCTTTGGACTGCACTGATTCCAGCAAATTACATCCTGCACAAACAGAAGACAACACTACTGCGAGCAACATCAGGTAATCACCAAACAGACTCACTCTTAATAATGTCCAAATTATGTCTGATATCCTAAAAGTATCAAGAGTTGGATTTTATTTATTTGCATTTGTCCCTTAGAACCTCATCAGAGTTATGAAAAGCATTTGGGATCTTTCCAGTAAAAGCCTTGTGACTACTTTACCTGACATTTTCACATCTAATGTGCCAAGAACACTCCTGTCACTGACAAGACCTGTCAACAGATTTCTCCAAACACGCTTTCTGACGATGTGCGTTGTGATTCTTCTAAAACAGACTATTCAAGGAAGCAGTGGCTGATAAGGAAGAGGGAAATAAAATTATATTTTTGATTTTATCATCAAAAATAAATACACACTGAATTACAGCAGAACAAAATGTGGAAAAATGGAACTGAAATTCAATGTTAAAAAAACCATATCTTTTTCAGTGACAATCAACTATAATTTTTATTTAGATTAAAACAATACAAAACGTTTAAAACATTGCATGAAGGTTTAAAACAAAAACATCATACATGCAATATTTCTCCTCATTTATCCCATGCATGACTTGTGTTGCAAAGGTATTTAAAACTAACACCATGGTTTACATAAAACAGAAAAAAAGCTGAAAAAATGCTCAAAGCATCAACTTTGAGGTAAATCTAAAAATTAAATATACATACTGTGATAATACATTTTCAAAAACACATTATCAGTACTAAAATAAATGAAAAATGTAAAAAAAAACAAAAAAAAACCCACACACAAAAAAAGGTAAATAAATTTTAAAGAGGGTTTTGATTGGCTGAATCTATGGCACAATTTGTCCATATATTTGTTTTTTATGTTTTCTTATCGTTTCATAAAGGAAAGAAGTGCTGTAAATACTTCTGAGTGATTTTTTAAAAATGCAGCTCTAACAAATATTTGCTCTGCCTTTCGTTTTGCATAATCTTTGCTGGATTTGATTTCATACTTTTGCATTTGTTCTGAGACAAAATAAATCTGATATCTAATATAATTTATATATACTTTAATCAGGACAACGAACTACACACTAATGGTTTGAAATGTTCTGGATTATACGATTTTAATGTTTTGCTTCCGTGTAGCCAAACTGAGCTTAAACTTTCTCTTCCACCAGGCGTAGTAGTGACTTTGACTTCGGCCTGGGGTCATTCAGCCTTCTGGACGAGATCACCCAGGGTCAGGTGTGGGCTAAGTTTTTAAACCCAAACCTCTCCACATCCTCAGTAATTGAGAGACCATCAGAGGAGACATCAAGCCAACCCCATATTCAGTCACAACCTCACAGTCTCAATCAGTCACTGGGAACTTTGAATCAGGTTGGAATCAGGAACAACCAGTGGAGCTTCAGGAGTACAGAGTACTCACCTGGTCCAGTCTTCAGCATGCCACAGTCAGCCCCTGTTTTTCCACCTGTAAACATGGACACTTCAGCATTAAAGCAGCAGGCTGACCAGTCGGAGCCAATGGAAGACGGACAAAGCCGATCGGAAATGCTGTCCAAACTCCAGCTCAGGTTGTCGGCGTTTGCAGAGGTCAGATGTTCATTTCTTTCTGAAAGCACAACATGTAAAAAAAAAATTTTGTTTTTCCATACTTCCAGCATTAAAAGTATAATTTCTTCTCGGTTTCAGCCATCAGGTAATCCTTACCATTCAATAGCAAGAAACAGAATCCAGATGAGCAGAAAGAGGCAACATCAGCCGGCTGACGAGAGATTTCACACTGAGAAAATGAGTGATGGAGGAAAGACAGATGAAGGTATGCAGAAACAACATGAAAACACACAATCCATGTTTTATTATTCAGTAAACATAATACTGAATATGGTTCAGGGGGTTGTAACACATTTTGTATAGATACATGCAGAATTTCGGTCCTTAACTTACATGGTATATGTGATGCTTATTGGATACCTGCAAGGGACTTAATCGGTATTTGAAAGTTACTTTTGAGATACTTACACACTGTTTGAAGCTGCAGTATATAACTTTCTTAAAATATATGTTTTTTCTTACATATTTGTTAAAACTGTCACTGTTGTGAAAATAGAATATGAAACAGATAATATGAAAAAAATCCTGTTCCTCTGCCTCCTCCCTGCTATCTTCAGAAATACGCTACTCCCAGTAAAAAACAACAAATCAGAGGCAGGGGGAAGGTATTAACTTTAACTACCTGGACTTTATTTGTCAGGAAGAAGGCACACCATTAAATCCAAACTAGGTTTAATCATATAAGAAAAAGAATCCTACCTATTAAGATACATATTGTGTATCAACAGCATTCTTATGGGTGCCAACAAGGGACATACAGGAAACCTACAGGGTATGTAAAAGAGTACTTGGAGGAATACAATGATATTATGAGGTGTTCTTACTGCATACTTGTAAGGTACTCACAGGGAGCCTCTGAGATGTAAAGCACCTGCTAACATTTACTCACGTTACTGTAATTATGTATGATTTGTCCGTACTTTGAACCTTTTTAAGTTGCTTACAAAACCTGAACCTGGATTGTACTCAGCTACATTTGAAGTCACATCTGTAATGACTTAAAAATAAAATAAAAACACCAGAAAAGACGGCATTGATCCATCTGCTGGGTTAGCAATCAGATACCATAATGTTGCATCAATTAGAAAACAGGCTCAAGCATAGTTAACCTCTGTGAAAAAGAAGAAGACAACTCATGGCTGTACATAAGGGACCAGGTTAACTGGAAGAATGAGAAAGGCAGACCATTTAAAATATTCGGAACAATATTTTAACTAATATAAAAAATATCAGTTTTATCAGTACTTGTGATTGTAATTTGGCTAAAAACAGAAGATAAGGTGCTTAGCTTGGAGTCAATTATTTAAAACTATTAGACTGGAGGATTGTTGGACGTATTGGACAGGGAGTTTTCCTGCCAGGTTCTGAGGAAGAGGAAAATCAGAGAGAGGCTGCACAGATGTAATGAAGGATGCCGAGATGATCGACTGTAGAGAATCCTAAAGGCAGCAACTGACCGAAGATATTATACATAGACGTCCCATTTAAATTTCATATAATACCTCCTAAATATTCTGATCATATGCTAACGTCTCATTTTGTGTTGAATTTTTATTGATATAGCCCTTCAAGTAAGGTAGTCTGTTAATACCCTTTAATTCTTGGTCTGTATTGCTGCCAGTTTTCATGCTTCATCTACGCTGTAATAAAAATATTTCCTCCTCTAGCCTTCATCAATAATGGCACTTGCTGTGGTTTCTGTTCACCAACTTTCCCCTGTCTTATGATGATCCAGAGCCCATATCTTCACCATCCTCCACCAGCATCCAAATGATGGAAGAGTCAGTGGAGTCACAGCAGAGAAACATCTCATCTTCACAACAGCAAAGGCCTCTTCCTGTCTCTCTACCTCCAACATCACTGAGTCCGTCTGGTCCGCCTCCCCGGAGTGTGCTCAGAAACAACACGTCCCATGAAGCCGAATCCGCAATGGAGACTATGACGAAACGGGTGAGAGATTGTGGATAACAGCGCCTCCTTGTGGTGTAATGTTTTAAAGCGTAAGGTACACTTAAGTATCAATTAGCAGCTAAAAAACTGATTAAATCACAATTTGAGTGCATTTTTTCATGCATACATGTCAAATTCAATATGGATTGCACGCAGAATATATTGTTCTTGATTCTAGAAAATACAGAAAAAGCAAAACAATAAACTCACTTTAACTAAAAGTGATAATTAGAGACATTTCAGAAAATTACAAAGCTCTGTTTTCGACCATAACATGTCTGACACATTTTTGTAAATTTGACATTGATTTTTGTTATTGTTTTTTCACAATTCTGTGACGCAGAGACGGGTCGAGGAGAACCGCCGGGTTCATTTTTCCGAGCACGTGATCGCCATAGACTCGCCGGACATCATGGACGATACGGTGGAAGAGGAGGATGAAGAGGAGGATTTGGAAGCGGATGAGGACTCGTTATTCGAGCCGGACTTTGAGGCGGCTCAGGTAGAAATAGACCAAGTGCTGCCAGCCCGTCGTTCAAATCTCCCTGCTTGGATACAAGCTCTGAAGAGGATGAATGCTGGGAAAAAGCACAGATAGTGGCTGCGGAACAGAAATGATTCTGCCGAATAAGTGACGTTTAAGCAATACATTCTTAAAACCATCATATTCGAGGAGAGTTTGTCTCCGAAACAGATTCATCTGGTTGTGAAAGTGGCAGAGATTTTAAGATGGTTTGAAACCACTGGACTTTTTGGCTACAGGAATTTCTGCCATTTTATGCATTTTTCCAGTCGTACATGGAAACCATTTAAATGAATATTCCTACAGAATGTGTGTCAAATATCTCTGGACACTCGCATTGTCCTGCTCAGAAACTGCTTTGTTAACAAGCAATCGATCAGATCATATGCTTCTAGCAATAAACTTTAAATCGAATGATTGAAATGATTCTGCCGTCGTTGCAGAGTTGTTGTGTGTTGTTCTCCATTATTCTACTGGTCAGCAGCTGATTGTTGTCTGATCTATTGTCTCTGCTGCTGACTCCCACACATATCCTGTCTGTCTGCGATGATTCTCTACCATACAGCCACAGCAATTCACTGCCAAGAGAGGAAAACCTTATCGGATTAAGATAATAATAATGATTCTAATCAGCATCTGTGCAACTCGGCCATTTGCTTCCAAAGTGAAGTTTTCAGGCCAGGAGAGTTTTCATCCTGGAAAGAAAATAACTATTGTTATCAACAATTGTAAATTACATGTACATAGTACTAGACTTACCGTATGATGCCATATCTTTGTATGTTTTGCATCTATGTCCTATTAGTTCCAGATGTGGGACTGAAACATTTGCTGTCAGAAATTCAAAACATGGGATATTATTTCACCACATGGCATATTAAAAATGTGTAGCTACAATAAAAAGGGCTCACGGTAACAAGGAGTGAATACTTTGGAAAACCTCTGAATTGAGAAAAACAATAGAAAGGTTTATAATTTGATATGATCTGCCACTTTAGACCAAATCACTGGGAAAAATAAGAAATCTGATAGTTTTGAAGCACTGCTGTGTCTGTATTACCTGACAGACTCATTTTAATGCTTCAGCTGGAGCAGCTGGGTTCTTGTTTTCAGCAAAAATCAAGAGCAGTTAACCATACAATGGAAATTGTGTGTAATGGGTGAAAACAAACTTTAAATGCTCCTGTTTTTATTGCTGGATGGGAAAACTTTGGTGTTAACTTCTATCCTGGCTCTCCCTGAAGAAAACCTCTCAGAAAACTGGCATAACCCAAGACTCGCTAATGTTTTTAGATCTTTGATGAGTTCATGGTAAAAAAAAAAAAAAAAAAAAGGCAGTAGAAAGAGAGGAGTGGAAATGACAATATTAATTTATGATGCATTAACTGAGAACTGAGAAAATGCCAAAGTACATAACTTACTGTATGAAAAGTAAGTATGTAGGAGTAAAGCTGGGAAATAATGAAAGAAAACGAGTGTAATGGTGTTTCTTTTCCCTCTAAAGTCCCTCCCAGAAATATTAACAGCATCTGTCCATTAGTGTGCACAGGAAACATCTCATATTGACCCTGAAGTGCAGCAATTATGGCCAATTTGCAAGCCTCAAGCCACACACACACACACACACACACACACACACACACACACACACACACACACACACACACACACACACACATATCCCACAGTCCCTTTCAATGATGTGGATTATTGCATCTGTACAGTAAGATACATTAAGTCTTTATTTGAGATCACAGACATTTTGTTGTATTGCCAAAAAACAACAACATATAAATAACAAACTTCTAAGCTGAAAATGACAAACAAAATATGATTTTTTTTATTATATAATCTTAACAGACACACAAAATGCGACACATTATTGTACCAAAAAAGGACTTAAGAAACCGATGAACGACAATGGCCATTTTACACTCACTCACATCCTATGATTCAGATTTTCTAAATATTCATACGCCCTCAAATGTTTCGCGTTAGTCCTGTTAAAAGTCCACAAACTTTTACGTGTTTTACTAGGATCAGCAAAAAGAAAATCTGACACAATTTCTTGCCTTCAGAAGTCGCATGATTAGTAAACAGAAGCCATAGATGTGCAACTTAATTCAACCAAACTGAAGAAAAGCAATCAAAGCCCACACATGAATCTGTGGCAGGGACTGAAGATAGCTATTCCAGCATATTCTCCATCCAGCCTAACTGAGCTTTAGTTATTTTGTGAATAAAAACGTCCCTTTTTCCTGTACTTTTGATGTAGGAGCAGCTGTTATTGCGGCAAAAGCTGGTTGTCAAGGCAACCCGTGGGAGGTTGAAAACATTAGCAACTTTTCATATTGTTATGTGTGGAAAACTTTTTAAAAAGCTTCTACAATTTTCCTTCTCCGATTTCAAAATTGTACATTGCAAAAAAAAAAAAAAAAAACAATTTTGGTTTGTCGCTAACTAAAGTTGAAGGGAATGTTGATCAATTTTACCCGCTCTAATAAACCTACAACCACCTACGAAATCCTGACCGCTGGAGAAAATGGTAAGAATGTGTTACTGGTAAAAATGTGTTACAAGGGTGAAGAGAGAAAAACTATTGAAGTTTGTCCAGTTTCTTTCAGATTCCTATCATCAACAATTGGTGGCGAGGGATACGGCTCCAGAGTCATTGCAGCTGCTGTTTCCTCGTCTGACTGACAGCTGGCTTCCTGGTTTTGGAGTGAGGGATTCATGAATCTGTTCTTCTGACACCTGAGTGGATAAGGCGATTAGAAACACACCACACCACAAACACAGACAAATCCGAGTCAAATTACCGTATTTTCCGCAATTTAAGGCGCACCTAAAAACCTTTAATTTCCTCAAAAGCCGACAGTGCGCCTTATAATCCGGTGCGCCTTATATATGGACCAATACTGAGTCACAACAGGTCTAGCAACTACGGGAAGCAGCCGCCGACTTCATTTCCCCCCCCTACCCCCTAGAAGAAGTGCGCGGTGCATGCTGGGATAGTTGTCAGAACCCTGGTTTGTTAATAAAGTTTGATAATACATTTAAAGCCAAGGGGGGAGGGGGGAGGAGAGAAACAGAGACTGGGGCGGCAGCGTGTCGGTTGGTCTGTGTTACCCAGAAAGCAGTTGGGCACAATATCACAACACCAACACCGTGAGTGAAACAACGACTGGGGCAGACTACTATATAAAGTACTCGGGAACTAAAAGATTGCGGGATAAACTGAAGCGTGTATTCTATGCGCCTTATATGTGAAAAAAGTTTTCAAATAGGCCATCCATTGAAGGTGCACCTTATAGTGCAGAAAATACAGTAGTGTCATTTGCCCTTAAAACAGCATTAATCTGTGCAAAATCAGCTTTTTCAGGAAATCTATGATAAACCACGCAAACACTCCACTGAAACTCTTTAATTCGTGATATAGACTACACGAATCAACTGTGACTAAAAAAATCGCAGCTGAAATGGGTGTTGACCAAAACAATTGAATGGGACACAATGATTTGTCTCAACATGCAGCAAGGAATGGTGTAGTTACAATTTTATAGTTACATTTCCACACATGGAGTTGAGATTTTGCTGAGGATCCTCAATGCTGCAAATAACCATCAGATAAATATTGACCCTGACATGACTTCACATTATCAAATATGCCTGATATCCTATGAACAATTTTACCCATTTTATATCTACTAAAGATAAGTGTAGCCAGTCTATCTGTGATGTTTCCTAAACAACTGAATTCAAGTTTGCCTTTGAGATTCATTGCTGATTTAAAGGCAACAAGCAAATAATCTTTAAAAAGACAATTTTTTACACTTCTTCACTTTTCATTATTACTTTACTGCATTTCGAACACATAGTACCTCCTCAAACTTCTTTGCTTTATAGTACTGTGATCTTTTCGAACAGTGCAGTAAGATGAGATCACAGAAAACCGTACCCTGCCAATACAGAATAAAAACATGTTAAAACCACTGGCGATTACAAGAATATTCTATTCTATCCTCAGAATATTATATAATTCATACCATCCCAACTGAGGTGACAGCTGCGATCACATTGATCACTGTTGGAATTAAGCTGAACTTTCTTGCCTGGAAGAACAAAAGAGATTGGCACAGAGTTAATCTGTTTTAACAGTGTTTTTTGATCTTGTTATATATATTTTCTAAGTTAAAAAGGTACAGTCTGAATGCTGAACATTCATTTAGCTCTTGATGACTGTAGGAAATCCCCCTGTAGAGTCAGAGTTGGGAGAGGGATCTAGGCACTCGATGAGCATCCGATGGTCGATTGGATTGGGTTGTGGGACTCAGCAGGAGCCTGAGCTGGAGTGTGAGCTTGATTGGTACCAGTAAGATATAACTATGTTCCACAGCTGGGGCTCTGGAACATAGCTATCGGACTGGAGTCTCTCTTACCTCATGCAGTGAGAGAGCCACCGAGGTGGGCATAGAGATACTATCAGGCCCCCAGCTGAATGCCCTAGTGTCGGAGTTCTTCCCTGTGAGTTAAAGAGCCGAGTCTGTGTGGCTTCAAATAACAAGAGGGAAGGTTTTGAATGTTGTCTCTTTTTATGTACCAAGCTCCGATTCAGATTATCCGGTCTTTGAGTCCCTGGATTCGGATGTCATCTGTTAATTCTCCTGTGCCCATGCTGGCAATTTTGCGGCAGCCTGCAGGGTGTAATTGAGAGAAACAGATTTCCACTTCTGAATCCAGACAAGGTTTTCTTATTGGATTTCTTTGATAGGAGTAGGGTATTGCTAACAAGCACAAGTACTTGATGTCTAGTCGCTTTAGGTCAAAGTTTGATGATTTATTTTGTAATTCTATCGTTAAACTTGTCTTGTTATGTCTCAAACTGAAGAAGAGGTGATGTAGGTCTTGGTTGTTCTTGTGGACTTTCCAAGCAGCAGACAGGCACAGGATGACCAAACAGACAGCAGCTTCATTGGTGGGCAAGGAAAATATAAACTCTATATGAAGTTTTGTAAAACCATTTGATGACTCACATTGTTGCATATTGTTGCATATCTTAAAACAAACCAGGTAACTTACAGTGCCGGTCACTATAACGTCAAAACGAATTGCAAATGCTTTGTGAAGACGCCGATAATCAGTTCCACCTTCTGTCTTGTAGTATTTAGAAAATCTGGATTCAATGACAAAAAAATGTTTTTAAAAAGCAAAGTGAAAAAAAACAACAACAACAACAACAACTATTTAGTACTATAACCTACCTAAAGTTGTAACCTTTGGAGAGGTTGGAATTTTGAAACGGAGCGTCCAGTTTAGAGAAAGAGTACTTAGGAACGCAGAAGTTAACATCATGGTCCAGGTTACACCTCCACTGTATGATTATTCCTATTTCACCACCCTGTCAAATATAAAGTAAACATCAAAGCTCAAAAGCTGTAAATCCTGAACCTGTGGAGTTCATAATCTACGCTGTAGTCCAAAACTATTTGCATGACTGGAGCCTTTTTAATAGGGATACAGTATTACATAAATGTAATAAAATACTGGCTTTTGACTGCAATATGTTTTGTCCTTCATTTCTGTACAAACTGTACTGTCTGCTCTTGAGTACATCTTCACCACAGCAACAGCTTATGACTTTTGTGTTTATATTGTTTTCTTTTAATACAGTTTTCTTTATCAACAACACTTAACTCTGAAAATTAAGGACAATTTAAACAGTAGGAAAAGTGAGACCTTGTCTGCCAGCTGAGTCACATTCTGCCGAGTTTCATTCAGAATATAATCCACTTGAAAGATGGGACAGAGCGGATCTCTGATCTTGTCATACTTGCAAGTCCTGATATCTTTTGTTGAATTAAAATTTCCTCTGAAAAATAAAAAGTTTATGATAAAAACATTCTGAAACTACTTACACTTCTGCTTGACCCTTAATCTGATTTAAGTTAAGAAGACTTTTGTTTGTGAATGACCCACCTGGTGACGTTGAAGAAGGGGAAACGAATGCTGTTTTTGATGTAAATGGTGAAGTTCACAAACTCGGGCATTGGCTTGCTGGAGATGGTGATAATATTAACATTTTAAGTGACAGAAACATTACAAGTAAGTCTGCACCAGTGTGTGTGTGTGTGTGTGCGTGTGTGTGTGTGTGTGTGTGTGCGTGTGTGTGCGTGTGTGTGTGTGTGTGTGTGTGTGTGTGCGTGTGTGTGTGTGTGTGTGTGTGTGTGTGTGTGTGTGTGTGTGTGTGTGTGTGTGGATCTTTGTGTGGCCTAATCTCACATTTTCACTTTGTCATCCTCTGCTGGACACCATCCTTCAATCTCACAGTAACCAGCAGATGTGTTGCATTCACCTGTAATTATACCTTTTGACCAAAATAAAATTGGTTATCAATTTGACATTGTCTGATCATTTTTAGAAGACACTTCTACAAGTGTGTGTGTGCGTGCGCGCCCGTGTGTGTGTGTGTGTGTGCGCGTGCGTGTGTGTGCGTGCGTGCGTGTGTGTGCGTGTGTGTGTGTATACAAGAACAACAATCATTACATGATTTTATCCACAATGGACACCAGAAGACACTTAAGCGGGGTCCATAAGCGGGGTCATTTTAGTTGAGCCTTGGTGTTACAGGCAGTTACTGGACCATCTAACGGTAAGTGACAACAGATACAAAGGAATCCTAGCAGATGAACAAGACTGCATTACAACAATCTGAGTAAATTTGACGTGAGTTTCATTTTGGTATTGGAAACGATGGACGTTGAATGGCACCAATACATCATGTAAGGCATGCAGTGTAAAGCATGGAGGACATGAGGCGTGTGAATGCCCTCACAGACCAAGGATCCCACAATCCTTAAAGGTTATACTCACCGTCAGCTTGAACAGAGCCCAGATGTTTTAGACAGTCTGCATTTGAGCTGCAATTAAACTCTTTCTCAGTCTGAAATAAAGACGGAGACACAACATGTTTAAAAATCCAGAAGGCATTTTACGACAAAGCTACATTTTTCTGGGTACACAAATAACAGCAAGAATATGCAAAATGATTTCTATGAGATTAAGCAATGTGCTCAGACAGGTGTGTTTTACTGCATAAAGCTTTACCAGCATCTGGTCTGTAATTTGAACCATAAGCTGTTGGTGGAACGATTTATTTGCAGAAATTCTCATGTTATAAGTGTGTCATCTGTATATTTACAGATTTTGTTACATGATTCCTTACATGATGTATGCTTAATTACAATCACAAAGGTTTTAAATGTGCTAAATAAATGAAAGCTTTATCCAAGTGAACTGATAAACGTTGGGAAAATACATGTCAGAAATGTTCCAAACCTCTGAACATCTTCCTTGGAACTGGTTGTCCGTCTCTATGATTTTAGTAATGATGCTAAACACGCCTTCGCCCTGAAACACACCACAGCATATATTTGTTATTAAAGCATAAACTGAGTATGAGCTTCTGTTTTTAAAGGTGTTTAAATGTGTAGTTTTGTGTTACACACCTGAGGAGGGTAGATATAATCAGCTACATCCATCACAGCGTTGTTAAGTTTGCCAAATCCTTTCACTTTGGTTACGACTGAGGACTCGATGTTTGTGTCGGCCACCTGGTAAGCTTTTTCATGGAGGAAGACGTAGCTGCAGGGCAAAGAACACGACATTCAGAGGCTGAGCTCAGTTTCAGATCTAACCACTCAACCAAAACCTTTGCAGATATCTAGGTTTTTAGGCAAGAATATCAGTTTAATGTGGAAAATGTAATACCGATTGTTTCGGCGATAATCCAGATGGATCTCAGAAAAGGAAAGGTTTGATATCAAACTTCTGACCTGTAGGTGTTTTTGTGGTTTTTCCTTTTAATTATTTTTGTTAAAACCAGGATAGGATTGGGACAAAGTTTATATTTGTCTACAAAATACTTTAAGAGCACGATAAACACACACACACAAAAACCAAATTTGTATGTATTTCTCCTACATAAAAAGAAATTAAAGCAATATCTTTTTTGAGGTAGCGTCGACACAAAAACAAAATACAATTTCAAGACAGAATCAGAAACCAGAGTGGATACAAATCGCAGTTGTTAAGTAATAATTGATCAAATAATTGGTGAAGAAGCCGTCCAAACCAATCTTATCCTATGTGCAAAATCCTTACAATTAGCAGGAGTATGTAGAATTCAACACAAGCTTCGGAGCTGGGGAAAATAGTCAGTTTTTGTTACATACTTTAGAAAATTGTATGACATTAAATTCCGGTGTTTTTATATACATTTTTCAGTCCTAAATACACCTTGCCCACCTGAGTGGACATGTGAAAAACTATCCTCAGAACTACATGCCGAATAATGGAGGTTCAGGCTTCAAGATGAATAGAAAAGGATTTCAAAATATCGGGAGTGAATCTATTTTAGCTCATGCATAAACTGCAACTTAAATAAACATATAAAAAATAAACAGATTACTGACCCAACAAAATACGAGATGATGAGTAGCTGCAGCAGTCGATGTATGATCCCTAAAGGCCAGCTCCTCACCACCACAGACTTGTAGGTTTCGTAGGTCAGGATGCTGGTCATGCAGCTACACAGAGCTGAAGTCATGACTGCAGAAATCCTTTTGTCAGAGAAAGAAAAAATCCACTTTTTCTCCAGGCTGTCAGCCTAAACTTTTGAAAATCAGGGAAACTCTCTTCTGGTTTGGAACAAAAATCTTCAGAGTGTGTCTGCTTGGCTTGTCTTTTTCTCTGAAAATCAGTCTCTCCCCTCTGTGTCATTGGTTAATGACATAAGTCAGACCTCACCCTCTTTACTCAAAGGAGCGAAAGGAGGATGTCTATTTCCTTCTTGACCACAAACCCCAGTCTCCCATGCTGCTCTCCACATCTCTGGTTTGAAGTGAAAACACAGCAGCCTCGCTGATGCTCGTAAACACTTAAGCCGGCGATCAATCCGCCATATATCTCCAGTCGTTTCTCTGGTAGTGTATCAAATTAATTTGGCAGGTTTCTCGTATGTTTTATCACTTCATTCCATCAGCTTAGTGTCGGTAATCGGTGTCCAGTTCACTCACAACAACCGGGTAATGAAGGAAAGAACGTGTCTTCTGCTTCCCTCCAATCTTTTTTTGTTTTGTCATCCGAACCGCACGATTTAGTGCGTTTCATTGGGATCCCATGCGAAAAAACCCCCCACAGAGTAGTGAACAAAGTAGAAAGTAGAAGAGAAACAATGCATGTTTTTAACAATTTCAAAAGGAAGCTGTGAAAAGTTTGCATTCACTTCCCAGAATCAATAATTTTCAGAGTCACTTTTGGCTGTAACTGTGATCATTTTTATTTTCAGCCTCTTATTGACTTTCTTCCACTGTTACCTTGTTGTTTGCTCTATCCATATTATTAGCTCTAACCAGCTTTCCATGTACTAGAATAAGAAACCCCCTACCCCACATCATGATGCTGCCACCACTATGTTTCACCATGGGAGTTGTGTTGTCTGGGTCAAATAAATAGTTTTCCACAACAGGTTAGGTTTATTTTGTATGCCTAAAGGAACCCACTTTTATCCCACATTATAAGTTACGATATGGAAAAAAATGCTGTTCCACTGGCAGGTTAATTCACTTATAACTGACTCACTTTTTCATCAGTATTAAGGAAGTGTTGACTTAAACAAGTTCCTAAATTGTGCTGAAAAGCTACTTTTAAGTTAGTTTTGATTTTTTCCCAAGTGCACTAAGATATTTGCAATAGGCCAAAAATACTTTGTAAGATTTTTAGTTTTTGCAGTGCAGTGAATTATGAAATGCTACGGGAAATAAAAGCCATCATCTAATTTAATGATTATATTAAATTAAATAATGTGATTTATTTATATCCATTTATACATGTATTGTCACATGTGACAAGGGGCAGGAAGGCTTTCTGACCACTGACAGATTTCAGCTGGTGCCTTTTTCCACCTGTGTGCGTTCAACACTTTTTCCTCGTTCATTACTTTCCATTTCACATTACTGCATTTGTTTTAGTTTCTCTCTATGTATTGGTTAGTTGGGTTGTCATCCACGCCTTATGAAAATGTAATGTCAACAGCACCTTTAAAAATATATTTACAATTAAAAAAATGTTTTACCCACCAGATAAACATCACACATGGCCAAAAATATATGCGTACTTACATTATTGTCTTTAAGTAAAAACCTCTGACAGTATTAAGGGTCTGGATTTAAATACTTTTTTAGCGGCTTAAATAAAAAAAAAAACAGCGCATAAATTGCGTTATGTAGCCACTCAGACCCGTCTAAATGCTCAATATGCATCCATTAAACTTTTTTTTTTTTTTTCCAGATTTCTATACAGAAACTCGAAAGAAAAATGAGTCACTGGTAGCAAGACAGTCTAAAAGCGCTAGATGAATAGCAGCTGGTCATACGATAGGACCATTTCTGGACTCAGGGAGGTAATGTAATAGAGCGACTTTCAATGTCTCTCTTTCTGTGCATTTCTGCATGTGCTCATTTCTTAACCTGTTAAGCCCGACGGACCCTCCGAGGTTCCAGCTGCCATGTGACTCGACTCGCTCTGTAAACAAAGGCTCCGTGTGCTTTAAATTTTTTTTTTATTATTATCCGCTAAAAGAGGCTTTAATCTTTCAAAACTATTCCGCATAAAGGTTTTGCCCAAAATGTTAAGATTTTAGAGCTATTTAAAAACAGCTGATGAGATTTAAAGGTCCTCGGGCGATGACGCAACTGCCTGGAAAACACCCGATCAGCTGATCATCACGGCCATTTTATGGCTTCACGTGAGAGTGGAAAGACTCTCAGAGTATGGCACAAGATGTCGGCTACGCAAAATCATAACGTATTTTCCGGAACCCCATCTAAATGAATGCGTAATTCTTGCGCTCTCCAAGCGTTCTCCGTGCGTAAGCACGTGTGGTACACGGGAGTCTGAGCACGTGGAGTTATCTCGGTTCCGTGAGTTCAGTTTTGATTTATTTATGATAAATCGATCATAGCAGCAGAAACTTGACGATTTAGAGGCTTTTGAAGGCTTTTGAACAACAACGGTTTTTCGATTTGCTACGAGTGGAGCTAAATCTTGGAAAAATTCTCTCAATGGCGCGGAGGAAAATGTCCGATGTGGAGTCACTGGAAGAACTATTTCGGAGCGATTTTGAGCTGGAAGATTCTTCTGATAGCTGGTGGGATTCGGACGAGGAGGAAGAGGAAGAGCAGGACACAGCTGACAGACTTGATCTCGGTGTTGTGTAAGTTTTCCGCCGCAATTTCACACAATATATTTGATGTTTTGGTTCTATTTATTTATTTATTTCAGTGATTATATGCTTGTAATAACGGCAGGAAGTAAAACCACGTGGTTATTTGTTTATTTATGTTTTACTAAAATATGTTTTATTTTACTAGTAAGGATTTCATGTTTACTTTGGTTCATTACTTTGTAATAAACCTCTAATTCTTCAAATACTTTATTTTTATTTATAGTCGAGTGGAAGCCGAACCATCAAGCTCAGGTGGAGCTGAACCACCCCCACCTCCCCCACCTCTCATGATTCTTCACCTTCTTTGAGGTAAGATGTCCATTTTTTGGTGGTGATGGTGGTGGTGGATTTTCAAAATTGTTTATTTGCTCTTTTAAATTATTCAAAAAGTATTTTTGACTGTTTTATCTTGTTTCAATAAAAGTTTTCTATTTGGAGTCAAAGAAAGAGCTTTCAGTTCATCATTATTATACATATTACACTGTGCACAATGGTACATTTTGCATATAAATGGGGTAAATGTCATGACCAATGGTTATATTATATGTAGAAAGTGTCATTAGGTGGTAATAAGCTATTTAATTTTAACAAACCCCCAGTATTGATGTAAAAACACATTTGGCACAGTTTGGTGACATTTTGGATAAATGTGCCAAAATGGCCTCTCCGCCTAAGAAATTTCTCACTAATACCATTCTAAAATAAATATGATTCATCTGATTGAGTCCAAATTTGGTATACTTTTACACAACATTTAGATTTAAAAGTCTGTACTACTTTTTTGTGTTACAAATACTATTTTGGTAGTGTTTTCAATGTTTATTTCAAAGAAAATTTTGGCGAGGTTCAAAAAAATGCAAAATATTTTGTATTTTGTCCCTAATATTTCAGGCAGGGTCAAAGCTACAATGGTGCTGACACCAGAAAACCATTCTATGACATCTTACCTTTACAGAGGTACCAAAAGTTTCTTATTAAATCTAATAGCTGTGAGGCTATAAGTGATTTACTTTTGTGTGTTTTTGTCAGGCGGAAATTTATTTATACCCCCTTAGGGGGTAAGAGGTTAAGTGGCCCCCCCATTACGTTTGTGGTCTTCTAATGGTAACCCGATATGGCAGCAGAAACACATAAACACGCCGTGGATGTTTGAGGAGCACAAGCTTTCAGGCAGCATGTATTTGTATGAGTTGTTGCGACGGCCAATTATACTTCCCAAACATTTACGCATGAGACACTCGCAGAGGAAACTGTATGCAGGCAGAGCAGATAATTAAGGATGAGCAAATAGGGAAATACAAACATGAGGATGCAAATAACGGTGGTACATTTGCATTAGTTATGTATGAGGCAGCATTTCTAATTAATGGTTGTAAGGAAAGTAAGGAAAACTGAGACGTTATTTAAAAAAAACAACTGGGACACACTATTATAACTCAAAGAGAAAAACATGGATCTATATTTCTATTACTGTGTCAGAGTTTTGATCCATCCCTAAATCTCTTAATACTTTATTTTAGTATTGCTTTATTTTAGCTGGAGTCTATTAAAAGAGTCTCAGGATGTTTAGTAACATGTTTTAAGCGTTTTACCTTTGTTTTTTTCTGCCTTTTCCACTTATTCTCTTGTTGCAAACGAAAAAGAGCCGCACAGAATGACGCCACACTTTTAAGATTTTTGCTTGTGAAAGTTTGTCTCATTTTCTTTCCAATTCATTGTTAGCTGTATGTGTTGTTCTTTCACATAAAATGCTAATAAATATACATTTGTTGTTTTAACGTGAAAATGAAGATAAAGTTAGAGAACTATTGAAACTTTCCACGGCAAGTTTAGCTTTCTAACACATAATCTGAATAATATCTGCAGGGGATAGAGCCTCCTGGAGAGCCCTTCTCACTGAAACCATCACTTAAAATGAACGTCTCATCCGGTGATGTTTGGCTTTTAAAAGCCACATTCCAAACCACCTTCCTCCCAGGCTTTGGGGATTTGTTTGAAACCATCGTCTCTGCAGCGTTCACCCTCTAAACACGCTCACCCAAACCCAACTGACTGGTTAAACTGGCTAAAGTGCGCACATCCAGTGGGAATACCTTGAGCAAGACGGCTCTAAAAGCTCGCTTCACATTCTCCAGCGTAATGGGTTGGGGAGGGTTAATGAGCTGCAGGCTTACAGGCAGAAATCTGTTGAATGCTGGTAAGACTTCCCTGATGAAGGAAATGTTTTATGACTCCATGTTTTTTTTTTTAACTAAGGCAAATTTAATATCTCGTTTAAATTTATGAATTGTCTGATGACGGTTTTCAATCATCTATTCTTTCGTTTGCTTTAAAGGACATTCAAAAATGTGTCTCAATTCAGAATAGAAATAATCTAGACGAGATGTAAATACTTTGTGTAAATCATGAGATTTTAAGCTGCATATTTAGGCGTCAAATAAAATCCAGTCTGAAACTCCAGCAGCTGATTGGCTGGCTGATGTGGACTTTCTATAGGTCAGCATTGATCCTGACAAAATCTGTACTGTATGTCCTTCATAGCAACACAAATACTGTTGTCCAAGTTTTATTTACTGCAAAAATGAGATAATTTCCCTTATGTCTGCCAGGTTACGTGTTTTTTTGAATTATGGAAATCCCAAATATGTGTTGTCCATCTGAATTCAGCAGCATCCTTTACTCTGATGCCGTCCATCACTGTCCTCTGATTGGACCACAGAGACACATTCAGGAGGATCCCTGAAACTTATAAAATCCCCTACAAAAAATAACCCATTAATGTCCCTGAATTCAACAATCTCACGCCAACAACATATGTGATTATTTAAACTTATACTCATTTGGTTAAGGTGAATAAGCACAGATAATTTTTATTTTATAAGAAACATTTCAAGGCAGTTGAGGAGCTTTAGCAAAACATAAAAGACCAAAACCCCAAGAATTTATTGAAAAATTCTGTATTTATTTTGACCTGAAAACAACAAAAAGACATTTTTTTTAAAGAGCACTACACAAGAGGAACAAAAATGGACCCCTCATTACACTGACAAACTAATAACTCCTACAATGAGTATGCAGCGTTATGCATACTCGATGTTATGCAGCTAACAATCATTCCCATAGGTTCAACTGTCTCATTATTTCACCGAGCCGTCGGGAGGAGACGAGCTCAAAAATCAGCGCAGATTGGTTTCCAGACGTAGTCACAAAATACGTGATTGTACTTTTAAAATTAAATGTGCTGAAGAAAAAGGTACAACTCAAGTTTGTTGATTGGTCTGAAATCAACGGTAAAAACAGTTGGTCCTGGGTTTGTGGGTGTGATCAGTGTCTCTTCAGTCGGACTCTTCCTCTGAGCTGGCAGGAGTGGACACAGCTTCCTCCTCCTCTTCCTCCTCCGATTCCTGGGTGAATAAAACATTTCAATAAGAACCACAGGGGTTGATTCATCCGTTTTCACAGTGAAGATTTAAAATAAATGGCTGAATCTGAGGCTCGACGTAAACTTTAAAAATACTTGATCAGAAAGGGAAATTAAATGTTGGCTCTTATCACTACAGTTTCTTCAAAAAGTCATTGTGGACACACACAGGTGAAAAAACTCTGCAAACAATATATAAAAATAAATAAAAATCTATAAAACAGGGAAATGTATTCAAGAAGTCAAGCAGAATATGGCAACTCCAGTCAAACAGGAAAATTGCACAGATTTCCCCAAACTATTAGTTGTGAAAACAACTTTAGGTGACATATTGATGTCAATTGATGCTTAATTAGGACCAAAGTATCTGTCCTAAAATAGGTTTGGTGAGTTAAGTGGGAAAATATTCAGCTGAAACTTAGACATGAAGCTGAAGAAATGCTGGATGTCACTGAACTCTAGTGACTGAAAGTTTTTAACAATGATATATAAACCAACAGAACTCAGATCAACTTCTGAGAAACTCAAAAAACTCAAGTCTGGAAATCCAAACGGCTCCTCAAACAGCAAAAAAAAAGAAAACAGCCTCTAACGCTGCCTAGAGCGATGTGTGTTGATGACAGTAAGTGGCTACACAAACTACACAAATATAAGAGGAAAACATGTACATGTGCTTCCAGGGAAGTTGTTGAAAGAAAATCAATCATAAATCTCTTTAATCTGTTAGTCAGAATTACTTTGCTGTTACCAGAGCGACGTTTGAAATTTGTGGCTTTTTCTTTTTGTTTTGAATCGATGCATCTTTATGCTAATAGTGTCCATGACTGGTTTTACCTTCTTCTTCTTCTTCTTCTTGGATTTGCTCTTGTGGTCGGAGTCGGAGGAACTGTCGTCGCTGGTCTCAATGAACTCTCGGCTCTTGAAGCTGTCGTTTCCTCCTCGTTCCTTTTCTTTCTCTCCACCGCTGGACTTTCTCTTCTTCTCATCCTTATTCCCACCAGATTTTCTCTTCTCTCTAAACGGTCGGAGGCGTAGGAAGACAATTAGGAATGTAACACGAGCTTTTTTAGGGGGAAAAAAAAGAGAGACACTCTGAAATAAAAGCCTTACTTCCTGGGACTGGAGGTCGATCCTCCTCCGCTCTCTTTGTATTCCTTCTTTAATTTGTCATATTGCCTCTTTGCCTCCCCTGCTTTTGTTTCCCATTCCTGAAAGAAACAGAAGTACAAAAGATCAGGGGTTTTGATTGAAGTGCTGCTCAATTGAAGCATAAAATCTCTTCCAACAGGCCAGGTCTCACCTCCTTCTCGTCTTTGTTCAGCTGTCTCCACATCTCTCCGGCCTTCTTGGATATCTCTGTGATGGAGATGCCGGGGTTCTCTGACTTGATTCGCTCGCGGCTGGAGTTCAGCCACAGCATGTAGGCGCTCATCGGCCTCTTGGGGCCAGCTTTGTCCTTCTGCTTCTTCTGCTCAGACACAAACAAAATAGAAACATTGCTTTCATTGAAGACAATCTGAGACTTGGGAATATGGGTATTTTCTTTTGTTGCTTTCTCACCTCTTTGCGTGGTTTTCTTTCCTTTTTCTCTTTCACAACTTTAGCTTTTTTGGCCTTTTTCTTCTTTGCGCTCTCATCTTCGCTATCATCTCCTTCGTCGCTGCTGTCGCTGGCAGAAGCATTGCTGTCATACCTGATTGAAAGGAAACATGTCGAATGAATCTGTGAAAATGCAAACGCGAGCTTCGATCTGAAGTTGGAGAAAGTAAAAGTAAAGGCACTTACTCTTCTGCAATTTCCTCATCTTCCTCTCCAGGGTTGAAAGACTCGTCTAAGAAGAAAAACAGGAGCTTAGCCTTCTACTCTTCAAATTATTTCCAGGGTTCAGACGCTGAATCGGTCACTTACCGCTTCCACTTCCGTCTGAATCGTCACTGTCGTTGCCCTCCTCCCTGATCTTTCCCTCCGCCTTCATCCTCTCCAGGTAGGCATCGTGCTGGTCTTCGTCAGAGTCGCTGTACTCGTCGATTTTGCCCTTCATGCCCTGGAACCAAACCTCACAGTCAGGAAAACATCTCCACAAAACAATTTAATACAGACTGTTTACAGCTGTAATGGGACTCAACCAGGACCGAGAGATGCATCAACTACTCAGGATCCAAATGCAGCGTTTCCCCGTGTATCAGAAGCCTGGCGGGCTACCAGGCTTCACTTGCACCTCCACCAGGCTAAGCATTGTTTGTTTATTTATTACAGGGGCTTCTTTATACACCAGCAACGATGATAGCAAAAACAGGCTAAAGACTCTCTTTGGTGAAACGGTAGGAAGGACAAAGGAAACATAATATGGTCAGCATGTGAAGACATATGGAGACTGATGTCAGGCGTCTTTATCCACCTGAACTCCATAACCACTGCCCGTCTCTACCAGTCTACAGACTGGTAGAGACTAAAACTAAATAACAAAAAAAAAAGGAAGCAAGTAAAACAGAAGCAACTGTGCAAGACCAGAGTACAGATATGGACATAATCTGGCTTTTGGAGAATTTCACTGTGCCTTGGCCAGATTTAAAATATGCACATTATCCTTCCTGTTAATAAATAATAATAATAATAATAATAATAATGCCTGCCATCAGTGCAGGAATCTTTAAACTTACATTTGACAGAAGGGATTTTGCAGCTGTAATTTTACTTCACATCACCCAAGCTTCTGCAGCCTGCAGCTCTCTGGTTCTTCCATAATGGTTCTAAATAGGTTTGGCTAAAAATAATAAAAAGCTATCCAATGTTTATAAATATAAATATAATGGCACATGCAGTTTTTTTTGAAATGGCATTGAAGTTCGAGGATAGAATGAATCTAATAAAAGCTTCCTGTCAGCAGGGTTTTTTTTCGCAATACTTTTTGACATAGGATCTTCATCCTGAGTAAATTAACTTAAGATGCAAGTAAAAAGCTCGTTGGCTCAAACTAATACTTCGTAGACATGGAAACCAGTCGGGCTATTCTCTCCTCGCCCCCACACGGTCCATCCCGGCTCCATGCATCTTTATCCACGGCTGACAGAAGCATCCAGTTAGGAAGGCGGCCATTAATACATCAACAGGAAATGGAGAGGCGCTCCATTTGTTCTCATTGCCGTTCTCTGGTGACTCCGTCACCGTGGCAACAGATGATCGTAGTGAGGGGAGAAACTTGGCAAAACTCTGAGCCAGCAGGAGCTCGTACTTGTCAGCAGAACGTTACAGGTGGTGCAATCAACGCGGTCGAGTGTTAAACACCAAAAGCCCCCAGGCAGCACATTAGTCAGCACAATGCAAACACACAGAGTTATCAGAGTGATCAGCCTCACAAACACACACACACACACGCACACACACACACACCGCCAATCCACATGGCTCATGATTAGCAATAATTCATTTGAGATTCATCAAGTAATCTGACAAGATTATCCTCCCAGAATCCTGCTTGGATCCATCAGCGGCACACCATGCAATCAGAAATCACTCCACACCAATCAACCCCGGTTCCTTCAGCCACACGAGGCGCCCGCAACCATACCCACCTTCTTCTACAGGAGGTACAGACACAGACACACAGGAGAAGGGTGACATGAATCAATATCTGTAAAGGGAAACTGCTCTAATGTTTTAATTTTACAAACTAGGATGGGTTCATTTCCTCATAAATTACCTCTTTGAAGCCTCTGTTCTTGATGTTGAGCTTCTTGGCATTAACAAAGTCAAACAGTTTGCCATATTCCTCCCTACAAGGAAACAAAAAAGACAAATAATTTGGGTTTAAATCAATACTTGAAAAAGAGAAATTAAAAAGACAAGGAGGAGAACGACTGCACTGTAAGGTGATGTCGCATCACAGGAAATAAACAGGAAGTCCAGATTTTGCACAATGGAAACCAATAAATTAATATTAGGAATACATAATAAATTACTGATAATTCTTTTGTTAAATTAGAAATTTAAAATGTGTTTTAACTAAAATATAAGAGCTTGAACGTGGTGAAGCTTAAATGACGCCTCTTAGGAGATCTGGGTTGAACATTTTTACAGACAAAGACTTTTTTTTTCCATCTCATCTGCAAAATGTATTTATTTTTTGTACAGTTTTGGCTTCATTACAGCTCTGAGTGTTTTGTTATTTCAACAAAAGGGCTTTTTGAGTCTGTATACTGCAGTTAATCTGATAACATAGAAAGCCTTTTAATAAACATTGAAGCCTCTTCCTCTTCTTCACCAGTGCAGCCATCGTCTCTCCACATAGCCGAAACCTGAAACACAGCCACGGCTCTGCGTGTGAATGAGGCGGCCTTACCTCTCGATGCTGCTAAACGTGTACTGGTTTCCTTGCTTGGTCTCGATCTCAAAGTCAAAGGACCGCGTCGTGGTGGTGCCTCTGGCGAAGTTGACGCAGGAGATTTCCTCAAAGCGCAGGTGAACCGGGGGCTTGTGGACGTAGATGAAGCCCCTCTCCAGAGGGTAGAGGAGGCCTGAAGACGCCTTGTAGGAGCAGGTGATGCACTGAGCACCAGAGTGGCTGTGGAGGAGGAGAAGAGGGTCTTACTAGGATTTATTTATTGTGAAATAAAAGCTTTCAAAAAGCGAGCTGGAGATGCATCCTACCCTTGGAAGTTTCCAGGCACAGTGATTTTGCGGTTGACAAGGGCCTTCATCACCCTGCTGACCATCTCATAGAGAGAGCCAGACATGATTTTACTGAGTTTGCCCTCAAAGCGTTTTTCCACATCCTCCCTGTGGTAGAGTTGACAGGAAATAAAAATGTCTGAATGCAAACATTTGATGGGATTTCTCAGAAGAAAATTAAAGAGTTTATCACTCTGGTAAAGCCGTTTCTGCTTTACCAGAAACAGCAGCATAATAAAAGCTCTAAAAACCATAACATAGCTCCTTGAAAGCTTTGGCGCCACCTGGTGGAAAGCATGAAGACGGTAAAAAATGCCTTGAAAAAACGTTTCCACAGCCATTTTTTCATGTTTCAACCAGTGACTCTTTTGCAAACCTAAACCCTACTAAGGTGTAAACATAAAAAAACATTTTATTCATAAAAAATAAAATAAGCAAAGTTTTAATAACAAAAAAAAACCATTTTTTTAACAGTAACACATTAAAAAATATCTTAAAACTAGCGAAAACATTTTATGTTATATATTAAAATAAAAGTGTATATGCCACACTTTTCATTCATTTGTAAAAAAAAAAGAAAGAAATAAAACTTTGAAAAGCCCATTTTATTGCCTTTCAGTGTTGCTTTAATGAATGAGCCATCTTCAGGGTTGTGGCAATAAAAATCAGCCTTCTCCTAATGTACTCACTCGCTCATATTGAGGGTTAGGTTGATGTCCTCTTCCTTGGAAAAAAGCAGAATGAGGAAGTGATAACGCGTCTGACCCTGCTTGATGGGAGGATCCAGACTGATCTAAAAAAAACAGGGAAGGTGAGAAGCATCAGAGTGAAGTGAAACTCCAGGACAGAAAAACTAGAAACCTGGGAAGGAGGAAGAGAGATGTTCACTCACCACAAAGAACATCTGCCGCTGGTCCTTGTGAGGCAGCAGGAAGAGTCGCAGCACGGTGGTGTAGGGAATCTTGTAGTCGAACGTTTTCCCGTGCAAGTGGAGGAATGTCGGATAGATCCGAATATCATATCTGTAAGAACAGGCCAAAAGAGAAACGGAAGGTAAATTAAAAAACAATTTTAAAAGTCAGGTTTTAGTCTGTTTCCTTTGTTGCTTTAAAGGCTGTATCCTGTAGCATATTTTTTGTTTTTTTTGTTCACTTTTAAAGCAAAAAAAAAAGAAGATTTATTAGGAAAACATACAAACAACAAGATAGTCTGTGTTAACCATTTGGAAAAATAAGAACAAGAAAATAACAAAAATGTTATTCTTCTAGAGCTTGAGAGCATATATTTGGGAGCTAAAAGAGACCAACACATAAGTTTAGTCAAGGAGAAATGCATCAGTCGGTGAAAATACTTTATTGGTAAAATGTTAAAAATCAAGTGGGAAATCAAATATAAATCAAATGATTGCTTTTGTTCAGAGTAACAGGTTTATCCTTTAGAGAATAGGAGGATAAATATTAATATTTATGGTAAAAGCAGATGTGATACGTTTTTATCGCCATGTGGGAGTCTGAAGTGATCATTTTGTTGTTCTCCTACCTTCCTCTGGGCGTGAGACACTGAAGCTCCTTGAAGATACAAACAGCGTCTCCTGTGGCCTGAATGACATCAGCCTTCGACAAAACGTTCTGGGCGAACGCCTAGAGGAAACAAAACATGCAAGCCATTCAACGTTACCATCAACGCTAATAAAGCCAAATCAGTTCCCAGAACTGCTTTTCAATAACTGTTAAAAAATGGAAATGATCCGGCGTCACCTCCACAGGGTCTTGTCGCTCGTCGGTCTGACTGGGTGGGACGTAGAACCGGACCTCCATGAGAGAAACCTCGGTGTCGTCGTTCTGGTGGAACTCCAGTGTGACTTCGTTCTTCCCAGTGGCGCACTGGGAAACGTTGGACAGAGGGATCTCGAACGCCGTGTTGTCGTTGATATCGAACGACAGCAGCGGTCCTGGGAAAAGAGCGAGTCTCTTTCAACTTTGAATAATCACAAACATCCAGGAGATTATATTTGAAATTTCCATGCTTCCCCAGACTCAAATTTCTAGATTTTTCTGGACACTTATTGAAAAAAATAATTTATTTTATTATCCACAATATCTTTGCTTTGTTTGGCCTTTATTTTTGTCCAACTGACGAACCACAGGTCTATTTTTGACACGCTGATATAAGCGCTCATGTAAACACCAAAAGAGATTAAACTTTCGGATTTTTAATGAATCTGCATTTTTCTGTAGATTTTGTCTGCAAATCAAAAGCCTTGTTGTGACAAATATAACAAACATAATCTAAAGCGGAATAAAAGAGCCCTCTAATCTTTTATGTGACGGAAAAGAGAATAAAGTTTGACGGGTCAAACCATATTCTAATTTTCTGGATCTCCAGATGTTTAAGGACTGTGTAGAAAAACAAAGTGTGTTTGACTACAGTGACTCTATGTCGGCTTGTTTACCTGAGAACTTGGCCGTCCCCCAGTTCCAGCCCTTCACAGACATGTCCTTCTCCGACAACTCCACCTTGTAGTTCAACTTGAAAAACTCTGACAGCTTCTCGAAGTCCTGCAGAAGGAAAAATAAAACAGCAAGGAAACAGAAAGATGAGAGGCGTAAACGGTAGATGGAGAAGTCCTGACAGACTTCATGGTGAACGGGTCGGAGCCCATTAAAACGCGGCCCAGAAGGAAGCAGAAACGGTGGATAATTAATCACAATGTGATTGGGACTGTGCCGCCAGGGAACACAGGAGATGAATGTAATCCATCCGCCTCGTCTGTCCTCCGACAATCAGCTCGTTTATTTATCCTGCAGGCCCGCTTACAACTGGAGAGGACGCACACACAGCGACAAACACATGGTCACTGAAACACACACACATACACACACACACACAATCCCAGCAGTACAAACACATGTGGAAGTGATTGTGGCGAGTAAGTGTGCATAGAGAGGAATCAGCTAATTTACGCACCTGGGTATCTGCCTGTCCATGGAGTTATTAGAGCCAATTAGAGCCTGTGTGTGTGTGCGTGTGTGTATGCATGTGTGTGCTCGTGTGTGTGTGTGAACACTAAAGGTCATAAGGATGTTTGTTGATCTGGATTAAAGAATTGTTTGTACCATTTGTAAATAGAAGTGGAAATACGTAAAATCGGGAGTTGTCTTTTTGCCGAAGCCAATTTAATACGAACCAACACACATCTATCTCATTTCCATCACAGATATAAATATTCACTTACAAAACATCGATACATCCTCTGTGTTTTAGGTTTCAAAGACTTTCTTTGAATCTCTTAAAGTGATTCTAATCAATAAAATTTCTAAGAAGGTGGGGGTTTTTTTGGACTGTGGCTCTATTTTTGCTTCTACTTTTTATTCACTCCTGGTACCAAACAATGAAGAAGATAAACCAAACAACAGTCGGGTAAGAGAAGTGACAGGAATAAAAAACATTTGAACTACGACGGCCAAACCGGTAGATGTGAGACCGTCTCTCTTGAAGAACATTTTTGAAACACATTTACACGCATGCTGCAGATTCGTATCTGTTAGGAAGTGTGTATTGGGGTGACCTCTGACATGTTCATATTTTACACTGGACTTTAAACACTGTAGATGAGGATTTTGTACATACAACAAATTACAGCTATGTTTACAGTGTTTGAAGAAGATAGTGATGATAAGATGATTGTGAGCTTTGATGAAGAGGACTTTGAGACGAAACTGCAAGAAATTGGAGGATTTATTTACTTCTGACGATAGTGTATTTTTTAACTCAAGATTTACAGTAACTTCATACTTTGACTTTTACTACCCCGATGTCCTCACTTGATAGAAATTTCATACCAAAGTGCTAAACCTGATGGAAAACGACTGAGAACACCATGATGAGGAAACAGAGGAATCACCATCACTTTAACATCAGGCAGCTCTGCCAAAAAATAAGCTACGTACTGTTATGATGGAAATATGAAATTAGGCAAAAACAGAACGAGAACCGAAGAGGTTTCACTGCTAAGCCTGAGCAGAAGTAATGCAGGAGCCGTCAGCCTCCCGAAGACGATCGCAGCTCAGCCATTTGACAGACTCTCTGGCAGAGATTCACCATCTTCCTCAGGACGTTTCACAGGGACGGATAAATCAAACTGTCTGCTCCGCACGCCAGCAGCTAAATCTCTCGCCAATTCTCGATTACCGACACTAACTGTGGGATAATAAACAATGACATCACGGCTTTTCCTCCAGAACCAGAGGATCTATCTTCCACCAAAAATATGCTGATTAACCCCAGGAGACAGTCGCAGCCTGCAGGTTGTACCCACACCCTCATCCCTGTGTTACAGTTACATCCTGACGTTCTCCATACGCTCTGAGAAAAGAGCATTAAAAACAATGTTGAGACACAAAAAAAAACAATGATTTTTTTTTTCTCACCATCTTGTTTTCTGAGCTAAATTGCTCCAGTGAATTGACATAAACACCGACCCAGAAGAGAAGATGATTGCACCGTTTATGAAACATGCATACTGGCGCTGGATTCCCTCATTAATCCCATTATAGGTTTGAGGAGATGAACCGACTGATTCAAAGGACTCTGAAAGAAACCCAAACGCACTTATAGCCAGCCAAATGGCAGCTCTTTTCACACCAAGCGCACTGGAGTTTTCCTCTAGGAAACAACAGGGAAAGAGCGCGAGCTGTTTATCAGAAGACACTTTAAAACGCGAGCATTGTCAGGAGGAAAAGCCCAATCGTTCTGAGGAACATTTTTATTTCCCAGCAATATTTAATCTGGAGAAGCAAGAACTCCATCAGACTGAGTCATTTGGGAATGATTAGCTAAATACACACAGAAGCAGAGCTTACCGTGTCCCTGAAGCCGTCATATTTGTAGATGTGCCCCGTGCTGGTGCCGAGTTTGATGCCGTGGCCTAAACACACACGCCTCCACTGCGCCTGGTTGAGCTCTCCGGCTGGGATGCTGTCCACCTTCCCAGTCTTGTTGCTCTTATAAACCACGTTCTGTTTGCTGAAACGCAGCCGTCCGTCATTCTGCGGGGACACAGTGCAGAGCTGGGTTACTCTTCATAATACTCAATAAGAGAACAGATAAAACTTATCAAATTTTTTCATACTTCACTTTTAACAACTTTAGCTGGCAAAAAAGGTATATGTATTTATGACAAATAATGAGGGGCATGTATCCTTTTGAAAGGCACTATAATAAGCTTCGGTCTAAACAGGTTAAAAACAACATTAGGTTGTTTTTAACTGGGTGGGTCATATAGTAAAAAGATGTTGCTGTTACGTACCCATGAGCCTTTGACCTCCTGATAGATCTCGTTGAACTCTAGCATGTCCCCCATGTTGGCTGCAGGCGATGACTGATGCTCTACAAAGAGACCGAGAACTGGATCAGACACACACATCCACTGGGATTATGGAAAGCACATGTGCTACTTCAAAACTCAAGTCAGAAGACGCCAAGATATATTTATTACAAATGACTCAAAAGTTTTAAGTTAGCTTGTAAACTAACAAACGGCGGGGTAGTATCATTGTAATTACTGTTAATATAAAGGAGTATGTAATTAGTTTTCACTGTAGTGAAAAGGAGCACAGTTTTGTATTTTCCAGGAGCAGAATAGCAGCTAAGCTAGCTGAAAATACATGAGGTGCACTTCTTTTGTGTTACAGTGCTTGATAGGCTCCAGCAATCTTAAAAGTAAACGACACGCGCTACAACACCGCCCAAGCAAAGGCACGTCGAACGTTTAATCAAGCGCCCGGACAGAACAAGGCCGGCATGAGGAAAACAAATCGCAATTTAAAAGGTTTAAGCGTCAAACAAAAGCACTCGAAATGAACCTCATAAGCGCTTTGCAATCTCCGCTGCCTCATAATACCCACTGACTCTAATTCTATCTAAAACAGAAAATACCGTATGAAAACGTGAAACCTTACATTCACTGACGAGCCTCTGTTTCCCGCGTGTAGCATCAGGAGCTAGCGCTACGTCACAGGAAGTAGCAAGCGGTGTTTGTATCTACGTCCGGCTAAGTAAAAAGATGTTTTTGATTGGTTTATCTATGTATTAAAAAACGTGTAATGAAATGTATTAAAAGCAACTATATGTTGTAGGTAAATTACTGGCTTACTCAAATTTGACAACAATAAGACGGAAGGGAGTTTGCGCAGATCATAACTGACTGCAGTAACAACCAACTGCCACAGGAGGGCGCACAATGATTCTGATAAGAACTACATCTATTCCCAAGCTGCATACTCTGACCCAAAAGAGCTTTAAATGCAAAATGCGAAAAAGGGCGACTAGTTTTAATTGATATTATTATTATTCAGAATCAAACGTACTATGCCCTAACTCGTAGCATAAACAAATACACAATTTCCTTTTTATAAGTTTAGGAACAGAGCAGTGTTCTTCAGGGTCTTGACAAGTTTAACCTGCTGAGAAAGAACAACTGTGTGGCCATTGAAGTTCTATATTATATTCTGTCTTCATTAAACACATAGAAAAATGCGATAAAAAAAGTGAGAAAAACTGAACACAGGCAGTAAACTAACCAACCAAATAGAACATGCTGACTAGAGGGCCTGAAGGCCTGTCTTAAATCATAACCCATTTAAGGCTCCCACTCTGTCAAGTAAGATTATACTTTCAGTGCTGCGCTCTCCCAAATAAATCTCCTGTTCCATAAAAAAACAAGAATTGAGTCCCAGGTCTCCTCTTTGCTCCGAATAATCCAGCCCTGAGGATCTCGACTGTCAGCTCAAATAAGTAGGCCACTTTATTCAAACTCATTCACCGCTTGACTTTAACGGATTTTTGGATCTCGGCTTGATTAAGAAGGATTTTTACCAAAAAAAAAAAAAAAAAAAGTCTGTGGGGATTATTTGCATGAAAGCGCAAATACATATAGGCAGATATAATTCTCTAAACGTGAATGAAATGGCTATTAAAAAAATAATAAAATAATAATAACAATAGTCTGCTATGTATGTTTAAGAGCTGCGGGAATATGCATTTTTATTTATATATATATATATATATATATATATATATATATATATATATATATATATATATATATATATATATATATATATATATATATATATATATATATATCTTTTACAGCTTTATTCTCTACATGTTAAGGTCGTCGTAGTTTTTCATTGTTTATTTGCTTTTCTTAAACGAAACGTCTATTTGGCTGCCACGTCGTTGCATGGTGAGGTTTGTATGGAAATCCCGAGCAATCAATAGACCTCTGACGACACATAAACTCACACCTAACGATAATTTACATTAGCACGTTAATTGACCTAAAATGTTTAGGTAAACTGGATTAAAAAAAAAATATAACAACAAACACTTATTTCAGAGCGTGAAAATAATAAACCGGGAAAAAAAGCATGCACTGGGGAGATTCAAGGGATTCTAACGTGGGATTTTTGAGGCAACAGCAAAACGAAATAAAGATTTATAAAGGAAAAAAAATAATAATAATAATAATAATAATAATAAAGGAAGAAAAAAAAAACAATTAGAGAGGGACGAAAGACTTGTTGACGTCGTTCAGGGGTTTTATTAATTTAAATTTGAATTTAAAACTGAAGGGTAAATACCTCGAGGATAGTTTCAACACTTATGTAATAGTTAATCTCTTATCAACTTTTAAAAAGCAGGCGAATTTATTTTATAGCCGTTTCAGTTATTTTTGTTGTAACACGATTTCACTCACTGTGTATTTTAAATTCGTTTTTTTTATTGCCACCATTATATGATAAATAAATAAATAAATAAATAAATAAATGGCATTTGCCTCCCAAAATTTTTTGACGAAATGAAATCCACACGAGAACCACTCTATACCTACAGTTTAGAGAGGGCATTGCGGTAATGACTTATTTCCTGCACTGTCGGGTTTGCCTGGTCCTCCTGGCCTCCCCGGTCAGCTGATCCAGGCGGATTCGTCTCCTCGTTAAAGAGCCGCGGATTAAAAGATCAAACGGCCGCAGTCGGGTTGTGTTCGCCGGGATGACGAGCGGATGAGAGGCAGGAATGAGTTGTGACAAGTCCGGTGGTTGAGCGGCTCTGTCAACTGGTGCGTCAACCCCGGTGAATCACCGAGGAAGGAGGAGGGAGAGGATAACGAGGGAAGAAGAGGAGACAAGGATGGAAAAGGAGGGCAGGAATGGGAGCAAAAGAGGAGGAGGAAAAGGCTACAAAAAGGCTCCGCCGTCATGCAGTCTGTCACACGGACCACACAAGTCAGCGAGAAGGTCCTGCGTTAGGTTCGTCACGTCGCGTGTTGATTTTTATTTCAGGAAAACAAGCGAGGGAAGACATCACCTGTTGACTTATTTCCGTTTTTCTCTCTCTCTCTCTCTCTCTCTCTCTCTCTCTCTCTCTCTCTCTCTCTCTCTCTCAGAAAGTTGAACCAAGACGTCAAGGAAAAAAAAAAACATTTCCACCCTTAACAACGGAATAAACAGAGCTGGAGATAATGAGCAGCTTTTGTAGAGGTAAGATCATTAGCATTTGATTTTTATAAGCTGTAAAAGCAACTGTGATGTCAGTTAAACTCTTAAAAAATGTTTGACTTATTTATTTAGTTTTTACCTCCCAAAAATTGATGACTTGCAAATTGGCCTCAAATGCAGGTGCGTCTCGGGTAAATGCTCTCAGGGGTGGCCATGGGGTGGGGGGGGCACATCAAAACCAAAAGTCATAGCAGAATCTAAAGACTTTGTTTATTCATGTTGCAATGAAAGGACTTAAAATGTTGGTCCAATGAAAACAAATCTTAAAAAAAACACAAGATGATTTGATGGAGCATGTTTATTAATTTCAACGGCACAAAATTCACTGGCTACGAACACAACAACAGCTCTATTTTCTGACTTAAGCATGTTATGTTGGAATTATTTACAGGCATTTTTATTTAAAGTGAACTACGATTGAACGATACAAAAAATAAAACAACAAATAAATGAATAAATAATTCACCAAATGGGATGGGCAGATGAGTGTGAGCTACTAAAGTTGGGGGGTAGCACACTTGATTTAGAAATAAATACTCACGTACTCATCCGTCTTAAATAAATAGAAATTCATTTAGTATTAAGATAAAAATAATCAATGTCAAGCGTAGACAAGGTTGCACCACTGCTAAAACCTGATACAGAACAAAAATTCAAATAATCACTGAACAAATCCATTACAGATAAAAAAGTGCGTTTGGGGTGAAAGTAAAACGACAGAGAAAAAAGTAAAAGTTGAACGTGTGACAAGATTGAAGCGGGTCAGAGCAGCCAGAGCCCCCTGTCTAGTTAACTGTCACTGATATGAGAAAGTACATGATTCACTTTAGTCAGGGTGTGAGAGGACACACACGCAAACACACACGCAAACACACACACACTCATAGTGTTTCCTCTTGGGATGACTGGCCCGGCTGCTTCTCCTCTTCTATAAAAGGAAGGGAAATGTAAAAAAAAAAAAATGGAAGTGACAGAAAGACAGAAGGAGAATCTGTGGTAAAATCCTGCACTGGATGCCTTTTTCTCTTTTCTACCTTCATCCTTTGACCCGTCTGGGTGGCCAGAAGGTGGAAAATATTAAACTACCAGCAAATTCAGTAGAACTTTTAAAAGGATAATAAATATAAAGCTAAGCTGCTTCCCTTGACACGCAGAGCAAATAAATACTCAATAAGACATTGCCTTTGACTCTCAGAGCATTAATCTCTCCAGATTCAACCGTATCTGACTTCACACAGCTCCTTTTCTGCCTGATGCTGGAGAACACACTCTCACACTGTCAAAAGACAAAAAAAAAAAAAAAAAACTGCATGGAGGCTTGCATTAGACTCGGTGTGTTTCAGATAAAACCTTTAGTGTGTCTTGGATCAGGGAGCTCCAATCAGAGGAAACAAAGGAAGCAGGAGAGACAGAGGGAGATGTGGAAAAAAAGGGAGGATAAACTGAACTCCTTCACATCTTCTGATTCGCTCAAGCCAATTCTTCACGGTGCATACAAGAGGTCAGGAAGGTTTGTGGCGAAGAGGTTACGTTTGTGTGTGTGTGTGTGTGTGTGTGTGAAGGACAGAAAGGAGAAACAGATAAAAGGAGAGGGGAAACTGGCTGCAGAGGGGTTAATGCAGTGCAGATTGACAGAAGTTAGGAGCACCCAGAGGGGAGGAGAGGCGAGGGGAGGGGGGCTGATATAAAATGAGTCGGTCACGCTTTGAACAGTTACACATGCTGTTTACATTTTTCCCAAATTAACATGGCCCCTCGCTTCAGAAAACGCTCCCGCCCCTCCACCTTTTCCTCTTCCTCCTCCTCCTCCTCCCCCCTCTGTCCTACCAGACTCTTAACATGTCCTTTACTGCCCAAAACCTGAAAAGTTCCCATCGCAATGCCAATTAAAATGTTTTATTCAATCAAACGTAGTCAGTAGTTTTATTCTGCAGCTGGTACATTTTGAACGTAATGTTCTGAACATAAAAACACAAACAACCGGGAGAAAAAAAACTGAAATAAATCACAACTTAGCACACAGAAGTGTAAAATTCAGTCTGACAATGAGGCAAGCAAGCAGCAGACGGTATGTTCCCTGTTTTCTCCGCGAGTCCAAATCCCCAAAGGTTTTATTCTGCATTTCAACTTAGTCCACAAAGGTTTAGAGACTGAACTGAACTGTTTCTCAGAATAATCTCAACAACCTGCCCAAAATAACACAAAGTTATGCATACAAGGGTGGTAGCCCAGGGCCCAGAGTCTTGGGGAAGCAAAGATTTATCTAGTTATTTTTTATGAATGTTTATTTTACAAACATTTCATGAAGATCTGCCAGGGGACATTTTAAACTAATCATGCATCAGCTCTTACTAGTTGATGTGTAAGCCTACCTCACGGTACAGTATTGTAGGATAAAAAAATGATAATAATTTGTGGATCGGGGACCGAAACTGGCTCCAGCCCAGAACCCTTAATAGCTGTAAATTTGGCTCTGTATGAAGTCGTGTATTTTTTCTCTTAAGACACATATATTTGTTATAAAATCACAGCTGTAGACTGGATTCCCACTGCAGGATTTCACAAAATCCAAGGCTGTAGAGAAAATCTGCTTTGTGTACAAGAGGTACAAGAATTGAGATAATCAACAGGATTTAGTAAACTCCCTTTTAACTTTCATTCAAGTCAAACGGATTCCATGTTTTATATTTTCCAAATATTTGACAAACCCAGGCAGCGTCCTTTTATATGTATACATCTCAAAAGTTTTGCCGCGGATGTACAGATTACAAGTAGACACACTTGAAGAAAGGATTAGATTAAAAAAGGGGGGGGAAATATAAATGTGCTCAAAAGAATTCTGTGCATGTCTTTTGTGATGACACCGGGAGAGTGCGTTCATGGAAACTTCTTTTCTTTTGGAGAGTAGATTTGATCTGGAGTAATTATTGGTTTACAACTGAGAGCAACATAAATGGAAAACATGAAATGTTGTTTTAAAGATGGTGTCTAATGTGAGCTGGCTTCATTTTACCGAGAAGCTCAGCTGGTAGCTTCAAAATCCAATAGCAACTCGGATCAGAAGAACGATTTCACTGAGCAGAAACTAACCCTTTAGGTTTCTACTGTTCAGTGGCTTTAGAAACTTCATTGCAATCCTTCACATTTCACATGTTTGATCCAGACTCACTGAAGCTTCACGAACAGAACTGATTAAATGTCATGCAGTTTGACTGCAGGTGTGCAGCAGCAAAAACCAAACGAGAATAACGTCTCGGCACTTGGTATTTAACGTATAATAACGTATTTTGTGTTTTTGGGAAAACATTTACCTGGGAAAATAAATCTACAGTGGAATTCAATGAAGAAAATGAAACAATTTAAAGTAGATCTTAAGTTCTTCTTGTTTTTGGAATGAGTTTTATTTAGTGTTAAACTGACGTCATCTTTGTGTAAGAAAAGCACGTTTGTTAGCTTGCCGTCTTGATGAAAACAGTAAATATTGTAAAATTACCATTTTTTTCAATTGCTGACATGTAAAGCTGTTTTGAGAGTAGATGAATTATAATCTTGGTGTAAACAGAGCTAACAAAACAACATCTACAAGTAGAAAAAAAAGGCAGACAGGGCATCATAAGGAAACTATTTCTGTTATAAACACATTTTGAAACAGAGAACTTCCAAGAATGCAACTTGTGGCTTTTAGTTTTGGCACCCAAAACCTCCAAGACGCTGCAAATTTCAATGAACATGAGCAGCAGGTAGGGCACCTTTGAGAAGTTTTCATCTTCCTTCAAGGTTTTCATATTTTGTTGCGTTGAGACCACAAACCTGGGTGAATTTTAATATGTTTTTTTTTTTTGTTTTTGTTTTTTTTACACCAATGCAAAGGAAAAGATACTCATGAGTTGGGAGGAAAGTTATGTGTTTTTAAAAGTTTGGGTGTATGTTCAGGGTCATTGTCCTGCTGGAAAAGCTTCTACACAGCATGATGCTGCTACCGCCAAGTGTCATAGGGACACAAGAGCATTTGGTTTAGCATTCATCACTTTTGTCCCACTTTACAATTTTGCCTTACTTTGTTCATGTTGACATTTGTGATAGAGATCTCCGTGTCAAAAGTCAGATCTGTTAAAGATCCTGATATATCAGACGTTGTGTTTTTGATAATTGCGTGCCTTCTGCAGACAACCGGTTGCACTAGATTTTATTTTGGGCCATCAAAGTAAAGGATGGTTAAATGCAACACTTTGTAAATTTTTATTAGCAAAAGAAAATAACATATGAAACCCAAAGACAGCTCAGGTTTCTTGACCAACAGAAGCCGTACACTCACTAACACCTTACGGTAATTTCCATCGGCCAATTAATTAACCTGATATATTTAAGTGAATTGGGCCCAAAAAACTAGAAGAGTGGAATTATTGGCATTGATGTAGAAAATTTGGAGAGGCCACTTACAAAACAAGGGGGTTTAAGTAGGAGAGGAGGAGGAGAGTCTGATGTCTAAGGCGGATTTGGAGAAGAGACTGAGACGGATGAGGCGACAATGAAATTGAAACCAAGCACAGCAATAAAAAAATGAAGCAACAGGAATGTTCAGATTTAAAAAAAAAAAAGATTAGCTTATAAGGTGAAGCAGAAGAGACAACAAAGCGAGAGCAGAAACAAAGCAGAGGATGTGGCATTTACGACACTAAGAAATGGAGTTTCTGGGAATAAACATAATTTTTATAGGATCTCTTTTATTGGACTGTTTTCTGTTGCGCTTGGTTTTGGGTCACTGATGTTTCTGAGTGTCTCCATTGTTAAAGCTTTTATGAGCAAACGCCGACCAAGAAATCTCCAGAGAAGAGAAGGGAAAAGTACATGGATTAGTGCTTGTATGTCCATTTTTAGATGCGTTTTAGGTGCAGCGATGCCTTTGGATACATGGATCTGCTGCACAGTGCACACTTTGGATGCTTGTGTGTGTGTGTGTGTTGAGTTAACAGAGGAATGTGCACGCTTGATTGAGGACAGGCTGCACATAAATCTGGCCTTTAACTGTACACAGACACACAACAATGACCCCGAGCCCACATGTGTCTGTCCTTTTCGCCTGTGTCTCTGTCCCCTCACATCAGCGTCCTCATCCGTCTCTTTGCCTCTTATCGTTCAGCATTCAGGAAAGTGCTGCAGTAGACAAAAAAAAAAAAATCACCAAGCTGTAAAATGACCATAATCTATTACAGATATGTGGAAAGTGAAGCGGCTTGACTTCAAGTTTGGCTGTGATGAGTCGTTCCCAGAGGCAGAAGGAGTCTCCAGCTGCCACGTTAGCTGCATGACAGTAATTATGCAAATCAGGATAGAGGATGGGTGTGCTTTGTAAAAAAAAAAAAAAAAGAAGACATAAAAACAACTTTATGTGTGCACTGAAATATTTAGTAAGCACATGTGGTGGAACATAATAAGCTTCCTTTTTGAATAAGAATTTAAACGCAAAATTTCTATCGATTCTTTTTTTTTTTTTTAGATTTTGGTTTGAAGCAGCCAGACGTCCTTGTAATCAGTTTATCTTCATCTTCAGTATTTTTTTCCCATGAACTTTGGCTGCTTTTCACTCATTTTCAGTCATGTCATTTTCAGACCTACATGATGATTTTCCAGTGTTTTGGTTTGTTTGCTAAGGCACTTAACGCTGACCTATGACTCATGCAGGCATGAGAAAAGTCAAACTCCTTGCAGGCTAAATATGAGGTGAACGTGGGATGAATGACTCAGGCGGTTTGCGCAGTATGCACATCAGTTAAAGATGACGATTGAAGACCTGTGGGTGGAAAATGCCAAATATTTTAACTTACATTTTTTTTCTCATTTCTACCACTCATCGACGAGTTAACCCGACTTATTCAGCAGAATATTAAATCTAACATGCAGAACAGAAGCATGTTTAAAAAAAAAAAAGTAGCGCAATGGCGCCAATATGTTTGTAAATAACCATGTTTTTATTTATTGCGTAAGCTGGAGCTAATTTGTGTCTGTAGCTCAGAAAAACAATTTCTGGGGTTAATTGTCTCTGAGGGTGGAAGTTGTGGCCATGGCTTTGCTGTGCAGATGGTTTGATACGGTTCTGAATAAGATTATGCCGATTTTTTCGCTGTTTAGTTTAGATTCATTTTACTGCAGTTTTGTCTCCCTTCTTTGTGTTTCCCATCGTTACCCACACGCTTTTAGCCTCGCTGTTAGCCATGTGGGCTATGAGGTTTTTTTTTAATTAAGATTCTTGCTGAACTAAAGTCAATAAACATTAAATAGAGTTAATACTAATGCTATGGCAGTTAATCTTTTCAGGCAGTAGGCTTATCCTTGATATTGTCTTAACTTATTTTGAATAAGACGGCTGAGTAGAGTGGACTGATGAAGCTAAAACCTCTTTTTACAATCGTATATTAAACTTACGATATGAATGAAAACAAGGTGTAACACAGACATGAAAGGATGAAGCTGCAGGGCTGCGAAGGAGCAGAGAAAGGCCTGCATTCTTGATCTGCATAGTAGGAGTAATATTTTATAGACTGAACATTTCAATCTGACTTGGATCTTTGCTTTGTCAGGTCAAATGTTTAAACGGTAGACAGAGGGATTCATTTGGATTTTTCTCATTTATTGTTATGCCATTAGTGCAACATATGTTTTGCAGCAGATTTTCAGCAAGCAGGTTGTGCAACTGTAGATTTACCACAATCCCAGCTTTTACAACACTTCTGCTCTTACTCGCGTTTCCGTTCCTTAATCTTCTTACTTGTCGGTGTGTGTTTGGCGCTGACATTTGGATCGGTTGCGTTTTTTAGCCATGTTTCATTTTACTATGATTCTTTTATTTTCTGACAATTTGTTTTCTAGCTATAATCAAATTAACGATTATAACTAAAAAGCTTTTGTTTTACTTTATTTTCTGCCTTCACTGAAACATTTAATGATTTATATGGCTTAATACTTACTTTAATAAATCTTTCTACAAAATATTTGACTGGTTAGTCCAATTACTTATTTATTTGCAACTTTCACAGATTCAAAGTAAAATGAAACATCTTTCCAAAAACAAATTGCTTCCTTCAGACTGTCAAATGTTTCTGATGTGTCTGACTTCAAATCTCTTACAAGCTGAAGTTTAAAGTTAGGTTTTTTTTTCACTGTAATATGATTTCAGTTTGTCATGAGGACATTTTATGGAGTTTTAGATTTCTCCTGTCGAGTGTGAGTGGGTGGAAGCACATTAAAAGTAATGCACCATAACTGAATTTATTCGTTTTTATTAGTGAGTTGAATGGGAACTTTTCAGAATGGATTTTTTTTAGTACAACTTATAAAAATACTTTATTTTTACTTTCAGACATTAAATCAGACTCTACTTTTCCTGTTGTAGGTCAGTTAAAGTCACCAATTTTTTAAAATTTTGTTTGTTAAATAGCTGAATAATCAGAGAACTTTAGATTTTTTTAAATTTTGCTAAATTCAGAACGCTACATGCATTTTCTTAGTGTTGGTTAGAATTGTCTTTTAATCTGTGTAACTTGGGTCAAACATTTTGGATTTTCTTTCCTCACAATGTCATTTAATTTGCGAAATTCACCAGTTAATTCTGCAGCAAAACAGCCCACAACATAATGCAGCCACCACTGTACTTCACAGATGGGATTGGACTTGCAAACTTATTCCTACATCCTTAAAACGCTTATGTCACTCAAAGAAGCTGCATGTTTGAGGTGTTTTTTCTAATAAACATCCACATGTGTGCCTTGATTTGAATCAAATATTGTGAATTAACCTATCAACAATTATTTTAATGTAAAGTAAACTTAGTGTATGTAAATCTCTAATACCTCTTTCATATTCCGGCATTTAGGAAATCTAAATAATTTTGCTAATCCTATTTGACCTAAACCAAAATGTTTAGTCTGACTTGATGTCAGACAGTGAGAAAAAAAAGGTTATGTGTCTTTTTAGTGTATGTAAATATCTGGTTTCACTGTAACTGATGTTACCTGGTTTTGTTCTCCGCTGCAGCTCCTCTGCAGCAACAGAATCAAAGGATGTAGCAGATTTAAGTCTGGAAAACACAGCTTGGGCTCGTTTACGGTTAAATCCAGTCTCCAAATTTATACCCAGATCATGACAATCTACTTTAGCCTTCCTAATCAATGTCACATGGGAAACAATAAACATAAATTTCAGCCTGATTAACAACATCTTCTGTGCACGTACATTATGTTTTCTCTCTGTTTGAGAGCTCTTTCAAGTGGTTAGAGTGATGGAGGGCAACCTTTTTTGGCAGCCACTTTTTCCTGGAGCAGACCGGTTACATTTACTTGCGCATGGTTTTCCCACCGTACCAAATTCTCTTTAAGTGCTTGTTTGAAACCTCAAATGGTGGTGCATGTTGTGAAAGATGACATACCAGCGCTCTCTGATGGAAGTGGTACAACATCCACAAACACCGGGTCACTGGTTTACCAAAACACCGTCTGGGTTGTAAAGTATCCCGCCCTTACGAGGATCTTTTTGCCCCAAAACTTATCCTTCTGACCTAAACTTCAACTCTGACCTCCGACCCCCTGGTGGTGTTTAATTTAAACCTATTTGGGGGCTCAGAAGCTGTGCATGTTCTGCTTTTTTTGGTCTGCTCTGCAGATGGCAGCCAGATTCCAGAGTGCCACATCTGACATTACACCAGAGAACCAACCGAAGGATAAAAATATGATGTGCTGTGGATAACAATGCTCCCATGTGTGTGTGTGCGCAGCTCAGATATGTATGCGCATCCGCTATAGGACGCACATATGCGGGTCATGGTCAGCCATTGGAGGGAACCCCGGTGTTGCCGTAATGCAATCCTCCCACTGAGAATGTTCTGGTTTCATCTCTGCCCTGCGGAGTGTGCTTCCACTGCCAGGTACACGCAGTCGGCCTCGAACCCGCAGGGCTCGCCTTGAAGTCAGCCGATATGCCGACTGTACTGTAGTTACTCAATCTAATATTATATAACAACAAAACAGCTTGGAGTCTGAATTATCTCAGTTTACTCGTACAAAGAGAGATTGTTTTCAGCTGCAGCAAAGGTTGCCTTCATACATGTCAGAGCTCAATCAAAACAACAAGAGCCTTTCCCGTCTGGCAATCATCTCCCGAGCATGTGGCGTCAGACAAAGGGAGCCGCTAGCAGTAGTTTGGGCTCATTTTTACCAGGAGTGCTATTCCTTCCTCTCCCCGGGACTCATTTTCTTTGCTACCTGTTTATACCTTTTTTAATGCAACCTACTTACCTCCAGGGCTGTTTACTGTGAGTCACTGGTGTTGTGGTGAGTTCTGGGGGTGGGGGGCTAATTCAGGATGCTCTGCGGCACCAGGAGCTGCAAATGTGCGGCTGAAAGATGCGCATTGCATCTGACAGGTGATGAGGCTTTTGCAGTTAGGGAGAACGGAGGAGGCTTTGTTGGCAGATGCTGCCCTGGTTGACTGATTTCGAGGTGTGTGTCTGTGTGGGAACATGCGGGAGCTGCTTCTTGGCTAGACCTCAGTAATTTAGATAATAGTCTGGGGGAGGATTTTTTTTTATTTTATTATTTTTTTAATGCTATCAACAACTGAAGGTTAGCAGGTAGCGGAAACATTAGTGGCTACATTATGTTTGTGCCTCCAGATGAGCAGTTGTGGAGTTGTTTTTGTTCAGGTTTCGTCCTTGTCAGCGCAGCGACAGGCGTTTCTAATCTTGACTTAATTTTAAACTGCCAACTTCCCAATCTGTCATTCAATCTGCCAGGAAAGCTCATTTGGCAAATATGTTTTGAAGTGAGGTTTAGCCTGCTGGGTGGGTTGAGATATCTTGGGAAATATGTGTCATCACAGTGACTTAGTCGTTATTATCGCAATTTGTAACCAGAGGATTTATGCTTCCAATTTGTTCTCTTTCTAATTATTTCCCAGGCATATTAAACATATTAAACAAAAAAGGTGTCTGTGTGTTTTCTTCTTTAAATGCAGAGCCTTGCAAAAGTATTCCTATTTTATCTTGTTACAGATTTAAATGTGTTTTAATACTAGGATTTTATTTAAGACATCAACAGAAAGTGGGTTAGAACTGTAAAATGAGTGAAAAATGGCTTTCAACCATTTAAAAAGATGGAATTTGGGGTATTCCCACTTTACTACTTCTAAAGGAAATCCAGGGCAAAATAATCTACAAAAAAAAAAAAAATCTACCTTTGTGTTGTTAAATCTCAATATGAATCCAGCTGTTGTGTTTTGTTTATTAGAGAATATTAGTGAAGAAACAGCATCATGAAGACCAAGAAACACAACAAACACATCAGGAAGAAAGTTTTGAACATGCTTAAAGCACTGTTATGATAACCATTCAGACCAGGGATGCCTCACAGGTTTAAAGTTAGCAGCATTGTTCATCCATACTGAACATGCAGGGGGTTCAGAACAACTGCATAGCCATAGGCTGGACAAGAACAACATCAAACTGGGAAGAAGCCAAGAGAGCGTTGGTAACTCTGCACAGATCCGAAGCTCAGGTTGGAGATCATGTTGACAGGACGTTTATTAGTTATGCAGTTCACAAATTTGGCCCAAAGCTGTTGCTGAAAGAATTTGGCAGTTTATCAGAAGACGCTAAAGGGAGGTACAATGTGTTTTCCAGGCACAACAAAAACAACTTAAAAGAAATTAGATTTTGCTTCGACATAACACGATACAAAGAGCAAAAGCTTTGATTTTCCATGACTCCACACACACACCCCACTCCTCCCAATCCTCTTTAAAGATGTTTTTCTACTAAGATGAGACCAAAATTGAATTTTGCTGCACATCCCCACTTTGGCTCATGATGGTGGGAACATCAGCATTTCTTTACGGGGGTAAGAAGAACTGATCAGAGCTAATGGGAAGATGAAAGGAGCTAAAACAGGATAAAAAGACCTGTAAGAGGCTGCAAAAGCCTTGCAGCAGGACGATTGGTGCAAATTCATGTGTGGCCTAAATATGTGTCAAATCTTGAAAACGGCTTTCCGCCTAACTGACTATTTTGTGAAGAAGCGAGCCGTGAAACATGGTGGTGGAAACATCATGCTGTGGGAATGGTTTTGTTCAATAGGGACAGTGTTCAGAGTGAATGGAAAGACAGAAAACTTTAGACAGTGGTGGAGTTTCACCTTCCAGCAGGACAGCAACCCTAAACATACAAACAGCGCGACAGTGGAAAGGTTTGTACAAAGGGCTGTACATTTTTGTCCGTTGAGTAGTATAGCATACATAAGAACAGCGAGTTTCTACCCAACCCTGTTTGGGAGTGGGCACCGATACGGCTGAGTCACAAGGAAAACGCGTTGGCTGTTTAAGGTCATTTCTCCATTCAGCGGGCCCAACAAGCGTGTTAAAGCTAAATGTTTTGAAATATGTCAGAGCGATTTCACTTCAGGTCTCACGTTCTTCTTGTGGGGTCCATAGTGGAGGATGACAGAAAGAAAAGGGAGGGAGCAAGAGAGCTAATCAGGGTTAATTGGCTGCTGTTTTTTCTTTTTTTTTTTTCTAACCTGAGGCAGAAAGGAGATGGAGGAGAAACTCTGGAGGAAAAGGGAGGAAGGCTTAAGTACACTGTGACTAATTTAAAAGGAGAAAGGGATTGAATTGGCGGGGCAACAGGAGGGCCGACTGAGGTGTGTCTGAGCTGGACGGAGGCTGACTGAGCGCCAGAGAGAAATATTGTGCAATGCACTTTTCACACCTAATGAACAGCAGCATGTTTTAGGAGCATGAATCACGGCTTTCTGTCTGGGCAACGTCAGGATGAAAGGGAGCGCCGAGAGGATGGGAAAGGATGACAGATTGCAGGAGGAAAAAAGTGTTGTGTTTGGAGAAATTTAGCAGGGGAAAAAAGTGAAAGCATCCAAAGAGTGCAACAAAAAAAAAAAAAAAACGAGAGGCGGATGTACATGAAGTACCGTACTGTCGAAAAATCAACCTTTCAGCTCCAATTTTCTCTGTTTGAAACCAGAGATTTGGGCTCTGAAAGGTTTCAGTGTTGCTACCCCCCACTTCCTCTGATCGCCCCGTCGTCTCTCTTTTCCTCAAACACACATAACATCACTGTATACAATCACAGCAATGTAATGCTAATCCACGTATATGATGTCGGCTGCAAACATTCTAGCAAACACTCACATGTAACCTAAAGCAGCTATACAAACAAGGTAAAACCTAAACAAGAGGGCCACGACAAACCGACACAAACACGTTAATGTTTGTGATGGTAAAGAAAGCCACATGTCTTTGTTTTTGGGGGTTTTGGTCAGGAATGAACATACGTGTGAGCTTTTGTGTGAACCCTGAATGTAGGAGCCATTTGTTTTACTGTCTAGAGCTATTAGGCGAGGTTTTATTTAAAGCCAGAGTAAACCTCCTACAGCCAGAGACCTCTAAAACGAGATTGGAAACGGAAAAGGTTTCATTGGCAGTGTCGGATAACTCTGACCCCGGCAGGGTGCAACCAGGCAAAGTCGTCGCCACACAGGCAATGAAATAAACCTGAATATTTTTTACAATTCCAACAAACAGGGTTACGGTGAAGTCTGGAAACTGCTGCTGAATGTTATTTCTGTCCATTTAGTCACTAGATTTATTACAAAACTCAGTGTCCAATATAAATAATCTCAAAACATGTGAGAAAATAATAGCTGAAATAAGTTCTGCCTCAGAGTATTTGCGTGCTAACTTTTGGACACCTAAGACATGCACGTCATTATAGAAGCATCTCTAATTGCTGGCGTTTTAATCAGCCTTTTTTCTTTTGCTTACCCCCCACAGTCCGTCAGCTGCTCGCGGTGCTGCTGGCTGCTGCCGTAGCAACGGCTGTGGACCCTTCCCACAACCTGGCCATCGAGAGAAGTTCGATCGAAAGCACGTACGAGCTGACCAAATACCTGGAGTACCAGCTCAAGGAAATCAAGGACGTATATGTGAGTAATTCTTTGAGATTATTTTTATGCAACACAATTACACACTAAGATACAAATTTTTCATGAAACTTGAAATTTAATTGTTTTCATTTAATGAAGTCACTCTTACTGGCATCAGAAGCCATGAATTACAGAGCAACTGAGCAATTTCAGTTGCTCTGTAAAATACTGCCGTCTCTCACTTCCGACGCCCGTCATGGCGCCTCGAATGATTAAGTGCAAAGGGTCAATATATAACTTTAGTCTCCATAACAACCATTCAGGGCTATTTAAAAAAACAATTTCGGAGTGATTTTGTCAGTAAAAAGACTGAAAGAATGTGCTTAGGTCAGGTGAGACCAGGAGATATTTGGAAAACAATGACCAACTATTTGGAAAAGCTCCTTATACTCACTGTGGGTATGTTGGAGGATTGTTTTTCTTCTTAAGATATGCTAATATTTATTAATTCTAAACATGAAAAACAAAAATTTGTTTAAAATAATTGTAATAGGGTACTGAGATCCTAAATTTAAAGAATTATATGCCGTTTTTTGACTCTTCAGGGATGAGAGAGACAGAAAAGAAACTGTTAAGAAAAACAAACATTTGCTTTTCATTTATCCTCTTCTCTTGCTTAAGCTGAAGTAAGTCAAATAAATCAAATTATTTAGACACTTTTAGCTTTACAAGAAAACCAAAAGACTTACAAATATTTTTATTGTTGATTTATGTCACTTATAAACTATTAATCTTCTCCTTTTGTTTGACCTGGCAGTAGCACTGATTTGGCAAAAATCAAATAGGACATTGTTTTTATTAGACAGAAAATCCATTTGGTTTTTTTTCTCAGCTGACCTGCTGCTTTTCTTTTTATTATTCCTGAGTTTTGAAGAATATTCCCACAGCAGCCTAGTTCTTGAAGGATTTCATTGAGCTTCAAACAAAGAAAAACACAGTTCAAATTAAGGTTTTTTTTTAGTGCTCCAAATGTTTTTGCCAGCCTGCCTCACAAGGCCTTATTTTCCTAATTAATTTGTTGAGATATGGGAATGTGTCAGCAGAACTCTGTTAATCCAAATCTGGCAACCATATCTGGTTTATTCAAAACACTGCGGTTAACCCAGCTGCTTTGTAACTTTGTTGGGAAAGAAAACAAAGTCAAACTGCAAAGTCATCGTCACTCATCGCTTTGTTTAATCTGCTGTTCAGCTTGTCTTAGCGTATTTGAAGTTTGTATGTATCGATTAAGTGTGAAGGCAGCCCTGAGTGTAATTCACTTTTTTTATATGTTTAATCGTCTCTTTCTTTCGGCTTTTCCTGCAGCTGACATATCTGGGCCCGCCGTTCAATGAGAAAGACTTCTCTCCTCCTCGGCCCAACAGCACGGCTCTGACTCTTCCGAGTGCCGCCACCCGACTGGAGCTGTGGCACGGCCTGGAGAACCAAGCCCGACTCGCACAGAACCAGAGGGCCTACTCTATCCTGCTGACTGCTGTCAGGGAGCTGGCCCGCTCCACCCTCTGCCCGTCCCTCAAAACATCCCTGCTGCACTTCTGCACCGGTCTGGATGGACTTCTCGGCTCCATTTCTGCACTGATGAACTCCCTCGGTTACTCGTCCCCCGCTCAAGCTGCAGCTGGCGAGCTGCAGTTTCCGCAGAGGGGGACTGGGAGCAGCCGGCCTGCTCCGCTCATGAGCCAGAGCCTGTACCGATCCAGAGATGGGTCAAGAACAGAGTCCAGTCAGCGTGGCAGCCAGAGAAGAAGTCGGATAAAGATGGTCAGAGAGAGGGAAGACGGCGACCAGATGGACAGAAGAAGAGGGAGAACGGGGAAGAAAGCGGAGGCAACCACCGCTGTGGGGCGGAGTGGTGGGCAGAGGGAGAAGGGAAGAGGAGAACGAGTGAGAAGAGAGGAGAGGGAAGAGCAAGAGGAGGTGCAGGAATTGAAGGAAGAGGTGGAAAACTGGGGCAGAAGGAGAAGGTTGTTGAGTATAGAAGATAATGAGGATGAGAAGGACAGGGAGACCAAAATCAGAGTGGAAGTGTCGTATCTGGGCTCCGGAGAAACCATAAACCATCAGCAGACGAACAACCAGTACAGCTTCAGTCTGAACTCAGATCACCGAGACGCCCTCAGAGATGACGGATTTATTTTAGAAACAAACAGGAGATTCGTTTTAAAGGGAGAGAAGGACGCTGATATGGACTCAGCCTTCTCCTCTTCCTCCTCCATCCAGCAGCACCACCGGCGTCCTCGCTCTCTTCTCTACCCCACCCTCCCGCCTCCCCTCTCCACTCTCTCGCTCCTGTACCAGTTCGGAGTCGGTGAGGAGCACACCCTGCTGCCCCAGCCTGTCCCGCTTTCTCTACAAAGGGGCACCTCCCTTCTCTCTCCTCCTCTGAGTCCGCTGCTCTCCTCTTCGTCCTCCTCCCCCTCCACCTCCTCGTCGCTCCTGGCAGCTCGGCCAACGATGAACGATTTCGCCAGGAAGGTGGAGGGCTTCTGGATCCTGCGAGAGCTGCAGAGCTGGTTGTGGAGATCGGCCAAGGACTTCAACCGTCTCAAGAAGAGACTCCGAGGCTGAGACGATTGGGCGGCCCGGACAAAGACACAAAGACTCACAAAAGTACGGCAAGGCGGAAATCTATTGTTTTCACAAAGTCTGAGAGGAAGCAACCGAGATCTCTCTAAGCACATTACCACATCTATACTGAACACATCCATTCATCCCGTACTGGAACCAGTGGATAATGGACTTTTTTGGCTGGTCACCATTCCTGCTACTGGAACATAAAGCACACAAAGCCATGACAAGACTGTTCTGACCGCACATTGGAGGTAATTGAGATAAACTCACTGAGTCTGGTGTCTGAGTTACCGGACTTCACAGCTCATAGATCAACAGAAAAACCACTGTAGGTGGTTAGGCTTGAACAACACAGGCACGCAATGCAGCCTGGCCGGGTGACCGGCAGCCAGACAGACAGTGCAGTCATTGTGCACAAGCTGATTCAGTGACCTCACATGTGTGAATCAGCAAATATTCACTTTCTCTAAAGGAAGAAGGAAAAAAAATATGAATGGGCAAAAGACAAGAGGAGGAGGAAAAATGCCCAAAGGAATGATTGAGGCAGAGAGGGGGCATGAGTCAGGGAGTGATCATGTATACTAACCAGCAGAAGGGTATTGCTGAGTAATTATTGAGGAAATTGTAGTTTACCGTAATCGCACAACAGAGCCACACATACAGTCTTGCTGAGCGGCGAAGCACATTTTTTGCCTCCTTTTAGATTTGGTGCTCACAACTTAGGCTTTAATCTACTCAGATATCACCACCTTTTGTAATCTTTAGAATTTTAGAACCTAAAAATAAAAACTTAAAGCATTTTTGCAGTCCTGCTGCATCTTATTTTAAGTTAGTGGAGGCACTTTCCCTTACAATAACATTTTTCTTATCAAAAATAAAAATAAATGCAGTTCTTTTTTGGCCAACCTAACTGGGAAACTAGTGACTATTTAACCACTGTAGCTAACTACTACAGTGGTTAATATTAAGAGACAAGTTTTTGTTTTTGTTATAGATTATATTTGTTTGTGCTTTGATTAAATTAAGTTATGTTTTTGTTCTAAAAAAAAAAAAACATTTTCCCCAAATTTCAAATGAAATAATTTCATCATATCAGCTTTGCTAAACTACATCTTAGCACGTTTTTATAAGTAGTTAAATCCAGATTTTCAGAAAACTCAATAAGATTTTCATTTCCTGCAATAACCGGTAGCCTATTCATTAATGAAAAAAAACAACAAAAAACTATTTAAAATGTTTTATTTGGTATGTGGTTGTTTAAATGCTACATGTACACAAACACACTAAAATCAAAAGCTGTAATATCTATATTTTAGCTAATTGTATACATTACAGGAGCAGAACTTGCTAACAGAATTGATTAGCAACATGCAGTGTTAGTCTAGCTTTCTCCTCTCTGTTAAGCTTCTATATGCATTTGTCATTGCATCAGTAGCTATTTGCAAACAAAGTGTTAACACGCCAAAGCTGACGCATTCCTCTAGTCTACAAAATTTGTGAAATTGTGTTAACTAGATCCTACTTAGGGAATCTACAAGCAGTGACGGCGGTCAATAAACTTCAATAAACAAAGCTTGTCAAAAGGTTTTGTTTATTCAAGGGGAAAGTTAAAAAACAGATAACACAACTCATAATATGAATCCACCATTCAACTTCTATGCTTACAAATAAACACGCATCTTACACAATCTCCTTTTTCTAAAAAAAAAACAAACAACTAAAGTGGTTAGATGTTTAAGAGCAATGCACCTAATCAATACACTCAAATATTATTAATCGGACTTATCTTAAAATTGACTTATTTTTACCTGCACACTATTGCAGCGATATTGCTTAAGCGTAGACCAATAAAAGGGTTTCAAATAACTCGTCCTTCATTTTGCCCTGTAGCACATCTGAGTTAAACAGCTGGAGTATTTAAGCCATATGCTGGAAAGAAAAACTGAAGTAAATCGGTGAACTCAATGCCTTATGCCTTCAACTAGCCTTCAGACTGGATCACTTAAGACACATGCTTGTGCCAGGTGTTATGACAGCAAGTTCAAGACAAGCTCACCACTCTGATAGTCACTTTTCAAAATGTTGAAGTAATGCTGTAAGTTAGCTTCACATTCCTAAACTCAAACCGCTCAGCTTTCCCTCCGAGCAAGTTAAAACATTTTGTTTTCAGAATAAATTTGTCGTCATGTGTTTGAAATGTGTGCTGTTATGGCCAAAGGTTATGGATTATATTGCCATTATTTATTGAACAAAAATGTTTATTTATTTTTCCCTGTGTGATAATACTGTATTGTAACTTGAGAGAGAATAAATACTAGGTTTTTGTACACAGCGTGGTGTCATTGGTCATTTGGGATGCAGTAAATGAGAGAACTGGACTCTGAGGTCTGGGCGTTTTCTGAAAAACAAAGCGTAGTTCCCATTTGTGGTTGAAAAAGGAGGGCCGGGGGCTTAGCAGAGGTTTTATTCGTCTGTCCTTGCGAAAAATTTACGACCTTTTTCTTTTCATCATTCCCTTCCCGTCTCCTAGTTGCACCATCCCACCTCCCATTTTACTTTCCTTTCTCGTCCCACTATCTCACGAGGCTCGTCTTCCCCCGACTTCCCAAAACAACAAAAAAAAAAACCATTGGCCATACCCGTGACAGAGCACATAAGGACAGGTACAAACACACCTTTCCTAATCCGTCCAACAACCCGGCTCTCTTGTTGTGTCTGTTTTAATGCCGCCACTCGGCTCGCTTCTGTCACCACCTCTGCCTCTTATCGTTTTTGGTCATCCTCTGCCTCCCGGTCTTTTATCGCCTCCGCACCTGTTATCTTTTTCCTTCTTTCTTTCTTTCATTTCGTGCTCTCAACTACACGGTTTCCCACAGGCTCTCTGGCTCGCTGTCTTGGCCTCAGGCCGGATATTAAGGGATCAATGAGAATCTCCTCTCTATTACCGTCACCTCCAAGGTAGACACCTGCACACATGTTTCCACCCTAAAATCACCAAGGTACTTGTGCTGGATGCAGAATAAACATCAGCTCACTCATGGCTCTCAGACTAAAAGGGAAAGGGCTAACCGTGTCAGACGCATGACACATGTATGCATGCACACACACGAGACAATGTGTGTTTTTTACATTTAGTACGCGCTGGCTGAGAGGCAGCCAGTAGTCAACAAAGGCAGCTTTGTGGGCTCTATGTGTGCACATTCTATGTCTGAGTTTGTATTGTTTGCCCCTGTGTGGGCTTGCAGGCCCAGCACGTGTGTGAATCATTATCTCTATGTGTCAGAACTTCGTTGGAATGAGGCTTGTCGTGCATAGCTATCTAACAGCCATCACTCACCGTTGCCCTCGCGGTTTCCCTCTCTGCCTGTTTCTCCCTGTCAGCGCGGCAGAGACAAATCGCTGGAACTAATACGCAATATAACAGCTGAGCTCTGTTAGAGCGACTCAGCCAGCCAGCTCTTTGACGAGGCATCGATATTATTAGCGAACTTGGTCCGCCAGGCTCAGACGGGACTGTCCGCGTGATTGACACTCAATGATCTCATAAAGAGGGAGCAATGACCTGGGGGTTATCATGGTGGAGAGCTTTTATTTGCTTCTTGAGACCTTTCTTCTGTTCTGGCTCGTTGGCTTTTTTCTGTTTTTCAACACTCTAAAATTTAAATCTCTACCATAATAAAAAGGAACAAAAATTTTCTTTCTCTATCATCCTGTAGCAGAGGCAACTCTTAGGCCTTCATTTTTGATTTGTGAGTTAGTCTAATTCTCAAATCCTAGCTCTTCCAAAAATGTTTTTACAGATGTATTAAATGGCATCAAGCCCAAATAAACCACTAAAATGTGAGTTGGATTGAGCCCTGGATCATTTTTTAACCCCATTTCGCTCTTAGACGTTACCATTTTTAATTTTTCTATTTCCTTTTTGAACCTGCAAACTGTTTTATTCACTGTAGTTAAGTGTTTACACGAGTTGCGAAAATAAATGACCATAAAAATAATCTAAATACTCATGACATTTAATTTAGTGGTATACCATCATCTGAAAACTATGTTACCTTTATTTTGGTGCTGATGATTTGCTCTGTGATAGATTACGACCTCTGATTCAACCAAAACACACAAAATTGCCAAATGTATTATCTCATCTGCCTTCATATACAAATGAACTCAAATGATATGCCATTCATAATCCATAGAGGTTAACATAATGTCAGTCCGCCCTTTTCAACTATTCGGTTTTATGGGAAAGCATTCCACAAAGTTTTGGAACGTGTTAAAGAGAAAATATGACCGTTATTCCTGAAGCCAATCTGTGAGGACAGAAAATAATGTTGGACGAGAAATTCTGGTTTGCACCGTCGTCGTAAAAAGTGTTAGGGTTACCGAATTGTGTCCCTACGGGTCAGGAGAAATAACCGCACATCAAAATCATCACCGCACCAAAGATTACATCTGTCACAATGTATTGTTGTTCTCCTGGTAACCCAGATTAGTTCACTGGATTACCAGAGAGGGTGTCATGATTTGTTCCTTCACTGCACTGGAGTCCAGTGGAAGTGTGATTTACATTGTTGCATCTATCACTGAACTAATCTGAAGACCACTTGAAGTTTGGAGGTCTATTGGATCTGCAGAAAGTCAGCCACATCTGCATAATACGGTTCTGAGAATCCAGAACCTGCGGATCTAGTGCAGCGATTTCACATCCTTACCGCTTTTTGGCTGAATTGTTTTCCTTCCCAGTTGCTTCCATTTTATGATATTACAGCTAACATTTCACCATGGAATATTTTGTAGCTATAAAATATCCAGACTTGACCTATTGCACAAGGTACATTATATCACCAGACCATACTGGTTTTCACTGAACTCCTGGGAGCGACCCATTCTTTCACAACTGCTTGCAGAAGCAGTCTGTATGCCCAGGGGCTGGATTAAATACGCCCAAATTCAATGGCAGAGAGGGGCGACCCAAGGCTTTCGTCATTATAGTGTAATTCTGACCAAACTCCTGCTGCTGGATGTTGGTTATTAGAGTCATTGAACTAAATTTCTTCACAGTAGACCTTGAGTGAAACGGTGGAAAACTACTTTAAATAACTTTTTGACCAATCCAGAACGAAACATGCCCCTGGTGGGTACAAATTGAAGTAGATCCTGTGGTGGACAGCACCATTTTTTTACCACAAAAAGGCAAAATGACCAGCAGCTGTTCTATCTTCCTCTGATTAGTTTTCAAAATCAAACATAAATACAACTGGATTCTGTTGGCAAATCTATATACACACTTTTATTTTGAAAAATTTTTTTATGTGAAAATGTGTTTTTCCACGATAATCATCATCAGTGCTCACTGTTCTTCTTTTCAGAAATGATTGGTTTAGTTTGTCGGTTCGTGTGAATCATATGCTCATGGATCCTTGTTGGGCCAGCTGCTGGTCAGATGTTCCCATATTTAAACTGGACAAAGCATGGCAATTACATTGTTTTTAATAACATTTCTTTGCTTTATTGTCTTGATATTAAACTGTAGATATTTATCAAGAGCCTGTTTCTTTATGTTGATGCTGTGGGCAAACAAGAAATATATTTTAAACCGAATCAGTTTTAAATGTGTGTTAACTGTTGGTTCATGCATAAAAGATCAACTCTAGTCAGCAATTCATTTTTTAATAAACGTCCATATTCTGATAGATGAAGTGATATAGATACCTAGTAAATCTGTTACTAAAGCTGTTCCAAAGAGAAAGTTATATAAAGTAAAACTTTGATTTTATGCCTGTAGTAATTAACAATTAATCAAAGAACAGATTGTGATTTTACTATGAGAAAGACTGCATTGATAAAATGGTTCATTAAGCCATTAGAAACAATAGGGTAAACCTTGCATATGTGTTTTGTTTCCACATCTCTAAGGAAAGGGAAACATTTGTTCACTATAATTGTGTTCAAAATGTTCACTTGTTCTCTCTGTAACTGCAATGCATTAACAACACAGAAGGTGTAGCAGCAGGCAGCGTCAGCCAGGTGGTTTGCATTTTACCGAGTGCTGACGTGCAGTGCTCATCATAATAACTCACGTCAATTCAATTCAAAAATATTTTTTTCCCAAAGGAAAATTTAATGCTTCATCTCTAAATAAGGTGGTGCTGGTGGGAAGGCTCTGCAGATCTGTGGATCTCAAGAACAGTCTGGTGAAGAGGACGCTTAGTTTCGTCCATTAAGTTATTTTTATTTTATGAAGCCTCCCTCTTTGTATAAATATCTCTAGAGGCTCCAGAAAAGACCCCAGAAGTAAGACATCCTTCTGTATCAACTTGTTCCCAGTTTTAACACCAGCCCCTTTCACAAAACACTTCAAGATGGCAATGAGGCACCTTTTAGCCCGGCCATGAGTTTCGTGAAATGACAGATGAACGAAGGGGGTGGAGTACTGGAGTACAGCCAGCCTGTGTTTTATGTCCCTGAATCACTGACTTGTATTGGAGCAAGCAAGCTTCACAGGTCAAGGTAGTGATTTAGTGATGAAGTATGGTTTGTGTGACCAACCAGCCAAAGGAATAAAAGCTTAAAAAAACTCCAACGAGAAGAAGGCGGCAATGCGAAGCTTTTGCTTAGCTAGCAATGCTACGATTTGTTCACTGCATGTTTTTTTTAAAGGAATAGTACGTGGAAACACATGATGCAGATTTGAAGAGCAGTACTGACATTGGTACTTCCGACACCTCCTGTGTTTTTTAATAAACTCACAGCTGTGTAGGATCTGAACTTGTAATTTGTGAAATACCAGAGGCAGGTTTATTACACAAATACTTTGTGAAAGAGGCTACTGGCTCTGATGCTGCTTTCCCAGCAGATGATTTGCACTTTCAAAAACGTGACGTATCAAACAGAAAAATGAGAAAGGTTTGACATGCAACTAACCCGTCACATTGTTTGGTGCTATTCTAGAACTAGCATCAAAATGTTGCAATGATTAATGCAACAACAAAGCAGAGGGATGTGCAAAGTTGCATGCTTAATAAAGATGAAATTTTGTTTTGTTTTTTTTGCCATTTTTGATTTATTGCTTGCTTTTTTCTCTTTTGAACAGACAGCTAGCAAAATACAGCATTATTCCTGCCTATTAAGAACACTGTACACCTGTGAGAGAATTGATTTGATCAAACTGATCTAAACAAAAAAACTTGTGCCCAATGGACATTTAAAAGCAGTGTGGGTTTATGCATGTGATAAACATGCTATGTTAGATTTGTCTTGGCAATTGGGAACTCAGATCTGAGATTAATGATAAGGAACACAACATTAGGGAAAAAAAACAATTCAAAATAAAAGCAACTCATTATGTTAAAGTTCATATTCGGTGTGCCACTAAATGAGGATGAGTGTAAGATTCCCAAGATAAACATTAGCCGAAAAAACTTGCTTTGTAGTTTGTCACAGTGTTTGTACCCATATTTTCTGTACAGAAACTCTAAATATTTCAGGTTTCTTATTTGCCACTCTGTCCTGGTAATCAGAGTTTCTAAAGGAATACGATCTGAAGACTGAAAACACGACTGCATGACCTAATCTCTCATTAATTCTTGACCTGTCTTCAGTACTCTAGTTGAGGAAAGAATATTCTTGTCCAAATGCTGAATGGAAAACACTTATGCCAGGCATTTTTCGCCCTACTATCCACTTAATTAGCTTTACACAGAAGCAGTTTGGTTGGCAACTTGGGGTTAAGCGCTTTGTTGAAGGGAACAGTCACTTTGAACTCAACTCTCTTACGACAAGACCAGTATTCTTCTCCATGATTCACCCAAATGTCACCCCAATTTCCCAGTAAACAGCCCCCTCGACGGATTATGGCATTGTCTGTCTTTCGTAGAATAACGATCCCAACGCTCGATCCCTTAACATCTGTGCTTGACAGTGGATGTTGTGTTCTTTGTGTCTTATGAATTGAGGTGTTTAACAAAGAGCTTCATGTTGGTTTTATGTGACCAGAGCACTTTTATTTACATTTCCACAGGCAAACTTAAACAGGCATATGCGCTTTTATTGCAGGGGGACTTTGGGATTTTAATCCATCGCAGCTTAATGCATTGTGGTTCTTGGCGACTGTGGTCTCCACTGCCTTCAGATCATTAACAAACACCATGCTGCTGTGGACTTGTTCTTCCCTTTTCTCACAATGACTTGAGTTCAGTTTGATTTTATTGAACATAGTGAAATAAAAGCATAGCCAAAGTTATATGCAAAGAAAATAAATTCAAAGGAAAGAAGAAGAATGAGACAAGATTGATCTTCCAGATCAAGGGTGGTCCATGGAGTGTTTTGTTTCCTCCTTGAGAGTAACTTTTTCCCCGTTGTACATTTCCAGTAGAAAATAATTGCCTGCAATTTGTCATTCAGAATTTATTTTCAGCGCCGATTTCATTCATGAATTACCTAGAAAGTCACAGATACATTAATCAAGCCATTTCTCTTGCGGTCCTCAGGTACTTTCTGCGGGTTTTCTTCTTTACTGATAATTTCCCCACATGTCTCCCAGTCTCGCTTCTCTGCATCCATCCGTGTGCCACCCTCTCCGAAGGCACAAGCATCCATTTTGCTTTATTTGAGTCACTTTTGCTCCATTTTCACCCCACGCGCCCCATTTTTCCCTGCTACAATCAGACCCTTTCACGCTTCCCTCAAATTCCCTCGGCCACCCCCGTGCTCCGTCCATCTTTTTCCATCTGTCCATCGCCGTCTTCTCTTCCTCCCCCTCCTCCCTCTGTGCTCCGCTCACCTGCAGCACATAAAAATTCTTCTTTTCCTTCTCCAGAGGATAGTTCAGTCGCTCAGGGATTTTCTGCATTCCTCTATGCTCTCTCTCTCTCCCTCTTTGTCTCCATATCTGTCTCCCCTTGTTTTGGCAGCACTACACAGCATCTGATTAGGCTTATTTTGTCTTTTGTCTTTTTAACACATTTATATCCCTCTTCAAATCCCTCTGTGTTTTCCCTCTCCATCCCTTCCTGTCTTCTATAATAACACTCACTAATCCAATAACTCGCTTCAGCAAAACCCACCCTGATTTTTTTTTTCTTTTCCCCCACTCTACCTGCTCCACCTGGCCTCTCCCTCCTGCTGGGTTTCTGCCATGAGCTGTGAACATCCCGCCTCCACTTACTTAGCTGGAGGCTGCAGGGTTGGGCCGTGGATTCACAGCACATCTTTTTCTTTTTTCTTTTTTTTTTTTAAGCTCTAGAGGTGGAGGGGGACGCCACAAGGCCCGGGGCCTGGGATGAGGCTGATTTATGAGTTAATCAATTGGTCGTCCGTGTGAGTGAGCATAACCGCAGAGGTGTGTGAGCCTCTTTCATGTCACTGTCTGAGCTTGTTGACTTAGTCCCTCAGGAAAGCACCGCAAGCTGTCACTCCCCGTGTTGTTCAGCTCTCCGTCATGTTTTCAAAAGCAATTAGGGCGATGAAGAGGGTGGGTGTTCATTCATCTGAGGTTTGAATGGCTCGTATATGTGAGCACTTATAGCTGTGTGGCTATCAAAGCCTCACCTAAAGCCCATTTTGAGAAAGACGGTTCGGATGTCTGGACGGGGTAACTTTTGGTCTCTATCTGGATGTTTAATGGATTGAGCAGCTCCTCTGACTGTCGCTGACTCTGGTATTTTTACTGTTTGGCATTTAAGCAATTTATAAACCCCATAAAACTGTGGAGTGCAAATATTTCAGTCTGCTATTTTACGTTTTATCACATTGCAACTCTAACATGGTGAACTATGCATCAAATGAAGTGTGGACACACAAACCATCTTTATTTTTGATTCATTTCACCAGATTAAAGTGCTGTGTTGCTTTGTGTTTGTATTTTACTGTGAGTGCAGTCATTCTGATGGCTACTTTATTTTTTGGTTTTACCTTAAGTTTGTGGGTTTTTTTTTGTAGTTTTCTTCCAATTTATTTCCCCGAATCTGAGCAGGAGCGCTCCACATTTTACGTTGAGAAGATGATTACGACGGCACTACCACTGGGTTTTTGTATTTTTGTTGCACTGTCAAAGTAGTTTATGAAGTCAAAATATTTGTTGACACCTTTACAGTATCACTTATCTGTGGTGCTGTAAAATACCCTGAGTGCTATGTATGCTTTTGATTTTCTGGGACTTTTCCATTTTGATTAAATTACTATTCATGATGGTTTGTCGTGTTGGAGAAGTGTCCAGTATAAATCTCTGATTAGAGTTGATTTGGGTTAATTTGACAATTATTTGGATTATTTTTTGGGTTGTTTTGTCCTCTAACTCTTAGCCAAATCCTACAGCATACAAAAACTTTCATGTCTTTTATTGGGATTTTATGAAATGGATGTTGAAAAACTATCGCATAAATGTGAAGTGCAAGGAAAATGATGCATGATTTTCATGTTTTATCTTTTTGGGGTGTGTCTCTATTGGCATATCTAGAGGCTGAAATGCTTTCCTCGGACAATTATTTCTGGTATTACAGTTAGATTTATGTTTTCCTCTGTTAGTGTTACTTTTCCTTGTTCTCTTGTATCATTTCTCTTCCTCTCCATTAGTCTGCCTCCTGCTCTCCTCTCACAGCTGCACCTTGTTTCCTAATTACTACTGGTCCGTTGTCCCGGCCAGTATTTAACCGTCTCTCCTTCAATCATTCCCTCCTGGATTCTGGACCGTGTTTGTTTCTGTTCTCGCGCCCTGTGTTTTCCTGGTTTTTGTCTATTTTATGTTTTTTTTTTTTTTTTTCAAAATATGAATATTTGTACTCATTACCACCAAGCAACGTGACAAAATATACTTTTTTTCTATTCTTGTTCTTGTTTGGTTATTTGAATTTAAAGAAGACCCCAAAGCACCACATTTGTTGACTCATGGTCTCAGTCTGTGAGCCGCCTCACTAACCTCTGAGGCCTTCACAAAATTTATGCTGACGTTAAATTACAGGTGGCAAAGAAATGAATAAAGTAGGTATTGGCACTAGATTTTATTTAGGCATTTTATCAAAGCAAAGGAAGGTGAATACAAGTGCACGCCACACTTTTCAGTTTTATTTGTAAAGAAAAAATGGAACTTTTTTCTCTTTTTTTCTTGTTGCCATATAACCCTAATAATATGCTTTTAAACTGTCAAGATTGTGTTTTTACTTTAAAAAAAATATGCCAACATTCAAAGGGAATGAATGCTTTTGCTAGACTCTGCATAACAAGAGGAGGTTTCCATACAGTTCTGAGTCTAACGCCCATTTCCAAACTCAACTACGCAATTTTAAGGTTTCGTGTCCGTATGGTGCAGTTGCAGTGAAGTCTTTTTGAAAACATCTGTCAACGGTTATCCAGGAAAATGGTCTTTAAACACCTTACAAAGCACCTCAGACCACCAGTGTGTGAGGTCCTGCTGCAGCTGTGGGTTCACGGCCACATGATACACAAATAGGCAGAGTCCGAAGATAAGAATAATAAGAGCTGCTCCCGTTAATTTAACTTTGTCAGTGTTGATGAATGGAAGTTGTAACGTGGTTTAACACAGCTGATTTGGGTGTAAATGGTGAGTTTTGGTAGAAAACTCACCAAAACTAGAAGGATATAACACAAAAAAACATCAAAGTTGGCTGACAGATTGATCTGAACGTGAACCTGTTCTTTGAAACGGTGGGTAGCTCAACTGGTTGAACAAGCATCCCATGTCCTCGTTTCAGCAGGCCTAGCGTTGGATCACAGACAGAAATGTTTTATTTTGTACTGAAGTTTGTGAAGTTCCCAGAAAAATGCGGTTTGATTCTTCCATAACGGATACTCGGAACAAGAAGGTGTAAAGATAATGGATTACACACGAATGTAACTGACAAAATGCCTAAAAGATTTACTCAGCCACCTTCACACACACAAATAAACTTGAGTGGCATCTCACACTTAATCCGTAAGGTTTAACAAGATGCTGACCCTCCCTTTTGCAGATATAATAGCTTCAACTTTTCTGGGAATGCTTTCTATGACGTTTAGAAGTGTCTTTATGAGAATTTCTAAGTATTTTTAAAGAAGCACATTTGTAAGGTCAGACACCGATGTTGGACCAGAAGGCTTGGCTTCCAGTCTCCACTCTACTTAATCTGAAAGCTATTCTCTGGGTTAAGGTTAAGACGAGTATGACAATTTCTTCCACAATAAATGTGATCATCCATGTATTTACTCACCAAACTTTGAGCTTTGATTTACATGGAGGAGCCATCGTCGTCCAGAAATTGTTATTCTCAAACAATATGACAAAAAGTCATTTGATGACATCTTGGCAGCCTGACTTCCATCCACTAAAAAGCAAAGATTAACAAAATGAAAGCAGGGAGAGTTTAAGATTAACAAGCAGAGAGATTTAAAAAACACACACACACACACACATGCATCCAAGCAAAAGACACGTCTTAACAGCTTTGCTGTTTCACCAACCTATCCTGAAGGGGTTTACCTGTAGCATAGGAATTCTCGGCGGCACATTTGTTTGAGCTGTTTTAATACTGTTCCATCATTTGTAAAATTTCAAACATGATTAATGGGTTCAGGTTGAGTAATTGAGCCAAAATATTTATTTTCCTCCTTTGATTTGCCCGAAGCTTTGAGTGCAAGTCAATGAAGCGTTTTACGTGTTGCTCTGTTGCAGTCTACGTTACATGTTTGACATGTCACGGTTTGTTAGAGACTAAAACGCCTGTTTGGGACCAGCTGTCCACCCCCACAAGAGTACTTATAGTGCTCTCTCTCTCTTTCTCTCTAATATACATGCACACACACGCACCCCCCCCACACACACACACACACACACACACCACTTGAAAAAGGAGAATAGTGCGGAAGGTAAATAGAGGGCTTTTAAACTGTCTGCGTGGCACACAAAGACGGGAGATTACAGAAGAACTACAGACTCCTTTACACGTACAGAGCCACACACTTGTTTTGTCATTTTGGACAAGACATTTTGTTCATACTTTGGAGATGTAATTTTAAAACCAAGCCTTGGAATTAAATAAAATGTGATTTTAAAAAAAAATGTTTTTGGCTCTGCAGGTAATGTACTTTAATTCAACAGCATGTAATTTGGCATATTTCACGTCATGTCATTTGTAAGATGGATTGGTTTTCTTGGAGCGGCTTTAAAATTACACGAAAAGCAGCAGGTTAATTTATGCCTGCATGCCAGAACTTCCCACTGTGTGATCTGCTTTCCCACAGCATGCACCTTCAGAAATACAGTTAAGTTTTGTGGCGACTCCAACCAAAATAGCAAACCGAACATTGTGAAACAAAAGGAGCAAAATAACAGTCACTGCGTCAGTTTCATTAGAAATGAAATTAAACATCAGGTAACTCAGGTTATTATTGTTATCAGGTATTGCAAGTCAAAAGGTCTCATGTTTTTCCACCCAAGTCTTAAAGTCAATTGCACTTTTTGAGTTCAGTGAAAATCTTTAACTATTAATTTTGAGTCTTAAATAAATAATTTGACTAAATATGTAACTTAATTCAGTTCTGTAATTTTTTTATTTATTTTAAAAGGTGTTATTGTTTGCCTGAGCAACCAGTAAGAGGAAATGAACTTCATCCATTTGAAAATCACTGTTTATGTTGCTTTTTTTATGGTAAATATTAACCAATAAGCTAGCAGAGTTTGAACATAATATGCAAACTGATCCATAACAAACAAATATCAGAATTCCAAACAAAAGACATTATTATTAATTGTATTTTAACCAGTTCCACCACCATTAACCTGCTTTGACAGTACTATCTGAATTACAATGTTTAATTAAAATAACTCAAATTATTTATACAACTTACTAAAAAGCATTTTTGTGATCAAATTCCTTCCATAAAACATTATTGCTTTGTTACTGACACACACTGGAACCTGGAACTTTCCATCCTCTATGATTAAATTAAGAAACACACAAAAAAAACTAGTTAAGATCAAATTACGCACTAATTATTTTCTGTAACGGCGAGTCTCCATTCTTTATGTAAAATCAAATGTAGGAAGGAGGTCCAATGTTGTTGCCTCTCTAGTTTTCAGCCCAAATGTTTTCCTTTTTATTTTTGATCACTTTCTGTTTGGTGTAAGATTTCAAGTCCCCAAGATCTCAAACCTTTGCACATGCAGGCATACATCCAGGCCATCCATTGACTGTAGATTAAGTGAATTATTGTTTATACATCAGAACCCGTATCTAGGGTGTTTTTCCTTTTTTAGAAAAAAAAGCTAAAAGGTCATGTCGGTACTAAATACCTTTTCTCCAGAGATGAGACGTCAGGATGTCTGCAGATACAAGTTAAAGACTTTTGCTCTTAGCAGGTATGTAGAGAGGGGATGACCTAAAACTATGTGTTTGTCAGGCCTGAGGGCAGCAATGTGCTTAATGATGCAACATACGTTGTCTGTGTTCTTTTGAAAATATTTCTTTGACAAGGGATCAACTTGAAGACGGGCGAACTCCGTATTGACGTCCCAAGCCACGTCATCCGTCAACTCACTGTGAAATTTATTAGCAACATAAGCAGAATTGTCAGATAGCTAAGTGAAAATACACACACCGAGTTATTTGTAGGGCAAAAATACTTTAGGTTTTCATTTAACATTTTTCTAAATTGTGTCTCATCTGGAGTGTGTCAACTTCTGTTTGCTGCTTTTGCTATTGACATTTGGGCTAACTTGGTTTTCTGAGTGTGTCCTGTTGCATATAGATGGGAGACCCAAACACAGACAAGAAGCAAGCAAAACTGAGAAAAATGAACATTTTAAAAAATAGAGAGTCTAAAAACTCTCAAAACCATAAAAGGCATCAGGAGCATGAAAACTAATAAGGCAATCTGGCTAGAAGTGAATTGAAGAGAAAATATCCATTCTTGAATGCAGGATTAATGGAACAATGAACAGGTGAGTCTCATTAAGTGCATGAGCTGCAGCTGTTGGGGAGGATATCCTGAGGCACAGAGGAAGAGTGGCTGGAAAGCACAAAGAGACTGCAAACATAACACAGGAGGAAACAACTAAACAAGATGAGCCAGAAAACAGAGGGACAAGTAAAACAATATTTAAACTGAACATGAGAAAACCCATGAAGCTACTGAGATGCAAGATTAGTTCAAAACAACACAGAATTCAATACTAAAGGGACTCTGATCTGTTTCCCCGTCAGATTTAGACCACATCATGTTTCGTCTTGTCAGTGGAGATTTTTCCAGCTCCTTTATTTTTATAGATTAGTATTTATTTACCCTACATTGCGTTACCATCGGTAACTCAGTCGAAGTCAGATTAATATGTTCCATCTTGCAGTAAAAGCTTCACACAAAAACTTGAAGCTTCTAAAACACATTTTTTCGTGTGTATAGTAGGGGTGCACCGATTGCAGTTTTCTGGCCGATCGCCGATTACCGATCTTTTAAAAAGCCTAACTTACAGATCCCGATTTTGGCCGATACCATTTTCCATTTTTTTGACTCAAATGTTGCTCAATATAACAAGAAAGTTGCTGAATTGGCAACAATGGGGTGACTATTGTTAACTGTAAGGGTACAGACATGACCTGGTTGGCCAGTTAGTCGGTGAAACTTTTCTCACGGGAGAAAATAAAAGCACAGCGGTTGATTTTTAGACCTTTGCTGAAGTTGATAACATCGGTGGATAAAATCAAAATTAAGGAAATCGACACCGATAAATCGGCTGGCCAATAAATCGGCTGGCCAATAAATCGGTGCACCCCTAGTGTATATTAAGACACATTGATTAAAAACCTCCATCTCATCTCCATGAATGGCCGTTAAAAAGAAAACATGACATTTTAGATTTGAAGCTATTGACTTTTAAGTCAGAACTACTTCCTGTTGTTTTGTTTTAATGTTTTTCAAACCTGAGAGAAGTCTGCAATCAAGCTTCAGGTAAGATACTTACAACTAATAGGAACTCCACAGATCCCAAAAATATTCAAATAATCAACCAAACAGCTCTAGATGGTTTGTCTTTTTGTTTTTAAGTGCATCATTGAACCGAAGACACTCTTAGAAACTCTTTGAAGCATTGTGTATTATATGCAATGAATATTAGCAGATATTAAGGAAAGTTGTTATAATCTATGACGACAGAATTAAACGTGTTTCAGATCAACAGATTTAAAAATGTTGTTTTAAATGGTTGACTTATTTGTTTTTTCTCAACAAGAACTCACTAAAAAAAAACATGTTTACTTAGAAACAATTGTTCACAATTTCCTCCTTTGTTTTCTGTAATTTCCCCAAACTTCATGCCATTTAACTCTCCCAAAGTTCACCATTTAAGACTGCAGAACAGAACCTTTTCCTCTTCCCAGCTGGAACACACTCTGGGCATATCTTTTTACGCTCATCTTAAAAACCCTGTGGTAATACGATGCTGTTTCTTCATTCCGTCACGCTGTCTGAGTTTCTTTTTCTTTAATTTTTTTTTTTTTTTTGTGGTTTTTCCACACCGAGACAACACCGGACCAAAACAAACTCGAGCAAGACACGATCATGTCTGCCAGGAGGGACAGACGAAGATGCTCAACTCAGACGGGTTTGTGGAGGACGAGACTTGACTAGAGGACTGGCAGAGCGGGTGGTTTTGATTCACAAATTATGACTCTATGTTTGAAAAATCAAACCTATAGACGTCCAGAAGAGAAATCCGTGCACTTTGCTTTTGGCTCACTCTCATTTTTTTAGCACTGCTGTCAGTTTTAATCCAGATTTTTTTCTCTCTCGTTGACTATTTTAATGATTAAAAAAAATAATATAAAAAAAATAACCCACAACTGCCATATATATGTATCCATTGCAAGGTCCGAGAACATTGAAGGGAATCCAAGACGAGTTGTTCCTCTTAGTTTGTGCTTTCCCTTTGCATTTACTTGGTAGTTTGAACAGAGATCACAAGCGCTGGTCAGTTTCAATCTGCGTGGTTTTTGTTCTGTGTGACAGAAAGAGTTAATTCCTGGAGAAAGACCTCGGTGGGAGCTAAAATAACGAGTGACCAGAATATGATTTTGCTCTATGTGGCTGGCCCTGATTGACGCATCCCACAATCAAATCAAAGTGCTGACAGCTGTTGCTCATTTGCCACAACTGTTGTGGTTTAAGGAGAAAAATGGGCGAATGGTGTGGGGGGCGGGAAATAAAAATACAGCAAAGACACTGTTTGAGAAAGAGGCTCGCATGTTTTTGCCCCCTGGAAATCTCAGAGGAAATTGAACTTTACCACATTTTTAGGATAACAAAGTCAGCTGCTAATTAGACGAGTTGACCAGAAACAATCTGAAAATAGAGTTGCTTTTCTTTCTGATTTCATATAACCCTGTAATGCATTAAACATCAAAGCAGGTTTAAATTTACTGTATTACTTTTGGAGTCACTTGGAGGGAATCCATTGACAAATTCTCACTTTATAAAAGCTTATTTGGAAAGCAGATGCCTTACGAAAGCATTTAGCAGCTGCCAGACACAATACAATACAAATGCCACTCAAACCCAACATTTTCTCATGCCCGTTTCTCTGTAGTAACCAAAAACATGTTGGATAAAAACATTTGCAGGAATCCTTCACCGTGGAAATAGATTGAAATGGAATAATATTTTAATGTGAAGAGAGTTGTCCCAGGAGATTAGAGAAAAAATAAACAAGCATGTTAAAGATAAAGGTTACAAGATCGTCTCCAAGCAGCTTGATGACGACAAATTGAAATAAAGGAGACTACGAAGACTAGCCAAAGAGTTCAGAGCAAAGAAATTAAAGCTGAACTCCAAGATCAAGGCATGTCAGTGTCAGATCTGTCATCGTTATGAGCCACTGGAGGTTTCATGGGAGATGGTAGTAATATTAAAACTACATTTAAGAAGCTATCTGATTTCTTTAGCAGAAATAACAGCTGCATTGTTAATAAAGGTTTTTGATTGTTTAAATTGGACTAATCAAGAGGTTTTCTGTGTGAATCAGTTCAACCTGCTATTCAGGCTGATTTATTTCACTGAAGAACATACAGTTATGTTTTCGTATGTTTTGCTCAAACTGGCTGAGACATTTCACTCCATCCATCATCCCTACAAACAGAAACATCCCCTTAGCATTATGCTGCCGCCTCCATTTTCCCCTGTGAGAATGTTGTAGTCAGGTTGATGTGCAGTGTTAGCTTTCATCCATGCTGTTTGGTATGTTAGTCAAAATGTTCAAGTTTGGACTAATTTGACCACAGCTCCATATTCCACTTAATTTCTCTGACCTCTATAAGGTTTGTGTTACATTTCAAACATTTTTTATCAACAATTTTTTTACGGATTTGTGGCGTCCATGACTTAGTTGGTCTCTAAGGCTTCTGCAGCATTATCATGGCTGCTTCCCTCAATGTTTTATGTAGATGCTGGGGTTTATGCTTTATTTTTTTTGTAGTATTTGGTATGCATGTTTATATTTTGAAGTTTCAGATTATATTAGTGTAAAAAATATTAAAACCATCTCTCATTTTCTTTCCTTCTTACAATCATGTGCTACTTTGTGTTGGCTTCTCACTTAAAATCCCAATAAGTAAACCTAAGTTTATAGTTGTAAACCTATACAAACCATGAAAATGTTGCAGCTCTGTGTATTTTTCTAACCTCCGAGACCATCCCCTCTCCTAAGCCTCTCGTGGACTTTCATTAAAGTATGCTTTTAAGTCGATGCATGATCTTATCACGCATCACCGTTCAGCTCGGCTCCTCTTGCTTCATTTGTTATCACTTCTAATCTTCCTCTTCCCTTCACTGTCTCCCACTGCCTCTCTGTCGACTCTCGCCCCCCTTTTTCCACACGCACACATTTTTCTCCCCTCTTTTGTTGTTCTCCATCTGCTTCAAGGCACTCATTATCTGCTTGAAGTTATGGAGTTCCTTAAAAGGGAGAAACAGAAGACGAGCGGGAGGAGAGGCCTGCGACTCTAAGACCTCCACCATTACTTGCCCATCCTTCAGTCCATCTTTTGTTCTGCCTTCCCTGTCCATCCCTTCTTCCAGAGTTAGTGTTACACCAGCGCTCCTGTCTGCCTTCCTTCGCTCGCCTTGTTCATGTTTTCTTTCCCTGACTCATCCATCATGCGCTGTCGCCGGCGGTGCTAGCCCTGTCGTGTAATTATCTCATATTTATGCGAATATGCTTGTCCTGTATTCTCGCTGCATTGGTTTCATGCACACGCAGGACTCCCTGCATTCGGAGCCTCTGGTTTGAAAAGCTTTCAGTCATAATTCAAGCCAGAGGGAGTCGTTCGGTTGGCCCGCGGGCCTCAACGGTGATTCACAGCCTCTTTGATATTTTTTTTTCTTACACCAACCTAACTGGTCGCTACAGCAGGAATCCTTGTAGAAAAACAAATGCAGGAGCTAATTACTTTGAGGCACCTGCAGACCTCACATGGTTTATCAGTCGCAGTGCAGAGGATCAGTTTTGGTGGCATTACATGCTTTCCTTGAACTTTTAGGATATTTTTTAGGAGCGTTTCTGGGAAGATTCCATAACTTTCATGACTCTGTCATGGAACCCATCAGGTAATTTTACAGATTTCATCAAGTACTTTCAAAAACCTCCCCTAGTACTTTTCAGCACTTTCAATATTCTTTCTCAGAAGTTCTGGTAAAGGTCAGCAAAAGTCTCAATTCTTAAAGATCTCCATGAAACTACTTGGCAAGTTCTGGAAAGTAACAGGTTTGTTCTTTGAAAGTTCCATAAAAGTTCTATTACGGAACTTTCGCTGTAAAAAGTTCCATAATAGAACTCGCTGTACTGTGATGTGCGGCCAGTTCCACGAAGCACCTGTTGAGTTTTGCCAGAGTACAATAAGCTGTACATGACAACTAAAAACATCAATTCATCAGTGCATTGGTTTTCATTTTTTCAGTATCAGTTCCTAAAGCTCTGTGAGTCGATCAGATTGATTAGTGGGTTCACACACTTTCGAGATCTTTTCGCAACGACCAGGAATGTTCAAGATTTCGATCGATTCCTACGTTTCCACCACATTTTCTCAGCTAGCAGCTTTTTGGAGAGCATCATTACAAACAAGTGGTGAGGAGTGTGGGCCAGAGTAGCAAAATTGTTCAAATATACTTACAAATAATGATTAAAAGAATTATGTGAATAATGTCAGCTTCCACAAGGATAATTATTTACATTTACATACACTTTAGTTGAGTTTTATTACAGTGATATCATGTTTTAACTTTTGTACTCCATATTGAGCACGTGTTTTTGTTCTACTGCTTATTTTCATGCATTTTACAGCTCAAAATGTTCATGTTTTTAATGTTAAAGTAATGTGTTCCACCATGACTGTTCATACGAGCAGGAAAACGTATAAATGGGTGCATAAAATTACTTGGTATACCAAGGAATTATTTGAACGCTACTACTGAATTAATATAGAAATATTTAAACTATTATTGAACTTAGTCAATATTGAATTGTGACCCAAAGAATCGAAATCGAATTAAATTATGAGTTTATTAACAAATCCCAGCACTAATAATACAACTTGAAAGTACCCAGAATATTCCATGTGAATCCAATGAAAGTTCCTGAGTTTCAGGAAAGTAATGGCTTTAATATTTGGTGCTATCTTATTGTTAATACTGAGCAAACATGTAATTTGAACTTGAGAAGGCATATTGGGAGTTTAACCCTGTAACTGGAGCAGCTCCAGCTCCTGCTCTGCCCACCGAGCTTCAAACCGGCAGCACGCAGAGGAACAGCGAGGAAGATAATCACTCTTTGCCCTCGAGGTCTGAATGCCCCTGGAAAGCAAACCTCAGGCTGGGTTCAAACCTCCTGGACTCCATCTCCACATCTTCTTCCAATTCTGGCTACTAACTATGACATATCTCATCTTGTTGTCTTTGTTGCCAGCATGCAGTCTCCTCGCTCCAAAATCAACCTCAAAGCTCCTGGGCTTTGCTCCATCTGATTTCATCTTAATCCAATGATGGATAGTGCAGCTCCAGGGAAATTTTTCTACTTCTTCACAGAAAATACATCTTTTTTGCAAGTTTTTTTTTCTTGAGAGACTCAAATTATTGTGGACTTCTGGAGCTTCTAATTTTCATCGCTTTGCTGAACCTACATCTAATCTTATAGGCTTCTCTGGTCAGTTTTCCAGCCGGACTGCAGAAAAACGATGGAGTTTTCCTCCCACAGAGAGTTATTTTAGTAACATTAACAATTTGAGATGTCTGGTCTTTCACAAGCTCAGACAGGAAGGACTGAGTTTTGTTACTTGAGAAGTCAAAGTAAAGAAAACTACATGGGCTGCCTCTTTTCTTTGAACTCAAAATCTTGTTATCCTGATTCTCGCTCCAGGAGAGATTTGTAACTCTGTTCCCATGTTCCTACATTTCCTGGGTTTATATGGCACTTATTGATGAGACAACAAATGTCTCCAAACTCCCTTAAAGCCTTGTTTTGAAAAAGGCCTGATAATTATCTAACCTTTTTTTCTTGAAACAAGCTGAGTTTAAGCCAAACACAACAGGAGAGTTATTCTTTACAGGGGTTTTTCCTGTGACAATTAGAAATTGTGCAGCTTCACATCTACAGATATTGTTTTAGAAAATATCTTGTGCAGGAAAGGTTAACATGAATCCTTTCTATCACTTGAGCTGCAAGTTGAAGAGATTGAGGAAATAGTGACAGTATGCATAGGATTTACTTCAGAAAATATAGTTTTTATTAGTTTGGCGGGTTTTTTAGGGTAAAGGTTTTAACTGTATGAACTGTGTCCTGAGTTTCCCGTTCTTAGCTAACAGGAAGGTCACCTGCTGTGGTCTTTTGCTGCTGTGGCCCATCTGCTTCCAGTATGTATGTTGTGCAATCAGAGATAAGCCAGATTGTCACAGACAAAAGCCCTAACCTTCGTACAAATTCAGTCATGGTCAATATCCACTGTGTGTTGTGGAAATATTAAACTTTAAAAATGACAGCTGAAGTGATTAGAGAGTGTTTGCAGCAGCTGTAATATGTATTACATGTATTACTAGATTTAAACATGAGTAAATATGCAAAACTGACACAATTTTTATTTTGAGATAGAAGTAAAAGTGTTATTTTCATCGTTGAACATTTATTCTGGTCTGTACACAAATTACTGACTTTTTCTCTGCATCTTCATGGGTAACGTCATTATGTATATGAATTAATAAATGTAAAAAAATTTAATTTTTTGGTGACTCAAATAAAATTTGCAGCATGAAGCAGGGTTTTATAGTTAAACCCATTTGGATATAAAGATAATCTGAATTGGAGGCTCCTGATAAACAGTTAAAAGATACATCTCTACCATTATTGTTAAAAACATTTTTCTTTGAATCAGAAAAGCTCGTCTGCTTCAAATTAAAGAGCACATTGACACCAAACTAGCCGAGGCTGCAGTGGTGACGGCGGAAAGAAATTCAAAATACGAGAATACAAAAATGTGCGTATGAACTGTTTTATATATATGTGCTAAATTCAATTTCCTTAATGTGTTTAGTCACAGCAAAATATACAAATATACTTTGCCGGAGACCCATTATTACAAACACGTAAACCAAACAGTTACGAATTAGCGCAATGAAATCTGAAGATGAGAACTGTGGAGATGTTGCGTTTAGTTCTGCTTACTTCACACTGGATTAGTCATTTTACTCAATTTTTAGGATTCAATTTATGCTCAGAGTGAAACAAAGAACATTGAGTTCCACAAATTAAATTTCATGTCAGTGTCTGGTGCATGTTCAAAGTTGCTTTTGTCAAGCTTAACTGGTAACCAGTCCTGAAAAAAACCCAACAAACAAATGCTGTTTAGGAACCATCATGTGAGGAATCCTTCCATCTGAGAGACATTAGTCTCAGTCATGAAGACAAAGTCCATGTTTATATCCATTTGGTCAAAGTTTTATTGTTAAATTCAGAATGAAAGAGCTGAAACGAGGGATTCAGAGGGGTTTGTAAGCAGCTGAAGCCTTTAATTATTCTGCTTTTTTTTTTTTTTTTTTTGCCACAAAGATCATTTTTAATAACATGCAAGGCTGCACACTTATAAGGACATTTGTCTTCTTTTCCCCTATGTGTTGTCCAAATAAAGTTGTCCTGAATATTAACCTCACTGCTTGTTCCAAGCCAATTCAACGATCGTGGATAATGCTGTGTGTGTGCGTGTGTGTGTGTGTGTGTGTGTGTGTGTGTGTGTGCGTGTGTGTGTGTGCGCGCGCGCGCGTGTGTGTGTGTGTGTGTGCGTGTGTGTGTGTGTGTGTGTGTGTGTGTGTGTGTGTGTGTGTGTGTGTGTGTGTGTGCGTGCGCGTCGTTCTGGTTTTTAAAGCATATAAATGTCTCAATCTCCAAATTAATTGCATTATTTGGCAACTGAAGTGAATTAATAAGATGTCCGGGAACAAATAAAGGGAGCGTGTGTGAGCTCTGCAGCGAAGAAGCTTGTGAAAACGTTACAGAATTGGTGCACTAAAGAATAATGGGAGATGTTATGTTCCCAGTTGGGAAGTGAAGTGAAAAGCTGTGGAGGCAGCTTCCAAATTACAGGAGGTAACCGGAGTCCGGGACCAAAGCGATGTGTCAGAAAGACGTATTCCTGGTTTGTTTTCTGCGTGAGGAAAGTGCTGGATTCCATTAAGGAGAGCGGTCCTGCTCCACATCCTGCCGGGGGGTAAATAACCCGACTGGAAACTGTTTTCCCTCAGCCCACAGTTCTGCTTCCTAAATGATTGGCCAGTAGTTAATGAGGTTAAATAGACTCCTCTTGTAAAAGTGAGTTCCACGCTGGTTTTATGAGCCTCTGTTGCCCTCCCGTGGCGAGCAGAAAGCGTCACTTTATTTGTTCCCGGACATCTCAGGAGCTGTGAACATGTCTGGCCACCTGTGTGTAGTTTAGAGCCGAGAAGAATGATGTGCTATGTTCCTCCGCTAATGAAATCACGGGATTAGATATGCTTTATGTTTCAAGTACCGTGAGACCGGGCCTCTCGCCCTGCCAACCCACCAGCCATCCTCACGTTGATGAAAATTAAGACCACATTGAATTTGTCTGCGTGTTTATGTGCGTTCACTGATTGCTGCCTGGACCTCATTTAAACAGAAACAGATTGAAGAATGATAATTAGGTCTAATAAGATGGAATTTCCCTTACTATGTCAAACAGCAGCCGCCGCATCACAGAGGAGGATTCAGGTCGACCAGAACCACATCCAGCCCAAAACGCGGGAGAGCCGGGACGCTTTTAATTACTTATCCTCATCATAATTTTCTAACTCTGTTTGTATTCTCTGACTGATGCTTCCAGCTAATTCTTCTTTGTATTAAACTGGCCTTTCTGCAACCTCTCCGTTTTAGGCCGCATGAATCAAGTTGATACACCCGACTGCGTTTCACAAATTGATGTTTAACTCACCCCTGAAAGAGTATTTTTATTTGTTTCTTCAGCTGTTACACGGTGGTTTCATTGTTTATTTATTGGCTTGTTGTAATGCTTGATATAAATCTATGTGAACATGAACATTTTTTTTTATATAAAAAAAGCAGATTTGATCCAAAGGGATTTCCAGTAACAATAAAACTATCTTAAAATCTAATGCTGACCATAAACAACTACAAAGACATTCGGGTAAAATATCATCCCTCGGCATTATGCTGCAACTGCAGATTTCAGGCCATCATGTAGTGATGCACACTTATCAAATGGGAAAAAAAGATACATGGTTTTAATGATTTTACAAATTTAACCTCAGCATTAACCCAGATGTTTTGTGAAGGTCTCAGAGGTTTGTTAGAGAACATAAAAGAACAAACAGCATCATGATAACTAAGGATAAAAAGCAGAAATAACTATATTACAAATAAAAAAAATATCTACAGAAACATGGAATTGTGCTCAAATAAATAAGTTTGGTGTATAGAAGCCTTTACAGTATAATCCAACTACATTCAAAGATCATTTATGTACCGCATATATAAACACTGAATTAAAAGTTAAAGTAATGAAAATAACTTTCCTGTGGATTTAGCTGGATTAAAACTGTTGATGTGGAGATATAGATTTAAATGAGATAGAGCCAGTGTGTTCCTTGATCTATTTGATATGCTAATGAAAAACTATTCTGACTTCATCAGAATAAAATGAGACGAAGTGGTTCGTGATGAAAGCTGTGGATCCGACTCACTTTTTGGGAGGAGAACAATAAAGATGAAACATTCGGTTTTAATTTGAGAACTGAACTTAGACCTGGTTCTTGTGAGGAGGAACTTTCACGTTGGTTGCTCTTACTGAAGGTTGTGGGGTCGTCATTAAACCTGGTTAAATAAAACCAGCCTTGGAAAAATATTCAAACCCCTTTAATCTCTTGAACTTTCTCACATTTCATCAAATAGCCACAGCAAATTCGTCTAATCAGCACAAAGTGGTGCATAACCGTGAAGTGAAAAAAAAAAGGATTAGAGGGAGAAAAAAAAACTGAAAAGTGTTTTTGTATTCAGCTTTATTGAGTCAATGGTTTGTTGAGCTTTGAGGCATTCACAGCTGCAGGCCACAGCTGAACATCGACAGACTGATTGTTTTAGCAAATTTTCTTTCCAAATAAAATCAGTTTTAGTCCGATTTGATTGAAAGCACCTGTGAACATCAGAACCTCCGATTCTCGATTACATTTAGGTTTGAACTGTGACTGGCCCAATAAAACTCATGAATATGCTTTGATCTAAACCATCAAGAGGTTTTTCAGTTTTAGATTTCAGTTTTTATAATTAAACTGTGCAGCAGATGACATTTATATTCCAACGGTGTTTAAACGTGGACACCTTTTAGGTTTCAGAAGCATCACATCAGGATCAAATACAATTCCTGAAAACCTCAGAGGGATGACGTTGATGCCTGTCAGTCTGGAAATACCTCTAAAGTCTTTCCAAAAGCTCCAGCGGCTTCTCTGAATCTCAGCCAACTTCATGCTGCTCAAGTAGGAAAAAGTCTGCTCAGTCTCCCTGCCAAAACTTCTTCAAGAGACGAACGCAGAAAAATTAAAAACATACAAGAACTTAAAAGGGCAATTAGGCTTCCTTTTGACCTTGGCTGCAGTCGCGCTTCACGTGTCCACCTTTGAGAAGAAAAATGAGATCCATGGCAGGACATCGAGTCGGAAACCAAGAGGAAAAAATTATGTTTATCTGAAACTTACTAAAGCATATCCTGGCAGTGGCTGAAAACAATTTGGCTTCACACTGTAGCCTTTGCAAAAAAAACATGTTCATGGGAGAAAAGCAACTAACAGTTTAAACATAAATGCATTTCATATGTTCTTTAATCATGTGTTTGTAGATCCTCGGTTTGATTCTGACCTTTTTGGAGGTTTAATGTCAGCCAAAGATTGATTCATGTAAAAGGTTGGAAAGTTTTGTAAATGCATGAAAACATGTTCAGTTTAAGCCTGTATTAAGCAGACACTCAATGTGTCTTATACATGAATGTATTTTAGAAATGCATAAACAATTCTGGCATTTCATGAAACCAACACACTCTAAGCATTACTGCAGCTTCGTGAGAGAACTCTGAGTTTGCCAACAGTCCATGATCATCACTCTGATTCTCCACTTCTTGACACTTAACACATTTTTAACAGGAGACAGATCTGATTTCAGATCTGAGCCATGTTGCACTGAGTCGTTCAAAATGAGCTCTGGCGTTGTTCCTCTGAATGTGTCAGGAATATGTTCAGTCTTGACAAAAGGAGCATCTCTAAAACTCCAGTATACTCCTCTAGACATGCAGTTACACTGAAAATAATCTACCCAGCCTCCGCTGTCATTGGTATAACATAGACTGGCAGAATGCCACTTTCTATGTCTGCTACAGTATAACATGCAGTATAACACTGACACATGAGAAGTGACCTCAAGTTTGTTTTTGGGTTTATGCCATAACCAAGTTTTTTACATCCTACAGAATTTAAATGTAGTGCTAGTTAACTATGATAACCACCAGCATCTTCCATGTCCTCTTCAGAAATCAAGACTTTGGCTTGTGTTGGCATCTTGTCCTGTCTGACGGTCACCTCATCTTGTAAATTACATTTCCAGGCCTGTAGTAACTCCATCTCACCTTCCAAACTCAGCAGGTTTCCATGTCAGAGCCGCCTCAGAACATCACTAACTCCATGATTCATTCTTTCTCCTTCAGATACATCGCAAAATGTCTAAACAGTTTCAGTTTTAAATCCATGGATTCACAGAACATAATCTCATAATTTATTTGGCTTATTTAAATAGCTGAGTAAACTGGAGCTGACTTTTTCATGCTTTTGGATCAGTAATTTTCATGGAAACTGAAACCTCTGTGATGGCTGCTACAAACATTTTCTTGCTCTGGTGATTGAAACATTTTGAGACTATGCGTTACTCATTTAAATAGGATATACATTTATTTTTCATTTAGATAAATCAATTTATTTATTTACAGTAAAACATTAACTTGTACCTCAGTGATTCTTGAGAATAGGGACAAAATGGGTTTTAATTTTCCCCTATTTTTTTTTTATTATTTCTCAACCTTATGTATGCAAATATGACAAATAATGTTTTGGAAATGTAAAGATGCTAAGGTGCAGGCTCCCAGTTGCAACATTTTTTTAAACATTTTATTTTTAATCGACCTGATCCAGAAATTTGTCATCAACATCTGACAAAAATAAATATAAAATGATACCCTATTAGTGATATTTGTACTCATTTTACAAACAAATGTTTCTCAAGAAACTAAAGAAATATTATTTAAAACAAAAAACAACAAAAAGTCCATCTGACGGAGTTGACAGTGCATGACGGAGTTGACACAGAACTAAAGGTGGTGACAAACTAGTGAGTAAAATGAAAACCTTGATACATGTGAAGTAATGCAATTTATGTAAAATACATTAAAATGAATTAATTGCATATTTAAGTGAGATTTGACAACAATTTCACTGAAAGAGTCACAAAAACTGTGATGGAGTTGACATCTGACGGAGTTGACAAAAAGCCAAATACCTCACTTTATATGGTGTTATTCTGAAGGAGACCATATTGTAGCTCATCAGGTCCATGAAATCTTTACATTATACCAAAATTAAGCTTTTATTTCACAAAATTTCATCAAAGTTTTTTAAATTGTCAGTTATGGTGTTGACATTTCATGGTTGTGACAAAAAACTTAGGAATAAAAAGAAGAAAAAACTAAAGAATAACTTAAGATAACCAGAGCTAACTAGCCCTCTTAGCAAAGGAAGAGAAAGGAAGTGGTCATGGGGTCCTCAGAAGTTCTGGTGCCCCCCAATAATGCCTGATTTTTTTTTTTTTTTACATTCTTTTCATGTCAGACGGTGTTGACAAAAACTAGGGACAAATTTCAATGGAGTTGGAAAATGTATAAAAATGATTTTTAATTCAATTTATTGACACCTTTATAATTATTTATGTGACTACTTGTACTTAATTGTCATAATATGGATGGATGGATATATTTTGGGTATATTTTATTCAAATTTTGTACTTTATCCATAGGATCTGTTTTGTCCCTATTCTCAAGAATCACTGACCTCCAAAATGAAAAATTTACAAACTTTAAACCATTCAAATTGTTTAATATTTTTGGCCAAAAGGATTGAACAATTTTACATTAAAACATCTTAGTCAATTAACCGCTATGCAGTTCGACTTTTCACCAATGTTGCTTCATGTCCAGCAGGTGGCGCCCGCCATCAGGAGTCCAGAGTGCGATTTAGTAGAATTTGGATCCTTTATTTTACACAAACACGCCAGTGTAAACTGAAATAAGACAATTATTACTACTTTATATCAAGTGTAACAAACTTGATAAAAACAATTTTATTGTATAAAGGTACAAAGTAGTTTATGTTTTTATATCTGAAGAATGATGAGTGATGTATAATGCAGTGGCATTTGGATAAGTTATTCTCGATCATAACGTTAAGATTGATATTTTCTACCAGCTTAAGTAATGATAATGACAGCAAAACAGATTTTAATGAAAGCCATAAGTTTTAAAATCTGTTTTTTCCCCTCATAGTAAATACAAACCTTGACTTATTCGCAGCACTTTACATCAACACAGATAATAGTTTTTAAAATTGTTTTCTTTTTTATAAAAAGCATTTAAATGTTCACTCAGATACTGAGACTTTCACAGATTTTCCTCATTATGTCCACTCTGCTCACAGCCGCTCAGCTCACATATGAAACTTTGCCTTCCCTGCTGTGAAATGAGTCCAGTTCAGACTCTGCCGACCTGAGCACAGCCTGACACGTTGGTGAGGATATTACAGTTAGCAGGTGAGGTCAGCAGGTGAGCTCAAAGGTTATATTTCCAAGTATCACAGCTGGAAAGAGCTCACACAAATTCCAGCAGGATTATTTCATTAAGAAACTTGGAGGCCCTGGAGTTCTCAGATTTACACCTGCAGCTTGAACAAAAGCTCCACGACTTACTGCAAATCTGCGATTAACCTGCACAAATTGTTACAGATTTAAAAATAGAGTGCTGGGTAGTTTCTTGCGAAGCCCTGCAGAGCGCAAGTTTGCAGATTGTGTGGAAACTATGATTAGCACAGATCCTGGCAGGTATGCAAAAATACAACAGGACGAGAAGCTTCATAGTTTCCTTCCTGTGTGCATAATTTTTGTGCTCATAACACCAGATTCATAAAGTTAAGTTTGATTTATGAATGTTAGTTTTACAGTCCAAAGCTTGCTTTGTAATTCAAATGTATTTTTAAGCATTTTATAATAAAATACTTTCTGACACTATTATCTCAGCACTAAAACAGTAAAGCTTTGCTGTTTCATGTTTGTTTCAGCATAAATCACAGGTCAAGACCATATAATGAGTTAAAAATTTCCTCTAGGGTCAATAAAGTATTTTTGAATTGAAATGAATTGTACTTATTCAGATAACACTTTCAGCAATATCCTGTGTTGCTAAAAAGACTTCCTGTTGATAAACAAAAAATACAAATAAAGGGACAGAAATGTATACAAACCTAATTTCAGATAGGTTTCGATCTTTTATCCCATACTGTAAAATTAGAAACAATATTTCAAACTTTAAACTTAACGTTGTAAAAACAAAAATGGGAAAAATGCATTAGTTTTAAAAACCTGCAAGGATTTTAACACACTTAATAGAATACTAAGTTATTTAAATTATTTCCAAGCGTTCAGCAGTATCCTGTTTATCTATTATTTACATACTGTGGTTTCCAGGTGTTAAATGACAAAGTGGACTCCAAAGCAACTACGTAGCTTAAAACCTGAATTACAGGTTTTTTAATCCCACTGTGGTCAAGGCATGTATAAGGTAACTATACACATATTGACATGTAAAAATGTTAAAAAAAAAACAAAAAAAAAACGTCTTCAGCTGATCCAAGAAATGTCTTTGTGCCCTGAATGATGTCTTCAAAAATCCATTCCTCCTTACGTCCCCAGCAGAGGATTTCGCTTTCAGACTGTTTGTATTCTTTTGGTTTATGGAGGATCTGAAACTACAACGAGAATATAAGCTTTTAGTTGTCATACAACTGTATTTTCTTTGATAAAGCTTACTGATAAAACACACCCTCATTTCCTCACCCTTCTTACTACTACTCTCCATTTTTGCATACTTTCCAATTACAGTATTGCTGAATAAAGTCTGTGTTTTCTCTGTTTCTGCTTTTGATTGAAGACACTTGGTGCAGTTTTTATTTCCTTGAGTCTTCTTCCTAGAAATACATTGTTGTGTTCTGTCTTTTTTTTTTCTATAGAAAACACACCAGGGCCAGAGCTCCTTTGTTCAACTGTGCCACTTTCCAGGACAAAGCCAAAAAAAACTGTAAACTGACATACTAATAATCAATATACGTTATGACTCTGTGAAGCCAAAGGGCAATAAACAGCCAGAATAAAGTTAATTAATAATATTTATTGTTACACAAATAAGAGGGTTTCCCATTAACTTTATCCATTCGTTGTCAATCCGATAATAAACCCAAATTTAAACACCACTTCAGGCGGACAAACCCGCATAAACCACTACAATGTTCACTGCAAACTTAAGATGCACTCGATTCACTGCAAAAATGATCCCATGCAATCCAAAACCCGAGATCACACCAAACAGGATCGGGTCTCAGATATTTAAGATTAACAGCGACATGGAAGGTGTGTATTCTGGGAAGTGACCAAAGGACAAGACAGGACAAAACAAACAAAAATAAATGGGAAGTTGTTAGCCCGCCCTCACAAGTACTAAGTGGGAACACACTTAGTACTTAGTATCCAAAACTAGGCGGACTAACAAAAAGGAAAATCAAACTCTAAAAGGACAGCAGGAAGCAGTGATATAACTGCATCGCACAAACCAGCACTCTGGTCACACACCAACTCTAAAGTCAAACTTAATGTAGCAGATCTGGTGCAGCCCTGCGGCGTCGAACGACCAGACACCCAGGTAACGCTACCACCGGAACGTCGTTAGTAGTGTGGCCCCCACACCAGGTGTGTGTGTGGACCCAACACACACCTGGTCACACACAGGAAATTGACACTTGGCCACCAGCCTTCCAGCTTCCTTTTTATGGAAGCTCAGGCTGTGGAGAGAGCGACACCTGGTGGCTCCACCTGTTACTTATAGTAAGTGCTTCTATTCAAATTGAACAATACTTTATTGATCCCAATGTATTCTCTCCGATATAAAGCCATTAACAGAGATGTTCTTTATCATAAAAAGCTCCTGCTAGACCAGTGCATATGTTTTTTTTTCTTTTGCTGCTTTCCTATGTCTTAGCTCCCAGTCAGTTGTGGTAGGTTTTATACAAAGCTTAATTTTTATGAATGTTTGTTGTACATTTAAACTATTGCAACATCATGCTTGTTTTGGAGGAGAAATTATTGCAAAAAATATATATTTTAATTCAATGCAATCAATTCGTCTTCCCTAGTAAGATAACGTTTTTATAAATTGTCGATTGCTGAATTTGACTGTGCTGTACTATTACAAGCATTAATTGGATTCATTGCAATTGAATGTAGATGAAACTACATGATTTGATTGTTTTGGAACAGACAGATTTTGTCTGAAATGAAAAAATCTTGTATTCCTTGCATTTTTTTCCTATGTATTTACAGGGAATCCAGTCTTCACAGTGCTTCACTTTCTCTACATTTTGTTCTGAAAACAGCTTGATTGCAAAGTTTGTGAATATGTACATTTTCCAACAGTTACCTTTCCTACAGTACTCAAGTCTTCTGATGCTGAATTTTTAATTTTCTGTAATCCATAATCATCAAAATTACAAGAAACAGGCTTGGAATATATACAATCTGTGATGATTTCATACATTTCATGTTCTGAGATGACTGGCAATAAATTTTGCAGTTTCACAAAATATTAACTTTTTAGATGTAACTTATCCTGGTTTAAATTCCTCACCCTGAAAAATAAGACTGTAAATGGACTATATGTCTTGTAAAGCTCTCACTTATATAGAATAAGGGTGTGTTCACATTGCAGCCAAGAGTGACCCAATTCCGATTTTTTTTGACGTAATGCGACTGTATCCGATCTTTTCATGGCAGTGTGAACAGCACAGGTCGGATTCTTTTCGAATGTGACCTATATCCGACAAGTATCCGATTCAAATGAGACCTAACGTCCAGGCCGCATTTCCGAACGGAACGTCACTGATTCTCAACAAATGTTACTATTCTGCGTCCTGATACGCACAAGCGGGAAGAAAAACAACAATCATGACGGATTATAATGAGGATTAAGTTGTTAATATGCTGCTCTGGTTGGACAACTTCAAATATGTAAGCTAAGCTCCACCGTTAGCATCCATGTTTACTTCCGCAAACACCGAACAATTCTTTTTATGGCGTTGGCAGAACACTGAGAACGCTGACGCTATTGCGCCTTCTAGTGCGCATGCGGGACACTTTCAGGTCATTTGCCTGTTCACACTGCAGAACGCATACAGGTCACATTTCCTGGCAGTGTGAATGGACCCGGCAAAAAAATCGGAATTGGGTCACTTCAGGCTGCGTTCACATCGTTTACCCAAACCCAAAAAGGTTTGCTTTTGGGTTTGCTTTTTAGTTCAGCTAAAGGTTGCTGCCATTGCCACACAGATGCAGGGTGATACAATGCAAACAGAACCATTTGTTTGTTCCCGCTATTGTCACCATAATCAATAATTCAACCTGACAGGACGAAACAGAGACTGCAGTAGCTTATGTTTGTGTCCTGGTTTTGGTTATTTTATATTCGGTCAATTATATTTATACTTTGTATTTATTCTTTGCTGGCTGCAAAACAAATATGCAAATAGATAACTGAATATGACATGTCATATGATGACTTATGTTAGGGCACACAAAGTCATCACATTGTGTGTCCTAACATTGACCATGTGGGACTACATGTGTTTTTAGTATTTGGAGAGAAGAGCATTTGTAAAATGAAGGGGGTGGTGAAAAAAAAAAGAGCAGAAGGGTGGTAACTTCTCTCCACCCATGTAAACTGGAAGAGGGAGGAGATTAGAAGTCAAATAGGAGAACAGGGTGGTTTGAATGAAGCCAGAGAGAACAGAGAAATGTGTTTGAGAGAAACTTAATCCTCAACAAAGAAGAAACAAGAAAAAATACCAACTAACTCAAGAAAAAGTACAACTAACTCATGGCTTCAGGATCTTAACATTGTAACATAAGTAACTGTTGGAGTTGATAAGTTTTACCAGCTTGATACCCTGAATGAAACTTAAGACATCATCTGAAGACTCTGTTTCTCTCACAAAGAAAACACACAACTTAAGTAAGTAAATACTTGGTTTTTCCCTAAGATTCGTCATGTTTTTGTATGTTGTAGACGTGATACTGATGGTGATCATGTAGATGCAGACTGAGCCGTAGCTGAAAGGACCGGCTACAGACACGTGGCAATAAACTAAAGAGACGGACATAACTTTTTAACTTCGCTTTCATCAAGGCGCTTCTTCATAAACCCGCGAAAATTAGCAAAATGCGTAAAATACGCGGCGCAGACACACGAGGAAGTTAAGAAGTGAAAACTATATCTAATAACCGGGAATCCACAGATATGTCGGAAATGGTAGTAAAGTTCCTCCCATGCTTGAACGGCGTGTTCTTATTTCTTCCTTGTAGTAGTAAAGCATTGTTTCCATCGCATACCTGGGTGGAACTTCCTATGTGCGTAATCGCAACCTTACTATAGTGACGAAAAAGCACGAAATACAACTTCTTAGGTCTTACTTCGTCGCATTTTAAAGCCTATCATCATTTTAGCATTAGTTTAATTGTCTCATCAGGATAAAGATACACGTTGCCTTCACTGGCTCCCCCCAGAGTCAGAATTTACCAAAGTAGATCCGTGTTCACTTTAAATTGAGAAATTAAATATTTTACAAATGTACTGTTTTGGTAATATATGTATTAATTTTGTTCAACATGTTGGCATCTATTTGTGAAATACCAAAGAAAAAATATAAAAGGATGCTGTCATTGTGGTCAACTTTGTAGCCTTGTGATTGTGGTTCGTTTAGAACCCATATTAAGCCATATGCTGTGGGACGTTTCATACCGTTTAAATTATTTTTAAATGTAAGGGAATTTGGTTTTATGTGTTTTATCAATATTTACCAGTAGGTGGTGGATTAGACTTATTTTGGTTTGATTGGGGCTCACAGTTTATCACCTGGTCCATTTGAGAAATTGAACTTCAGCAAACAGAAATGGGATGTACCACAAGGTTTTCAGAGATCAAAATATAGTTATGTGTAATAATATGGGAGATTAGAGCATTTTTAATATCGTTTTTTATTATTTATCTTAAAAAAAAGATAAACTGGTTGTATAATGGTTTTAAGTATCCATGTGTACAAAATGGTTTGGTTCTAGGAACAAAAAAAACAGAAGAACTGTCCCCTTATCCAATCACCTGGGATTGTCAACAAAGACTGATCAATTATTTAGATTACTTTGAAATAACACCACCCCCAGCATTGGTCGTCAACATGTGACTGGGAAGGTGTGTAGACAAAAGTGAGCTTTTGTGTTTTTTATTTAGATAGAAATATATATTTTTTATATGTTTTTAACTTTTGTCCTTTTTTCCAATAAAGCTGTGAGATATTATCTTGACCACATCAAATGGTAATAGGATGTGAAAGCACGTTTTTTTTTTTTTTGTTTTTTTTTTATTAAAATACTTTAAAATTAAATTCTAAGTGAGACGTTTGCATGAAAAGGGGGGGGTGTTGAAGCCAGTTAAAACAGTTCCGGTAACATTTCTCTGACTTGCATCATTTTAAACAGTAAAACATTTACTGGAATGTGTTTTGGTTGTACAAAACTGTGTTTATGTGTTTATGTGTTTATTGCACATTAGTAGCTTTTATGCCTGTAGTGAAAGTTGTATTTGTAAATACTGACTATCATCACTGCAGCTGGTTTTAGTTCAAAATGATGAAAGCAGAAAACTAGAAACATTCTTGAAATTTTAAATATCAGTATTTAACTTAAAGATACAGCTTTTCTTGATCCAGTGTTGGTTAATGCTCTTATACAGGCGAGTCTTTCTTTGTGGGGGCGAGAGGGAGGGGAGCGGGGGTTGATTGCTTGTTTTAAACTCATAATTACTGTTTTACCGCTAAGTCAGTGAACGCAGCATTGTCGCTTCTGCACGGGCGGCCCCTCGCAGTCAGTAACCGGACCCAGGCTGAGGTCACACCCGCGGAGAAGCAGCTGCCCTCCCCTCCCGGCAGGGCAGCGTTAGAGGGTTGTCCCAGAACGTGTGGTTTATTTTCTTGGAAACGTATAAGAATAAAGAGTTTGTCCTGCGGTTCTTTATGTCCTGCGGAGAATGACAAACACGGCGGGTCGGGGACAGCAATATTCCCCAGCATGGAAAAAAGGGACAGTGCTCGATGTGAGCCGGGGAAGAAACACTTAAAAAGAAAATCTGGACACAAAATTTATTAAACAGACATGGCAAAATTAAATACGGTCATTTATTTATGCATGTAATCCAACTTCATAACCCAATACGTCTCTTTATTACAGCGCTGTATGACTTCAGCAGAAGCAAAATTGCATCATTGGCTGGAGCTCAGGTATTTCAGGAAACGTTTCCCTGATATGGGATTCCTTACTCTGGCTTCCTGCTCTCCATATAAACTCAGCCAGCACACTTTGCAGTGTTGTGTCAGGAGTCACGGCTGCCTACCAACACTAACGACACATTTATTTCTTGTTTTACGTGTTGGCAAGTATTTGTTGTGTTGACCACTCTACCTTATCACACAAAGGCTCTCATGTTCCCACAGCTGGTGTTCTTAAAATACAATGGAATGCAAAGGTATTAACAGCCTTTGAACTACAAACTTCAATATTTTTATCTTTTCTTTGTACAGCAAAGTTATTTCACATTCTTCTTTGTGAAATAACTCAATCTCAGTCAGATTGAATAAACAAAATCACATGAATGTTGCCTTTCAAATTGTGCCACAGTTCCTCAGTTGGATTGAGATCTGGACTTTGACTGGACCATTTTAACATGTGGTAATTCTTTGTTGTAAGCCATGCAGTTGTACTTCTGGCTGCATGTATATTATCCTGCGTTAAGACAAATCTCTCCCCCAGTCTCAAGTCTTTTGCAGCCTTTCAGGATTGCTCTATATCCTCCTGACTACCAGTAGTTCATTTTTGTCCTCTGTAGAGGACATTTCTAAACTTGAATATCTCCCACCCCCTGCATTCTACTGAATTAATACCTTTTGGTATCTGGAGGGAACATTTAGGGCTTTTCAATGCCACATGTGAAGGGGTGGGACTTTTGTACGTACCTTTTTCTAATTCATAAAAATGGCATTTATCAGGTTGTATAATGGTATACTTTGTCTCTTCACATTTTATGTGAAGAGACATAAAATGACACATAAAATGTGTCTCCACAGTTTATGTGAAGAGACAAAGTAAGTGCATAAAACCTTTTATTACCTTACAAAGACTGTAGGATTTTAAAAAAATGGCGATTGGACAATGTTTTTTTTCCTGGTAGTCAGGATGATATTTAGTGATGTTCTACTTTGTGTTGGTTTATTGCATGTTTTCAGACTGAACATGATATAATCTTAAAAGCCTCTAGGAGAGTGAAGACTTTTGAAAACCTCTGCAGCTGCAGTAGTATCAGAGAGCAACAAACAGGATGGAAACATTTCAGAAGAGCAGATTGTCTCGGCAAACGTCTTCCTTTAACCTGAGCTCAGATACTTGATACACACACACACACACACACACATGGTTATTCTGATACCTTAAAATCATGGCTGCTGGCTATTGCCTTCAGAGAGCTGGTTTCCAGTGTGTGTTGACGTGTAATGTTTACCTCGTGACCTTACAATCTCAAGACAACTACCATTGTCAACTAAGACAGAAACCTTTGGCTTCACTGACTCTTTCCTCAGTTCTACATACAGTTCCTCATATTGTACAAGAATATAAAATAAGATGTAAATCTTGTTTCAAGTAACAAAATTGAAAAAAAAAATGTGTGAGCTACACTATGATGGTTCTGAAGATATATAAAAAGCATAATTATTGTGTTTATTGTCACTGCCCCTTGTTCTGACTGCCATGTTTCTAGTTAAATTAGAAAACATGGAGCTCAGTTTGTGATTATGGAGGCTGCAGTTGAATTTGCTGCCACTTAAATACTGTCATTTCTTCTCTTACGATGGTCTAATTTCAGTTCAGGAACTTGTTTTGTTTTTTTTCCACCAGTGCTGGCCTGGCAGCTTGTCAAAGATTGAACGTTTTCACAAACGTCTTTGCTGCAGTTGTATGACGGCTGCTGTGCTGTTTACACATCACATGATGTTTTCAAGGACAATTTACCCTCTGATGTCACTAATAACATACGAGTAGGACCATCTTCACATCTGCAGTTGTTTTTTCCATCTTAGTTGTCATAAAGCAAATCACTGTTAAACATTTCAGGTCTGCCAGAGATCAATGTAGGACATTTATAATTATAGTATAATGGCGTAACTCAAACTAAACAAGTCAGCTGAAGCACTTCCTGGGAAAGCATGTCATTACTTTGCCATTTCATACTTTGGCAGTTTTGATCTCTTTGTAGCTCAGTTTGTTCAGGTAAAATAGAAGTGAAATAGATCAATATCTACCCATCTATATTACAGAAAGGTAGAAAATTAGGCATTTGATTCCAGCATCCTGTTGTGAATTTGACCAAGGTGCCTAGAGTTAGGATGCACATCTATTTAATGCTCTAAAAATTACAGATGCATCAATCAATTTGCCATTTTTTCCCTTCACCTGCTCTGATCTCTAATCACCAAGGCAACCACTGAAAATCATTTCTTCTCTTTTTAAATGCCTCAAAATGAACAAAACTAGATTCAAAACTCCGATCTCCTGTATCCAACAATCTGCAGCACATTTTTACTTTTTATGAGATAAAATCCTTTGAAGAAATGAGCCAAATTGGTCAAAATCAGAACTGGCTGCTCAGATCTGTTCCTATAGGAACAATGGAAACTGTGGCATAAACATGAACTCTTACCCAAAACTGATACAGACATAAACCTGAATAATGGAGCTGTAATGAAGACAAATGCTGGTTTGAACCTTCGATATGGCGAGCAGGGTTCACATCGAAGGTGATGATGCTTAGAAACAACTAAAAACTCATTTATTTCTATATAAAGGCATTTTAGGTCTTTGAGAAGAGAAATGCAAAAAGAGGAAAAGCTCCAAGTTCTTTAATATATTCATGACTTCATTCTGCATAAACCAGTTTAATTCAGCTGTAGCTTCATGCCCAGACCTTCACTTTCCACTCATTCAGTCTTACTTTCTGACTTCATTATCAGTCTCATTTATGGACTTACACGAGTGAGTGAATGAGAATGGTTTCACTCTGTCACCTCCGTGTTGGTGTTATGGGGAGTTGGGTGTGTGTGTGTGGGTGTGTGTGTGCGTGTGTGTGTGTGTGTGTGTGTGTGTGTGTGTGTGTGTGTGTGTGTGTGTGTGTGCGTGTGCGTGTGTGACTGACCACTGCAGAGATTTTCATCACGGGGTGTCAGTTACAAGGAAATCCTCCGTTTTAAATGCTCCTTTCAGCAGACTGGCCGCTCGCTGGGCTGTGAGTAATCGCATTACACACATGCCTCGCAGGCACACGCAGAAACAAATCTGTCCCTTTAGAGCGTCCCAGTTTGTCCAGTACGACACATGTAAGAAACGAACCCTCATTAAGAAGTGTTTCCTGTCAGAGGGCCTGACTGTCACTCTCCTCCCACCGCCCGCCTTCTTTCCCCCTTTTTGCAGCTTCACATAGTTGGTTATTTTTGGATCATTGTTTTTTTATTTAGGCATTTTCCAGATGAGTGCTGTCAGATTTCTTCTAGCTCCACTGTCAGGGGTCAAAGTGACCCTCAACCTGTCCAGAGGGTGTGTTCGTGTGTCTGTTCTTTAGAGGTGGTCACGACTGGCTTTTCTTTGTTTGGTTTGGCAGCACAGGCCCTTCTGTTCGAACACGGATCTGCAGTTACATAAAAGCCACCCATTTTGTGAACCAGTTTCATCCAAGAGAGATAAAACCAGGACTAAACTGTCCGTAAAAAAGGCCCATTCAGCTAAAACCTGAGGCTTTTAAGATGCGGCTCTGATTTGCACAATAAAAGTTTAGTGTTTGTTGCCTCTTGTCCATATGAATGAATGTAGTTGGTGTTTCACTGAGAGAATAATGAGGGGATTACTGTGTATAATGCATGGCAAAGTAAGGGTTTACAAAACAGTAACACAATTTGGGCTCAAGCAAAAGGCAAATTAATAGATAAAAAATGCAGAAACATAAAATTTCCCAGTCTTGAACAGGAAATCATATGAATGTGATTAATGTAGCCTTTCAGTGATCTCCCTGGTCAAATGATAGGACAACAAACAACTTGTTTTCTGTGTCAGATTTATGGAAACAAGAGCAACTGGTGGCAATTGTATTTGTTTTTGAGTTTAAAATAGTTTGACAGGTGATTGATTTCATCTTAGAGACTTATGCAGATCTCAAACCTGCAACACAGTTTGAAGAAAATCTGTAATGAATGAAGTTTGAAGTTACACATATTTCCTTTCTAAAGGCTTTGTTAAACATTTGATTAATTTTATTTACTGTTTGCTTTTTTCCCCCCACAATCTTCTCTCTTCTGGGTTTCAGGGCATCAGCCATGGCGCCCTCTCTCGTTCAGGCCTACAGGAGGCGCTGGTGGATGGCGGTGACGGCGGTGATCGAAAACCTTCTGTGTTCGGCCGTGTTGTTGGGATGGGGCTCTCTTCTCATCATGCTGAAGAAGGAGGGCTTCTACTCTCACCTGTGCTCAAGTAAGAAGAGAAAAGCATTTTGTAGCTAAAGAACCATTCAGTTCTCTCAAACGTTCTGTATCTCGCTGAAAGAATAAATACGTATTTTAGATGTTAGTGTGTGTGGAGGAGCACCAAGCCTTCTTTTGGTTTTTCATGGTTGTCTTGAACCCTTTGGTTATTTTCTGTTCAGAGATGTTGCTCTGTCGCAGCTCTCTGATCAGCCTTCTACACTTTATCCCTCAGAAAACAACTCCATGGTCGTGTCTTCTAAAAACACCACCGAAGGTGCACATGACTGGCTGTTCTGTGTGGAGCAGGAGGAGATGCTCAATCTTGGATTCACCATCGGCTCCTTCCTGCTCAGCGCCACGACTCTGCCGTTAGGCATCCTGATGGACAAGTTCGGCCCACGTCCAATTCGGCTGGTCGGCAGGTGGGGTCATAAAATGCACTGTGAACATCTGTCTGTGAAGCTGGAGTGAAAACACCACAACCAACCCAGCCCTGGTCCAGTAGCTTGTCAGAGAAGAGTCAAATTAGCTAAGAGCTGCTTCTGCCCAGTGAGCTGGGTCAGTTCTTTTACTGACACAAGCTGAGCACAGATTGTTGCAGTAATCACCGTCACTTTTTCTGACTCAAGACATTTAACAGGAATCAGCACTCGCCCTCATTTCCCAACATGCATACTTAGGATTCTTGAGAAGCAGCACGTTTCTTCTTTACCTCCATTATCCCTGTACTAATGCAGTGTGGAGGGACAGCATTCCTAAAGAGGGATGCGTTTCATTGTATTTGTGAAGTGAGACAAGGTGGAGCAGTTTTGTATTTGTTTGCATGCAAGGAGGAGAAATTGTGCAATAATCATTCATAACACTATAACCCCTGCATGATATTAACATTGAGTTTCTGCCTGAACCTCAGCAACGGTCTGGACATGAGCAAAGATCACTGGAGTCTGGCTCTCGGACATTTACGATGGACATTTTACTTCCTGTGGAGTTTTCTACTGAGTAGCTCTGAGTGAGGGTTAACCCTCCGCTGTCCCTTCATTTTGAGTGTCAAACACAAGAAAATGTAAATTCCCATTTTAACCAGAATGCCACCATACAACCATTATTTATATTTTTTATTTTATTTGAACTCCTTATCTAAAATGTAAATTCAAGTTTCTTTTTTTTAATCCCACACATGCAAATGGGATTATTTGCCAGTTATTAAGAGCAAAATTAAAGTTCATTTTTGTGAATAGCCTGAAATCAGCTGCAAGTAGATTTCTTTGCCTTTTGTATAAAAATTGGTAAATTTACACTACATAAAAAAAATCTCTTTACCTGGTAGAGAACGATATAAAATGAATAACGAAAGAATTTCAACACAAGGAAACAAATAAAAATGGAAATCAAAATTAAATTATTCAGAAAGAACATTAATGCAAGTCAGAGTGCCAAATTGTGTTTCATTAGCATCACATGTAAAAATGAAGTTTTTTAAAAAAAAAACCAGAGGCTGAAAGTGAGGCTGCTATGTCAGAAAGATCCAGTTGAAACTTGAACAGTTAATTAACCTATAAAAATATTTGGGTTTAGGATTTGTGAAAATGTCAGGACAGGTTAGTTGATGACCCAAATGACACCAGGAGAGAAGGAGAGGAGATTTAATGAAAAGCAGAGAAAACCTGGAGAGCAAGAGGAAACCACAAAATAACCACAGCAAGAGCAGCAGCGAAATCCAGGAGAGAAGCAAAAAAACTGAGACTCAACTGTGATCTCTGGTGAATACAGATGGATCCATTGGGCAGAATAAAGGCCAGCTGTGAGGGGATAATGCAGAGGTCACTGGGGTCAACATGAGGAAATACAAGAAAATGGCTGATGGAGACAGAGGCCCAATTTCTATGCATTGAATTTCAGAGTCAAACTTTTTTAAGTTTTGTTTGCTATACGCTGCATTTTTATATCAACTAAAGGCAGCATAGTCTCTTCATTGTGCTAAAAAATTGCCTTATGTGCCTGGAAAATACATAATACTGGCCCTTTAAAACTAAGAAATAAACTCAATAATGAAAGCAAAGTGTGACAAATACAAAATAAAGCAAAACACAAAACCTGTCCCAAAGATTATGAGTGTTTTTACTATGAAGACTGAAAAACTCTTCAACCACATGAACAGACTCCTCCTAGTTTTTTTAGTTTGTGAAGTTTTTATTTAGTGCATTTTTTCTTTTTTTAAGAATGAAGCTTCTTCAGACACGCCTTGCAGTCAAACTTGTGAGAAAATCCTTCCTCCTGCTTTCACCAGATGATCCTTCACACATAGTTATTTGTTGACTCTAGCAGTGACTCATCTTACGGCGTTTTCACAATGCTCTACTATGTGTTTGATTATTTTATTGTTTACACGCGCCCTTCGTGTTTCCTTGCAGTTCCTTATTTGCTCTGTCCTGCATCATCATGGCTGGTTCTGCTTACAACACTCACGGTGAGTACGAATAAGTTGGTCCTCCGCAGAACGTCACTCTGACCTCACAAGGATACATAAACCTGTAACATTCATTCAGTCATATCCAATAAAATATAATATACGTTCCCATGAGTCTCGGCTGTGGGATTAAAAGTACAATTTTTTAAAATCACGTCATATCAGCCCCTGGAAACTCTTGCATTTTATCTTCACATGCAGTTATTCCTGCACTTTTTTTGTAGTTTTATTTGGACAAAACCTAACAGTCAGATGTTTGTCACCTCTGCAGATCTGTCGGCGCTCATCTTCTTGGCTCTCTCACTGAACGGCTTCGGAGGAATCTGCTTGACCTTCACCTCCATCACGGTGAGAAACAACAACACAAATAAACAAGACAATAGAAGTAAAATGCAGATAACGAAGTAAACATTTTCAAGGTACAAACCACACACTGCTTTTTTGGTGATTCTTTACCAAATGCTGTATTTGAGGAAATTTAATTTTAGCCTTCCTGGAAGCACAGAGATGGGAATGTGATAATGTTACTCTGCAATATCAATAACAGACATTGCCATCAATGGTTTTATCAATATATCTTTCAAATTACAGTTTAATCAGGAAACTCCTAATATCTAGAACAAACGTAAGCCTCTTAAAGCTGGAAATAGAAATACCTGGCTTAGTAAATATTACATCTTGCCATGAAGTTGGTTTAAATTTCTCCAAAAGTAACACACGATTCAAATGTACAAAAAACATCTAAACAAAAACAAGACCATGTTTCTTATCCAGCTTGAATCGAATTGAGGACAGAGGAGCTTCTGGACTCTGATTGTAGATTTTTCCATTGTTAAATCTATAAAGTTCCTTTTTGATTTTGCATGGAACATTTCCTCTCTTATTAAGTCTAAAAGTAATGCATCGAGTACATTAGGTAGGTCTAGGTAGTGGTAGGTCTTTTAACAGTTTCACATTTATACAGCGTGTCCTTCATAAATAAATCTATTTCTGTTGACATTTGGTTAATTTTTAATTTCTTTTTAAGGATAAAAACATATAAGTAGGTTTCTGCTTTTGTCTTATGACTCCGAGTCGTACTTAATATCTAACGCAGGCTGATGTATGTACGTATGCATGACGTGTCAACTGCCACCAACATCATCAGGGCTGTTTTATCAGTGCAGCTGCCTCTTGTTTCCTGGCGTGTGTTTAGAGCCATGCTGTTTGAGGGTACATTGTGTTTACCCAAGGCAGCATCTGACCTCTCGCTGATGGAAACTCTGTCACGCCTGTTTGGACCAATGATGGCCCACGGCTGCCCACACACCCTCCTGCAAAGCTCTGCCCACTTACCTCTACCTAAAATACACAAGGACACATTTTGTCATGCGGGCTTTGGAAAGCGAAGGTTCAGGCTGATTAAGTAGGTGACATTATGCCACAGCCTCTATGAGGCATCTGTAACGTGGCGGTGTGAAAACAACACCTGCTTCAGTTAAATAAACTTTATTTATGCCTCCAAGGAAAACCGCTGGTGCTGCTCAAAAACCAGCTGACGTGACAGTTTGTAGTAGGAAACATTTAAAAGCAGTTTGTTTTGAGATGAGATTCAAAGCTTGCTTTAACTAACAATTTCAAATTTCTTTACTTTTCAGCCTTGGGTTATGATTGTACTGGTGTTAGGATTTTCAGCACAAACTCCTTTAGATGAAAAAAGATTCATGAGTTGCATTTTTTTTTTTTGGTGACTTGGTAAACAAGATATCTTTAACTGAGGCTCAGTTCACAGCAGTTGTATGAAATAACTTTAAGATTAGGAAAGATAAATGTCTATGTGACTTTTAGAAATCAATGGCAGCTTTATGGAAAAAGTTGTCATATTTTCCCCAGTGGTGTGTGCTACAATCGCTGTCAGATTTTATAAATAAATAGATAAATGAGTGTGAGCATATGTGTTGGATAGTTACTGCATCTGGCAACTGTCTTCCAGATGGCAACAAGTTACTTAACACCCAGCTGACGCAATAAGTAGCTTCTCATTTCTTAAGCAAACATGTGGAAATACACATACTGTGGTCATGGAAAGGATGTCAGTCTGTTTAAGGAGGGTCAAAGTATTGGCATCAAACAGAGAAAACGTCATAAGAGGTTGCAGAAACTACTAAAAATTGGGTTGAGGACTGTTCAATGCTTTATTAAAAACTGGAAGGAAAGTGAGGAAGAAATGTGATTGGAAAAAAATCTTGAATGACTGTGATTGGCTATGTCCAGGCTATGTGGGATTGGCAATAAATCAATTTGATCGATTCATTGAATCTGTTTAAAAAGATTTCATTTTTGGAAGGTTTTTTTTTTCCACAAATGCACTCTTTGGGTTTCTGTACAGCTCAGTGACCTAGCATTTAGTTTTACAAAAAAAAAATTCTGAGCTTGTATTTATTTGGAACTTAATTTGGGTCAACTCCCCAGAGGGATGATTTAAATAAAAACAAGTTGTTGGAAATACTTTCCCCGCTTTCAGAAACTCAGTGTAGCAGCACAGCGTCACATGAACAGCCCTGTCATTGTTTAACCTCTCACCTTCAATATACTGTATGTACTGTTCACTCTGTGCCATCGGTCACACACACACACTCAATTAATATTACACCTGCATTAATGTTAGAGTCGCCTCATGTCTGTCCTTGTCTGGCCTCTTGTCAACATTTCCCTGGATGTATTGCGGCTCACAGAAGCTCCAAGCTTAAGTTGTTTTGATGGAAGAACAGCAGCAGAAGGACAAAGACACACAAAGTCAGATATCATGAAAAACAGGAGACGTCTGAGAGCTTTGAGTCAAAACTGTCCCTGTTTCTGCTTGGATCTCCAATAGTCAATTACCTACATCATGATACAACTTATTAATAATAACCGTCAAGAATTACACATCAGTGTTATACCACTTAACAGAGCTGCAGGAATAAATGACCCACTTAAATTACTGATAGGATTGCAAATTATAAACAACATGTAGATGGAACATGTCAGATAATAAACTGAGACATTGTTAAGGTTTGCAAATGTTTTGGTATATTGAGGCTATTTGTTCTGGTGTGTCTATATTATACGTTTATTGAAGATGAATAAAAAAATGAATTACTTTCCAAGGTAAAGAAAATGCAGACAAAAATCAATTCTACTTTTAAGTAACAGTGATAGAAATTGTAAATAATATTTATTCTCTGCAAATGCAAAAATTTGACAACTGCATTTAAGATGAAATCTTTTGCAAAGTAGCACTTCAGGGTTCGTACACAGCTCCAAAAAGAAATAAAACGTATAGAATGCAAGTATTTTTTCTGTCTGGATAGTTAACATGGGAAAGAAAACCAGTTATAGTAAATACTGAATTTCAAAGAATAAAATAAAAAGAAAATGTCTTTATTACAACGATTACGATTACAAAGATTACAACGTAGCATAGCAGCTACGTTAAGCAAAACTTGACCTCAAATTTATTTTCTCTTGTTTTAAAAGTTATATTTAAAAAAGTTGAGAATAAAAACACAAAATCTGTTTCAATCTCCTCGAAACAGCAACAAAAAAAGACATTAAAACATTATTAAACCTAAATAAAATGTTGCAAATATTTGACTTTTTGGCGAGGTTTTGATTTTCTAATGAGTTTCGGTGAAGCTTCTGTTCTCATTCAGTAGCATAACCAGTAGCTGTAAAAATAGTTACTGGCTAAAATGTCTCCCTGTTTTCTGGGGTTTTCTTGTGAGTGATGCAGAGACAGCACAACAAAAGATGAACTGAAAACAGCATCTTACTTGATTCTCTTAGTTAAAACTCATGAAAAATAAAAATTAAATGAGAAGTAAAGCTCAAAAACCTGCCTTGCACCTTTTTCAGCGTTCCTTTGAAGGATGTGTCATGACTCTGTTTCAGCCTCTGGGTGACACACCTACCTGTGTTGGTTTCACAGGTTACAGGAACACACGGTTGAATAGCAGCAATTCTCTTCCTATCGCGTAACAAACGCATAAAAACAGTTCTGCTTGTTAGATTAGTTTTCCATTATCGATTGCCAGCTGTGAGCAAATCAGCGGCACCACATCAGCTCTCCAGGAAAAAAAAAAAACAGGATTTAGAGCAGAAGTTGCTGCCGGATCTCCTGCTGGTGATGAATATCTGCTCAGTTGTTCCTTCCCGGGGTTATTGAAGCTGTTTGTGAAATTTGTTCAACACTCGGGGTCAAACATAAAGAAACTTTAAAAAGCTTTGACCCAAATCTAAACATTTGGCCTTGCTCTGGTTTATGAAAGTCCAGTGCAGCTGGATGTGACAGTTCAGCCAATCTGTGAAAGGTTAGCGAGGACATAAAGCGAGGGGAAAGAAGCCACTCAGCTGTAGTTTAGTTTTTCCTGCTGAGGAGGTGCAGCTGTGGTTTAAAGAGAGATCAGTCCATCCTGAAGAAATGCTTCTCCCACTAACTTTTTTAAAATATAATTTCTGCTAACTTCTCCGCATGTAATCTACTGTTCTCTCACGTCATTGGAGCTGAAACACATCTCTGAACTCATTGATCTGTCATTTGGCACATTCTCGGTAATTAAAGTCCTAATTAAAGTCGGTGCCGGCTGGCAAGATCTTACAGAGTCCAGCTGAGTGGGCACAGCCGGAGCGGAGGCTGAAATGATCGGCGGCGACAAACGAGTGGCCTGAGCTCCTTTTCTCTGCGACTCTCTGACCCCTGGTTAACCACCCGCACGGCTCCGTTCAGTCACCTGCTAACATGCACGGCTTCGTCACGTCTGTTCTTACAGATGAAATGTGGCATTTTCCAAATTTTTGTCATGTCGTAACCTCAAAGCTATAGTGTATTTTACTGGGATCGCAGGTAGAGGCAAACCTCACAAGATTTGCTGCTGTAACTGCAGCAAAAGACGGTTCTACAAATACCGAAACAGGACGGCTGAATGCAAATTCATCCCAGACTTTTAGCATTTTACAACCCACAACTATGTGCTATTTTGTGTTGATCCAATTTCTTTAATTGGATCAACAAAGGAATCAACAATTCCTTTGTTTTTCAATGCATTTTGAAGGATATGCTAAATAGGAACGAGGCCTTGCATTTTGTTCTGCCTGCGTTTCAAAACTCTTCTCTGTGAACCACATTATCTCCTTGAACCTCTGTGGCCAGAAGAGTCCAGATCCACGGACCTAACGGCCATGAAGGTGTCAGGTTTTCCCCCCCGATTCTGAGAAATCGTAAATGAAGACGAGTGTTCTTCGAGATGTTTTTCCTCCTCTTCCTCAGACAGTTGGGCTCTCTCTACCGCGCTCTGAGGGAAACGTTTTTTCTCCTGTTTGCCTGCTAACCGCTTGCTGCGGGCTCTCGGAGTGACCTGATGCTTCCTGGTGCAGCACAGACACATTAGCATGCTGGCTGCAAACTGTCACCATATTGCGACCTCGATGCAGCTTTCTCACAGACGTCGAGAACAAAAATGTCAACATTCGCAGAAAAGCACACTTGACACCCACATACAGAATCTCTAGAGAAAGCTTTTCGACATGTGGTTCTGAAGTTCCTGGAAGTCTGTTCCTGGTGGGCACATCTTCCTGTCTGAAGTCTCTCTGTATACTTATATGGAGTTTCTGTTTCATAAAATGACCAGATGAACATTATTTTCTTGTTAGTCTTGGTAGAAACATAAAAATGCATCGAAATAACTGTTTAAATCCGCATATTGACAACACAACAAACCCTAACGACTGCAATAAGTAACACGGCTTCGTCCGACTTGTCATCAACTCTAACCAGCTTCCCCGTCTCTGCTAATGAAAACCAAACCCACAACATGATGCTGCCACCACCACGCTTCACTGTGAGAAGGCTGTGTTTAACGCTTTTCATATAATAATAAATCGCTCATGTTTGCTTTTTCCTCTACATGGCTTGAGGCAAACTGCAAGCAGGACTTCCTGTTGTATTATTTCCACAATAGCTTTCTTCAATGAAGGCCAGATTTGTGTAGTGCATGACCCACCTGAGTAGTGGAGCTCCCCCAGAGTGCCACAGGTCTCTTATCAGGTCTCTTAACCCAGCTTTGAACTTCTCCAGATTGTTATTTCAAGGTGATTTAGTTAGGGGTATCAAAATAAAAGGGGCTGAGCTACTTCAGACCCTTAAACAGATATAAATGCGTGTATAAACTGGAGGGTTTGGAAAGGCAAATCGGAACAATTTGCAATAACATGTTGCAATGGTGAAATCCTGCTCCCAGAAAAAAGGTCGTACAAAGTGCAAACAGTTTTTTACTCAAACGATCCTGTTTGTCGATAAATTAAAGGATGATGCAACATGGTGATATCTCACTTCCAACTTTTGAGAAACTAATCAAACAGGATATTTTCTGTGAAAATGTGACTAAAACAGACAGTGTTGGTTTTAAAGTATCAAGTCTGCGCAGTAATTATCTGATGTTTAATCTGACCAACTCTGGGTCTATGCGGCTGCTGAGCTTGGCAGAGTTGGCTTTTTTTTTTTAAGGTTCAGATATAATAAGGCAGGTTACAAATAGCTCTGCATGATCGGTTATTAGGAGCGATTAAACATGTGTTGCAGCTCAAGCTGCTTGGTTTATATTTACCGTGGATCACAGAGGATTACGGTTTCTAGCAGCAGAAAGTGCAACTCCCAACAAGCTTTGCTTCACGGCAGCTGGATGCGTATCAAAAGGCGAGTAGCCAGTGAATGAGCCATGCATATTAGCTAGGTAGCGTTTGGTTAATGCACTTGTCCATCTGGCCTCTTCTCTCCCAAATGAAAGTCAGACTCTGAGCTCTGAACCTATCGGTGTCTCATGGATGCGTTACAGTGAGATCGGTGTGCAGGGGGGGTGGGAAAGGGGTCACTGACACGGCTCGGTGAACCCTGACACAGCTGAGGGATTAGGTGACGCCGACAGCAGGTTAGGTAAAATAGTGGAGGACAACTACAATCCCTCACATGTGATTTTTATAATCACGATTGACCCATTTAAAACTGCAATCAAAGGGCATTTAGTGTGCTGCCATCACAATGGATTGTTGTTATACGTTATAATCTTCTTACTGCTGTGAATGGGCCAGCCTAATGTATGTGTTGGTACCTGCCACCATGTGGTTTGGTATGTTTCAGGCAGCCCTTCACAGTGGGTCAAACAGTATGTTGAAAGGTCAGGAGGACTTTAATCCCAAATCCTTTAAAACAGCAAAGCTTTGTTCGTCTGAAACTGTGAGGCTGTCATGAAATTAGAAAGTAATAAATTCCTCTGCAGGGGGAGAAAACTTTATGTGTAGAAAGCTTGGAGAGCACAGCTTTGGAGATTTTCCCCGGTAGTTCATAAAGCTGATTCATTCTGCCCCCTGGTGGTGAAAAAAGTAAACAGCTTTAACACATTTAATGTTAGTTTAATAAGTACTATAAACTGTGTGTGTGTGTGTGTTTTGTGCCTGCAGCTGCCCAACATGTTTGGTTCTCTGAGCTCCACCATCATGTCGCTGATGATCGGGTCCTACGCCTCCTCTGCTGTCACTTTCCCCGGCGTTAAGGTAAATTATACGATTTAACCCAGCTCTAGTTTTTCCCTGTGTCTCGCCTTCCTGCTGCGGGTTAAAGGTGACACAGTGTGGCTGTAAGTGTGTGCATGCATAAGACCTGAACAATACTTTTAGACATTGTTCCTATTGTCTAAAACTACTTTTTTGTCCAATTAAAAGTGGACAGAAAAGGTCTGGAAAAAGCTAATAAAATATTTTATTCAGATATATTTTGAGGCTTTATTCTGATCCCTTTTGTTTAAAAGTTGTTTTTTATTTTCTATATCTCCTTTTTCCTTTCTTTTCCTTTGTGTCCTACTTTCTCTTTCTTTTTCTACTGTTTTCCTTCCTTTTAGGAATGTGTTTTTCTTTCTTTTATGTTTCTATCCTCGTTTCTTCCTTCCGTGTTTTTTCCCTCCCTTCTTCATTTCTTTTCGGCTTTTTGTTACACACGCATTTAAAGCCCACTACAGAATGTGAATTTCAGTATTTTATATGCTGGGAAGCTTAGTCTGGATAACTTTGGATGTTTTATTTACAAAATTTGCAGGAACCTTGTTGAAACTTCAAGAGATTTCTTTGTAATTTGCTTTTAAGGATCCAGATGTTCTGTATTCGTCTACAGGAAAATTAAAAGCTATCCAGAGTTTCTGAAGATCTTGTTTATTGTTTGTTGTACAATATTGCTGAAAAGTATTAAAAAGGACGTCTGTCTGTCTCCGATAACTACAGTGACTTGAGAACTTTGCTGCATGCACTAAAAATCTTAATCAGCCACTCAAATTTTTTGCAACAATTATTTCTCGTCTTCATAGCTGATCTACGATGCAGGATTGAAATTCCATGTGATCATGTGGTCGTGGGCTTGTCTCGCCGGGCTCGTTTTTAATAACTGTTTCTGGAACTGGCCCTCAGAAGGCTTCCCAACTCCAGACGAGGTCGACTACAGGTCAGTGTGACGCCCGCCTGTCTGCTGCAAACGTTACCAGTGGTTTTAGTCCAGCAAGCGGGATCTGAAGCTGTTTTGTACTCAACAGTAAGATTCTCACGACGCAAGAGGTTCCTTCATCTGAGCAGAAGGCTGCAGGGGAGAGACTGAACCAGAAAAACGGAGATGTCCGACATTCCCAGGAGAAGCTCCCCAACGGACCCGACACTGCACCAAGTGAGTTAGCAAACCGCTCATGGTAGAGAAAAAAAAAAAGACAATTCTCAATTATGTTTATGTGCTGATCAAGTTGTTTATAAGACAATGTTGGGGTGATGGAGACGTAAAACCTCTCATGATGACCTCTAATCACTGACTCCCTGTATGACGAAAATATATTTACAAGATGAATCTAATCTAATGAAGTCTAACAAACGTAATAAGATAAATAAAATTGTTTTAAACTGTTGGAACATCATCTTAGAAAGTTGCCTTCAGAGTGTTTGAATTTGACAGTGTAGAAGGTAAAACCACCCAGAAGGCTTTATAACCAAAGTGTTTCATTACGCTTCGTTACATAGCACAGAGAGCAATATGGCTGAAGTTTTGGGCCAACGACAATATTTTTACTCATTTTTTACGACTCATTGATAATTCAGCTCCTAATAAACTTTTCCAGGCAATCAGTCTCCAGTCTTTCACTGTAAAATTAAAGCAAAAAGAATTAAAACGCTTTAATTTGTTAGGAAAAACTCTGATTTGTGAGGTTCACAGCTAATCGCTTTTCATACGTTTCAAATCTGTGCATCATGAAGCGCTACCCTTTTAATAAAGGACACATTTTTAATTTAAACCTAATTAAAGATTCTATAAATTTGGGTAGAGGTTGTCTAAATTATTGACTTTTTATCTTTACTGTAACCTCTTAAACTTCAGGTTCATTAACAGCGTTGAAAACTACCTCACCAAAGGTTTCTCCTCCTCCCTAAGACGCTGTTCCCCTCCGGCGGTCCGTTTTCTCCCCCATCTTCCTGTGGAGTTTGATCACGATGGGGATGACCCAGCTGAGGATCATCTTCTTCATGGGAGCAATGAATAAGATGCTGGAGTTCATGGTGACCCGGGGTGTAGAACACCGTGAGTGTCCAATGAGCTTCAACCTCTAGCATTTTGCTTTCTATTATTGTTTTATCATATATTGTAAATTTTGTTTTGTTTTTTTATGCTTTAGAACCCGATGACCTTGTGCGTGAGGCAGAAAACACAGGTGAGTTTTGTTAGATTATGGCATAAACCCTTTAAAAATGACCTTTTCCCCTCATTTTACTGTTTTCCTCTTGACCTTTCAGTGGGTTTCTACGCCTCCATCTTCGGGACGCTGCAGCTGCTGTGTCTGGCGACGTGTCCTCTGATTGGTTACATCATGGACTGGAAGATGAAGGAGTGTGAAGAGGAGAAGTGTGACTCTACAGGGATAGTGAAGAGGTACGTTCAGTGAAAAAATAACAACAGACGTGAGTTGTTTAGGATTTTATTTCTCAGCTTCAGGCTTCCTTGGTCCGCATGTAAGGACGCAAACAGGAAGTTCTTTTTGATGGAGGGTGGGTTTGACACCACAACTGTCATGCATGTTAAAAAAAAAAGTCCTTTCTCTCCTTCAGAGCCAAAAGAGACCGTAAGATCCAGAAAGTGACCAACGCTATGAGAGCCTTCGTCCTCACCAACATCCTTCTGATCATTTTTGGAATCTGTAACCTCGTGGATAATCTGCCTCTACAGGTAAACACACCGCATTACGCATTAACAATAAAATACCATCAGAATAAAACGCTTACAAGCTGCCTCTTTTCTGCTGTAGATTTTGACATTCATCCTCCACACTATGGTCCGAGGATTCATCCACTCCTGCTGCGGCGGCCTCTACGCTGCTGTGTGAGTCCTGCAGCCCCAGCAACACGACAGACACAGGATGCATTCGTTACCTTAGGCGAGGAAAGTTTGGCAAGATTCCTCTTTAAACCACGGAGCAAACAATATAGCGGTGCCGTGTTTGTTTCTATAAGGTAGAAAACCCTACAACAGTATTAAAGTCCGAGCAGATTGTTTTCCGGCTCGTTTAGAGTTGTCTCCTAACACCAAATAAACACCAGAATAAAACGCAGCTTTACAGCGTGATAAAAGCAACCAGATGTTTCAGCAAAACCAGAGCAGGTCAAATCCCCTGCAGCAAGATGACATGTGCCCACTGGAGGCGTGGAAACAAGCCATTTCTGGCAGCAATTAACACTTTTAATTTATATGTTGCGTCAGAAAGAAGTAGTTAACCTTAAACATAGTAGTTAGATAAGTTACTCTGCTTTGACGTTCATCCTGATGATCCTGGAGTTTATTTCAATGCCGTGCTAAACCACTTATTATTTTTCTTCAACAGCTACCCGTCCAACCACTTCGGTACACTGACAGGCCTCCAGTCCATGATCAGCGCAGTGGTCGCTCTGCTGCAGCAGCCGCTCTTCATCGTCATGGTGTCGCATCTAAAAGGGAACGGCTACTGGGTGAGGAAGTGCTACCTTACCCCAAGCATGCACACGTAGCTCCCAGGTCAACATATAAGCAAAGTAATGCCTTAATTAACAGCCTAAAAATGAGATCGAACAAATGTTCTTTTTGTGACGATGAATCAGTCGTACATGATTTATAGCAATAAATAAATAGGTAAATAAAGAGCCATCAGTACATAAAGTAGGACATTTGGCTCTGTTAGAATTTAATTTTGGACCACTAGCTTTTGATTTTTATTTTATCTTTAAAGAAAGACTAACTCAATGTGTAAAAACATAAAATAAAATATTGTATTTTTATAGCAGCTTTTGGGAAGCAGACATTTTTATGTTGTTTTTTTTTCAATCTGGAGAAAAATCAATGATGCATTAGTTGGGTGAATAATATTGCAAACCACTTTAAAGGATTAGAAGCCAAATAAATCAGATGGATAATTATAAGAATATTTTTGGCTAAAGTAGATCTGAAAGACGAAGACGTCTATATTGGGAATAATTCTATTTTTTCTGCATGTTTTGGGAATTAGACATATTGTGTCCTTAGCAACAAATCCATTAGGACAGGGGCGCCTGAGTCCAGTCCTAGAGAGCTACTATCCTACAACTTTCATAGATGTTTCCCCAGAATAAATTGCTAAATTTAGTCCTGCAGAGGCGTGGTATCGAGCTACTCATTTGTTTCCGGTGTGTTGGACATCTAAAAACTCCAGGACATCAACCTTGCTTCTCATCTGTCCCCCCCCTGCCTGTGTTTCAGATCAACCTGTGCCTTCTGATTGCCTCGTTCACTGGCTTCCTGCTGCCAGGCTACCTGTTTTACCACCGCAGAAACCTGCTGAGGGAACAGAAGGCCAGAGACAACCAGCTTGCCATTCAGGAGACGGAAGCTCTCAAGTCCACCGAAGCCAACGGCTTCAACAAGCCTCACAGCAACGGCAACGCTTTGACAGACGCTTAGACAGCAGCAGGGCTGAAAAATCATGGGTCATTTTAAACGTGTGGCTGCAGAATAAACACCGGATTTTTATTTTATTTTTTCTCATTGAGAAAAAAGTGTTTTACCGATATGCAGTTGAAACCAGAAGCTAACATACACTAAATAAAAAAAGACATACACACTTTTTCTCACTGCCTGAAGTTAAATGAGACAAAAATCCTTGTTTTCGGTCAGTTAGAATCACCTAAATGAAAGAGAAAAATATGTCAGATTCATTATGAATGTCTCCAAAATTAGGAGTATAAATATAGAATAATTGCTATGTTTTTAAACAATAATGAAAAGCCCAGGCTTGGGAAACATCTGATAGGTTGTGTGACATGTTTAAGTGGATGCACTTTAAAGCTTCACACTGCTTTTTTGTTGACATGATGAGAAAGTTAAAAAGAATATCTGATATATTATTTCTCTAATTATTGTGACATTTAGCATACAGATATAATGGTAATCAAGACTTACCTAAAACAAGAGACATCTGATCTGATTTAACTTTAAGCATTCTTTTATTCAGTGTGTATAAACTTCTGGTTTCAACAGTATTATTTTTCTTTTTTTAGTCATTGCTAGTGCTTGTTTTTCCTGCCGCAAACAGGAACAAACAAACAGGTTTGTTTGTTTGCTATGAGTCAGAATTTCTTGTTATTTGGAGAGACGTGTCATCAGCTTTTGTTGCTCTTTTATTTATTTGGATTTAGATCCAAGAGCCAAATCAGTTTTCATCTTAAGCCATAAACCTAAAGATCAAGCAGAGGCATGGACAAACTGTGGATATCACCGTACTTGAAGTAGTTTCCCCGACAATCAGTACTAACCTGCGAACACCAAAGAAACAACGAGGTTTTTCGGACAGTTGCATAATCTGATCAGTATTGTTTTTTGTATTATGCAGAATGTTATTTGTGCTTTTTCTACTGTATTCCCAAAGTAAGAAGAATCTAAGCAAATCAGGAAAGCCGTAGAGCACGCACCTGCCAAAGTTGAGAAGACTTATGAGACATATGGAGAGGTTTTTGAGAATTATGTCCGAGCCCTTCTGATAATTTGAACACAAAAATGGCTGGATGTTTAGATACCACATCTACCTCCTCCTGTTTTGTCCCATTGTCCACAGGACGCTGAACTCTTTCGATTATCTGATTTTTCTTCAGGTAAAGACTAAAAACATTTGTAAATTCCATTTTTACTTATGGTCATCCATTTGTTTCACTGATAATGCTACAACCCAAACATTTCTGTAATTTATATATACATATATATATCTATATATATATAGGAACAATTTTGTATAGGACAATGTGACTGACAGGGGTGATTCTGACACACAGTGTGTGTCTGAACAGTTTTAAGACACTTTGTATTGCTTAATGCACAGAAATGAACTAGTGTGTGTATAATGAGTATGCAAGTGTGTTTTTTATACTTTAGCTGCAGTAGCAATGAAAAGGGAAATTTATTTTGTAGAGGGCTTACACTAAAAGTAGCTCAGATGATTCTAGGTCTATACAGCTTTTATTTCTATGGTCTTGCATTGACTTAGAAAAAAATATATTTTTTGTAAATACAACTGTGGTGTGGCTTGTTACTTTTCTAACGTTTTCAGCTTGTTTTACTATAAATATTGGAGTGTATAGCATAGGAACATAAGGACAACCTGCTGTGGCTTTAGTCTGTTTGCTTGATGTGATTTCACATCTGATTTTAAAATAAAAACTGTTTGTAGAAGATAGTGTTCCCTTTGCGTCATCAGCAGCAGAAAAGTAATGATCCTAAATGTAAACAAAGTGTATATCTGTTTATATCACACAGACGTAAGTTTTTGCCACTTTTTCTTATTTCTAATGCATGGTTTGTTTTTTCTCTTTAGAAGAAAGTAGCTTTGCTTAATTATTTTTTTTTTCTTTTTGCCGTCACCTTGCCTTTCAGTAGAAGAAGTATTTCTAAGAACATTTCTGCCAAACAGCTTTCTCTGTAAACCAAAGCCATTTTCCATAAATTTACAGTTTGACCTCATAAAAACAGACTGAATTACTTTCATTATTCCAGCAGTAAGTATAAGTTACATGTGGTCTTTTCGGCTGTGAGCTACGAGCAAAAACATTTGCTTACACCATATTTAAAGACTTCACAGCGGTCCCTCTGTACCGTTAAAAGAGTTTTGTTTTACAGAATTCATTTAGGTTATCCAACATTATTTGGTAAATAAATGTACAAATAAAACATGTTGTAAATGTGTTATTTTCTGGTAAGGTGAATCAGATTAAGGAAAGACCCATAAAATTTATAATCAAAGTTTATTTGATTTTGGCGTTATGGTCAAAAGAAGAACAAAAAAATTAAAGAAATACACAGCGGCTGTTTAGTCCATCCACACAGTTTTCTTCTTTTTTTTTTTAGCTTAATCTGTAACATCTCTTCTCATTTTTATCCAGCATCTCTGCTTACTCAACACACACACACACATGCACACATTATTCAGCCATCTGTTTATCTCATTAAGCATACTTTTAATAATACAATAACCTGTAAAACACACACTCTTACAAAACGGCACACATTCGAACAGGCAGACACACACAGTGGGCTTCTGTCTATCTGAGGCTGTTGCTGCTGGGCTGCGATCCAGCGAGGCCGGGGTGGTCTGGGCTGTGGCGGTTCTGGATCAGGGCAGAGACAAACACCGGTTTCATTTATACAGTTCCGACATTGTTCACACACAGATATAAGTGTCAAACTGACTTAACTATTCTAATGCAAATTAAGAAATAACCACAACATTAAAATTTCAAAAACCTTTTGGATTTGTTGTCTTAATGCACAGTTAATCTCTAAGAAAGTCCAAAAATGCCTATATTCTATAAAATAATTTATAAAATAATTTCTTATAAACAAGTCCTAATTAAAATGGCAAACGCTCAAGTGCTTTATTAAATATCTTGATTTCTTCTTTTTTTTTTTTTTACTACAAAAAAGCATGAGCAATTATTTCAGTATTTATTAGTTTCATGGTCATGGAAACAATTATCTCACTTTAAAGAAAAAACATGTTTATTATGCTAATTTTACTGTGCCAAATAACTTAGTCATAAACAAAAAATAATTATTTGTTACATTAAATAAATAATGTACATTTTGCTCTCCATACATCTTATATGCACATGGCTTCAATATCAAAAAATGAACAACTAAAGAAAATTGTAGTAATCAGAAGACATTAAATGCCAAGCCAGCGTTGCACAGCAACAGACAGGATGTTGACCAAATATGGTGATATAATTGTACTTTGTCACACTAACAAAAAAGGAGCTAGAAGCAAATCAAGAGCTGGAAAATTGACAGCAACCTTTAAAGTTACCAATGATAAAAAGTAACACCTGATGCCCACAATGTAGTTATAAATCCATTTTCTTCTCCAATTTGATTATTTTTTAATAACTTAACAGCTTACATGAGCCTACACTAAAATCTATTTTAAAACTTACTTAAATAATGTATTTATTAGAGGTGTGCCGATCGATCGGCCACCGATCATAATCGGCCGATTTCCGTGAAAAAGTGTATGATCGGTGATTGCCGATCACGGTCTCTTGTTGCTGATCACACAAACCGATCACCTGCATCTCATTTCGCAGCCTGCATGTGCAGCTGGTCACCTCTTTCCTTCACACTGCGCAAACGCGCAGCAACAAATCCTAAGCGATGTGGAACTATAACGCACTGAGTGAATGGGGAAGTTTGATTGTTGCGGCGGAAAATTGAAGCACGCCAAAATACATCAACATGACGAATCTAATAAGACATAAAAACAATGCCATACTTGACGGAGTTTGGCTACATCGAGGCTCACTGCAGTAAAAATGACATATGGAGGATCAGATAGCAGGTAAAGCAGCGCACAGCTACAAACACTCACCCGGATTAGCATGACGGTCAGAAAGCTAAACAAATAACCCGCAAAATTATTTAAGTCTTCGAGCTGCGATGTAAGACGCTGGTTCTGCTCTCGCTGTTGAACCACTGCTACGCGCTACAGGTAGTAATATTTCACAGACGGAGCGCCGCTTCTGCTCCACCTGGTAGTGACTCTCACACCGAACCTCTGCTTAAAACTGCAGCGTATAACTTAAAAAAATACATTTTACACACGTATTAAAACTTTCGCTGTCCTAACATGAGACAGATAATCTTTAAAAAAAAAAAAATCGATCTCCTCCCTGCTCTGCATAATTACTCCGCTCAGTCAAAAACAGCCACTCAGAATTACCAGTAATCAGCTAGCCGCCCTGCTATCAGGAAGTTTTCATTCAGTAACTCTGGATTGTTTATTGTAATGGATCCTGTATTTGCCTTTGAATGTTAAGTTTTATACTTGAATTTTTTTGGCAATGTTGAGAGGTTTTATTTTGACTCTTTGCATTATTTAGCCTCTTCAGAGCCTTCATATGTTATCAGTCTGTTAAAGATAGTATTACCGATAGCAGTACAATTTGCACAATGCCTGTTTTGTTTAGTTTTCTTCTTGGAAAAAGTTATTAAAAACAAGTTTTTGTCTAAATTAAGGTGAATTCATGGTTCCTTTTTGCACATAATGTAACCGGTAGTGTTTATGATAAAAAAATAATAATTATGTGATCGGAATCGGAAGGAAAAAACCTGATTGGCACATCTCTAGTATTTATATTTATCAGATTCATTACAGAGATGTTTGATTTCTTTCTGTGGATAGTGTCTGGAAAAAACATTGTCCTCTTGTCTTACAACATTAGACAAGACAATCACATCCAACTCAAAATGTAATCATTTTTGATCCGAGTTATACAGAAAATAAATGATTACTTTGGCGTTAAACAATTATTCTCACCTTCTTCTTTTTCTTGTCTTTCTTCTTTTTCTTTCGATCTGGGTCATCGTCCCTCTTCTTCTTCTTTTTCTTAGGATCAGAGTCTGAGGGAGTTTCTGAAACATTAAAGAAGGGGGTAAGTAAGTGGCTTGCAGACATGCTGGACTCATTTCATTTGCATTTAGAGGTAATAATTTGTCTTACCTTGTGGTAATGGGTCCTGTGGTCGATGGTGCTTGTGTTTATGCTTGCTCTTCTTCTTTGGAGGCTGTATGTGCATCAATCTGTACTGTTCTGGGAGCTGGAAATATGTGCATGCATTAGAATTTAAATCCTAATCATGATGTGCTTAAGGCGTTAGCAGCAGACCAGAAAATAAAGTACCGGTCCTGTGTGTAGTCTGAATCCTGTCAGCGAAGCACCAGTCAGCGGGCTGAAGGAGTTCCCACACACTGGAGGCTTATCGATCAGAGAGCGTAACGAGCTGCCGTCCTGAGTGCCCGGACAGTCGATCATACCTGCCACACAGGAAATGGAGAGAAAAATGAAAAGAAAGTAAACTTACAAATATGTGCAAGGGACATAAATGACATATGAGTATTTCGATAAGACCTTACAGCATCAGATTCCCACACCTGAATTAGGTAATCCTGGCTGAAATGCTAAAGATCATTGAAAGTAATGGGAACACTGGTGGCAGAATTGAAATTAAGTAGTAGGGGGAATGTGCCTTTTTTTGCGACCGTTACCCTTATTGTAATCTTAGACCTTTTGCCCGTGACGCATGACGCAGTTGCCTCTCGCGCAGTGAGATGAGGCGGTTAACTGCAGAGCTCAACGTTGCGAACGTTCCAGATTACAGAACAGTGTTTGGTGAATAAAGTGGAGTAGACTTGATACTTGTCAGATGACGGAAAACGTTGAAGTATCGTTTCTGCTTCATCACGGAGTCGCAGGGAGGTAATGAAATACAACAGACACTGACAGGCCTCTGTGTCTGCCTTTCTCTGAAGAACTACTGAGCGGGAGGAGACAGCCAGGTGAGGAAAAACTGTTCTTATCTATCGATTCAGTATTTTTATCATACAGACATTAGGCTGTTGTTGTTGTGCTATTAGCTAGCTGCTAGCTAACGACTTTGCTAGCAAAGCAAGATAACTAAAAAGCTTCTTCCCTGTATCTTTAATGATATCAGTCATTCTTTAGTATCGCTTATGCAATAGGGGCACATCGCCCGTCCAAAACCGATCATCTCCATAATGGATATATGTCTAATTTCCTTTGCTGCATAATGTACATTTTATTTATTCTAGCGTTAGGTAAATCTATCTTGAAGGAGAATAACACTTAAATAAAAGTCCAACAAGGATATTCATTTAGAATTAAAAATATCTCACCCTGAATTACCATGATAGATATAATGAATGTAATAAAAGTGACATTAATGAAGGGGAAAAAACTCAATCCAGACTTTAAGTTTAGGGTCTGGTTCGCAGAGTATGAAGTTAAATTTGTTTCCCAATTATTCAATAAAAAAAAAAAACCTAACCTTTGTTAAGTAAAATAAAATTGTAATCAAAACCTTTGGAATTGTAATGATTCCTTTTTAAAAAACAAAACAAAAAACGTTTTGTTTAAAAATTTTTTTTAATTAAATAACTAATTTTTACCAAACATAAACATTTATTTGCACACATCAGAAATATTTTGTTGTGATTTTAGTCCCTGCCCACAACTCATGTGAGAATCACAAGCAAAACTTTGAGTCAAACAAAAACTTAGAATAGCAAGAAAAGATTTCTGACAAGCGCAAATAAGTTTGTTTTGCAAAAAAATAAATTAACTTCATGAGTCAAAAATGGGTGATTTAAATTTTTTTAAAGTTTTTTTTTAAGCAAAACTCAGTAGGCCTTTCTCATGGTGGCATGCATTAACAATTAAATATTTGCTTTTGTCTTTTTTCTGCAGTTCCACGTTAAAAGTTTGATGCAGCTCTGCTTTTCTGAATGGACCATCTTCATCTCCACTGCAAGTGTAGCAAACAGGCAGCTCTTTTTTAAAGATTACAGTACACTAAAAGGTTGCATTGTGCCCTTGTTTATATTTTTAATTGTGTAATTCTGTAAAGACAAAATATGTCTGATGGTATAGCTCTGATTTACATATCTTGCTATATTGCTGGTTTGAATATTGCAATACTTTACTATAACAAAGTAGACCTGCAGAAAGAAATTACTAATAAAATATATTACATATGCATAGTGTTATGCTCTATATAGAGATGTTCTTTAGCTATGATTGTATATCTTACAATTTTGTAATTTATCATTGTTTATTAAACTCTTAAAGCTGTGTGGCTTTGTTAATGTTCTGTCCTAGAATGCGGTTAGATGTGCCCTTTTTTTTTTTTTGAGCACCTGCCCCTTTAGTAGTCTCTGCTCGGCCCTGTCTGATACTGTTGCATACTTGTACTTTTTGAGGTAAAAAGATAACTATGTACATTTAAATGATCAAACAAAAGCCCAAGAGTTAAATTTAAAAGATTCCTAGCATCTATAGAAGAGACTGCAATTAAGTCTTCCTGATTTGAAAACAAGATAATTTCCCATGATAAGGACAGTACATAGGAAATGACAGACGAAAGCTTTTATTTTTCATAAATTAGCAGACTGCTTACCTGGTAACTCTGGCAGAAAGTTGCTCAGCTTCTCCTTCACCTTCTTCCCACAGAACTTGTTGTAGGCATGTTCCAGGTTGTAGTGTGTGATAAGGTTGGTGTTGCCCGTCAATTCGTTTCCAACTAAAAACACAAAATTATATTGAAAAAGTTTTGCTAACAATAGAACAAAATTTATAATAAAGTTGTAATAAACATCCAGTAACGTTTAGGTGAACGGTGACTGTTGATGCTACAACACGGATGCTCCCTCTGGTTATATAACATTTGGTTTTAAAATGAAATATAGACGAATATACGGCCTTTAAGAACAAAAGTAAACAAACGTAAGCTTATGGTATGTTTGTCGAGATGTAAGGAATACAACTATTCTGATTAAAAAAACAGAGAGGCTAATAACGACATTAGCTTTCACTTGTGCCGTTAGCAACTGTTAGCAACACTGTTTAGGAACTGCTTGTCAGTGTGTAATATGTCAAACAAAGCCGTCGAAAATACAAATATCACACATTGTATCCAGCAGGCGTAATAATGCGAACGTACCAGGAAGCTCTCGCAGTAAATAGAAAGGTTCGTTCATGGCTCCGGACTTTCGGAGGGCAGGCCCTTCATCCACGAGCTGTGGTGGCATCTGCGCCGCCAAGGAGACTTGGTTCTGCGGGATGGGTGGCGGCGGTTTCCCTGGTCCAAAACCTAAAGACGAAGACCCGGGAGGTCCCTGAGCTTCATTTTGCCCGAACAGAGTGGAAAACATTTCCGTCATATTTATCAAGATTAATACATTTAAAGTGTTTTTTGGGGGAAAAGCCGGTCTTTTCTAGCTTAAAGCTTGTCCATGTAGCGTTGGATCAACGAGTATCCATGCGAGCGTCAACTGCTTTGCTTCTCTTCTTTGTGGCTTTATTTTCACGTCCCAATTTACCGTAATACTGGAAACAAACACGCACAATACCGTAGTACCACCATTTATAAATGAATGTCAAGAACAAACAAAAAACACACAAATACTGACTTATATAATTTCATTTATTTTCAAACTGGTTGGTAGAGTAAATAACATATGTGCATTTAAATAGTTCACCATGTTAAAAAAAATAACAATAGTCATTCATCAAATACATGAGAAGGGCAAAGGGATGAAGCCAATCTTTCAAATTCACTCACTGTGGCCTGCAAATGACAAAGATAAAGAAAAAATTAACAATTATGGTTTAACTTGCAACAGAAAAGAAATAAACTAAAACTTTAATCTAAAGAAACTGTGATATACAACTTTAATGAATTCCGAAAGATAAAAAGTTATATAAAAATAAATAAATAAATAAATAAATAAATAAATAAATAAATAAATAAATAAATAAATAAATAAATAAATAAATAAATAAATAAATAAATAAATAAAAATAAATAAATAAATAAACTAAACAACTGTGGTTAGACCCTCATGGACAGAAAACTTAAAATAACAATGAACTCTAATCTCTATATCCTGTTAATATTTGAGGTCTCCTGCAGATTGCCTCTTATTTCTTACCTTCCACTCATCTACACCTGTAGAAATCCGATGCTCGGTTTGAACAATGCCTTCTCTCCCCGCCTGAACCCTCTCTGCCAGCGCAGCGTTCTCTGCTTTAATCCGTTTCAGCTCCAGCTTCATGTAGGCCTCTTGCTTCTGATAGTATGGCATCAAAAAGCTGCAGATGTCCTGCTCAGGATCTCCACTGGGCCGCCTTAGAGGAGTTGAAATAAATAGAGACCAAAAAGCTTCAACTTTATATACTAATAAATATACATGCACATTTTTTTTTTGTCTGAGTTTGTCGTATTATAACAAAGCTAACAATAACCCTGAGTTAAAACAAATAGGTTTAGGAAAAGGGACTGGGTTCTCCGGCTTTCTCCCACAGTCCAAAAACATGACTGTCAGGTTGACTGGTCTCTAAATTCTCTGTAGGTGTTTGTGCATGGTTGTTTGTTTGTCTGCCTGTCTGTCTTTGTGCTGCCCGGACTGGTGGCCTGTCCATTGTGTACTCCGCCCCTCGCCTGTTGACTCCTGGAGATGTGCTCTCCTCACGACCCCACTGGGGATAATGGATGGGTTTAAGAAATAAATTACCTGTATTTTTAAAGGGTTTTTTTGCTACTTTTTGAAGGGGTAAAATGAAAACCCAATTGTAAAATGAACAGAAAAGAACAGAAAAATCTTATAATTTAATGTTGAAGTTGGATTTAATTTAATTCTAAACATTAGCAACCTTACAAATGTGTTTTTTATTAGTGTATTTTTCTGTACTTCTACAATTTATTTGGATTGATGCACTTTTAGTCCTTCTTTTACTAGTTTATGGTATTTATTTTTTAAAGCTTTTAAAGTATTTTAGTATTTCTTTAAATGTAGTTATTTAGTCATTTTGAAGTTGGTTGTATGTATACAATATAAATAAAACAATTATTATTCATAATAATAATGTGCCCACAAAGAAAGTTCAGAAAGAAGAAATGTGTCCCGTTTGATGCGCAGTGTGTGTTCAGGAAAAAAAAATGCTCAAGGTCTTTATTTTACCTCAAAGCATTTTACTTTACTTGATATTTAAAATTAATTGAGTTTATTAACATTTTTAAATTCTCTTTCTGTGTTTTTTTTTTATTTCCTATTTGACTTCTATGCATTAATTTACTTATACACATGTATATATTCTTGTCAATGTGCACTTTTCATATACTATTCATTTGGTTTTCAGAGGAAAATAAATAGTTGTCGGATACAGGTATTAGTTTACTAAGTTGTTTGTGAAGCAAACATTCTGCAAACTCACTTTTTACTCTTTGTTTGATAAGTTATGATAACTAAGCATAACATTTCAGGTAATGAGGTTGTAGTGAGTATCTCAGCATGTTTAGATGGATACATGACTATCTCTTGTAACTTCCACACAACTGTAATAAAAATAATGTATTGGAAAGTTAATATTATTTATTAATGTGTACTCACCATGCTGGGTCTGGATTGTCCTTGGCTTTGTTTTCCAGCTTGTCCAGTTCATTAAATTTGGACTCAAACTTGCCTTCCTCCATTAGTTTCATGATGTCCTCCTTAAATTGAAGAGAGACATAACAAATACAATCAAGCAGCTAATCACATAAAAGACCTTAAATATATTTATACATTTAACTTCTTTTTCTGTAATTTTTCAGAAGCAAGTGCAGATGAAAGATAAAATATATAACACATAATAAATCCAAGAGGTACCAGTGTACTGTCAATAATGCAATATATTTCACACTGTATTCTTTCAGTCCTGAATCAAAGCCACTAAAATTCAACTTGAGAATTACTACATTATTAGTAGTTGAATAATTCTGTTTCAAATTAAAAATACTGAAACTTGAAAACTCTAAAAACGTGCAACTGAACAATGTCACATGTTGCGTGTATGAAATAATCAAAACGGTGCTTTGTCACCTGTATGGATTTCTGCAGCATTTCTGTAAAATGCTTATGAATTTCCTCCATCCTCTTAACGTTCTTCTTGTACAGTGGGCGAAAAGTGCTGGCAAAAACCTTAAAACTGAAAAAGAGACATGTCCGACTCTTTATGTTGTTTTGTTTACATCTGATTTGTAAATTTTTTTCAGCTGTATCTACGAGTATTATGTAAAAAGACATGCTTGAATAGATCACTTTGGACTAAAAATGACCACAACAAAATAGTATGACGGAAGAAGAAAACAGGGGATGACGAAAGGAAGGAAAGAACATAAGGAGAAAGGACACGAGACAAAGTTTTCCAAGAAGAGAAGGATGGGAAGAACAGGGCAAAGCACAGTGGAAAAAATGAATAACACATAAGGAGGACAACAGGGTAGTGAATGAGGATGTACTAATTTTTCTAACTACAATCAAAAGCTTGAAAACACTCAAGCTAAATTTTATATTCGTTTTACTCTTTTCAAGACTGCATTTATCACAATTTAGGAAACATTCAGCTTCAAGTAAAATGAAAATAAACATGTTTTTGTAACATGACAAAATGTAAACAAGTTCAGAAAACTTTCTAAAGCCTAGAGTAGTTGGGTGAAAGCACGGTCGTACAACTCGGCTGTTGTTTTCTTCGATATGTTTACCGACGTGTTACCTGGCATGCTCTATGAACTTGTTCAGGCTCTTCTGAATCACTTTATCGAACAGCTTCAGCCGGTTGTACCGAGCAGCTGTCTCCTCCGCCGCTTTACTGCCAGGCTCGTCTTCTGTGGCCGCCGCGTCAGTCTGCTTTTCGGTGGAGTCGCTTTCTTTTTGCTTTTCATCTTCATTTTGTCCAGAACCGCCCTGGTCCTCCATATTCAACCGGCTTTGTTTACGTTTTTGGAAGTACCCGCCAATTCTACGGCAAGCCGCTGTGCCCACAAAGAAAGTTCAGAAAGAAGAAATGTGTCCCGTTTGACGCGCAGGCGCAGTGTGTAGCCCAGACCGTTCAGCTGTCGTCTCATTTCACCCCTGCGGTCTGTCCTGGTGGGCTCTCTTTTGACATTATGGGGTTAATCACAGGAGTGCTTGCCTTCTTGTATCATCTACCGCAGATCTACAAATGGCTGCTGAAACCTTACTACATCGTGTCGTTCCTTTTGACCGTCGCCTTCTTGGTGGTCAGGAAGGCTCCAGGACTGTGTGAACACCTGGCGACCGACCGAGAGGACGGCAACTCCTGCGACTTCGACTGGGTGAGCATGCTGGGAGAGGGGGTTGGTGCTGCTGTTAAATATCGCGGAGATAACCTAGCAGGTATCGGACAATAGAAGAAAACAGTCAATAAGATTGTTTGTCATTGATTTTTAATCATTTTACCAGAGGGAAGTGGAGATACTCATGTTTCTGAGTGCCATTGTGATGATGAAGAATAGAAGAGCCAGTAAGTACAAATCTTTTACCCCCCCCCCCCCACCTCCTCCTAAATGTTATGTATTTATGTCATTTTAATGCTATTGTAACATAAATTGATTTATGCTGAGTGGCTCTTTGGGAATCTCTGACCCGAGACCAGACCACATACAGGAAGTAATTCCCTGAATCCTGCCTTTATTGTGTAAACATGACAGGTGCATAGTAGTCCCACCCTCATATGACCTTGCTCAGGAGTCCGAAGGCTTTTCCTGCATGCTTTAGTCAATGATTCTTCTCTTTTGCAGTAACACTGGAGCAGCACATAGGCAACTTGTTCATGTTCAGCAAAGTGGCCAATGTGATCCTCTTCTTCAGGCTGGACGTTCGGCTTGGCATTCTCTACCTCGCACTGTGTGTAGGTCAGTCACGTTTTAGACTTAAGTAATTTATCACCTTCTCTCCTAAGAGATCTGCATCATAATTAATAATAATGGAAAATGATGTTCCTTTATAGAACCTGTATTACTCATTCAGCAGATTTGTCAAAGCACGTTTCTTCTGTATCAAAATATGCAAATTCCAATGCATCATCCCCCCCAAACATGGTGAACGCATTTAAAGCAGCATACAAATATGCCACTGTGTGTGTTAAAGCGTTTCACGACCACTTCTGAGTGCAGTAGAGGATCTATGATACCATATTTCAGGACTTTTTACACGTTTAACGAGGGTGGCACTAATTGTATTAATATATTTAATTTTACCAATCTGCTTTTAAACATATATAATTTAAATATGACCAATTTCAGTCTTCTGGCATTTGTCTTCCCCAACAACCAATCCCAAAATGTCCTGTCCTTCCAGTTCTGTCACTTTAATTATTTCACCTGAGTTTTATTAAAAACATTTGATTTACTCAGACTGCCCTTTCAAACACTTCCCTTTATTTGGCAAAATAAAGCTGAAACACACACATGTAGTGTGTAACTTCCACATGTAGTGGAAGTTACATGTTAACTAAGTTACTTTACTTTTGAATTAATTATTACTTATTGAGTATAAATGTTCACATAAAAATGTTTTCATGTTTCATTCTCCGTCTCCAGCATTTGTCATGACGTGCAAGCCTCCTCTCTACATGGGCCCAGAGTACATAAAGTACTTCAGTGACAAAACCATAGATGTGAGTTTTAGCATTTTTTTAAATCTAATAAGTCTTATTTAATGTTCGCTTGCACCTTCTTGCTGTTATAATTAAAATTAAAAACTTAAACGATGAAAAATATCAAGTTCTCCAATTTCACGCCCATTTTCATGAGGCAATAAAGTAGTTATATGCAATGTAGTAAGAACACAACATTGTTAAACTATGTAGAACTCCATAATAGTAATATTTAACTACGGATAAATACTGTAGTTGCTTGGTGGTTTGTTTGTTTAACATATTTTTGTGTCGGCAGGAGGAGCTGCAGAAGGACGGTCGCGTCACCTGGATTGTTGAGTTTTACGCCAACTGGTCGTCTGACTGCCAGTCCTTCGCTCCCATCTTTGCCAACCTTTCTCTTAAGTGAGGATTTAATTTTCTCTCCCTAGGAGTTTGTAACCTGAGCTGTAACTTTACAATGGAGGCATTTTCACTCACATAAAATGCTTTATTTTATGTAAACCAAAAGACCTGGGTACTTAAAACTCTTATATTTCTACTATATTAACTGCTTTCATAGAAAATTAGCATTTTGTCCTTTAATTTTTTTTTTTGCTAACTTTTACAGCCTGTTTGTTCGCTTTCCAGATAATTGAAAATCACCTTATCTGTAAAATAACTCCTGTTTATGTAGGCATGCACAAGCATTTTTCATCCCTAGCATGTGTTGATCATTTTTTAACATATAAATGATCGAATGTCATGCTTTAGTCTCATTTTCATTCTTTTTGTTTGTTTTTGTACAGATATAACTGCGCTGGACTCAGGTTTGGAAAGGTGGACATTGGTCGCTATGGAGAGGTTTCAAAAAGGTGATCTTTAGACTTTTATCTTTTAATTGGCACCTTGATGCTACAATATTTCTTCAGATATTTGTTCCTCTTTATTCTTTTTAAAAATAGGTACAAGGTGAGCACATCTCCTCTGGCTAAGCAGCTGCCATCACTGCTGCTTTTTCAAGGAGGACGGGAAGTTATGAGACGTCCAATGGTGGACAACAAAGGGAGAGCTGTGTCTTGGACCTTTAATGAGGTTTGTCCGTTTTTTTTTTTGTGGTTTTTTTTAAAGACAGTAAATGCACACTACCTTTCCCTGACTGGCTAATAAAAAACAAAGTTAACGAGAATACCTCTTTTCTTTCTTTCACCAGGAGAATATTATTCGAGAGTTCAACCTGAATGAGCTTTTCCAAAAGTCCAAGAAGCTGAACAAGAAGCAGAACGGTTTTCGGACAGAAGATGGCAGCGAAGAGCTTCAGCAGGAAACCAGCGAAGTGGAGCAGTCAACAGAGAGCAAGAAAGACCGATGAAGAAATCCAGCATGCAACAGGATCAGTTCAGTTGTTTCTCTGGTGTTGCATTTTGGTTAAACTTTTTTTTTTTTTTAATTGAATGCGGTACTGAAAGCTGCTTCATCCATCAGACTCAAACTCCGGGGAGAATCAAAGCCCAAAAAAACTGAAACATGAACAAAGTCTTACTGCTACATGTTTGTTATACTGAACCAAAACCAAGCATTAGTTTAAGTTATTTAAGTTGACAGTTTTAGGAATTTTTTTCTTAATTTTTAAATGACTCAGTTTAACTTCACAGCTGCATGTGAATGTCTGCTGCCTGTATTTGTTAATCTGTCCGTTTACTTTCGCGTTATATTACGAAACCAAAGTAAAAACATGTTCCAAAAAACAAGACTCGTCACATTTTTTTATTTAAACAGTTTGACCTTTTATTCTGAGAAGACATCTTCTTAAAAATTCTTTATAAGGCCATTTTGGAAATGTATCTCATATACTCACTACAGATATTTGTGAAACTCATTCCATCCGTCACAACCCACAATATCAATATTTAATCTCACGTAGAAGTATACTTGCTACTCGCGCATATTGTCCAGATTGTGAACCTTGGCCGATGCGGTGAGAAGTAACGCAGGTTTGTGCCATTAACGATGTTGGTTTCTGTCACCCGCATGTGAGCATGGTGGGAATTGACAATCACACAAGAATGCACGCAAGTGAAGCAGTCAGCATGGCCAAGAACAGAAGAAAAAAATTTTTTTTAAATCACATGCACACTAAAGATGTAGCCTGGTTGGGTTGGAAACTCACAACACAGTTGTTTGGGTCAGTTCATACTCATGTGCTTAAAGCGTTCATTTCCCTCCTAAAGATGTGCCACGTTCACGCCGCTTCGACATTCTACTCTAAACACTGCTATGGGCCTGGAACAGAAAACAATTTAATAAATTAAAAACTCTGTGATGCCCAAACCAGAACGACAAACACATCTCCCTTCATCTAATCATATTTTTTTTAAGAGTAAAAATAAATGAGCCAATCAATGAGATCAAAGTCACTTTTCAAGCTGGAGTCACCATTAGGCATGGGCTGGTCGACTTTATGAAGGTAAACCAATGTTTTAAACAGCAACCTCCTTAAAACTGGTAAAATTCTTTCCCATTTATCTAGTCAACCATCTGTTGCTGTGCATTAGATGGATGGTCAGCTGGCTGAAAGATGGCTATACAATATTTTCCAACTTCTAGGAAAAATGCACGTCGCTGTTTGGAGACATTTACATTCTTAAACATGAAGTGTTGCGTGCTTTTAAGGAAACCAAAAACTACAGAGCTCAGAGCAGAACGTCTTTAAAGCAGCAGGCTAGCTACCTGAGCAGACAGCCTGAATAATTTATATTAAGCTTGTTAAGACTGAGTGTTACTCTCTGAAGGGAAGAAAGGTTGAAAACTTATTATATTCTGCACAAAATGCTCATTTACTAGAGAACAAATACTTTATTGAGAGGGAGTTTTATCAAACCCTTAAACCTTAAAATGTATTAATTTTTAGCAGCATGTTTCTTTTGAATGTAAATAATATTTTTGGGGGGAAAATTCCAACCTCAATGACTTGGGCACATTACTGAAGATCAATCACCAAAATACTACTAAAAACATACAAAAAGCTGAATAAAAATTGTATGGTTTAAGAAATACTTTTGTAATTTTTGACATTTTTAAGATGTGAATAAACACTGCTAATTTTCCATTACTTTTTTATTTTATGAAATTAGCCTGTCTCATTTCATACCAGAAACAAATGTCTCAAGTCAAATAAAAATAATTTTCACTTTAAATCTGCCAGGGGTATGAATAATTTGCAGGTTAAGTGTGTATTAAAATCAAAGCAACTAAAATAATTGTTTTTCAGTTTAAAATAAAGCAAATAATATCAAATTGTATACATCTGTTTGAAGTAGTAATACTGTGACACCTGTAGCTTATGTTATAACGTTAGAACCTCATACCAGCCCATGCCTAATCACTACGAATGGTCAATCAAAGTAACAACAAAAAAAAGCAAGTCAGTCTCTCTTTGCTCCATTTAGTGGCACCTTGCATAAACATTTCAATATAAAGATGTTCAGACTATTCTGCTGAAACTGACTAAATTAGTGCAGATTATTCTGTCTGGTGAAATAAATAAGCCCTTCCCTTTCTGCCCACTATTTGGCTAAACATCCGTTAAAAAGTATATGGTCGCTAGCATTCAAAACTAATTGACAGTCTACAGAAAAGGGAAAATGAAATAAAACAAAAAACACTAAAAAGACATATGACGATCTTAAAGCTACAGACAGAGTTTGCATAATGCTTCTAGCATAAACATTACAAGCGTACATTCCACAACGATGCTTGTGCTGCGACTGTGGGGATATTAGAATTTCTCTGTGGCTTTCTTAAAAAATTATTCTGATTATTTGCCACACCTGGTGTCCAGCAAGGATCATCTCCATCTTTGGATGTCAAAAAAAAAAAATAAAAAAATCCATCAAGAGTTTGCAGGTGGCTGATGCAGCCATCAAATATAAAGAAGTCACAAAAAAGAAAACAGGCAACTGATCTGAAATAGCTTTCATGATTAATTACATACAGTACATCTGCCACCATTATCTTCAATATCTGACATTTTCTCTCTATAATAATCTGTTTTTTTTTTTACATTTATATAAAATGATATTTAAAAAAAAAAATACAAAACTTAAATGATACTGTTTATAGCTTGGACTCATCCATCTATGTGTGGTCCGTTCAAGATGTTTCTTTTGGTCAATTCCTTTTAAAATTTAACATCAGCTTTCCTTAAAATGTGTTGGACACTTTTGTCAATACTTTGTCTTAACGTAGCAAAGCAACATAAACAGATCATGGAATAGGTATGCGTGTTTGATAGACATATCTGTACCCAGCCGTAATGATACAAGTCACATCAGTCTATGGCTCACAAAGTGGCAAAAATGGAGAGAGCTGATCCAGCGAGAGATGAATCAGCATCCCTGGTTTCTCTTTGTTCAAACCTGAAAGGCTGGCGGAGAAGATTGGCCCGTGCCATTACAAAGATAAAACAAGTACCAGACAAGCCATTTCCTGGAGTCCACAGCAGAAGAACCGTTCCTCAGAGGCGTTCAGTCATGAATAATATCCAGCTACGGTTAAGAGGCAAGTGCAAGATGTGACTTTTTTTTTTTTTTATCCCCCATCCTCGTCACAGATCACTCGGGACTGTCGTCACTCAAACCGATATCTCGTACGTGGTCCCTCCAACGCCGGTTACCTTCTTCACCCCACCCACCAGTTTGGATGTGGTGTGATTGGCCAAGGCTGGGCGAGAGGTGGATCTGATTGGACGTTCATTCAGAGGCGAAGGTTGAAAAGAGAAAAGAGAAAGAAAGAGGTGAGAAGCTTGGCTTATGAATTCACAAAACATTCAAACAGCAAATTATGTTGCTCCACCAAACCACTTATAATACACGTGATGATCAAAAATGCCTTGCAAAAGTATTTAAACCCCTTGAAAACCACAAACTTTAATGTATTTTAGTGAGATTTTAAGTAACAGACCAACATGTATTCATGTACTTTTAGTCTGTTTCCTGTAAATAAAAATGAAAAGGTCGAACCCTATAATCTAATTCGTAAATACAGTCCACCTGTGTGTAATTTAAACTAATAAAATTAGCTCTTCAGTTTGTTAGAGAACATTAAATAGCAAACAGCAATCAAGTCAGGGAGACGTTTAAAGTCAGGCTATGTTACTAAATGATATTCCTACTGGGGCTGGGAGAGACGACTTAAAAATAAAATCTGATTTGATAATCAGAGATGCAGCCAAGATGGCACACAGTAACTCTGGGACTCATGCAGCAGTAATGCTTTTCGCAGGCTTGGAGAGGGAAGATGATTAGAGGTGATGGGAAGTCTGATGGAGATAAAACTGTTGGAGAAAAATGACTTGAGACTTTCACTTTCCAGTAGGACAACCACCGTAAACATAGCCAGAGCTACAATGTTTGGATTAAAAGTATATTTGTGTGTTAGAATGGCCCAGTCATAACCCAAAAATAGAGTAAAATGATGATTTGTTGCAAGGCTTAAAAATGAATGCTCAGAGAAACTCAAATTTGAGATGTTTTTATCAGGTGGAAAGGACAGAAATAATCCAACGTATCTGCAGCGAAAGGCGGTTCTACAAAATATTGACTCAAAGGGGGTAAAAACAGATGCATGCCACACTTTTCAGATTTTTGTTTGTAAAAAAAAAAAAAAAAATGTTGAAAACCATGCGTCGATTTTCTAACACTTCACAGTTGTACACGGCTTTGTGATGGTCTAATCAGTTAGAATCCTGATAAAATACACTGAAGTTGTAACATGATCAAGTGTGAAAACATTCAAGGCGTGTGGCGTCTTTTGCAAGGCACGGCGTATTTTGTGAGTAAAGACAACAGAATGTCCCAATGGACCACAGGACAGGAAAGAAACCAGTAGAACAACACATGCTGTGAGATCAACAAAATATACTGGCATGCTGCAAATATCAAACTGCAGATTCCAACTACTGAAAGAAAATCACGTTTCCGAAAACACACCCAATCAGCTACAACAATTACACACTGAATGTAAACTATGTAGGAGGAGAAGGAAGACTCACACAGATCAGGAAGGAAGAGACAGGCTGACACAAACCGGGAAAGAAAAACAGTAGAGAAAGGAGAAGAGTGGCAGGCTGACGACTCTGGTGACGGATCACTACTCACTGTGGAGCCTGTTGCCCTCCTCCAACTCCTCCCCCCCCCAGCATAGCGCCCGCCCCCACAGGCCGGGACTTGTGCTGAGACCCCGTCTCCCCTATGTGAGCCGGGGACTTGGTGAGGGAGAGGCCGCGGGGCGGTGGGGACACAGGGGGGTCTAGTGAGCGAGCCCCGGGGGAAGAGGATGAGGAGGAAGGGTTGCGGGGGATTCGGGAAGTCAGGTCCTGGTTGTGATGTAGCAGGTGGCGGGCTTCAGGAGCCCCGGGGGAGGAGGACGGGGGTGAGCTGACAGCACGCAGGTAGGCCCTATGGGGGGAGGAGAAAGTGGTAGAGCCCTGGAGCAGCTGCCCCTCCCTCTGCTGAGCGATCTGAGCTGAGAGGAAGGGCGACGTGTAGCCCTGCAGCGGGCCGCCGGGCGGCGCCACCCCGGGCCGCCCGCCTCCCGCCGTCGACAGGAAGGGAACGTGAGGCTTCTGTGGCGACAGCTCATGGGCAGCGGACTCAAACTCCGGGCTCTCGGATGGCGTCAGGAGGCTGTCGTAGGACAGGCTGCCATTCCGAGGCGTCTGATTGGCTAGGCTTTTGTAGCTGGTGTCTGTGGTGCCCTCCGATTGGAGCGTGGCCAGCGGGTTATGAACAGTCTGAGCAGAGCGCAGGCTGGACGAGCGCGAGCCGCCCGTGGACAGAACCAGCGAAGATGGGTAGGAGGTGTAGGAGCGCCCAGCCAGGGAGTAACCTGACACGCCCCCTGACACCACACCAGCCATCCCTCCGGGGCCCCCAGGGCCCTCACCCCTGTCCCCTCCCCCTCTGCGCACCCCTACACCTCTTCCCACCACTGTGGCCCCGTCCAGGCTGCTGGGCTCCGAGCGGTAGCTAGGCTGGCGACTGGACTGAAGGATGGAGGGCGACGGGGAGTCAAGACTCTCCCCGCGGGTCATCTGAGGAGAGGAGAGAGAGGAGAGGAGGAGAAAAAGACCACAGGCAGAGAGGGAGAGAGGCGAGGAAGAGATGACAGGGGGCAGAATGATGAAAATTTCCATCTAAGCTCAGAAAGAATAAAGAAAGTACAGGTGCATCTCAATAAATTCAAAGATCAGGTAATTTCAGTAATTTGACCCAAACATGTATTCCTGGGTAATTATGTGCACCATTTCTGATCATTTTGATTTTGGCGGCTCACAGCTAGCCTGGTCATTGTCTTCCGACAAAATTCAAATCTCACTTCACTGCTCCGTCTGGATTTCTCCCATTCAAGGGGATTCCCTCCAGTAGAATTTTTGACCGGACCAATCAGTGAAGGAGATTTTGTGAATGATTTTATGCGCTGCTTTAAAACTAAAGTTTATCTGTAGTTTTAGCGACGGCAGCGGAGGAAGTGAAAGACGTCGTTCCGTCCATGTTGGCCATGCTTCCAAATATTGAATTAACATCGACAGTCGCCTGGTTTGGATCAGCACTTCTCTCTCCGCAGTGGAGGATGGTTACTTACAGTGCAGGCAATTTCTGCAAGTATCAAACTGCAACATTAAATACGTCTTGGACAAACGCTAGTCATTGGATGAGCAGATCCCGCCTCCAGGAAGCAATCGTTTCTCTATAGAAATGTTAGATTATGGTTCATACAGTCATAGGGAAGACTGGTGACTTGACAGCTGTCCAACAGACTCTGCACAATAGAGATAAACCACAAAACAGTGTGGCTGAAAAAATTGCTATATCCAAGACATTGATGGAAAGTTGAGTGGAAGAACCAAGTGTAGTTTAAAAATTGTGATAACAGCAGCCTGGGGAAGATTATAAATCAAAGGAAAGTAAAGATTTAGGGTTTAAACGGTAACTGGAGTCACTTCTTAAGAAGCCACAACCACAGCCGCTGTTTTCAGGGATTGAACTACAACTGTTGCAATTCCTAGACTAAGACATGTGTAGGCGTGTCGCACAACAACAAATTTTGCTGGGTTATAAATCGTCCCAGAAATTATTGTAATAAAATCGTGTTGAGACCATTTTCAAGTAAGGGTAATTTGTTCAAAATGAGCTCTGACAAAGCGTAATTACATATGATAAACTGAACTTTAAGGAGTTAATTAGCTGAAAGCCATAATCATCAAAATGAACAAAAATTATCACTGTGTATAACAAAAACAAGAGCGATACTTTAAAAAAAAAATTATTACAATAGGAGTTAAACTTTTAATAATGTAATTTATTGAGATGTACCTGTAAAGAGGCTTTGCACAGATTGTAAAAAGACAAGAGTGGTGGGGAGCATTGGATGCTTAACTGGTGCTCTACTCCATCATCACACTACTGAAGTAGAAACATTGACTGGTTTGAGACTCCGTGTGCAAACACATAAATGGAAATGCAAATACATATGAAAGACGAACTGCACATTCCAGTCAATGCAGTCTGAAGGGAGAGGGTAGATCCAGTCAAACACACACAGACAGCCAGGGGGATATACACACACACACGCACACACACCGAGACTTACTGCTCAACCGATGGCCACTGATCAATTTCAAGTAAAAACAAAAAGAAGGGCATTTATTTTACAAATGAAAGCAGAAGGCGGACACAACTGCCTCCACACCACTTGACACTTAAACAGGACAGCGCATTTTCTGCTCTACTGGTTTCCTTCTCATGCAACCAGCTGAAAACTGGAAAATTAGCTTTCTGTCAAATTTGAACACGTTTGTTTCTATTTAAAAGACCGTATCAAGAACTTCCCCCCCTTAGTTTCCTTCCCAGCATATAGTTGCAGTACTTACATGGCATGCTGTGAATAACCTACGTCACGGCTTTGAGTTTTTAAATGTACCTTGTTTGGATGTGTGACACCAGTGTGATTCTTCCCTGGGCTGCTGTAGGCTGGTCGGTACTTGTACATCGACGGCGTACGTGGAGCCTCTGACAACAAGCTGCTCGCTGCAACACAAAGAAGCAAAAGTCACACTTAAAGGCGCTGCAGGAAAGATCTGAAAACACACATTTATCCTAAAGAATCTTTGTTAACTCTTCCTTTTACACACATCAGGTGATTTATATCTCTGTACTTATTCTCTCTTATGCACTTTCAGGGCCAGAGTCATGGCAAACAATTTCAGTGCACTGAACATTACCTGTGCAGGTGAGGTTTCAGGTGGTATTACCCTACATTCCTCCATGCTAAGCAGGGGAAAAAAAAGAAAAGAAATTCCCCCAAATGTCTGAAGGGAATTTGCCTCCAACCTTCTGTGTCGGCACGGGGAAGACCAGGGTAACGAAAATCTGGCTTCGGAGGAGGTGGAGGCTCTATGTCAGCTGACTGGCTCTCCATCTGATCCAGACTGCTCTTAGACTGGAGGAAACACAGTTAGTTGTTAGAGGCACATAAACTTATAGAGAAGTGAATAAAAAACACAGTGATGAGGCTTCTGAAAGTATAAACTCCTGGTCTAGTATCTAGTACAAGATTTATCTTTAAAATGTCTAAAATGTCTGTCAAGTCAGGTCTGACTGATAATATTTGCTTTCACTAAAATGGGAAGGAAAAAAACCCATAAAGTGTTTTTCAAACACAAAATGTAAGAGCAGCAGGCATGCCTGCTTACAGAGTGTTTTCTGTCTCATAAAAACGCATCTTAATAAATATTAGCTGTGCGTTTAGGAAAGCCAACGCGTGCATGACTCACCCTGCTGCTGTGTCGGTCATTCTGGATCCCGTTGTCCAGAACCTTAGCTTCTAGCTGAGCCTCAGTAAGAGACGGTCTAAGAAACGGTGGTTGTACTTCCATTGTCTGACGGTTCCACCACCGGCCCATGTACCTATAACACACACAAACAGATATTTAAGCATCATTTATTAGAAACTATGCTGCAAGAAGTGTTCACAGGCAATTCCCACACTCATATTCCAGAAACTAAACACAGTTGAAAACAAAAAGAAAAGGATTGAAAATGGATGCAGAAAATGGAAGAGCAAATACGAGGAAGAGTGCTGACCTTGGCGCCAGCGGGCTGCAGAGAACATGTGAAATATTCCTCCAGCAACCCTTGGTGAAAGGGTTAACACCTCCTCTGAACTTCCCCGTCACCTGCAGCAGGAGAGAAACACATGTGCCTGCTCAAATGGGTTTCAAATGTTTGAAGGAAAAAAGTAGGCAGGGAGAGGAAAAGATGACCACTAAGCACTTTCTTGTACCTGTTCATTAGTGGTCCTACCACGGGCCACCAACACTATGTGGAACCCAGTCAGGCCAGCAACTGGGACAAAAAACAGACCAGCAACACACATCACAGCCATACTGGTAAAAAGGGTTAAGGAGATTTTTAGAAATGCAGAGAAATGAACCAAAAAGAAGAAGAAAGTAAATGAAAAGCAATTAAAGTAGTCTCATTCTGCACTTTTATGGCTTCAAAATAACCACTTAAAGGATACGTAACAGCAGCGTGCGGCGTGTCGAGCTGCTGGCGGTGATGCAGGACGTACACCAAGCCGAAGCCAAACACGTCCATTATGTGAGTGGTTAAAGACAGTAAAAACAAGAAGAAATAGCGATAATTCCTTCGGCCAATACAGTTGTTCACCCAGGGACAATGGTGGTCAAAATCCTGGGAGGGAAAAAAAAAAAGATACCATTCAAAGTAAATATACAGCTTAGAAGGAAGGAGGATACAAAACAAGGGGAGTTATGAAATTATAGACACACTCAGCCTCCACTTCTCACATCGACTATCAAGAACATGACAGATATCTGGAGTTTATAAAAACCAGCTATGAAATGGGGATTCAATATCAAAATTAATGAATTAATGCACAAATTACTTTAAAGGACATGCATGCAACGCCTTGAGAAAGTACCTCCATCCTTTTATGTTTTGTGTTTAGTTGGGAGTAGTGTGTGAATGGTTGTTTTAACTGTGTCTTTGTCTGCTGGTGACCTGTCCAGGGTGAACCAACCTCACCTTTCACCCAATGACTGCTGGAGACAGGCAGCACTTCCACCATGACCAGACAGCAATAAGTAGTGGTAGACAATGGATGAATTTTCTTGGGATTTTATGGTTGTTTTTTTTTTACAATCACAAAAATTTTAAAAAAGTGTGGCATATTTTATATTAGGTTTCTCTGATTCTGATACACCTAAATAAAACCCACTTGCCTTCAAATGTAACCTAACACAAAATGCAGACAGGGGTGATCAGCTTTGATCACAACAAATATCTGCAAAGCATTCACTCAAAGGGACTGAATGTTTACACAGGCCCAAATTGTTGGCCGTTTTTTTCTTCTTCCACAATAATGCAAAACTTTGCATTCTGTACTTCTTTAAGGAACTAGTGTGTGAGGCAGCTTGACTAAAGAGAAAGAGATAAACAACAAATGCCAAATTAATTTAAAAGTGAAACCAAAAGTGCAATCTTATTTAAAGAGCCGAAATATTTCAAAAAGTTGGGTGAATGTCTTTATGTGAACTTGCACGTGTTGGTGTGCGTACCTCCACACAGTTGTCACAGACAGAGCAGTGTGAGCAGCGGGGCGGGCGGTAGAAGCGGCAGGTCGAGCACCACTTCATTCGCACCTGGATGCTTCGGATCTCAACCGTCTTATAGAGAGGAGCACGGAAATCGTCCTCTTTGTCCTCGTCTTCCTCGGCTGCAAACGCGAAACATGCAAAACAAACTGTAAGCACAACATTTGTTTAAATGAAGGCGTGCTGCTCAGCAGGACAACGTCTGAAAGGACAGAGGCCGCTGAAGACCAGAACTCCGGCTCCACATCATGCTGCTCCAGTGAGTCACAGCAACATTTGCAATGACTTATGTTGTGCATCATGCTCTGAAAGCATTGCAGCATTTGCATGTGTGCACACACTGGCTGCCACATCCTTACCTCTGGGGAAGACTCCAGGATCCATGAATGTAGCCATGCAAAAGTTGGCAAGTGTGAAAAGGAAGATAACAGCGATGTAGATGGGAATTACACCGGAGATGTACTCCGATAACCATGGGGACCTGGAGAAGACATTCAGGGGGGGGGAGAGAAAGGAACATTGCTGAAATATATTCAGGTTTCTAGATCATCATAAAGACAAAGAAAATGCTCTTTTCACACCCCATCAGCATCTGATGAGGAGTCTTTGAGAAAGGCAATTTAACTCCCAAACACCTCCGCTGAGACTGCAGAGGGACTAAATTTATACCGCATGCAGAGCTCAGAGGTGTGACAGTGTGAAACCGTGGGAGTGTCGCTGAACAGATGGCTATAGTGGTCTGTCAATTCTCTCTCTGAATAAATGAAAGTTACAACCCACAAAAATAGCAACTTTTAATTCTACATGATGTGTTTCAGATACAGGGGCATCTTAACGAAGAAGTATCTTTGGCTTACACAGTCATGGGGAAGACTTGACTAAACAGATGTTCTGCCACATAAAGTCATTGCTACAGAAGGCCAATAGCATAGAGCAGTAACTAATCATATAAAGGGAAAGTTGAGTGATGCGGTTGGGAAAACAGCAGGAATAAATAGAGTATTGCAAGGACTGTGAAGTAAGGCAGACTCAAGAGTTCAAGGGAGATTAAAAAGGTGTGGATTGTGGCTGCAGCAAGTGATTCAAGAGCCAAAACACAAATAAATGCAGGACACAGCGTACAACTACTCACTTCTTCTGTTTGAAACTCCTAAATGAGAAAAACTGCCAGAAGAGTGGTATGTTGGTTAAAGAAAAAAAAAAGCCTCAACTGCTATTCAGTGGTCCAAACTCCTCTTTACAGATCAAAATAAATTTTGCCTTTCAACATCCCAGAGTTTGGAGGAAAAGTTGAGAGGCATGAATCCACAATGTTTGAGGTTCAGTGGGAAGTTTCCACAGTCAGAGATAATTTGTGGAGTAACACAATGTGCTGGTGTCGGTCCACCGTATTTTATTAAGTCAAAAACCAGATCATCATCTCACTGGATGTGTCAGAGCACTTTATGCTTCCCTCAGCTGCAAAGCTTTATGAAGGACTTAACAATTATCAACACCACTAATACTTGGTTTCATGACGGAGCAGCTATCAAAGCTGAGAAGGTATCGTCAAGAGGAAAACGACAGACGTTAAACTCAACATGGCAAATGAGCTGAAAGTCGTCTTTAAATCAACACTTCAGCAGAGGAACCGGTTCATCCAAAAGGAAGCCTGACCAAGAATGGAGTGCAAATACCAACACATATTGGTTTCCATGAACTTTTAGCCATATTCTTAGAAATCGAAAGAAATAAAAGCTTGAAAAATATCATCCTATGATGTAACTAATCTGTACAGCAGGAGTATTACTTTGTGATTTGAATTACTAAATAAATTCACTTCAAAATAATCAATAAATCAATTAATCACATGATAAATTAAAACAAACTCCATTCCCATTGGCATAATTTATCGTTTCTCTTTTATTTCTCCTTCTACCAAAAACTGGATGATAAAAGTCTTCAGTTTGGTGCTTTGGGCTCAACTAGACCTTTTCTTGAAGGACAATTTACAAAGACTTCAAAATTAATTTTATTTTTTGTTTTGTTAATTTATTTTGGATAATTAAAACGTCTTCCAGTTCCAGTGTTAAATGTTCATTAGAATTTAAAGTTTACCGCTTTTTTTAGAATGTGCTCCTTACATTATTATTTTTGCCATTACCATTATATAACTTAAAAATGGTCTCAAAACAACAATATTGTTTAGCGCAATAACTTCTGGAACAATTTATTGTCCAGCAAAATGTGTTATTGTGACAGGCTTAATTAACATAAACCTGTAAAAAGATTAATCTTTTTTAAAATCACAACAGCTTTTATATGTAAAAAAAAAAAAAAAAAAAAGAATAAATACTCACGTGAAGCAAAAGAAGAGGGTCGTGGACCCAACCAGGAAAGTTATGGCTGCAGACACGGGCACATATCGGCTGGGGCGAAACGGACGGGGAGGAGCAGAAGCTGGGCCCCCTACCCCTCCCCCAACCACCCCACCACTGAAACTGGGCATCAGTGACGGAGAGAGGGGAGGAAGAAGAGAGGGAGGTAGATATTGACTGTCTACCTACTCTAAAGGGGAGGTTACAGGTCAAAATGATGATGTAGGTATTTAAGAGGCGGGGCCATGGCTACAACTCTATGCAAAGCAGAAATTGAGTGGAGACATGAGGGATTCTCCGTGTGCACACTTCCAATGTCTCCTGGCTGAGATATAAAACAGTTTTCAAAACAGCAACACACACGACTTGGATGTGCACAGCTTCTTTTAGATAATTAATTTGAATGCATACATTTAATTTCTATACAAGAGCAAAATAATACAAAAATATATGTATGCAATTCATAAATATTACCGAGTATGGCTTTAATGTATCTGTATTTGGTGCAATAATGCAACAATATAAACACTGCTGTGCATATATGAAAATAGGGCAAAAACTCAAGCACAAAACCAAAACAGGTGCAGTGTTTTGTTAAATGTCGCTGTGCTTGAGTTTTGATTATCAGAGGATAACAGTATAAAAAGAAAACAAAATGAAAAGAGGTAGTCCATCAGACAGAGAGCAGAAGCACGTGGAGGAGAACAAGTAGAGAGGATTGAGCACAGCAGCTGCTGATGACTTCTTCCCAAGAGAGCTTATTTAGGCACTGGGTGGGTGGAAGAAACTGAGGATGGCAGCAGGAGGGACACTTCTGACATTTCCAACTCAGTCAGAAGGAAGAACCAGCTGAAACAAATCCACTTGTAAGCCAGGTGTGGGAAGCTTCAAAACAAAAGTCCAGGTGTTTTTCTGTTTTTTTTTTAAGTTGTCAAAAAAAAGTGTTAACCAGTTAATGTCCTTGTGTTTAAAGGCTTTTAAAAAGGTAAAAAATAATAATAATAAATCATCCAAAAAGAGCCTGTTTCAGTTTTCACTTGGTCTGCTGATACAATGGCAGAATCAACTCATTCCATAAAGAAGCCCAATGGAGCTCAGCAAGGTGCCACTGTGCTTGCTTTGGGATGGGTGTAGCAGGGACCTTTCCCACCTCCAGCTTCTCTGCAGAACGCTCTCCTCTCTCATTCTGCATCCCTTAAGGAAAGTCACACACAGCGTCACGTAGATGGACACATGCCAGCCCTCTTCTTTTTATTGGTTCCAGCTCCTTCTTCATGCCCTGGCGCTGTGGATTAACTGCTGGAGGTACCTGAAGCAACATGAATGCAAAACATTAGAAAACTATCAACATGTAAGTGCAAAAAGCAAAACACAAATTATCCATATAATTACAGCTCTGACAAATAGTAAATTAGCTGATGCTGTTTGCTGGCAGGATTGCACAAAAACTGCTTGACTTGCATTCCTGAATTTATGTTTTGGAGTCGCTTTCCAGTTTTCAGACTTTCCCCAATCTTACTACATATTAAAAATGGAAATAAGAGATTATTCCCAGAATGTTTGAAAAACAGTAGAAATATTTTTTCTTTACCTTGTTTCATCACTGAGGACCTGTACTATTAACTATTAGAGAGACCACTGAAACTATCCAATATGAGTATAAAATACAAATAACTGATGCATTAAACTCTATAGCATGCTAGGAATGGACAGTGGTTCACAAAGTATTCAGATCCCTCAAACTTGTCCACTTTTTGTCACATTACAGCCACAAACGTTCATGAGTTCATGTGACAGAAAAACCCAAAGTAGTGCATATTTGAGTTGTGTAAACTGGATACATAGTTCCAATACTTTTACTCATAAAAATATGAAAAGGGTTTCGTGAATTCTTATTCATCCCCATTTACTCCTTATCCCTAATTAAAACACAACCAAATACATTTAAAAGTTATCTTGTCAGAACAGCCAAGTCCACTTATGAGTTATTTATTTAAAATCAGTAAAAATTGAGCTATTCTGTGAAGGGCCACAGCGAGAAGAGAATCTTTAACAACAACGTTTAGTTGTCTCCACACAAAGTTGGCCTTTATGGACGAGTGACGAGATGAAAACACTTGCTGGGAAAAAAAAATCCACACGATGTTTAGGAAACTCATCTCTGGTCAGGTGAGATCACAACTACAACTTTCTGGGGCAGGGATACGACACAGTGCATGGAAAAGAAAAATAATAACAGTTTCTTTCCAATTCATATTAATGCAACTTTGTTTTGGTCCAGTCACAAAAAATGTCCCTCAAAATAATAATAATAATAATAATAATAATAATAATAAAAAACATTATGTGGAAACAAATGTGCTTAAGTTCAAGAGGTGTTAGCACTTTTACACAGAGCCGTGCAATCTAGCAAAGTTTATTTAGTTGTAGGGAAAGATTGGTTTCACTCTGATTTCACAATAGTCTGACTGACACAAATTACTACTCCAGTACTTTTCACCATTCCTCAGAAAGTTGTTAAACTGCCGGCTGTCGGCCAGCTGTTAACGTCAATGCCCTCAGGCGGCAAAAGGAAAACACCTCCCGATACTGGAAATGCAAAACACCCCTATGACACACACACATATATCATGCTCATTTATTTCATATCCAGAAGAAAAACTTGTCCGTGATGTATGAGCCAACCGCAAACAGATCCGCTGCTAACGGTGTAATCTGATAGTCTGATGGACACACCCCTCTGTCCAACAATCATCTGTACTTGGTGGAAATAAGGAGCTGGAGCCCAGATACCGTCTCTTGTTGTTAATCATCTCATCTGACCCACAACAAATCCCCCCCCACCCAGACTATAATGGATGTTAATCCTAAAATCTCCGTGTCGAGCTTCGTCGGTCATGTCACTACTACCGCCTGCTCCATTAAGTGGCCGATTGAGTCCAGTCACCCCCCCAAACCGAAATCAGTTTCTGGTGTTTTGTTTGAAACTGCACAGAAGATGTTTAAAACGTATGAAACAATGAGGCAGAACAAAACGTGAAAAGGAGGAAGGCCAGGCGAGCAGGATTCAGTGAAGTCAACTAACGTTACCCATAGTCTGCTCTCAGCGCAGATTCTCGTAAAAAATAAAAAATAACACAAATACTACTCCTTTGAACAATCACTGTTTCGGGTTTCATTTCAAGTGAGTAATAACAACAGTAATAGAAACATCGCAATTACTCACAGGCTCTTTTTACCCAACCTCGAAAGTTTTTTTGCGACACTGCTCAGTCTTTTACCACAGCTACTGAAGTGAGCTAGCGTCAGTTCTCTGACTAGCTTCACGGCGAGAAGCTTTCATTGAAGATTCGAGGGGCAAATATAGAGACTTTTACCCGAACAGTGGCTAAAGACAACAGCTAAACACGTACCCTAATGTCGACGTGTAGAGTTGTCTTCTCTGTGGTGCGTGTGGGTCGTTTTAGTCCTCTTTGAGTTAGCCACAAGCAAACTACTTAGCCGCTTTCTAGGCCGACATCGGAATCCAGGAACTGGCCTGTCGTTTCCCAGGTTGGACGAACAGCCAATCAGAAGCAGAGGGGGCGTGGCCTCCGGGAAAAACGACAGCATACGTTTTTAATAGTAAAGGAATAACTACAGTGTGAAACTTTTTAATCAAGGACAATGTTAAGCACTGGAGGTAAAATTAAAATATGGGGACAATATTTAACATCCTGGACAACTTTAAACATTGGAGATAACACATTGGGGATCACATTGTCCCTGATGTTTCATATTGCCTCTTTTTCTGTCATCTCAAAGGAATCTTCATGTCAAATCTCCACATTCAAGAACAAACTCCAAGGATTTTCTGGATTTCTTCATTTTTTATTTTAACAGATTGCGAGATCAATCCTGTAAAGAAATCAAAATGGTCATGTAATAACTTCTGGGACAATTTATTGTCCAGCAAAATTTATGTTGACTGTCACAATAAGTTTTGCTGGATGATAAATTGTCTGAGAAGTTATGGCCATAAACTGTAAAACGGTAATGAGACAGTATCAACTAATACAATGGCTATAACATAGTGATGTAAGGACACATTCTCAAAGATCAAACTTTAAAAACCCAACTGAGAAGAAAGAAGCTGAGTGGAGGACCAAAGGGAAGAAGCCCTCTTTGTTCTCAAACTTTAAATTCAAGTGAACATTTAACGTTGGAACTGGAAGAAATTTAAAATATCCTAAATAAATAAACAAACAGAAACTACAAAACAAAAGGGATTATGAAGTCTCTGGTTTCAACTCAACCTTTTATTTTTAAAGAACAATTTTGGTTACAAAGCACCAGACTAAAGACTTTATTTATGCAGTTTTTTGGTAGAAACAGAGTAACAAATACAAATGAAAATTGAGGATAGTAAGGCGACAACAGGACAGGTGCAGGTTCCTTAGAAACTAAACTTTTTGTTTTCTCAGTTATTTTTCTCTCTACTGAAGCTACACCGGATCTGATGTTCTGATTAGCTGTGGTTGCTTCCTGGAAAAGGGCATTGGCTGACATGACGCTGCCATCACCTAACCAATCTCCCTCTCCTTTTCGTTTCCATGAACATGGAAAGTTCTCCTGATCAGTTGACCTGTTGTCGTCTCTGCTCCGTCTTCTCTCACCTCCAGTCGGTCATGGCAGATGGCTGCTGGTGCTGAGCCCGGTTCTGGTACCGCGTCGTGGGAGATCAGAAAATATCATTTTTAATCCAGGTCTCAAAGTTCATGAGTATCAGACCGAGAGTTTCGTGTCTCCGTGCAGCCAGGTGATAGCCGCATCTTTTTAAAACGCTCACGCAGAAGTTGTGTCATGTTTATATATGACGGAGCTTATATATAACAAAAATGGTGCCATTCACCAGATTTGACATTTTCCAGTCCAAACACAGGGTAAACCTGTAAAACCTGCCCAACTTCAAAGAAACAGTATGAATCTAAACAAACTCATGTTAATAGCACTATATGTTTTATTCATAATCTATTTCTAATATATTTTTAGAATAATTTAGAAAAACAGCAAAATTTTATATTCATTTTTTATAATGTAGGACTGAAGATTTTTTTTTTTAAGTTTTCAAAATTTACATTTTTCTAAGAAAAAACTAACAGTTTTAGAACAATTTAGAGAAACAGTAAAAATGCCTGAGTTGGTACATGTTTACACACCAAATATGAAATGCGCTCTTTTATATCATGCTCCAAAACATTTACCGCCATACTGGTAGTGTTGCTACTGGTAAGAACCAAACAGGTTGGTGTCCTTTGCAGCACTAAAGACATACATGTCTGGATGAGGAAAACACAAAATGCTGGCCATTCCTCCCATTTCATACACAAACTTAACAGGTACAAAAAATAATCTACATGACTTCACTTAAATGTGATATAATCTAATAATTTTCAGGATTTAGTAAATTAGCAATCAATTAGGATACACTACATGATGAGCTTATGGAATTGGAGGCATAGAAGCAAGCTGCTTCATTTTTAAATAAAAGTATAATTAACACACAGGGTTTCTCAAAGTTAAAATGTATTTGTACAAGAGAGAAGAAAAGACATTCTATGAAACGGATTATCAAGAAAAATATTCCAGCACCTATAAATGGCAACAAGAAAAATTTGCACAGTGCAAACAATAAAAGGAAGGTATAATTTAACTAATTTTAATTCCATCTTGTTCTCTTTAAAGTTCTTGCAAAGCACCTAGAAAGAAAAAAAGTGCTCACAAATACGATCATCACTTCATCCCACGTCCTCTTCTCCAACATGTGGCTTCATTTCATGTCCATAAAGCGGATGTCCATGATGAGCAGCGTGTGTCTGGGCAGTGGTCTGGGTGCAGGTGACAGCACTTTCATCACCTGCGCCTGAGTGTCAACGTTTGTGACCACAATGAATCCGCAGACGGGGCTCTCCACGATGCTCTTCCTGGCGTCTTCGTCTCCGTCGTCGACGCTGCTCACACTCAGCACGTGATACGTCAGGTCCCTCCCTGGAGTCACCGGCACCAGTTTCAGCTGCGTGTCGTCCTGAGACATTCCCAGTGGCAGGCAGGAGTCCGGGATGGACGGCGCCCCGATCTTGTAGATGCGAACATCCGAGAATCGCACTTCAAAAGAGAAAGGGAAGAAGGACAGCGCGCGGAAGCCGTAGAAGTACTCGCGGATCTTTTCATCCCGAGTCTCCCGCCGGCACTCCTTGGAGCGCTCCACCACTCCTCCGGACTTTGGCAGCAGCACAACGCGCACAAAGTGCGGCAGGTCCCGTTTGAGTTCATTGTATAGCCTCTCATGGTCCAGCACAAGCACCACGTCCACCTGGAAGGTGGAGGCACAGTGGACCAGCGCCTGGTACCCAGAACCCTTCACCCAGCCACAGGTGTTGATGATGCAGCCGCCAACGCTGGCCTTCCTGTTTACCTCACAGCGTTGAGAGAACACTTCGGCCAGGCACGATGTCAGCTATGAGATTAGATAAGAAAGTCAGACAAATACAAAACAAAACAACTTTACATCAGAAAAATGCAGAATCTTCCTTCATACCTTGTTGTAAAGTTTGATGTTGGTTCCAGGAGTCGTAGAGCCAAAGTGATAAACTAAAGGAGCCTGGACAGAGAAGCCCTCCTCCACGTCTGCAGGACGCTCAATGCACAGAGCTGATACTGTCCCTGGAACAGAAACCTGAGACAACACAATACGGTACACAGCTTAGTCCTCAGAACACCATAGGATGAGTCTTGCCATAGTCTTAAAATCACTGGAAATAAGGGAGAGTAACATAAGTCACATCAATTTATGGCTCCTGGGATTAACACACATTCACCTGGATACACATCAACAATAGCTGCACAGTAACAGGACTCATGCAACAGTGACATTAGTGTTACAGACTGCGAATGCAATACATCTAATCTTTCTTATTAGCCATTACAATGGATTCACCTCTCCCTGCAACCTTTAGCACCTTACAAGTTCAAGACTCATACAATAAAGCTGGTGTTATTTTTATTTCTTTATTATTTTCCAAGCGCCAAGCAATAATGGTGTGCCCAACAATATTGCATTTAGTTGTTTAGGAGGATTTTATTTGCCCTTTAAGCCCAGACTTCATATATATTTTGTTGGATAAGAAGCTAAACTTCATGGAGAGTTTTGGGCTCAACATGATTGAAAAGAGGGGAAGAAAAGGCTGATGAATATGTGGATTTACAACAATACAACAATACTTCAATAGCATTTCATTTCCACGCTTCCTAATATCAGCACCAGTAAAAAAATTCCTTAAAAGAAGTAGGTATTTCAAACATCCATATCACACTACATGTTATTTGTGTATTTCATCATTATTCATTTCACCGGAAACTGAGTAATAAAAAGTAAAGTTGTTGTCCTCTTACAGATCAACAACCATATAAGGTCATATAGACATTATAAAATGAAAAATGAAAAGGCTTGTACCCCACTCTGTCCAACATCCAGTTCCACCAGCGTAGGTCTCCTTCCAACTCTCACAGCATAGCTGAGAAGCAGCCGGCACACTGTGGACTTCCCCACGTCTGTAGGTCCCACTACCATCACCTGGAGAACAAGTATTTACTAGTCTTGTTGTCATTTTGTTCTGAAGCCTTTATGGAGAGATTCTTATTAAAACTTACCCTGGGCCCCCTCTCATTTTCCCGCTCAGCTTGTTTTCTCATCTGTTCCAGGGCAGCATGGGTGTTCAGGTAGAGCAGCATAGGAGTATCCTTGGACACATAGGCCACCTGCAGTGATAACATTTTTATAATCACACTAATTTAATTTATTAAGAAAACGTTGAGAAAAAACCTCAAGCAATTTCCAAGTAAGAGCGCAAATTTTAACCCAACTTCATAAATTGTTTCCGGATTCGCAACTACTGCACGACCCAAGTTTTATTCTTTAAAAAAAATAACATCGGTATTATTGTTTTATTGCAAATAAGAATACAAAATGAAAACTTTCAAACATCTACACAAGGCCCTTACCTCTGGCTTTCCATACAGATTCACACTGCAGCCCTGCCAAGTGAAAACAGCGATCTTGGAGCCTGGTCCGAAGGTGTACTTCTTGTTGCGGTTCAGCTCAGAGCCAAACACCTCTGCCATCCCCGTCAGGAGCTCCATCTCCACCTGATCCGCGGCCTCTCCGGCCTCCACCTCGAAGCGAAGCTCGGTCTCCTTCTCCAGGTCGAACCTGGTGCACACCTTCCCCGAAGACGATGCATCTTCACTGGTCTTTTCCACACCCTCTGCTGCCATCACTGTCTAGCAGAAATCACATTCCTTTCAGTAATTATCTTATATCGTTAGAAAACGCTTCATTCTGCATCAACAGAGAAAGGCTGTAATAGTTTTTGACAAGCTTTAGGAAAGGAATCACTTTGTGTTTTAGGTAAACGTGTCTTCCAAAGCAAAGTTACTTAAAATATGGAGCTATTAACTAACATACAAATATTTATCTATAGAAAGAGCGAGCAGATGCTGGAATACACGATACAACTTCGCATTGGGTTAAGATACAAAGAGAAAAACAGATGAAAGTAGAAAACAAACTAGCTCTCAGTTAGCATGCCGCTGCTAGTCTACAAAAAACAATCAAATAAAACCAGGAATGATAGCATACAAATGCTCCACATGACTCAAGTTTTCTCAATAGGGTGATTAATATGTTGCTTAATGTGCTGTGTAATACTCACACGTTAGATTTCAAACTTATTTTGGAGGACAGAAAAAAATAGTGCAGCTCTCATGAGGAACCACTGTCGCGTAATGATGATGTCACGCAAATAGTAGACATACATTTTTTAAATTACTGCCCCCCTGCGGACAGTATTACCTCTGCATTGTCCCATTTCTAAATAATTTTATTTAACTGCTTTATTGGACCATTTCATATAACCTGGGTTGTTCAAATAACCAAGAATTGTTCGCTTTACTGGAGCAGATGATCCAGAGGCTCCTTTTTTCCTCGAGTTAGTTACCTTTTTGAATTAAGTAATTTTTGGTGTTTACAAATGCTTGTTCCTACAAGAACAAACTGGAATACATTTTCTCCAGCTAGAAATACATACTTCCAATCATCTCTCTCATTTACAGTACACTAAGAAAACTAAAGAGCAAAATGCATTCAGGTTTTGGATCCCAGTGTGTAAGCTAGTAATGTTAGACATTTTCAACAATGACGGACAACACAAAATGCTATTTTGTGTTTTCCTATTTGGGTCTGTAGTTGTGCCAAATATGACCTGTTTTAGAACTGGTAATGAATAAGATGAAAGTCAATTTAGGGACAGCAACTCACATGTTTAGCCAGCTCTAACTAATTTTTAAAAATAAAATTACAGGACCAATGTTTTTCAAGTTATGGTTACTCTCCAAAAGAAAATTATCCAACCTTACTTTTTTGCAATGGCTTGGAAGAATTGTTAGGTTTGGCCTACCGCTCTTTGATTTATATTTTAGCATTGTCTCTCAAAATCATAATTAAGATGAAAACATATCAGAATATGAACGGTTTTACATGAAGCTGACTCCATCAATTCATCTATTAGTGGTGATTAAGTGATTGTTTCAAGACAGTTTCTAACATTAACTTAGTTATTTACTGAAAATGACTCACAAAAGTAAAACACATCAATTAAATGACTTTATTTAGGTATAAAACCAAACGTTTTCAGAACTGGGATGTAGAAAAACGTTGCAAAACATAATGTTGCATTTGCTCAGATGATCCACTAGGTGTCGCCGTTCGTCCAGGAGACTTCAGATGGAGCTGGGCTCATCAGAGGAGAGACTGAGAACATCTCATTGGTCACTCCTCATCATTCTGCTTCCACCAGTCACATCTTCTAGATGCTCAGCTGCACATAAAACAGATAAATATCTATTGAATTTCATTTAAGACACAGAAAATGTAGTACTAGATGTAAGAAAAGCTTGGTAAAATGATACAATGTAAATGCTTGGACTAATATCCGCCTAAATTAAAAATATGTCAGCTTTGACCAACCTTCACTTGCTGTTTATTCAGTCTTAAGAGCTTCGTGCAGAGCAGCAACAACGCTGTCTGGCTGAGGAAACTTCAGCTTACGAGGTGGGCCCTTCTTTATTCCCGTCCAAAGAGATGTTTCTTTAGGAGTGACACAAAAGAGACGTGTTATTCGAACCAGCAAGTCAAATCATTAGTATAAAGTCAATAACTGGAAACATCTAACAACAAACAACTGAAGTAGGTGGATAAAGCAAGAAATTTGGCAAATGAACACCAAAGTTCAAGGGATTATTTTTCTGAAATGCTTGGTTTGATCTCCCACTTTGGGAAATTTTTTACTTCAACTTTAAGAAAAAAATTTACAATCAGCTGAACGAGTCACGACGAGCAGGTTTCTGCCCTTGTTCCTGCCAAGGGCAAAAACTTGGCAGGAACAACGGCGTTCCCTTGGGGAGACCAAATGGCCCAGTTATTCTTGGCGCCTCCATCTCATCCCTCCTCACCTTTGCCTCCGTCCAGCAGAGTGATCTCGAAGCTGTTCCTGCGGGGCTTCTCGGGGTTGAGGACCACCGTCAGCCCGGGGCGGGCAGCCAGAAGGGCAGATTTCACCTCCTCGGCGTTACGCCCATACACTCGTCAGCTTTTGCTGCAGGACACAGAAGATCAAGAATGAGCAAAAGCCCCACATATGTACTTCCTGTGGTGGAAAAGAACGGTTTAGATCAATTATTTAACAAGAAAAACGGTTATGGAGACCATGTGGCTGAAGTAAACACACCTGGTTTACTGGATGTCAAGATATAAATGCTCTTTTTAAAGAAAAAAGTAATAATGTTCGGTAGTTTTCAAGAAACAGTGAATCTCAGGACATTAATTAATCAGCAGGAAGTTACATAGTTACACTATAAATTCTAATTGGCATAATACATTTATCACTCTGAAGGAAGGAAGTTCTTCCTTCATAAATTTATGAAGGAAGAACTTTAACCCAGCTCATTTACCCAGTGGCTGGAAAAGAATGGGCCATATTATATTTATTTGCAAATTGTCTTTCAGGGAACGTTTAATGCAATTTATGAGCAAACTTGGAAATATCCACTTGAGATGAGATCTCCAAGGATACAAGGATCATGTGATGCCTAAGAGTGAATATAAACAATCAGTGCAGTTTTTTTTACTTCAAAACCAGACCATTTTACAGAAATGTTGTCAATTAATATCATTGTCTGTGTGCAAAAAGTTCATATCAGATGTTAAGTGAAGTTACTTCAATTTGAGCCATCGTTTAAAGAGAGAGTTTGGAAAGTAATTTCCTTTTCCAGGAGTTTTAAATGACTGAATCACATCATGTTATCAGGTTCTGCTGGTGTCATTTGATTCAGCTGAGTTAGAGCAGGAAAACATCTAAAACATACAGGAGGACAGCTAGAGATTTTTATTTGCATATCCGTGGGTATTTTCCTAATTCAGTTGTTTTCTTTAAAAGTAATCAGTGACTGATTTTAATTGAAGGGCGTACAACACGGCTGCACAGTGTACTGTTGCCTAGCAGCGAAACGTATAAGTGACCTGGCTTACTGTAATTAAGTATGGCAAGCAAAAGTTGTTTTTTTTTTTATATATATTATAAATGTTGCTTGGTTGAACGTAGAAGTGTCGGTAAAAGACAGAAATCGAAACATTGAAGTTAATGAATTTCAGAGGTCTTCAAATCCACATAAAATAAATTTTGCCTCAAGCATTTCGCCTCTCATGTTTAATTTGAGGTTCAGTAATCTCTTTTATATTAGCATGAATTAATGTGCTCTTACACACAAAACAAATACATGTGTACAGTGGTGGAGAAAGTACTCAAAAAATGTACTTAAGTAAAAGTACAAATACACAGACAAAAATGTACTCAAGTAAAAGTCAAAGTACCACATTAACATTTTACTTAAGTAAAAGTAAAAAAGTACTGGTTTTTAAAAATACTTAAGTATTAAAAGTAAAAGTACTTGCTGAATGCATTGCCTAATCACTAATATCATTAAGTGTACTGATATGCCACAGATAAAGCATGTTTTTATTGCGTTTACTCTGTAACATAGTTTAGACTTAGATATATGATTCTATGCATCATAATTTCAGGGATGGAAACATCTCGTCTCCTGTCCTAACATAACATGAACTTCACTTTTTTTGCCACACATTTATTTTGAAAGAAATTCAACTGGCAGAGGAGGACATGGAACCAAGGAGCCTCGTAGCAGAGTTGTAGTCTGGACCACTGAACCCAAGACCAAATCAAAACCAGCACCCCGTGCTACATGACAATAAAATTTAGTGCACCTATCAAAATTGCTTCTCAAATTGATCTGAAAGATTCACTTTCCCACCTAGATATTAAATACTTAGAGCTGAAATAAATTTAACCAGTATCAATTCAAACTCTTCTTCATTCTGTTTTGCTTTCATCTCTGTGCCACAATACACAGATCTCCTGCCATCCCTAAAAAAATTACGCCCTGGGCGGTTGCCCATATTGCCAATGTCAGAAATAATAATTGTCTGCACCATTAAACATAGCAATTAACAACGCTCAACTATGAACACTGTCCAAGGCCCAATAAGCAACAAGTAACCAAGCAGGAGGAGCACCGTGACTGTTCTCATCCTCCCTCCTGCTGCAATGTCTTCCACCACGACAGGTGACGAAAACAAAGAGCAATGAGCATGCTCTGTGTTCCTACGTTCTTGTCTTATTTATTGACCAATTAAATATAAAGATATTTTAATGAAATAGCTACTGCAGTGTACGCAGAGCATTACAAGAACAAAGAACGGCTCTCAGTGAGGCTTCAGTACTATAGGACTTGGTCAAGATCCGTCTAGAAGAATCGGATCGTCCATGAATGTCATATTACAATATTGCACTTTGGTCACAGCGTTGTCCCATATCTGCGACATGTCAGTCATCGCAGATGCAACATGTGTCTCAGTCAATACAGCTAGCTTTGCTAGCATCACGTCCACGGAGCTTACCTTTCTTAAAGCTTTCCTTCCAAGTGACGTTAAAAATTGGACAAAGTCCCCACCGTCTGTGAAAGCGAAGCGCTGCTGATTTTACATGTCGCCATATCTTATGATTTATGCAGCGCTATTATATTACTGACGCTCAGAGGAAACCACTGCGCATGTCTTGGAGCTCCGCGTGCGAGTAAAGGTGGAGCCGATGGGTGACAACAGACACTAAGTCATGTTATTGCTTGGATTTTACGGCGCCACCTTAAGTCCCTGAACTTCACATTTTAAGGGAAAAAAACACAATGCTACTTGGATGTAACGAGTAACGCGACAGTTTTGTAGAAATGTAGTGAAGTAGAAAGTACAGATATTTACTGTAAAATGTAGTGGAGTAAAAGTAGAAAGTACCCATTATTAAATATACTTAAGTAAAGTACAGATGCACGAAAATTGTACTTAAGTACAGTAACGAAGTACTTGTACTTCGTTACTTGTACTTCGTTACTTGTAACGAAGTACAAGTAACGAAGTACTTGTACTTCGTTACTTCCCACCACTGTGTGCAACAAAGTTGCACACATGATGTGTGCAACTTTGTTTGTCCTGTGAAGAACTGGGGATTTGTCCTGTCCCGTCTCTCATTTAACGCCAACTGTTCATTTCTATTAATATTAATAATACTAAGCTGATTAAAGAGCTCACCAGTGTTCAATGACCACTTTCAAGCCATTTTGGCCGCTCTCCTCCTCTCCTTTCTCCTTCTTCTCCTCCGTAAATGTCTGCACTTCCTCCGCTTTGCGCTTCGTACCTCTGCGGCCTGAACACCACAAGATGTTACACGTTTGTTGCATAACAAAAACAGCCAAAGTTTATCTGTAAATGCTTCAAATACCCGTCTGGGTTAAACAAGGCGACGCTTGGTTATTATAATGCCATTTACATGTGTCCTAGAATGGTGTAAGAAAGCGAGTTCAGGGTACAAATGTGTTCAGGAACTTAATTTAGAAGCTTTGAAACAATGAGAGATACTATGAAGAGTGAAAACTAACGACAAAATGTCCAGACATCTCTTTAACAGGGAGATTAGCGGATATGTCACCTTCATAATTTAAACGAAATAACCAGCTTTTTCCCCCTGCGGTTTGTCACAACAAAACACACCCACCTGCTTTGGGCGCCATATTTGTTGGAGAGGCTTCGCGCTCAGACCGACTGAACCAAGAACAGGGGGAGTTTTCCTGGACTGAACCATTCACACGAGGGCGGGGGTTTCCACCCAGAATCCACCCAAAGAGCAGCACCCACCTGTCTGGACAAATCCTCATTAAAGCACGTTATGACGAAAAGGTATTAAAGTAGTCAAGTATTGCTCACACCCTATGGAGGATTTATACTAGGCCTGGATGGATTCTTTGGAAGGAAAGTTTGTATCCAGTATTACATGAGATTAAAACACATTGTTGTCACAAATCATTACATCTTCTTCAGTTTTACTGTCAGCCTCCATGGTCTTGTTTCATCAGTTTTGGGGAAACGTTTGGTTTTTGTCATATTTGCTGACACTGATGACCCGTGAGAGGTCAGGAAGATGCTGAAATCAAATCAAAATGAGTTCCAAAAAGTATTATTTTAAGGTTATTAAAATTATACAGTCAGGTTTTTGTTCCTTTTTTCCTTTTTCTCGTTCTTTATGAATGTGTCAAACATCCACATTTTCTTTTGGGATTATTTGAGCATGTGCTAAGTTTTTTTGGTTTGAAAATGACTTATCAAAGTCTCACAAATCAGAAATTTGAATCAGGATGTTTACACTTTTCAGAGCCTCTCCAAACTGTTGGGCTCCCATATTCTTTAATCATTTTCCTAATCCAAAAATCTAATCTTATTTGGAGAACTTACAAGACCGAATCCAAGACAGGCGACAGGAAAGAGGACTAAATCCTTTCAGAGCAGCAAACGGATGTGACTGAATGCTCCAAAGTCAGGAGCCAATACTGCATTCCCAGAATAGCAACCCTTGTCCGTCACAGTGGATATGACAGTGACTTTTTTTGGGTAGATAAAGTTGGTTCGTCCAAGGGACGTCACAAGTTGCGTCTGTGCCAGAAAAATACAACTCCCCAAAGCGAGGCGGAGTGACTCACAAAAGCGCATCTAATCACTCTCCTATTGTCCTTTGTTACCAACAACCTCATCGTTTCTTCTTCTCTTGTCTTTGGCTTACAATTATATCTCAGCCTTTCTGAATCATGTCATGCAAATAGATACATCAAATCTCTGTGGTTTCTGTGGGTCTTAGCCTGTCTTTGCGATCTGCTGCAGTGTATTTTTAGCTGCTTACAGAAGGATCGAGAGGAAGAGGCCAGACTGCAGAACAGATGTGCCCTTCCTTCACCTCGTCCCCCACTTTTACCCCAAAGTGACTCAAAACCGGACAGTGCTCTCATCACAAATGCTCATACCAGCAGCATGTTTACATTTCTATGCAAATACAAGCAGGTTCAGAGGAGTAGGAGAACAGCAGAAGGCGGATCATTCATGACTGTCAGTAGCTTTCAGCGACAGCATCATGTTTTTAAATGCAGCATTCAGCTGGTGGAGGCAACGTTTTACGTTTACTGAACTCAAGCATCTGTTTGGCAAACTTGGATTTCTGTTTTGATATGTTATAAAACTTAAAATGGCAGTAAAATCACCAAAAGCAACCTATGAAAGCGTGCTCAGACTAAATCAGCTACTCTTCTTGAATCCTCTGGAGTGCATATAAAACTTGGTCTCATTGTGAAAATAACAATCTAAATTTTGCAGTCAAACATGTATCTGTAATTAGTATGTAACTATTACGTTTTTAACAGAAATAAATAAGAAAGTTTAGCTCCTCTTTCTTTTTCTTGTTCATCTTTATGTAATTACATATGGGTGAATTTATGGACAGGGAAATAAAACTGTATAATAAAGTCTTGTTTATTTATTGTTATCTTTTTTTTAATTAAAAAGCAACAGGTTTTTTTTTGTGGATGTCCAGATCTTAGTCACATCCATCCATTTAGAATCTCCATGTGTATCACATTATACATATCTTACCTATATGCTTCAAATCGCTGCAAATCATTTATGTGTCAACATACAGCTATCAATAAGGGCTCTAATAATGAAAGGTACAACTCAGAGGAATCTTCTGCCATTCGCAAATTCACAGAAAATATGGCTGAAGTCCACTTATTGACATGACATAAGCACAACAAAATAGTAATAGCAGTTGATTCTTCTTTTCTGCTTGATTATTACAGCTCAGTAATTGAGATTGGACTGATTCAATGACATCTGTGTGGGAAAATGTGCCAAACTAAATTAGCACCTTTGCCAGAGGTGCTCTGCTGAAGTAAGGATGATTGAGTGGATCCTGTTTCTTTAAGAGTGGTGTCGTTGCAATTTAGAGGTTAAAGTTCTCGCTAAGCATCACATGATTATTGATGAATGTGTATTATTTAATAAATGATTTTATGAAACATCATTTCTTCAAAAAGAAAAGAGAATCTCCCAGTCTCCGTTCTGATTTTTTTTTTGTTTTTTTGCTTTTTTACTCATTTTCATTGAAGTACCAGAGCAGAAGTTTGCAACTTTGCATTCACTTTTGCATCCAAAGCTGAAATATTAAAATTCAAACTCAAAAATACGTTATTGATCCCAAAGGCAAATTAGTTCAAATTTTTCGTAGATTTATTGTAGACAGTGATGGCAGAAAAAAAATCGTGTAGCAACAGCTCATCAAATGTGAAAGCAGTGTTTTTTTTGTCATTTAAAGTTGTAAGTGAAATATTTTCCTTTCCATCAAAGACTGAACTTTTTTAGACGTTTTCTTTTCCAGCATGTCTTTTCCTGACTGCTCCTTTCTTGGACCTTCCTGGTGTTGCTCTGATATATCCGCTGCAAACAACACATGCGAAGGTGAACGTCAGCAAATACCCAAGATCTACGCACATGAACACGCCGACTGGAATAAACCCAGGCTAGAAAGGCACAGCCAGATGGGAAGAGTGTGAAAGGGATGTAGATGCGCTGGAGTGATGGAGCTTAAGATAAAAAAAAAAAATGAGATGAGTGAGTGACAGCCACATAAAGGCATGCAGACACACAAAAGAGACGCTGAGAAGCTGAGCATGGCTACACTGGTTGCCAGATGGGTGGAGAAAGAGTGGGCATGTATTGTCAGAGTGATTCTCACAGCTAATGACCTGGATTTACACCGGAAAAAACACAATGACAGTCCAAGGAACTCCCAGTAAGGGAATGGCTGCAAACGCCTACAGTTTTGTCACAACAGAGAAGCTCTGAAATATGGAAAGGAAAATCACAATGGAGACAGTGAACTTGCAGCTCTGCAGGTGGTCGTCTTTTAACGTTGAACAGTGAATGTCCTGTCACGTAAAAACATTAGGATTGTTTACTGAGAGATTGAAGATTATTAGATTTCTCACAGTCTTTGTGGAAATAACAGGACCAAGTCAACAGCTTTATAACAATTTTCAAGCAAATTTCAAGTACAGATTTAGGCCTAGACTTAGACTGATTTGATACAAACGGTTCCAGCGTTGCTCCGGCTGTAGTCCTGCTGGAAGGTGGTCCTCCTCCACCCCAATATCAAGTGTTTTGTAACTGCTAACAGGTTTTCTTCACACTGCTCTGTATTCAGCTCTGTTCATCCTCACATTAACTTTGATCAGAAAATTATTCCCAAAGCATGATTCTGCCTTCTCCGTGGTTCATGCTTTGATGATGGATGCTCACTTTGGTCATTCAGTTAGTTTAGGTGTCCATGTTTCTTGACAATTTTGCAGATGTGCCATAGTTTGTTCAGGTGATTGAACTCCATGAAATGTTCCCAGCTTGGGATATTATTTATTGACATAACTTCTTTAATTTTTTCCCCTGACCTGTCTGCTTTGTTTGTTGGTCTTCAATGTTGAAAACTTTCAAGGAGTATGAGCTCTTCAAGGCGCTCATGAATACTTACATGGACGGTTGTTCATCTCCTGTGTCTTTATGTCAGGCCCCTATACAAACACTGGAGCAAGTAAAGGTGAAAAGACAAAAGTTTTTAAGTGAAATCGGAGTAGGTGTGTGTGATGGCCAAATCCATGGCCACACTTTGAAGTCGGTAACTTTTATGCACAATTAGTTTTTTCATTCAAACACAACACTTTAGTTTCAGTAAAACATTTATTAGTTGATTTGGATACATTTGTTCTTTATGTTGGCACGCACATTTAGTTAGCATGTGTATTTATGTCAACTTAAGTTTAATTTGTTTGCTTGAGACTGACCTTTTGTTTGTGTTTTGCCGATACTTACCTGCCTTGGAGTGGCCAGGGCTCAGCAAGCTTAAATGCTGATTGGACTACACCACTAGTTCCTGCTGGCAGGGGAAACTTGTAGTTTCTTTGTTTAAGTAAATATTAGTATTGAAACTTTAATATTTTTGATTTTCATTTTGTGAGTCTTTAGTTTAGCCATACTTAGCTGTACTGTTATTTGTATTTGTGTTTGTAATTGTATTCTGTTTAGTTACTCCTATTGTGTCTTAATTGGTCTGATCAGCCAGTATATAAACCCTTGTGTGTCATTTCTTTGGGAGGTCAGTTATGTTTGTTTGTGCAGCCAGTTTGTTCAAATTTTTGCCTGAGTTCAGTTTTGTTTCTTTGACCTCTTTTATGAGCTCAGTTCATCTTTTTGTCATTTTATAATCTTTGGGTTAAAATAAAAAACCCTATTTTTCTAATTAATATCCTGTGACTCCTCTTGGTTTTAACTCGGTCCATCACAGTGTGAAAGAAAAAAAATTAAGTTAGCCAATGAAATGTGACATATGATCACATCAGGTTGCATTATTTGTAGAGCTCTCATTAACTGATTACACATGTTCCAGTTTTTCTGTACAAAAAACGGATGGACATACAATTAAAGATTTCTGTTTTGCTCAGTTCATTGGGTTTCAGACTGTTTCTTCTCCCTGAGCAGTTGCTAGGCAACCAGGAAGTGTCTTGCCAACAAAACAGTCAAGTAATCCTTTACTATTTTAATATTTCACATTTTCTGACAAGCTGCCAAATAATTAAAGCTCAATATTTGCTGCCTTTATTCAAGCTTTGATAACAGACCCCTGAGTACATTTCCGTATGATCATGAAGGCCATTTATTTAAATAAACAATTGAAAAAATGAATTTAATATGTAAGTTGATTACACACAGACTGATATATTTCAAGCCTTTTATGGCTTGCACTTAATAAAACCCCAAGATTAGACTCTCACAAAATTTTAACCTTAAGACTTACATTTATTTGTGTCAGAAGTAATATTTTATAAACAATGCCATCCTGGAGAAGAGTGCAAGGTAATTACAAAAGTAGCTGGCGTTCCACAGTGTGCTCTATACAAACATATTAATGGAATATTGAGCAGGATGAAAAAATGTGACAAGAAAGTGAATAGCAACACGAGAAACTGAAACTTTGTTGAAAAAGAATGCTGATTGAAAAGCCTGGTGGAGATTCACAAGGACTGTGACTGGAGTCAGTGCAGCATTTTGCTACTGCCTGAACAGATTTGTCTTTCATTTTCTGAAATAAAGAATATTTTTTGAAGTGGAGAAATACTAATCAATTTAAATGATTAAATTAGTAAACTATTCATCAGTAAGCTTTCCATTAACGTAGTAAAAGTGGAACATGAAAGTTCTCTTTTGAAATCTCCAGTTTGTGTTTCAGTGTGTGTGTGTGTGTGTGTGTGTGTGTGTGTGTGTGTGTGTGTGTGTGTGTGTGTGTGTTAGCGTCTTGGCACGGCACATGCATGGCTGCATGCATCATGGTGACCATGTTCATGTTGAGAGCGGACCTGTTGAGGGGGTGTGCTGATTTGTCACATTTCGGTCCCGGTGTGTGTTCCCCATCCTGCCTCTTTGCCTGATTCACATCTCAGCCCACCCACCAACCCCCAAACACATGCACGTTCAGACTCCCTCTGCAGGAGCCCGATATACTGACTGTAAACAACGAGGAAAGAGGCTGGGGTGTGAAGTGACCAGCGCTTAAACTGGTGACTTTCTTCACTCACACTCCCAGTCACACATGAACCGCTGACACCGCTACCACACACACACCATACATCCAGCACTTGTAGTTTTCTAAACAAGTTCAGCAAAGACAAAATACAGACTATGAAGTCTAAAGTACAAAGTATCCAGAATAAAAACTTGTTTATTTAACCTTCAGCTACTGGCATAATTTTGTAATAATATAAATAATTTAGGTTTGTCTTGTACTGAAGGGATATTGTTATTGATATTTGCCTGCTTGTTAGCTATTTTATACATGATAGTCCCAATATATATGTCCTGTTACATAAAAAAAGAGCTGAAAACGGTTTGTTTCTGTGATTATGGGAATGGAATAGAAAATGTGAGTGTTGTTGTTGTGGTGTGGATTTTGTAGACTTTGTTGCAAATTAATTTCCTTTTGAGGTCAATAAAGGGTATCAAATTTAATAATTGTACTCACTATATTTTTAATTACCTCCTTAGTTTAATTTGCACTTTTCTTTATAATTGTGTTTTTATTGAATCATGTTCAAACTTCCTTTGTGAATCACTGTGATTTTATCTAAATAATCTACATAAATAAGATGAAAACTTGCAAGAAAGAGCTAGATTGCATGTACCTAAAAATTATCATTCTTAGGTGGGAACCCTAAGTTGTTTTATTTGGTTAATTCATAGTATATTGATCAAATCAAACAATTCATTATTCCCAAATTGAATGCTAAGTAAGACATATTTCAGCAAATTCAGGCAAACAAATTAGTGACTTAATAAATATGAAAAATAATTATATATTGTGTTTGTAAATATGTGAATCTCTTTGACCTCATCTCATAAGGTTTATTTTAATTCCAGTGTCAGTTTCTTCTTATTTCTAATGTGGCAATGAAGGATACCGCTTTGACAAAAAATAAATAAATAAACTCGCTGAAACTTTATGAATTCAGTTGTTTTTTATTAAATAAAACACTTCAACAGCATCTTCCATTAAAAATACAAAATCCAGCAACATCACAGTATGATCAGTTTAGAAACGCACTGTCATCATTCAGATGAAACATGGAGGGTTGGTCACAAACACATTGCTTTCATTGACAACGCAGGATCAATCCACTGGAGTCACTTTTCTCCCACAGACACAGGAGACAGAAAGCTGCAACTCCATCATGGAATGAGCAGACACATCTGGTTGATTGTCATGATCTGTTTGACCATATTTTGCATATATGTTGGTGAAACCAGAGGAACCGGTGGACTGGTCAAATCCAAAGCAAATCGTGCATTTTCAAATTCTCCTTTTTGTGATAAACGTCCCGGTTAGAAACACAAAAACAAGTTTTAGAAACATAATCAAAACAGACTGAGAATTGCAGAAGTCCAGGAAACAACACGAAAGCAAAAAAGGCCAGAGTGACGGTTGGGTGAAACTGTACGAGCTAACATGTATTATTAGGCTTCCTTCCATTCAAAAATCAATGAACCTAATACAAACTGTTCTTACTAAAAGTACAAACTCTGTTAATCCTATGTACAATATGGAATAAGCTTATCTACAGTGATTCTGTGTTGTATTTACAGGTGCTTGTTTGCTGGTAAGCGTTTGAACCTTTTCATCACTTCCGTTACTTCTCAGGATCTGCATATTGTTCTAACATCTGGTGGAGCCAAACTGTCTGTGAATCCCCTGCTCTATGCAGCTACCATGACATAAACAGTGATTAGACAATCATTAGATCATGGAGCCTGCATTGTTTGGACTGGGATGTCACAAGTACCATCTGAAGACCCCACCAGATTACTTGCACTCACTTGTCGTTTTCTGCCTCAGCTAACCTGACCTCTGCTCTTCGCTGCGAAACAGCTCCCTGCTGCCTCGTCTATCTCCTGCATCACTGAATCATCCCCCACGAATGTGCAGGAGGAAACCGAAGGGAATCAAGATGCAATTTCTTCAGTGTGAACAAGAAAGAGCAGAAGGAAAACTTAGAGGAAAGAGAAGGTGTGAGAGGAGAAAACAGCTCAGCTTAACAGGAAACGGAGTAGGAATGTTACTATGAAGAAGGAGAGGAAGTGGAGATGGGATCGGGTGACGGTTGAAGAGGAGGATGAAGGGAAAGCTGCACTGTCGTAGCTGGGAGCACAGTCCAGCTCGATGCAGCGGATGGAGGAGTCTTCGTTTCCGTAGTTGGCCCAGTACTCTTCCTGATCCAGCTTGGGAAGAGCTGCCTCGTCTGCGGACAGTTCGTACTTGTAGGGTAAGATCTCAGTGGGCTTCTTGAGGGGATACTGAGGCTTTACGGGGGAGAAGGGTAAGGTCTTCACACCCTCTGAGCTCTTCTGGAACGAAACCTTTGATGAAGATGCAGGCTTGTGCTTGGAGAACCACCAGCGGGTCTTGGTGCTGAAGGAGGTGGTTGTGGTTCCGGCCATGGAGCCGGGGTCAGGCATGGGGCAGAGGGCGAAATCCATCTCACGCAGGAATCGGAGGTCCTGGCCACGACGCTGGGATGGGGAGGTGCACACGACTTCCGAGGAGGAGATGCGGGCTTTGCGGAACCACTCCCAGAGGGGACGGGACTCACAGCCGCAGGACCAGGGGTTGCTGTTGAGGCGCAGGAACTGGATGCCCTGGGTGTCCTTCATGGTCTGGCCTGGCAGCTCGGCCAGAGAGTTGTTGAAAAGGTAAAGGATCGTCAGGCGACCCAGATCGCGGAAAGCCCGACGGTTCACCTGCCGGATGCGGTTGTCATGGAGAAGGAGGCGGTCCAGGTTGACCAGGCCTCTGAACACATTCTCGGAGAGGGCACGGATTCGGTTCCCGTGCAGGAAAAGATGGGTCAGGTTGACCAGATCTGAGAAGAGGTCGTCCTGCAGAGAGTGGAGTTGATTTTCCTGCAGAAAAACCCAAATATGAGAGAATTTAGTGAAAAAGAGGAAACTGATGCTGTTTCAGTTTGCTTTAGTCATCAGCTGCAGTGTTTAAATGTGGGATGTGCTGCTGAATTTTCACTCATTTTATTGATGATTTGTTTGTTTTTTGTACCTAACATGCTCTTATATTTGTGTTTTTGTCCTCTGACCTTACTAAAACTAAATAGATTGTGTGATTAAATGAGGCTAGACCACTGGTGTACATGCGCTGCCTTTGGTTTTCTGAGTTTGTATTTGAATGTGTTGCTTAGACTAAATCTTCCACCAGTGTGGAACACGTCACTCTGTGTGTGTGAGGGGGTGTGTGCAGCTTGGACGCAGATTGTTGCGTCAGTAAACTAATTCTGCAACATGACTGTCTCCTGTTGGACGCATAATAAATCATGAACATCTCAAAAATGTTTTTACCTCTCTCTCTCTGTTTGTGTGTGTGTCCATGCTGCATTTACCTGCAGGTAGAGAAACTGGAGGCTGTACAGCTTGTGGAAGATATCATGGGGGAGAGTGGCCAGCTTGCAGCGATGCATGTGCAGGCTCTGCAACTTCTCCAGCCCCCTGAATGCTCCACCTTCCAGGTGCCGCAGCAAAGGGTTGTCGCCCAGGTCCAGCTCCTCCAGGATCCTGAGGTTGCTGAAAGCTCCGGCCTCAATCCATGTAATGTTGTTTCCGTACAGCCAAAGCACCTGCATGGGACATTTAATGGGAAATGTGTTAAAAAAGGAATTATTTAGTAACAGGAAGTATTTCACACAAGTGGGGAGCTCACCTGTGTCTCGAAGCCAAAGGAATCTGCGCGAAGCTCTGTGATGCGGTTGTTCTGCAGGAAGACTCGTTGGGAGTCGTAGGGTACTCCAGCTGGAACCATGGTAAGGTTCTGGGACTGGCAGCTGACCGTCATGGGCGTAGGGTAACACACGCACAGCCTGGGGCATGCGGAAACCCCGCCCGGCTTCACCACCACCAGCCACAGAATCAACCAAAGGGTCAGTCCACCTGAAGGTACAAGGGAGCAGAAAGTTTTTACTCTGCTGGAGAACATCATGATTTACAGGAAGAAGATTTTACAGAAACTAAGACTGAGGAAGGGATGCTGGTGTTGTTATGGTTTGGAAACCTGCGCATTGTCTGTTTATGAATGAGCTTTCTGTCTATCAAACCTGTTGTTGCGATTCCATGTGACAGCGCTGTTCCTTCACCCATGTCATTTTGATACTCCCCATATATAATTCAGACAAAAATCATTCACCTATTCATTTCCAGATGATCACTTTACACAGGTATCAGTGACTCGGTTGCATAACTCTGGCCTTACGCAAGTTTAATTGTCAAACTTGGCATCAATCTATAACCCAGACATTCTTAAATATTGGAACATGTTATTTGCAGCATTAAATTGACACAGATTTCTAGATCTCACGTCATTTTAATCAAATGGTTGTTTCCGCTGGGAGAGGTGCCAGGGGAGAGAGCACGTACAAGCTACAACCAGTACCCAGAGCGGGGTCAGTTTCAGTTTTAATTAATGATTCAGAAGCCATTTGGCAGCGCTCAGATGACACCCCACAGAAGAAGTAAATGCGGGAAAAGTACAGGCATTAAATACTAATAAGGTTCCATTCATCAGTTCTGCGCAAGATTTTCCACCATCTAACCTTCTGACCTTTTAACAAGTTTGGTTACGTGCAGAATCTGCAGATGACGTGGAGAAAAGTACAGCATCTTTTTTAAAGTTTGAAGGTACCACAAAGTTGTTTGCACAAATCATGGATACAGGAGCATCACTAAGTTTTAGGGGTAGCCTGATGGACCGAACTAAGATACAGAAGTAAATTTTAGTTGCTAAATTCACTAGTTTCATACTAAGACTCTCTGTATGCAAAAAAAGGCAAAATTTAAACTTTACAAAAGAACCAAACTCAGGTTTGCTCACTTAAAATTATTTTAACTATATTATTTTCCCCTGAACATACAAAAGTGGCAACCTTATTTGCTATCAGAACTTAAAAATGCAAATCGACACATTTATAAACTAAATAAGTTGTGTTAAGCTTTTATTTAGACTAATGATATTTCAAAAGTTTGAAAATAAACCAAAGTTTCTGTGCGTAAAAGCGCAAAACGTTCATTCGCCCACAAAAAAAGAGAGAAATATATATAAAGTGAGAAACATCTAAATATCTACTTTAAACCCATAAAACTTTCCAGCAAACACATAAGACAACTCAAATCACAAGAACAGATTACAAAGTTAACATCCTCCTCCTGCAGGATCGAGATGCTGCGCAACTTACTCTTGAAGTTGTGAGCGCTGGAGCTCCTCACGATCCTACGGGTCTCCATCTCGAACCAAAGCCGAAAGCGAGTTAGCCTGCGCGGCGTGGAAGTGCCTGCTTGCTGCTATCTCTGCTGCGGTTCAGCTCTGGTGACCGAGTCACTGCGGCTTCTGGCAGTGACGTTCTGGATTCCCGGGAAGCTTTTTATACCCGCGGCCGGCGCGTCGCCCACGGCCGTGGGCAGCCAAGGATCCTCTCTACGTCAGCCAGGAGGTAGGGTTAGGAGCCGCCGGAGGAAGCGCCTGGAAAGGCAGTGGAAAGCAAAGACTTGGCGCTATCCAATTATTGACAACCGTCTGCTAAAGGGGAGATTAATTCTTTATTACTTATACATATGGGGATGATTATAGGAAACAAAATTCCCTAACTTCCTAAATGCATACGTTTTATTAATTTCGAAAAAAATTTTATATTATATATATATATAGGCAAAAGATGCCGGCTTTGCTTGATACAGTCACATTTTTTTCCCTTTAAGACAAAGCACAGTGTGGGAGGATTGGTTGACTTCTGCTGGAAGCTGGAGGTGGGACGGAGGCAGTTTTGGCACAAAACAAGCTCTCTGCCTCCTGGAGGAAAGCCAAAGAATTTACTGTAAAACTACGACTAATTAAAAGTGCTGTGATTTCACCTGTGGCACATCATGCTCACCACAAAGGGTGGAAAAAGGGGAGGTTGGTCAACTCATTTGGCATTAAAACCAAAATCTTATTACTCTACTTCAGCGTAGGCTGGTTTGGAAAGAAGCCGAGAGCCGCCTACATCTCACAACAACAGATGAACATGAAAGGAAAACCCAGCGGTGGCGCAAAAATGACCAAACCCAACATATGGACGAGCTACATTATGTGTGTGGCTGAGGGGTGACATAATACTGACAAATCTTTGTGGTACAGTACATACTGCACATCAAGTTAATCATCAAAACAAAGTGTCCATTTTAACGGCCTATTTTTCAAAGTAGCACTTGGCAAGAAGTGGATCTATATGTTTTGCTTAATGTCAGGTTCCTTTTCATGACTGACAGGCTTAAATATGTACAAACATACCCGTGAATATTTGGATGAAGATTTGCCTCAAGAACACACTTTTTGAAGCAAACAAAAGGCATCAGCTATATTTGTGGGTGAATTTTAAAACATGGTCTAAACAGGATTGATTAATTAACTTAAACATGTTGATTGATTTATTATTTATTTTTCATGGATCAGAATTTTCACAATTGCCTATAAATTTCGGATGGAATTGACGTTTGGGCAGGTCATTCAGGAAGGTAATCATGAGCCTTTCAAAATTAGTTTTTATGTATTTTTTGGATACTTTTCCTATTGGAATACCCAAAACTGTCTAATTTACAACTATCTGCCTCCTCAAATGAAAGGAAACTTGTTATGATGCTATACAGCAACCCAAGAAAATCTGAATCTCAAGCCGATTCTGAGGTAAGAAATGCTGGAAAACCAGTTTAACTGTTGACAACAAAGCGTTTTGACGTGGACCAAGAACGGTCTGGCCAAAAATGAAGTCAGCAAAGTCAGAAAGTGATAGCTTCTTGTCTTCGTTTTGTATATTTTGTTCTACATTTTTAAATATTTTCCCCTCTGGCTAACTGTTGACTGAGAGAACCTTGCACAAGATTCCCAATGATGACTGTAGGTTTTATGAAAATAAAGAACTTTGAATCTTGAACTTTTAGCTTTTGAACTTGTTTCCACCTTAACTATATTCAAAACTTAAAATCAGGTTTGTACTTGGAAAGAAACCAGTTTAAATCAGATGTATTTTAACAAGGCCTATCACTATAACAAATTTTATTGGACAATAAATCGTCCCAAAAGTTATCTCAATAAACAATATTGTTGTTTTGAGACCATTTTCAAGTAATACAATAGCAATAATGTCATTCTCAAAGATCAATAAACTTTACATTTTAATGAAAAAAAAACAACATTAGGAGAACGCCAGGCTGACTCTCACCATCTCCAGCTGATTTGGCTGTTGTGTAACGAACTGGAGGCGAAGATGCGGCGCAGTCAGGCCGTGGGACGGAGGTATTGTGCATATGAAATAAAGTGTGCCAGGGCAAAGAGGGTGGGCTGGATTTCGCTCACGTGTGAGTCCTCGACCTGGCAGCCGATAGGACTGCCAGGACCTCCGTGATGCACATCATCTGCTCCCAACTCACCAGAGCCTGCTCCACGGAAGGTCATCTGCAACTCCAAGCTGGGCTCGCAGTGCAGGGAGTAATTAACTGCGCGCCTGGAATCGGACCGCTTGTTGGCTGCGGTGTTGTGAGAGGGGGAGGTGGACAGCTCACCAAGCAGCCGGCCTCCGCAGGGGGCTGTGGAGCTGAGAAGGTCGCCCGTGTGTGTGTGTGTCTGTGTCTGTGTGTATTTATGCACAAATAATTTATTCAGTGGCCCTGGAGTAACAAGGGTAGGCAACTGGCTCTCCATCTTCAAAAATGCGTGTGTGAATACACGAGGTTCTTGAAGCCCAAACTTGTTTATCAAGAATCCAGAAGGTGATTTTAAAAGCATTCCTCTGACTGGTCCTTCATTCTGGTGTGGTACCACCACACCTTGCATTGTCAGTGTGTGCAAAGAGAAGTGAATAAATATATGCATCGCCCTGCAGATCCCAGATCCTCTCCCATGCATCCTCTCACTTGCCTCCTGTGACAAAGTGAATCACAGGCACTCTGGCATTTGAACTGGTGTAAACACAGCATGCTCATGGACTCTGTCCCCTGATCCTAAATTAACATGTAGCTGACTGTCCACCGCCCATCAGCCCACAAACACACATGGACACACCCAAACACAGAAAAAAACACGTGTGTTTCGTGTGGACTGAACTTGCTTCTGCCCACTGGGTCCGAGGTCAAGCAGAAAGTTCAAGAAGTATGTAATCAAAGATTCGTCAGTGGGGAGTTTATATACAAACACACAGCAAAGATGCAATTTTCCAAATAATTCTCACAAATTGTAGCTTTTGTTGGCAGAGAGAAGCTGGTACAAATGTATGAATCATGAGGAATGTGGGTGCAGCACAGCAAAGGTCTGAGAAGACTTTGTTAATGAGACAATGAATCATTTGATATTTAGTGTCAGAGGAGAAGCCGATATGTGTAAAGTTCATATTTGCAACTGATTTAAATATACGCCCAATTTGATCCTTGATGGCCTCAGAACTAGATTTTGGTAACACAAAAGTGAAAAGTTATTCATCTGAACGTGTTGAATAGGTTAAGAAACCTTACCCTAAACGTGAAACACCCATCGATGCAGCGTGACAAATGAGATTATTGATTACTGAACGTGATCTGCAATAATATGTCGCAATAATAAGAAAGATTTGGTCTTCATCACGTTTTGATCTCAAAAGTGACATAATATCATCATTTATGCAACAAAATCAAAGTCAAAGGAAAAAGTTTGTGAATATACCTTCAAGCCCCTAAAAATAGTGAAATGTTATGATCTAAACTGGCTGTGCTTTCCATTTGCCATTACGTTCCATTTGTTACAAGCAGAATTGACAGTTTACATGTAGGGTTCCTTAAATTAGCCCAAATAGTTAAAATACATCAATAAAACTAGATACTAATCATGGGTCAAGCATGAATAATTAACAATGCAGCATTATAAAAGCATCCCATTGCAAGTTATTGCTATTAACTCAAACAGGAAAGAGGAAGTCTCAACACAGATGTTTTCTGTCTCTCACCTTTGCTACTTTGATTCAGTTTGTTGAGGTTTACAGACCTTTGTTTCTGCGCCGCCCTGCTTTGCTTTAGGATCAGGCCTTTGAAAAGTTTTAGCCTTTCTACGTCATTCTGCTTCATTTGCTGCTGCTGATGCTGCTAACCTCTGTCCAGGATCCCATTTCAGCCTAACTGCAGATCAGATGGTCTCATTTTTGACTGTAGACCTTGTGGATATAAAGATGAGTTTCTATAGTCAACTCAGTGACTGCAAGATTCCAACTTCCTGTGGCTCTGAAACAAACCCAGATCATCAACCTGCCACCACTGTACGTGACCATAGCTATGAGGTGTTTGTAAAATTTTCTATCAGGAAGGAATACGTCAATATTTCAAATAAACAAAGACGATCATAATTATCAAAGGTTATGTTTCTCTTTTCTGAAGAAAACACATCCAGTATTGACAGAAATGTTGCCTTTTTTCACTTCTACACAACTCTTTTGTACATTTTAAACATAAATCTTATTGCAACATATTTTCCTCTAATGTTTTATGTGCAGGTTCAGCTGTTTCAGCAGCTCAGAGTCACAGGCTACAGCTCCAGGCAGGTCATTTTATTTCTATTGTTTTCATAAAAATGCTTTCATTTTGCATATTTAAACATGATTTGGCAATGGCTTGTTGAATTTGAAGTATTTGGTTGCCATGATCTGCGAAAAAAGAAATGTAGTTGCTGTGGTCCATCAAATGTAGAGTTGATGTTATATCAGCTTTTATTCATTTCTCCTACTCTGTAACTCACTTCCCTCCACCTCCTCAGCCTCTTCCTGAGCCTCTCCATCGTTTTCTTACTAATTGTTCACCAGTTCAAACCAACAGGCTCTGCCAAGGATTTTTTTCAAATAAGTCACCCACTACTTCAGTATGTGTCACTGAAACGAACATGTGAATCTGATACGGATCCAGTCGAAAATTATAACAGAGCAGAAAAAAAGCAGCAGCTGTTTGAGCCATCTGATGATGGATGTCTGTCACCAGAACCTTCCTATCAGACTTGAGCAAGAGATTATTAATCAGGGCTTTATTCAGATTAAATTAAGTTCCACTTTTTTTTTTTCCTCAGAACATCTTTTATTTTAAAATGTCGATTGTGAAATAAGAAAGAAAGCTGTTGTCCAAACTCAGCGTTCGCTTTGGGGACTGTTTGGTTCAAATGATTCTTCCAACCCAAGCTTTGGGGAAATGTTGAGATATTTGTGATTTTTCGATCACGTTCCACTGCAGAGCTGTTTGTGTTCAGATATTTTTAAGCTTTTTTAAAAGATACACAGGAAAAAAATCATCCTAAGGACAGAAAGTGTGCATCCATCCAACCATTAATGCTTAAATCTGGTTCTTTAATCTGGTTAATATCTCCAGCAGACGTTAGGATTCATCCTGCACTGGCCGCCTTATCCAAACATTCATGTTTGCAAACTTTAAGATCTGGCAATAATTTATCATGGGTAATAATCTTAAAATGCATTTTCTTTGGATGTTTGGATAGAGCTGGATTAACCCTCCCCCCCCCAAAAAAACACATTTATATTGGGAGAGCATGCAAACACCACACAGAAAAGCCTCATGCCCTGCAGGGCTTTGAACCCACAACCTTCTTGGAATGCTTCATCTGCATGGATTAATTATCAGGAGAAGATAAACAGATTAAAAGAGGTTGGCCATGTCATGGTTAGTGGTTCAGTGAAAGAAAAACGAGCAAACATGAAGACATGAGCAGAGTAAAAAGAAACTGGTGATGTTACAAAGATTGTAAATAAGAGGAAACAGAGGAGAAATAAAGGAGGATTTACTGCCATCTGAAGTGGAGCGTTTAGCAGCTTTCAGATTGATTACTGAGTGAAAAACATGTTAGCGCTTTGAGATTTGTTGATATAAATGCCGGTGCGTTTTTATATTTACCTTAGATGTTACAGTTCAGAGGTGAGGATCATTATGTTCTCTGGTTCTGCTGCTGCTAGTCAGACATTTACTCAATTTCACACATGATTTATCTTCCTATTAGCCGCCAGGCGCAGATGGAAACAAACGCATGAATGATGACAATACGAAGCTGTAACATTTGTGACTTTTTGCCTGCTGCACCGATTAAAGGGAACAGACAGTCTGAGTGAGTCTTTAAAATCTGCCATGAAGATGCGGCGCAGCAACAAGTCACCTCATTAACAGATTGGGCCATTTTTAACCTTCCTCTCCTGCTGCCTTCATTCTCGACTTGGACGTGCTTTTATGCAAGTATTTATTTTTAAATGAGCGAGAGAGTCTGAAGCTGAAATCACCGATGACGCAAAAGAAACATGCGTGTGTGCGCGCGCACATGCAAGTACGCGGAGACAAACTGTAGATGTGGAAGAGTTTGTTTGAATGCATCAAGTCTTTTTTGGGGGGGTTGTGTTGGTGCACAGCAGGTGTTGTGGGGGAGTTTCCTTTCTATTTAAAAAAAAAATGCTACAGATTTTTTTCTCGACCGTCCTGCCCAGTGACAAACCTCCCAACAACTTCCCCCCCAAAAAAAATCTGTTTTATTTTGATCACAGACGTCAAGCGGGTCTCATTCATGAAATTTCTTCAATGGATGATTCACTTCACAATTTAAAATGTGTTTTCTATTTCTAGGTGTGTTTTTTTTGTGCTAGTAAATAGCTATTTTATGCAATTGTTTTCTACTGAAATGTAACTTAGAGCAGATTTTGTTAGTAAAGAAATGTGAAGCTGTATGGAACATAACTGACAGTTTACCGGCTTATTTTCTCAAACAGGAGCATCTCATGAGACCCTTTATCAGTTTTAGCACAGCTCTCTCTGGAGACACAAAAGTTTTTGTGCATCAAGTTGAAGGATTTCCCCGAAGACAGCAATGAAATGAGGTTTTCAGTCAAATATTTTGTCTATTTGCTGGACTAATATCACAAAGAGCTCCGATTATTAAAACAAATCTTTGTTTTCTGCAATTATTTTAATTGTTTCAAACTGAAGATTTAAACCACGTCTTTCACAGTTGGATTTCAGATTTTGTGTAGCTTTTCATGTTCTTTGGCAGAGTAACAACATGTAAAAAAAAAAGAGAGGAGAGATTAAAGATTGGATAAAAATATTATGATGGCGGCTCAGGATTTTTGTGTTGGTATGCCACTTTAAGAGAGTTTTCCATCTTCAGACAGCAATAATAAGATGCAGAGAAAAGGTTGTGACTAAAAGAAGGAGAAACAACTTGTTTTGTTTTTGTTTTATTCCAGGCCACTTCTACGAGTATTTCAGAATATTGTACAAGGTTCTTACTGTAAATGTTGCACCCATCATCAATTTGTCTGTTTATTTACTTTTATCTCATCTTAGTTTTTCGACAAATGCCTCACTCGGTGCAATATCAACATAAAATATGCATTAATATATGAGATGTATGCTATTTGTTTGTGTTCTTTATTGGGTCTGAAATATTATTATTTCATACTAAACAACATTAATTATTGTTAGATTTGATCATATCCAGAAAAAACAGATTAATTGAGGCTCTGATAAATGCAACAGGAAATTAAATTAAGGAGTATGCACAGCTTGGTGATCGACAGGCCTTTTCCAGCAAGATACAGGTTGCTTTTTTCATCTGGGTCCGCTGTCTGCGGGGCAGAAAGTTTGGAACAATGCGATTCTGAGACTGGGAGTCAAGCCATGCCTCGTTATCTTGAGCATTACCAACTGCAGCCTGACTAAACTCCACACTGAAGTTGATGTTGGTTGGTATTTGCTCAAGCAGGACACATTCTGGACACCACCAGAGGTTGTTTTTTTTTTATTTATTTCCCCACTGGGCAGAGAAACTACAGGGCAAACACAGAACATAAAAGTTCAACCTTCCTGACCGAGAACAATTACTTGTTTAATTTTTTTAAATCGTAGTTGAACCTGTAAACGGGCCTGTTCTGATGTGAGACAGTTCTAGCAACTTTAACACCTCTGCAGAATTAAGATTTATGCTCATGTGATCTTTGGGTTTGACAGGAGAAACAAGCTGTGTGTGTTGCTGAGCTACAGACTCCCTTTCATCAACAGGGTGGCTAAACTGTGAAGTTTAAGGCAAACCACTATGGTTGTTATGAAATTATCTGGTAAATAAGCTTCATCTGGTCTGTAGCATTTTAAGGGTAACCCTTAATATCTGTTTCACAATTAGTGTTAATTTCTTACTTGAGAGAAATGCGGTATATAAAATCTGCTAAATTAGCAGTTAGGTTAACATTTAATTAAAGCTTATGCTCATAGTTTATTTTCAAACCCAGCATTAGTGAATCTGTTTGTCACAACTGCTACAATGGCACAGTCATGACTGCTGTCCCATCAGTCAGTGGGATTCAGGACGAGAAATCTGTGTTTTTCCTCTTGTCTCTCAGAGAGGCAAGTTTTCGACAGTGGAGGTAAACAGAGAGGGGATGTATGAAGGCCAGCAAGCTGAGCAGCGTCAGGCTGAGGTTCACCTGCACACACGTAAGACATGAGAAAGGAAATCATTAGAGCACATGTGTCAAACTCACGGCCCGCGGGCCATATGTGACCCGCCATGTCATTTTATGTGCCTCCCCCCCAGCGTTTTATAGGCCCATCATTGACTTAAAATAGGTTTTGAGCGTGAATTGACTACCAACTACATCTCCCATAATGCATTCCGATTGTTACCAGCCAACATTATGGCTTCTCGCCACTAGAGAGCAGCAGAGTCACCTCAAGCTGCTTATTGATTTTCCCAGCGAATAAAACTGAGACATCGACAAGCTAACATCAAAATGTCCAAGAGAAGAAACATCGATTTACAAGTAAGACTGTGAATGAAGATGTGTGTGTGTTGGTGTCAGGGCGGCAGGTCGCGCTAGGCTTTTTTTGTTATCCGTTATCTGGACCGACAACATAAAAAAACGTTCATGTACTATTTTTATCCGTGAAATTACAATCATATTAACATCGGCTATTTAGCCGCATTTTATGCGGTTTAGTTAATATTGACCGTGAATCCAGATCCCATCGCAAATTAAGCAGATAAATGCATCTACATTTTTCTCCGTAGTGACAAAAACCACTGACTTGTGACCTCAATAACTTATAATAAATTAAATTAAGCTACTTCACTTAAATTAGCATAACTTCACCCGCTGGGGTCTGAACGCACTTCCTCCTGGTTCCCATCTGCAGAAAAAAATCTGCGCTAATTCATCAGTCAATTGGATCTGTCTGATCCAAACAGATCAATTGAACTCTGTGAGTGTTTTACCCTGCGCGGTCGGGGTGTGCGCTTTTTCCAGAATTGTTTTTTAATTTATTTTATTTTTTTTTGCGTGGCTTCGCTTCTCCGAAACGGACAGATGTTCAGATGTTACGTCTGCAGCTCCCCCAGAAAGCCGCTCTCCTGGGTAACGTGCACCAAGAAGGCTCCATTGAAGAAGGCTCATCCGCTGGATGAGTTACTGCCAGCGGCTTTTAATTCTTCGCAGCGGCGTAACGGCGTCCGCAGTGGTTGAGCAGCGGACTGCGCATGTTACAGTCTAACTAACTTCTGCGTCGTCATTTATTTCCTCAAGATAAACTCCCGGCTCCTCAAATGGATTAACAACGTTGCATTCTCTTTAGTTTTATCTAGTCTGTAATGGAGACTTGAATTTAACGCGCCATTTCTACCAAAAGGTTTGAATGCGCTTCCTAACCAGACGCTCCAAAGCGTTATTTAACAATATGAGGTGTTTAATTTATTTTTAACATTATGTTTTCCTACATTAATGCTAGGGCTGCCCAAGTCTAGTTTTCCAGAGCTACCATCTGCAACTTTAGACGTGTTCCTTCTCTAACACACCTGGATCATTGACTCATTATAAGCCTCTACAGAACTGAGTTGCTGCTGATGAGGGAAGTCAACCTTTTGTCTGGGGTTTGTTTTAGCAGGGATGCATCTAAAAGTTGCAGTCTGGAGGACTGAACCTGGGAACTCCTGATTTGTACAGTCAGTGTGACCCGTAGAGGGTGGCCAATATGCTGAAGTGGCCCTCGGTGAAATTGAGTTTGACACCCGTGCTTTAGAGGGAGGGTTCACCGCTAAGTTAGTTGAGAGATAGGTCAGGACTCACGTATAAAGGATCTCCACCCAGAGCGCCGTTCACCAGGGCGAAGCAGGGATACTGCAGCAGACAAAACAACGCAGCCAGCGACATACCAAGACCGTACAGCTTCCCGAAGTGACACGACGGAAACCTCATCAACACATAAAGAAAAAAAAACTAAGGGTCAGACAACTTCAAATAAAAATGAACTCTTTAAAGGTTTGTGCCAAAATCAAATCCCTTTCAGAAAAATAACATTTATTCATTTTTACAGGTTTAATGTGCCTTTAACCACCTTCTACATAATTTTTTTTTTTTTAAACACAAACACGCTTCCTGCTTTTCAGATTTCACGTGGCCGAAGATGACACTCACGCCACGCTGATGAAGGCTGCGATGCCGCCGAAGAGGAAGGAGCGGTTCAGCACCTGCAGGATGAAGGTGAGGTACTGAAGCGGCAGGGAGGGGACGGAGGTGCACAGGGAGAACAAGACGCACTGCAGCGCCGTCAGGAATAAAGAAAGCACAGACGCCCGCAGGTCGGCCTCATGCTCCGTCTCCCCTACAAGCATAGAAATCACGTGTAAATATATCACAGCATTGCAACTTATCTTTCAGGCTTTAGGATTTCTGTAAATGTCCAGCAGGTCACCTGCAGCCCGAGGTTTTCCCCTGTGTCGGTCCATGATGAGGCCGTTCCAGGGAGCGCACAGCACAGCGCACAGCTGGGTGAAAGCAAAGGCGTTGGTGTACCGGCTCACTGCACAGATACATGCACATAAAAAGAATATGCTGAGCAAACAGTGTTTTGGTAGGAATCCCACAGGTGGAGAAAACTGCAAAGTCGCAGCAAAAACCTTCAAAAACACAACACATTGACTCAAATAATAATTTTTTTTCTGATAAGAGCGAGGAAGGCGTCACCCAGAGCGGAATCTCCTTCTGTCAGCCTGAGCAGTATGGGGTTCAGGGTGCCAATGAACAGGAAGTGCCGGAGCTGCATCACCGACAGCCAGAGGACGTGGCCCACAAAGAACCTGGACAGCAAACACTCTCGAAAAGTCTTCTCTGAGAGGGACAAACACTCAATTAACCCAGAGAAGACGGACCAGCAGCTAAAGCAGAGACAGACGTATTGCAAACCTTGTGTGAGAGGGACGTCCTTTGTAAACAGTGTGCCCTCTGCTCCTGTGTGTGCAGTGTCGTTTGCAGGCACCTCACTGTTCATAGCCTCTAATGCACCACAAGAGACCCTGCAAATAAATGAAAAACAAGTCAAACACGAAAGTCAATCATAATTTCAGTTTTATCTTCCTTAAAACATGTATTTTTGTGTTTACTAGCCTCAAGATGTTCAGAGACATTGACCCACAACCGCCACAATTTCTATTAGGCAAACATTTTATTTAGTCTGGTTATTTTTTGAATTTAGGAACCCAGAAAGCTGTAATTCATAACTGTATATTTTGCTAACTATTTGAAATATCTTTTAATCATTGGACTGGTTACGTATTTGAAAAGACTGACTGCTAATAGAGCTTGAGTCATGTGTGAAGAGTTAGGGAAAATAAATAGTTTATCATTGTTTGTCTAACAGTAGTTCTATACGGCAAAAACACAAACTCAAGTATTTTAGTCTGGTGTGTAAATATCTTAGTAGAGCACTTGAAATAAGGCAAACTAACTTAAAAGCTTGTTTTAAGTCAGTAATTCTTGGACATAGATTAAAAAAAGGAACTAGTTCCACTAACAATTTTTCTTTTAAAACTAAAAACAGAAAAAAGTAATGAGTTCTTTTTTTAATATTTAAAAAAAATATCACTCTAAATAACTTTGAAAAATGCACAGAAATACACGTTACACAACAGAAATCCATGAAAAGGTAAAGGCACTTTCATGTGTGTCAAACAAGTAATCTAAATAATGTTCACAAAAATATAGTCATTTTAATCAAAACAACGTAAAGATATTAAAATGAAGCTACAGAAAACGCATTTCGATCGCAGTTATAGATGCAGTCAAATTATACCAGTAGTAAAAAAGGACTTTTAAAGTAGCTCAACGTTGAAACACCCAGGCGGTTTGTTCGCACCCATATACGTAGCGATCAGGCAGTGGGTGAGGAATGACGGTTCTGGGCAGCAGGAAGAACGTCCTGAGGATGTGGACGACGCTGCAGGCCGACAGAAACAGGAAGGCAGCGCGGAGAGAGACGCCAGACTCATGCAACAGCTGCAGAGACAAGAAGACTTAGTGGCTCTTTACTCTTGTACAAAAACCTACTTTCTGAACGTTTGTCACCTTAATGACGAAGAAGAGTGCTGAGGAAGAATCAAAAGCTCCATTATAAAGATTGATTATGGTAGAGCGACGTGAGCCAAACAGGTTCCCAACCTTCAGGAGGCAAAAACAAATAAATATCATAGGAAAGCTTCTGTACACGATAAAACTTGAACCCCAAGGAAACTGAAACTGCATCTTGAAGAGTTGAACTTAGGGATTCGACACACAATGCCATCTTTCACTAAGCATCGATTCTTTCTGAGGCAACTGGTGGTCTGTCTACACAAGATCATAAGCCCGATTTCACAAAATCAGCCAGAAAAATGACCCAAAGACAAGCATTTCTTTGGAAAGTGGGTCATGGAGAAGTTAATAAGTGGTTTCTGGTCATGTGTCTTCTCTTTAGTCTCCTTTAAGGGATCATTTACTGACAATAATATTATTTTAGACATCCCAGAAAAGATGTTTAAAAAGATGAGTTAGAGGAAGGACTGTAAGTTGCACCTTTTCCTAAAATGAAAAGTAGATTATTTTACCTTTAGCCTTTATGGAGCTGCTATAGTAAATATGCACAACATTGCAAGACATTTTGAGTTAATGATGTCTTTTAAGCACTCTTCTAAGCCTGGAAAGTGTTTTTTAGTCTGTGCATTGTCCTGATTTGCACTCATCACCCCTGCAGCCAGAAAGTTGTTGGACTGCCAATGTCTGTTTTACCTGGAAATTAAGCTCTTCCACTAAAAACCTCTAAAAAAGTTACAGATCAAGTCCTCTCATCTGACTTTCTGCGAAAATTTTGGCAATAAGCATAGTGAATAAACATATGCTATCCTCAGGCAAACTGATGTGCCTAACATTTTCACCGAGTTAAGAGACGCCATTCAAGCAACAAAAGCTTCACTCACAGTCTGAACTGCTGCACTGCAGAGTCATTCCGGATCTTTCAAAAAAAAATAAAAAATTGTGCTGACAGACATGTGGAAAACACAACGTACCTGCATGTTTGTGATCAGAAATAAAATGCCTCCCACAGCCAAAAGGGGGAGAGCTGGGAAGAGCAGAAAAGGCAGAGCTGATGGGAAAGGAGAAGAAGTTAAGAAAGAGACGCGGCAGCCTTTTTTTTTTTAAGCTGGTAGAAATCATTATTGTTTCTCACCCGGTGAAGATAGCGCCACCATCAGGGAGCCAGTGGTGTAAAGAAATCTGTCGAGAGATGGGAATGTCTTAAGAATAAATGAAAAATAAATCTTTCAAGATCTATTATTGTTTCTCTTCCTTTTTCAAACGGATCACCGACATCGTCTCTTGTCCTTGTCGGAAAATTTTGGAGGGGAAAAGACACAACAGAAGAAAAGATCTGTGACGTTTTGATCCAGCTGCAAGCAACAGTCTGACCAGCTGAGTCTACCTTGAATTTGTTTTTGTCAACATATTTACCAGAAGCAAAGAAGAATATTAAACCTAAATGGATTTGAGTTTGGCGTAAAGTTGAAGATTGTCCTTCAACAGATTGAATCTGCTCCAGAGTGAAGAGAACAAACTGATCGCTGTCATGTCAACAAAACCCTAGTCTTCTGCAGTTGTTTTTCCTAGAATTACCCTGAATTTAGCTCCACATATTTTCATTGCAACTTTGTGACATCTTGTTTCACCGTGATGTTTTCAGACTGATGTGCACAAACCAGAACATCTGTATTTAAACTGAGACGTTTTTGATAAAATCCCAGTTGACTAGAGGTAGGCACTGTACTTTTCTACCTGAGTGAAAGTTTTAAAGGGGCATGCAGCAAATAAATGCATATAAGTGTGGCTCATGAACACAATTTTACTCACGTTGCCAAGAGTCGAGCCACTGTGGTACCAAAGTGATCAAAAAGGAAGCCACTGGGCAGCATGAGGAAGTTGTTCATAAAAGAGGTGATGGTGAAAATAAGTGAAAACTGCTCATCTTGTGCACTGCAGTCTGTTGGTAATGCAGAGAAAGACACAAACGAGACAGCAGTGTATTTAGATGCATAATTGACAAACAGGCTATGTAATAACCTGTTAACCTGTTATTACATAACCTGTATGTATGTAATAAGTGCAACTGTAAATGTTGCAGTTAAATTATGTTTAACTGCTGCAACATTTACAGTTGAAGCTTAAAATTGAGTAAATTGTGACGAATAAACCAGCAACAGCGGAAACATCAAGCTGACCTAATGTCTGAGTGCCATTGACTCCTGTTGTGTTAAAGCACAGAGAGCTGAAGTAGCCGTCCTCCCTGAGGACAAAGGCAAGAGAAGCCCATCCGAACACGGCGCCGGCGAAGCACAGACACTCCACCAGGCCCGTAACGAAGGTGAGGCAGCGTCGCACCGACAACTTGTTCTCCATCACCTGCATGCTCTCTCAGATACAACTATCAGCAGCAACAACAACAAAACAAACTCATTCACACAAAGCAGTTTTAGTTTTTGCACCTGCCTCCTAGCAACCAAGACAAGAGAAAAATGTTTGTACTTTTCTGGTTTACTTAAAGAGAATAAAGGTTTAAACAAGTTTATGACACAGATGATGAAGGAGCACAGCAGATGAAACGTTTTAAAGCAATATTATGAGAGAACAGAAAATATCTGCTGCGAGCCTGCAGGGAATGCTGCAGAAACACACATTTCAGCAACAAAACCTAACAAAGTCACAGATATATGCAGAAGTAACCATTTTGCATTGCAAACGCATGAAAACCTGCAAAAACAAACCAACCTTCGTCAAGTTGCAGTTTTCTGAGAGTGTTGCCGCAGCTCAAGATTGCCTCCCTACATACTTTCAGGAAGAACAGATTCTTTCTCGGGTCACGCTCTCCTCCTTTAGGAGCTCTTCCCTCCTCTTCCTCAAAGTTTCCTCCCTCTTCTTCTTCTCCCTCTGAAAAAGCCTCATCCTCGGGGTGTTAGTCACTGTGTAGAATAATCTTTCCTGTTTAAAGCCACACAGCCAAACCAAAGAAGCCATAAGACATGGGCGATTGATGCGGATGCTGCAAGGTCTGGATGGGCAGCATCTGTCACAGCATCATGTGATGGAGACACTATGGATGTACAGGCAGATGGAAACGCTGATAGGTCTTATCAGTATTTAAAATGTGACCGTGAAACTTTGACTGTGTTAACAAGAATTTGATCCATTTGAATTTGAGTGAAGAAGAAGAGCAGCTTTGGTATGTCAAATGAAGGTTTGAAGCCAAGCATGCGAAACGACGGAATGGTTAGGAGACACAAACATTAACCTGTATTGGGAAACACCACAAGATGGAACGTGACTGAAATGATAATGAGCCTAAACGTCAGTGGGTTTATTGATTAACATCTTCTCAAACCAAGTTAATATGTTTATGTCTGAATGGCCGCTTTAACCCCCGAAGGCGTAGATTGAGCAGGCCTGAGAGCAGAACAGAAAGAATGCAAAGAAATTAAAACATATGTTTGAGTTATATAGGTTATAAGTCATGGTTGCAAGCGACGGTGCAGAAAACTGACTTATGTTTAAATCAGACTGTGAACCACCAAGTGGAGATCATCTTGGGCAATACAGAATATTAGATTAGTGATTTATGATTGCAGATAAGTTATCAAAAATAATACAAGGCTGATCAAAAATCAAGAAGTCTGATGCTGTTTGTCTTGCCACTGTGCCTTTAATTAAATCATTAATCAAAAATCTGCTTTATAAAATGCTTCATGAGAGTCACTGTAAATGTATCTAATGTACCTGTTATAACTTCCTCTTTCTTCTGAAGTGGCTGCAAATCTCACATTTTTGCAGTTTATAATATCTCTGCATTTGAGATTTATCACTTTAAAGTGTAAAACTGCCAGAAAATGTAAAAAAAAAAAATTCTGAACGATTCATCAGCTCTTGTCCAGCTCCCTCTGGAGCCAGAAACCTGCCTGTGCAACTTTCCTTCATGATGTGTTTGAATCAATAGCATTTTCCCTTTCCCTCTGTTACTTGTTTTTCTTCTGCATTGACACACTTCACTTATTAGACCACAAATTCTTCCCATTCTTCATCTTTGTTTCTGGTTTAATTTTGGTCAATTTATTCCAGACGTGAAAACTCAGATTTCATCTTCCTTTATCTCCATTTTTCAGCAGAAACATACTGTATACTTCTGTTTTTTTTATATACAGTTAAAAACTAGTCAGTGTATTTGATTGATGTATTGATATCACACCTAACTTTCTAGTGTTTCAGTTGCGAGTTGGAAACCCAGTAGCATTAGTTGTGCTCAGTGACCAGCTAACAGCTCTGTTCATTATACAAACCATTATTTGTCAAGTATTTGCTTGTATTTTATGCTTTCAATGACTATCAGAACTTAAAGTGTCATTGCAGGTAAATAATCCAAGCAAAGGAAAACAGTCTAGTGTGCAAATATGCTGTATAAAGATGACAATATTAGACTTTGAGTTCTGACTTTGTGAGGAACCTCTGAATGTTGAAGTCTGACAGGGCACTCAGTTTCAAAGAAGCCATTTTTCTAAAAACATCACACAACCAGAGCTATTGCTGTGGTCTGATAAAACTAAAATTTTGGCATTTGACCAAACAGAGCATCTTTTCAAACAGAAAGAAAATGGGGCAGCTTGCAAACCTGAGAACATCATTTAACTGAGAAGTACAGGGACGACAGTAACAAGTTAAATGATGGTTTTCACCAGGAGGGACCAATACTCTTCACAAAATAGATGGCATCCATTAAAAAAGTAACGGTGAAATTGTGAAGCAAGCAATTCAAAATATGCAACAAAAGACAAAATTCCTGAGGCTGCAGCAACATTAATCAACAAAGTGGCCTAAGAAGATTAATGTCAGTCAATATTGGAGTTTCAATACTTTACAATTCCTTCATCTGAAATGAAAGAATAATCCAGTTGCACATTTATCAAAGTTAAATTCATTTTTGGAAAACTCTCAGATGAACTCAGCAAAACAAACAAACCGAGAACTGAAATGTATCAGGTTTTTATTTTTTGTACGTAAAACGTGTCCATCAGTCACATTACATGAAAACAATGGTACAATTGCACTTTATTTCACAACCTGTAGGTGGCAGTTGACCTCAGTTTAACAAAAGCAGCAGAAGGTGAACATGAATTCCCTATATCACACATTTAATCAAAAGCTACATTTTGTTCAGCAATGTTATATCCATATCAATATTTATCAATATCTCATCAAAAAAATACTGATCAGCTTTAGTTTGGCACTTTCCCTCAGAATACAAAATGTCCCTTTTTGATCCTTTACATGTTTTAACAGTATGTCCATATGCCTCTATGTTTAATATAAAACAATGAAATAATGACACTCCAAAAAATGGACAAAAACGCGACTTCAACGTAGAAACTTCTTTTCTGATCAGAAGGAAATAAATCTGCTGTGCAGCCAGCAGAGGGCAGAGATGTTTCCTCTCTGATGAAGCTGTTCAAATCTCTGCTGAGTAACTTTTATACTGAACACTTTGTTATTACGGTCACTGTAATGGTCCTTAGTCTGTTTCATAGTAAAAAAAGGCTCTGTGCCGTTTCCCTTTCAGCAATAAATGTCACATATTAGGGATCAAACAACAAACATAGAACAAATTTGTTTAAGTAAAACACATGACTGACCTACGCAGAATAACAATGACTGACCTACGCAGAAAAACAATGACTGACCTATACAAAATAACAATGAATGACCTACGCAGAATATCTGTGCAAAAAAGGAAAATAGTTACTTCAGATGACCGAGTAAACACATAAAACGGTTGTTAGAATGAAGCGAAACTTGCAAAAGGTAAAGAAGGGAAACAAATGTTAACTTTTTTAGTAAGTCTTCCTTTTCCCTCTTAATTTAAAATCCTCTACTTGTATACATGCATATTTGCATGTATATTAATGTGTTTGAAATGCAAAAACCTGCGACAGACTGGCGACCTGTCCAGGGTGACCCCGCCTCTCGCCCGGAACGTTAGCTGGAGATGGGCACCAGCAATCCTCCCGACCCCACTAAGGGACAAGGGTGTAAAGAAATGGATGGATGGATGGATGGATGGATGGATGGATGGATGGATGGAAATGCAAAAACAAGATGCTATCAGCAGGATTGTCATTCCACATTATTCCTGATTTATGCAGGTTGACATTGAATTTGTGACAAAAAACCTGCTGCACCAAAACTCTTCGTTTTTCTTAGTTGTATTTATTTATTTACCATTTTAATGGGCATCTGATATTCTGACCGCATGGGAATGATTTTCAATCTCCTTATCCTAGAGTATAGAGGAACATAACACTACCAGATGGTGAGGCTGCATTCATGGACGGCAGGTTTTAATTCAAATGGCATCTGTGAAAAGGTTGTTTTCATCCTAGAAGAGGACAGCAAGTTATTTATCTACATGCAAGCCTTTAATTATTTTAGATCTAAATGCTGCTGGACCAAGTAGTAAAAAATGATCATATTTATGTAAAGGCTCTAACAGGTTAAGTGTGTGGATAAAAAACAAGCCCTGTATTATACACAGATCTTTTAGATGAGACGGTAGACTTTGGTCTGGAATTAGCTGGTTGCTCCTGAGATTTCAGATCGGCACAACTCATTTATGTGACTGTGAGGATTTGTAATTTTATGCCCTCGAAGGTCCTCTGTGGGACACTTAGGACTATGTATAAAAAGAACTCTAGCTTAAGGTGAAACTGTAAAATCATCACAAAATTTACTGAAAATAAAGTTCTTTTAGTTTCTAGTCAGGAAATGGTGTTCAACCACCAAGGTGGAAAGCTTTATACACAAATCACCATCCTCGTTTTGCGCTCTTTAGGACGAGGCTGTGCTCTTCACTCTCTCAGAGGCGAGATTTCGACAGTGCATGTAGACGAAGGCAGGATGTATGAAGGCTAGCACGCTGAGCAGCGTCAGGCCGACGTTCACCTGCACACACGTGAAGAGGGGAGGGCATGAGAGGAGGGTTCACGGCTGAATTAACATACAGCTGATACAGATGAAAACTGTGCTCACGTATAAAGGATCTCCACCCAGAGGTCCTTTCACCAGAGCAAAGCAGGGATACTGCAGCAGAGAAAACACTGCAGACAGAGCCATGACCAGACCGTACAGCTTCCCGAAGTGGCAAGATGGAAACCTACAAAGATGCAACAAATTAGCCATAAACATGCACGATCAGTTAAACTCAACAAAGCCAGCACCAAATATAGATCCTTTCAGGAGGAACCTAACAGAGCTCTGAGACCAAAAGCTTTATCAGCAGGAGGGATTCCTGTAAACTAACGCCTTAATGCAATCAGCTGGACTTTCTTAGATAAACTTTAAACAATCTGGATTGCATCATCAGCTGACTACAATTGTATCTCAGATTGAACTGTGCTGTTTATTTAATCTAAACATGACGACGTGTTTAGGACAGAATCGGTTTCTATATAACCAGGATGGAAACTGTCTTTTTATAAAATGGTTTGAGATTACATTTGTTTTGAATTTTTGCCGTTTAAATAAACTGAACAAAAATTGGATTTGGATACCGATAAACGAGTCGGCTGTCAGAATAAAAATAACATTTAAACTTTAAGGTATTGAACATATTTTTCATTAAATCCTCATTTCTGTAGTAAAAAATGCTTTTATAGGTTTGATGTAATGTTTCAATTATAAGTGGAAAATCATCATTTTTGCCAGAATAAAAGCTTGAAAACATGAGCCTGTGAGTAATTAGCCCATTTAAAGAGTTTCACTTATGAGCAACTGAAATAAATAAACTTTAAATTCTAATTCATTGAGCATGAATGTAGAGGTACGCTAAATACACACATTTTACATAGTGTATCATTCTTTTGGTATTAAAAACAGGAATAAACAAACACAGAACATTTCAGTTTCTTAGTGTCACCAAATACAAAAAGACAATCACAAACTACGAAATGTTTGTGCTTTCAGTGTCAAATTATACAAAAGGATTTTAAATTAAGTCCTAGCACCCTGGCAATTTCTGCCAATGCATCCATACTCACGCCACGCTGATGAAGGCTGCGTTTCCGCCGTAGAGGAAGGAGCGGTTCAGCACCTGCAGGATGAAGGTGAGGTACTGAAGCGGGAGGTAAAGGGTGGAGGCGCACAGGGAGAACAAGACACACTGCAGCGCCGTCAGGAATAAAGAAAGCACAGACGCCCGCAGGTCGGCTTCCTGCTCCGTCTCCCCTGTAAACAGACAAATATAGATCCTCCTGTGAAGTTTAGTGACTCCATGTTGTCATTTCTGGCCTCCTGCTGTTCAGACAGTGCAGTGAAGAGAGAAGTTTAAATACAATATTAAGAATCTCTTAGATTATATGAATAAACAGCATTTTTTTCCTCCAATAACTAAGAGGCAAGCAGAAATTTTATGACCAAAATAATTACAAGACTTTATTTTTAAACCACAAACAAGTAACTCATGTTTTCATTTGTCTGCATGCATTTTGTTTAAGTTATTTCTCTTGTCACGTGCGATCCTAAAATTTGTGTAAATTAAATAGTTTTAAAATCAACTTCATGCATCATGAATAAACACCTGTGTAATTTTAGAAATTATTCAGAAAACCTCAACTTGTTGATTTGACAAGTAAATAATCCCCTTTACTTTTTGGAAAATGTTGCTGCTGACATTTTTCATTTTAATCAGATAAATTTTTTTAAAAGTGCGTCTCACCTGCAGCTCGCGGTTTGCCTTTATGCCGGTCCATGATGAGGCCGTTCCAGGGAGCGCAGAGCACTCCACAGAGCTGGGTGATGGCAAAGGCGTTGGTGTACTGGCTCACTGCACAGATGCACGAGCAGAAATAACATGGTTACATGTACATGTTTAACACACCAGACGTCTGACGTAACAAATACCCAGAATGCATTGGAAAAAGTGGCATCAATTTTGGCAGTGCTGTAAATGTTGGGACTTTGACTTTTCTTCTTCTCTTTCAATGTTATTAGCTCTCAGTATTTTTATTGTGGCTTGGTTTTCTGTGATGCTGGAAATACACAGATCCAAGTTTTGCATTCTTATATCGAGAACTATTGACCTATTGTGGAGTGAAAAATCCTTAAAAGACGATTTTTCAAAATAAGGCTGCTGAGAATCAAAAGTTTCAAGAAACAAATGCGTTTAATAACATCTGTTTAATAACATCTTTACAATGTCAGAGTGGGCTCTGACAAGAGTACGAAGATATCCTGTTTTTATACAATTTCTCCACGTCACTCAAATCCGAAGAACATCTGACAAACAAGTTCTTTCAGAAACACATTGAAAATAAAAAGGAAGTATAATACGCAAAACAAAAATGTCAAAAACATTCCAAAACGCTGAAGGTGCGACTCGCTCGAGTCAGAAATGTACCTTTAAGTTGTCTGTTTATTCTGTGTAGGCCGGTGTTAAATATCCTTCTACGATCAGCAGATGGTTTTCAACTGACGTCTTATGTGTTAAAAAACTGACCTTTAATTCATGTCTAAACATCTTGCAAACTGAGGCCAGGCGCTGAGACGAGGTGACTGGGCCTCTTCCTGTCACACCTCTTAACAGACACTATCCGTTCTTTGCACGGATAGTGTCAAGAACTATCCGTGCAAAGATACTATCCGTATCTTTGCACTATCCGTGCAAAGAACGGATAGTGCACTATCCATTGTTGAACAACACTTGTTGTTCAACACTTCTTGAACAACAAGTGTTGTTCAACAACACTTGTTGTTGAACAACAAGTGTATTAGACTTTAAATAAAGGTATTTAAACCTTGATTTTGTTTGTTTCTTCAATATGATGCTAAAAGTAATTCTATTTGGATACAAGTATAGAATATATGAGCTTCATTTAAGCTTAAGAAACTATATGGTAAGCTTACTATAATTTTATGCAAAAGTTAATCTTGTTTCTTTAGGAATCTCAAGGTAGCTTCCTATGATAAAATTAAGTAAAAAATTAACATGCAAGAGAAAAATATTCACACCCTCATAAACGTTTTGGTACCCTGGTTAAGTTTGTTGTTTCTAAGGCCAGAAACATCAGAGAGAAAATGGTCAGACCTGATTTTAATTTGACACTATCTAAGACTTTTCCACACTTATCTTATTCTGTAATTTATTCTCCAGGAGATAATCCTGGTATTCGGTAGAGACTCTTTGGCATCCTAAAGTATTTCTGATCACATTTATCTTGATAACAGCATATCTGTTCACTGAGGTTTTCTCAAATATCAGCACATACTTTTATGCACTGTTTAGATGAGTAAAACTCAGATTACAGTTATTTTTCATAATTTTGTACGTCCATCAGTTTCTGTTGGATTCAAATCCATTATCTCCTTCAAGGAACCTGCTGCACAGTTTTTCAATTTTATGCGTTAAAGTCCAGAAAATGTATGTTGTCCGCAGAAATGCATCTTTAAAATAGATGATTGATGAACAGTTTTCTTAGGAAGACCCATTATAAGAAAAAGAAGACAATATAAATCTATATTTGGATCTGAAAATGCATTGACAGACCTAAGCGCAATAATACAGAGTTAACTTGAAAAACATAACTTCTGTATGTATCACAGTCCAAACGTTTGGATCTGACACTGAGACAGCGACGCGTTTACCCAGTATGGCGTCTCCTCCGGTCAGCCTCTGCAGCATGGGGTTGAGCGTGCCGATGAACAGGTAGTGCCTGAGCTGCATCACCGACAGCCAGAGCAGGTGCCACATAAAGAACCAGGACAGCAAACACTCTCGGAAAGTCTTCTCTGAGGGGGCAAAAAGAGGCACAAAGTTATTAAATGCAGTAAAACAACGGATAAATCTGCACCTGATAAAAGAGAAGTGTAAATAATAGTCTTCATTTTTTTTTTTTTTTTGTTAAATGCTGGACCTTGTTTGACAGGAGCGTCCTTTGAGAGAGGAGTTTCTTCAGTTGCTGGAAGCACCTCACCATTTGCTGCCACCTCTGCGCTCACAGTCACCGATTTACCGCAAGAGACCCTGCGGAGGGTGTGGGTGTGATTAGAGAAAAAGACTCGAGTTTTCATGAATTCTTTGAAATAGCTGATTCAGAGAAACAAATATTTTCTGACATTACATGATCAACATTCTTTCTCAAACATATTTTTTCTTGTTCTAAAAAAACAAGAAAATATGTTTTTTCTTGTTTACCCTCTACATGTGCATTAATAACAGAAACCTGCAACAAAAGACTTCAATCGCTCGACCACAAACAACCTCAAGGTGGATGAATAAGTGAGACAAAACCTGATAAAGTTCAAGGGGTATAAAAATATTTACAAAGTACTATATTTGCACGTTGCTGACTCCCATTTTCATGTTTCTTTCATAGTAGTTTTAAAGACGATTACAGTGTCTATGCAGCCTATTCATACCCGTAAGTGTAGCGATCCGGCAGCGGGTAAGGAATAAGGTTTCTGGGGAGCAGGAAGAACGTCCTGAGGACGTGGACGACGCTGCAGGCCGACAGAAAGAGGAAGGCAGCACGGAGAGAGACGCCAGACTCATGCAACAGCTGCAGAGAAAAAGAGATGTGACAGATTATTAGTGGCACATACATTTATATGTGTAAATACAAAAAAATTATTTTTTAAATCTAATAAATCTCACCTTGATGATGAGGAAGAGCGCTGAGGAAGAATCAAACGCCCCGTTGTAGAGGGTGATGATGGTGGAACGACGGGAGCCAAACAGGTTTCCGACCTTCAAGAATCATAAAGCAGATTATTGTTGCGTTACAGAGCGGACCTCTGTGTAGCAAGCAGAATTTCACCAGGTTTTTCTGTCCTAAGGAGATTTGTGCTCCTGCTGCACAACATCATGAATTGGATGAAAGATGTGAAGCAGCCTGAAAAAACAGGAACTTCCTTTTTTTTTCTACTACGGAAGCGGTGGTGTGCAGGCATTAACAATCTTTGTCACATAAAGTCTTTTGCAACAGTGTTTCCTCACAAAGTGAGTCATAGATTAATTAAAAAGCAGTTCCTGACTAATGCCACTGTTTTTGTCCAGAAGTCTACAACCTGAAGCCATAATCAGCTCTTCAGTCCCTTTAACAACAAAAAACACCTAACGATGTTTAGGTCCTAATTTCAATCACAAGTGCAAGTATTATCCTGCTGTTTTAATTGATGCAATATTAGCAAAGTGTTGCATGACGCATCGAGACTAATTTTACATAGAAAGTAGCAGGATGAGCTAAATGTGGGCGTAAATAACTCTTTATGTTCTGAAATGCAGATTTCCTCCTCAAAGTCCATCAGAAATAAATCATTTTAGATAAAGATCTGCAGATCAGGGTTTGGATCCAGAAAGGAATCACATGATTTAATTAGTTTCTAACGTCTATGTTATTTATATTAGCCTTATCTCCCTAAAGATGAACAATAGTTTTATGTCCAAACCCTATGACAACAACACAAGCTTAGTACTTTTACAGAGCAGCAAATCAACACGACCAAATCGGCCGCTCCTAGTTTGTCATGAATATTACCTGCATATTTGTCATGAGAAACAGGATTCCCCCAACAGCCAGAAAAGAAAGAGCCGGTAAGAGCATGTAGGCCAGAGCTGACGGAGGATAAATAAACCGATATCACAAACTTTTCTAATTTTCAGGTGTTAATTTGATAGAAGCTGTTAACTCTTTTTTTTTACCTGATGAGGAGAAACCCACCATCAAGGTGCCCATGGTGTAGAGGAATCTGAAAGTGAGACAGAAAAATGTTGTTTTTGGATTCCAAGACGCAGCTCACGCCATGATGAGAAACAACTTGGATTAAAAAAAATTGCATTTTAAGCTTGGAAAACAGGAACGCTGTGGAATTCAAAGCAAAACAATGCAGATTAATTTGCTTCCAGCAGACTTTAATTTCCTACTCTTGGATTGCACTAAGCACACTTCATCCTCATCACCATTTGACGCTTTGATATTTACATTCCTTTGGTCTTTATTTTTTCTCCTCCCTCTTTCATTGGAAACATGTGTTGACTTAGTATCAGGCCACACCAATGGATGTGGACATAATAAATCAGCAGCTTCCTGCTGATTTATTAGAGATGATAAATTAGAGGCTTACGAAAGGTATGCTGAAAATATAAAACTTAAAATCATTACACCATCTTGACTTTCTCCCAACCCAAACAGAGCAGGAATTCTAGCTAAAATATATATTTGTTTAGATTTCCTTTGTCCAGGGTTTCTCTTTCCACAATCTGGACTCTTTTGGTTGAAGTTTGGTAAGCAGAAATTGTATTTATTATATTTATGATGAGTTTATTTGAACAAGTCAGTAATGATGTAGAGTGAAACCTGAATCCTGACACCTGTCAATGAAATGAGGTGAGCTGCAGGTGGAACTTTGTTACAGTAATCACACTAACATTTGTTGAGTTTCTTTACTGATCAATGTTTGCCACCTCATTGCACTGAACCACATCAACAATAGGTTAAAGTTAGTTAGTTTTGCACTCAGAGGTCAACGTATTGCAGACACAAGTTAAAAGAGTGTGGGAGCACATGAAGCACATGAAAACACTGCTGCGTCTCCACAGTGCTTTAAACACAAAGAAAAAAAAAAAGAGTCAAACGCTATAATACATTTATAACTTCTTGTTCTCCACTATATTTAATGTTCAATGTTGGCCAATTTGTGGCACTTTTAGACATGTATACCCTTTGATTTTTTTTTTTAGGAAATCAAAGGGTATATATTCTTTGGCATTGTTTACACCCACTGATGACTTGGTCACAAATCTACACAAAATGATTTAATTACTTTGTGAGTTAAGAGTTTTTGCGTGTTCAAAATCAACAGATTCTCTGTAATTTACCGTCTAAAACCGAGTTTTAAAGCGCTGTTCATCTTTGGCTCCTTAATATTTAATACTTTTACTCACATTCCATAGAGTCGAGCCACTGTGGTACCAAATCGATCAAACAGAAAACCATTGGGCAGTGTCAGAAAGTTGTTCATAAAAGAGGCGATGGTGAAAATGAGCGAGAACTGTTCATCCTGTGCGCTGCAGTCTGCAGCCAAAACAAAGAAAGATTTATATCAACAATTGGTGTTCAAAATCAAACTTTCAATCCAGAGCAGATAAAACTCACCCAGAGTTTGCGTGCCGTTGAGTCCTGTGGTGTTGACACACAGAGAGCTGAAGTAACGTTCCTCTTTGAGGACGAAAACAAGGGAAGCCCATCCAAACACGGCTCCGGCGAAGCACAGACATTCCACCAGGCCTGTGGCAAAGGTGAGCCAGCGTCGCACCGACAACTTGTTCTGCGGCTCCGGCATGGTCACTCACATAAAAACACTCGGCAGCAGAAAAACTCACACGGACATGTTCACTGGCTTTTGTGTCAACATGCACTTCCTCCCACAAGGTTTCAGCCACAGCACTCTGAACCTACCAAAAGAAAATGACAAGAGAAGGCAATGTCTTCAACCAGTTAGTTTCCTCAGAGAGAATAAAGGTTACACATCACTTCCCGTTTTGTCAGAAGCAAAAACTATTCTGTGCTGATGTTTGAATGGAAGATTATGATTATCATCACAGCTGGAAAAGAAAATATTTGTTAAAAATATTTTTAACAGGCAACCTCCAATCATTTTCTTGTGCTAAAGTGGACGTCAGGGAAAATGAAAAAAAAAAACTAACAGAAGCAATCATTTAAAATAAGCACAAAGAAGTAATGAAATACACACCTTTTTTTCCTCAAAGTAAAGCAATATCTTTAAAAAAAAAAAAAAGCCACACCTTTCTCTGTTGTTTGAAGCAACTGAAATCAGTCTCCCTGAAGGATCTCGACTGCCACAACTCCGGCTACTACCGCTGCCTTTATGCAGGTCAGTTCCTCTTTTTACCCTGTAAGTACCTCCCAAATGTTTTTTTTTTTCCCTTTTCCAACGGCTCACAGCTCTGCAGCAGAGAAAGTCCTCCTCATCCTCAGGCTGCTAACTACTGTGAAAATACACTCCTGTGTTCCTGGCTGGCCACACCGCATAGCCACAGAAGCTACGAGAGAGGCTGTAGACGGGGATGCTGCCATGGAAACTGGTTGTGCACAGTTAGCCAAGAGGCTATGTCACTCACTTCACTTCTGGAAAATAATGGCTGCTGGAGACTGACCCAAAGTTAACATTAATGTGTGAATACCAATGCTTTTCTTTTACTCTCCTACGAAATACGCTGTAGCTTTACACACAGGTGTTCATTATCAGGTGAGAACATGTGCGCCGGAGTTGCTTCGAGTATTTAAATTTCTATTTGCATTTGCAAATACTAACTCTAAGCCCAAACTATGACCAGTGTGTCAGAGTAATGTCCCAGCTTTCAAGAGCAGGAAAGAATTAAATCATGCAAGTACTTGACGTGAAATTTGAGAAGTTTGATCGTCTGAAAAAGGAGAAGCCAACGCTAAATAAAACTATCACAAAAACCGGCTGTGAGTACAGACCAGGCCACAATGATGAATAATGCAAGGAAATGTTCTCAAAGGTACAAGTCTGTCTCAACAACGTCTGGTTCAAGAGATGAAACCTCTGCAAGGTGGAGACATTTGGTTATCAGCAATGAGAAGGTTTTAATCTGCAATCAACAAATAAAACAAGACAGGGAATGGAGAAAAGTTTAAAAAAAGAAGAAAAAATTTGAGACAATGCGACTTCCAGAATATTGTCCATTCTGATCATTTTGCTCAGAAATAAATGAATCAATTCAGAAGTGCAATAAAAGGAAATTAAAATTACTGACACTACAATACTTCACAGCATACATTAAAATTGATCCAACATATATTAGACAAAGCAAGAGGGAAAGACAGAGGCGTAGTTCACCTTCCAACATGAAAACAACCTGAAGCAGCCAGAGACACAACGGAAACTAAGATCAAACAATATTCATGTTTTCGAAAAGATCCAGTCAAAACTTGACTTGAATTTTGATTTTCACACTCACTCTACATTCAATCTGACCAAATGGGAGTTATAGCGCCTTAAAAGTATTTACCACATTGGGTGTTTTTCATTTTTATTTGTTTTTACAAATCAATCACGAGAACGAAATTTGTTTTTTTTTTTGGTTTCCATTCCACTCATTGTGAGACTACCGGCTCCAGTTGGCTGGACCTAGGTCAGTCACTTTAAAGGGGCTGAATATTTATGCAATCACTTATTTATTTTGCAAAAACAATACAAATGATAAAACATCCAAGGCCGTGAGAAGTTTTGACGGGCGCTATATTTTGCAAAGATGTTGTCTGCTCGATGCAAAAACTGGTAGGACTAAGAAGGGGTGCATGCTTTTCACATTTTTATTTACAAGAAGAATTTAAAAACTATAAAATTTACACATGCACCACTTAGTGTTAGTCTGTACTATAATTATTTCAGTTGTATTTTGAAAAATATGTGTAAAAGCTTAATAGGTACGAATACTTTAAAATATCTTTTGCGTGATCATAAATGTCCAGACGCAAATTTGATGTTTCCCTTCACTAGAAGTCAGAAAACGAATAAATCTGCTGTCTATTCAGCAGAAACACGAGGATCTTTCTGGGTATTGTGAAAGTCTCCCAAAAGCAGAAGAAACTAGATCATACCAGGGCTTCCAGCATGTGATACAATATTACAAAACTTTCACTCTGGGGCATAACTGATAAAAATATAAACATTTTAAATGTTGCACATGAAACCTTGGAGGGATATATGTATAAAAAAAAAGCATTTTCTCACCAGTTTGAAAATTTGAAGGTGGACTCATTAGAAAGTCATTAGACAAAAGCGAGGACGTAATCAGAGAAATGCAAGTTTGTGAAACCTGTGTCACAGAAACCCATTCATGAACAGGGAGAACATGAAAGCTCCATGCAGGCTGGGACTCAAACACAGGACTGCAAAGCCAAAGTTAAATCTGAACTGCTTCAGCAAGCAAAACATGATTTATATTGTAATCCAGGTTTCAATAATTTGCTGTTGTGTTTGTGGATCAACAGGATTTTGGAGGATGAAGACCATTTAGAAGTTAATCGTGATTGTAAATCATACTATCATACCATAATGTTTGCATAAGTGACCGCAATGATCCCCTTGTCACAAGCTTCTGGCACGCAAACCACTTCCTAAACCATGTGAATGTCAATAACGTAAGAAGACATGGCCATCGTAAGTCATAAAACCCATGACAGTACTCTGAATGACAGTTCAGTCACTATAGTTCAAACAAAGATACTACTATTGGTTTTTATTATAAATAAACAAACCCTCAATCTTTCTAACTGCAACCCCTAAAGACTTATCGGTTTCACTAAGGAAAAAAAGGTTGTGTTCAAGTAATATAAATACAACCTAAAACAAAATTAAAGTTTAAAACGTTTTGTACAATCCTTTAATAATAATAATTTTGTAAATCTCAACATTATTCCCCCTTTATGATAGCTAAAATTACATGTGAGATGCGCATGAAGCTCCTCTTTGTTCCTCAATAGATTGAAGCAGGTTCGTCAGGTTTAAATTTAAGACTTTTAGTTTGGTGTGTTGCTGACTGCTGAAGTGAGCGTGAACATCAGGTTAATATGTGAAGAGCTAACTTAGCACTTCAGAAAACAGTAGCAGCTGTCGGGTTTGGTAAGTGAGTCAGAAAGGTCTCAAAATAGATAAAAATCAGCAAATCCACAGCTTGAAAAACTGTGTGCAAATGGAGGAGGTTCGAAACAACAGGCAATGTGCTCTTAGGCATGTCCGTCTGAGCAATCTGATCCTGAAAGCAGACAACAAGATGCCACAAGAAGTTTCCAAAATCCCTAAAACATTAGGCTTCTACTCGCTGCACAAAATTAGCTTCCATCTATACTACAAGGGATAAACATTTACTCTCTAAGAACGATGTTCGCCAGAAAGTGCAAAGACAAAGACCAGGACTTCAGGCATAATGTTCTTTGTACTGAATCATTTGGACTCCAGAAGAGAAAAACTGTTTGACATAAAGCAAATGCAGCGTTCCAGGAGAAGAACGTCATACTAACAGTAAACCAAGAATGGACTACAGGATCAGTAATGTTAGCAGAAAATAGAAATGAGCCTTCAGATGCTTCTTCAGCTACTGAACTTAGAAACATTTATTTACATTAAACCACTGTCTGCTTTTCTGATGAACAAACTAAGAAAATTCCCAAAGTGCAAACAGGATTTTAAAAAAGAAACGCACAGTGGTAAACATTGGAAAAAAATCTTGTTTATCAAGAAAACTTTGCGAGCTGATCACATACAGTATATTTAAGTTTTTCTGACTTCTTTGTGCATTTCGTCCAAGTCCAGGAGAAAACAAGCTGAAATTGGATCTGGTGATGGCAACATGATAGATCTGAAAGGTCAGCTAAAGCCAACAGAGGCAACAGAGATAATAGTGACCGTAAATTTAACACTCGGTGCATACTGTGTTGTTTAATATTAGTTTGATTTAAAGGAAAGTGTGAAAGCATGCCGAATATTTTCTTAGATCCTCCGGTGATCACGTTTAATATCTTTTTATTGTAATCTACAAAGACAGACAAGTTACACAGATTCCAGTTTTTAAGTACATTTAAAAAAAGTAACTATGTCCATTCTCACTTCAAATAAAAATAAAACAGGTCTTCTTGGCGTTCTGATAAATAAGAATAATGCCACTTGGCAGTAAATGTTATACTCCTGACACATCTGATTGTTTCCCATTAAATTATCTCACATTTATAATGGAAATGCATTTGTGGATTGAGCAGCAGAATTGAGTATATGTGTGGTGTCCATTAAAAATTACCCAAGTTCTCTCTGCAATGCCAAACACTTAATTTGCTACTGGTTCTGGCTTGGTGTCACCTCAATCATTTCATTTAATAATTGAGGCTGTGTACGCCAACTGGACCTCTGCTTTTGGTTCTAAAACTTCACTTTTAGCTTTGATAAGTCAAAACAAGCATTGTTAAATGGCGAGGATTTCTTTCTTTTTAATGTTAATTCACAGCAAAAGGACACAGTTCCACTAAATTCAAAACAATCTCATGTTCTGAGAAGTCATGGAAAACATGTGCTCTGTTTGCATAACTAGCAAAGCCCCCACCCCCTCCTATTGTGTCATCAGGAAAAATGCAACCATCAGCAACTTGCACTCCTTCAAAACATCTAGATATTTTTATACATTTGCTTCATCAGAAAGAAAAGCCAAAATAGAATAATACCATGGGACTGTCACTCTCCATCATACCCTCTACTTCCGTTTTTTTTTTTTCCTATAACGTTCATGTGAAAGTGACATATTACAATAATGTGCTGTGTATCACAAATTTTTTTTTAAATATAGAAATGAAGCTGTTTTAAAGCACTTTTGAAAGTTTTATTTAAAGCTTCCCGTTTTCAGTCTGCGTGAAACTAAGTTCTGTTTGTATTAGAGACCAAACTGAAGTGAGCTGAGCTTAGCTGATTGATTTTGTGAGAAATCATTAACCTGACATCATACAGGGTTAGACACGAGCCTGTGTGTAAACTTACGCAGTTACACCACCCGGAACACAACGTTTGTTTCTTTAGGAGGGCCATGGAAGCTAGTCAGGCTTACAGGATGGAGTTAAACACCGGTTAGAAGAAAGTTTGTCTCTGCAAATGACCTGAGACTGTGGCAGATGTTCATCTTCCAGGAGGAGAACAACTCTAGACCTACAGCCAGAGCTGCAATGGTTTAGCTATATCAAAGCATATGGTATGGTTTCGAGAGCCCACATTTTCAGTCTGAAAACAGAATTTCATGTCAACCTCTACTCTTTCAAATATTCACTGTGCTTTTCTCAAACCTGTCTCCACGCGCTCAAAACGTGTCTCTCGCTTGGATCAAATCTCCACTTCCAAACCTCGCTGCTCGCTTGTGAATTATTTTGTGCTAGCCTTGGAACAAAAACGTTTCTTTAAAAAAAAAAAAAAAAAAAAAAAAAAAAAAAAAAAAGTACCGTCGCCTGGCAACCTCTCAGCCAATAGAATGAAAGCGTTATGCTGGGTGCGTTTCGGGTGTGTCTGTGTAGCTACTATCGATTGTAGCAACCTAGCAACCTGCACCGCCCACTGGATGTAGGGAGAATCAACCATGGAAACAACGACCTCAGCTTTCTGCTTTGTGTTACGCTAAATATCCGCCAGCACTGCGCTGCTACTGATCACTAACAGCCAACTGATCTTAGGCAGGAGTTTATTCATCCAACCGAAGAAAATGGATTCACAGAACCAACCGTGCACAACAAGTATTAAACGTTTTCTGAACAAAAGACATGAAATCCTGCTTTCAGACAGAAAAATTTAAAGAGTGGCCAAGTCAAAATGCCGATCTAATTAGATTTCTTATCTTTATACCCCTCCATTGCAATGCAACTGAATTTAAGAGATTTTTTTCAATTGGAATGGGCACAATGTTCTGTTTTTGTGCGCAAAGGCAGCATACACGTCTCAAAAAAAATGGAAACGTGTTGTATAAAGTACTTTCCCAGATATTTTTCCCCCAAATAGATCAAAACCATTTGCTGTTTAATTACTTGTGCACCCGTTGGTTTTAAACTATCCCACAAGATCCCAATGAAATACTCTGAAGTTTGTGGTTGAGGGATGACAAAATATAGAAAATGTAAAGGGGTATCAATGCTTCAGCGACATACTGTTAGATTACCACACCATTGTTTCTGCGTCAAGATCTAGAGTGAAGCTCAAAGGTCAGAGCTCCTTTTCTTGCAAACTTGAAGAAACCTAATTGTTACAAATTGATCAGCTTCTTGCATGAGCAGATAAAACTGACATGTCTGCATGGAAATATTTTGACACTTTGTCCTACCTTAATCTTTAGCTCAATTCACCATCCAGCTCCTGTTTTCATCTCGTGGGAAAACGTGGTGCTAAGCAGCAGCAACAGTGAGAAAGTTTGGAGGTCATGCACCGCCTATTATCTTCAGATGAACTTTGAAATATTTTCACACAGACTGAAGGTTGCGGATTTTAACCCCCCATCACTGATAAACGATGCCTCAGGGCTCCACACCGTAAAAAAAAATAAAAAAATCGCAAATCAAGTGTTTTAAAATGACAGGACAGGGTTGAAAACATTTAGTTTTAAAATGAGTAGGGTTTGACGAAGGCAATTTTAATCAAATGTTTAGTACTTGCTGGCAGACAGCACTGTTCTGATGCTGATATCAGCAGGTGATGAGGTGCGATTGTGCATCAAGATCCCATAGCGTTGAATATTTTCATTCCTCCTTATGGAGTCATTGCACGGCAGAATCACTTACGTGACGTGTTGAGATCCCCTACAGCGACCTCATTGTCCATGACTGTTTTGTCGCTGGAACCAGACAGGAAAAACCCCTCGCATTAGGTGGGCGAGGCGCACAAGGGTTTCCAAGCATCTCCAGGGTCCAAAATACCCAGAGAGGAACCATGGGGCAAACCGGTCCCGGTTTTTTTTGTTTTTTTTTAATTCAGGTCTATCGAGAGCATAAATTATGTAGTCGCCAACCAGAAATAAAGGTTTTGTACGGAGCCCATAAAAGGACATGGTGCAGAAAGGGGGAAAAAAAAACCCTCTTCCGCCACCGTGTGACCGTTTAGGCATTGCATCATTTAATACAATCAGTACCCTGACCGGGCCATTACTAATATAATCGCCGTACAGTATGATAGCCCGAGTCATCCTTTGTCCATGTGTGGATTGAGTTATTTTGTCTCAGTCAGTTCCCCTCATTTTGGAAAACCCTTGCCAAAATTGCAGTTCAAGTGACCTTTATTAAATTGAATACACAAATTTTAGCCATCTCATACATTTTATTGCAATTTGATCTGTCAGACAACCTGTTAAAGAGAAAAAAAAGGTGATTAGACAACATTATGATAGTTTTTCCCACAGCAAATCTTTATACACACCATCAAGTACGTATCAAGTACTGGTAGTTCCCAAGCTCAGCTTTATTCACAACATTAGAAGTTTCTTCAGACTGAAGGGTTGGTACAGAGGGTGCTGGGAAGGAGTGGTGGCCCAACAATGCTCAAGCCTGTTTGTGTGTATCATAATTACCATCTAATATGCAAAGTCTATAACGCAACATATATATTTTAATACAAAAGAGATGAAATTTGCAAACCTGAACAATCGCAAATAATATTCACAATATTCAATTGTAGGAACTGTGACATTTAACATTGCATAAAAGTGCATAAAATTGGAAATTAGCTAAACGTATCTGATATAACTAATGAGCAAAATAAGTAAGTGGTCCCAGAAAGAGACACGTTTGGTTGTTTTGATTTAAGAGGTTTTTATTGCTCTGCTTTTTAATGTAAAACAAAATAATAATAAAAAAAAGAACTGACTACATTGTGCTGTTAACTATCAAACACTTAATTAAACAAATTTAGATTTGTACTGAGACCACCAGGCCAACAGAAAATTAAATCTACTCCATTTGATGGTCACCAGAGTTTAGTCTCAACAAGACCATACAGTTTAGATATGGGCTGATAGCTGTTTAGATCTTCAGCCAACAAAAATGGACTGAGAAAATGTGTACAAAATCTTTAAATGTACTGATCAAGCTTCATGACTAAAGCATTGGTAGCTCTTTTCCCTGTCTGAAAATCAATTGGGCTCCCTGGTTGAACCATTTCAACCATTACATTTCAGTTCCAAAAAGGAACTGAAATGTAAATACTTTTACTATCCAAATTTCCCTCTAGCATCATTGCCCCAACTACTGAACTGAAGTGTAGACAGGAGATTTGCTGTGTTTTGGTCCCCATTGTTGAGAGTCAGTCATCATCAGCTGTGTGTTGTTAGGCTTTGATTGGCCCCTGGCAATATTTATAAACCATTACCTTCGTCTTTGGCATCACAGCAGTTGTTCAACATGGTGACTGCACAGGTCTTTCTGAGGTAGGTTGAAAGCCCATCTCCTTGCTAGCACAAAAATAGTAAGGGTTGTGGTATGTCTTACTGGTTAAAAGTAAAGTCTTCTAAATATTTAATATGTTTCAGGGTGTCTCTCTTTGCCTTGCTGCTTGTGGCTGTTCATGGCTCTCCAGTAAAAGGTGAGGTTATTAAACCATGGAGAGGGGGGACACATGTAATTGAACTTGTTTCTGAATCTTGTTCTTCACACAGGTTCAAAATCCCAAAGCCAGGGTAGACCCAGTGACTCAAGTGCTGATAATGTTGGCTCTCACCAGGGATCTGCCACTGGCTACTCTGCACCTGTATTTTACAGCACATATGGAGGTGTTTCTAAGCCAGTGGGTCAATATCTAGGTTCACCCCAGTATGTTCATGCAGGATATACCACTGGTTTTGGCTTTGTGCCTGTTCAAGCAAGATCTGTTGCGGGATACGTCACTGGTGCTTCTGCATCTCTTCCTGTTGGCTCTGTTGTGCCTGGTCAAGCAAGATCTGTTGCAGGATATGTCACTGGTGCTTCTGTGCCTCTTCCTGTTGGTTCCTTTGTGCCTCTTCAAGCAGGATATGCTGCCATTCCTCCACAGGCTGGAACTTGGGCTAACTTGCCTGGTAAGTTCCTGAAACGTGTAACCAAACTTCTTCTGGGCTTGCAACAGATGTTGAACACCAACCTGAAACCTTGCCATCTCTCCAGAGATGGAGTGGGTTGTTGCACCTCAAGCCTTTGAGGAAACCACAACAAACACCCAGGCTTGAGCATTGTTGGATCACCACTCCCTCCAGCACCCTCTACACCGACCCTTCAGTCTGGAGAAACGTCTAATGTTAAGGAGGCTGAGCTTGGGAACTACCAGCAGCAAACTGAGGCGTTTGGTTACCCATCTGACCGTGCGGGGCCTGGTCTTCCACCTGTTACTCTGCCAGCTTCTGGTGTGGGTGGCTTGTTGGGCTTCCCTTTTCCTTACCCCTTTCCCTACCCTTACCCTGGTTTTGACTACAGGCTCCTGTATGGACTGTACCCTCCTGGCATCTGCAAAAACTATGAGAAGGGCAAAGACTACCAGACCACCCACTATCTGAAAGAACATGGCTCTGATGTTCCACAGAACCCTGGCTCTCAGCAGCAGCAGAGGCTCCAAGATGCCCCTTTAAGGTCTTGGTAATAAATATGACAAAGGTGGGTTGACAGTTGTAACATACTAATGTATCTTGCCATTGGCTTAACTGGATTTTCTCTTGTAGATGGCGTCTTAAGGATGTACTACATCTTTTAATAAACTTTTCCTCCAATATCTTGTCAGAGTATTGCACAAAATTAAGTGTCTATTTAAAACATGAGAGGCAAACTACAAAGTGTGAAGTTGACAGCCCATGGTACTGTCTGCTACTGTGGGACTTGAGTGGGTGAGATGCTTGTTGGAACAAAGTTCTCTAAGAACTGTAGCAGCTCCTGCAAACGTCTCCCAATCTTGTCTGAAAGGTTTGTCGTGGGTTTGCTGCTGGAATGTTTAAGTAGAGTGCTGCACACATAACTGGAGCAAAATCTACTTGCTAAATTACGGCTATAGCTTGGTTCTTTAGAGGGTCCAGCTTAAGCATATTGCAAGTGTTTTGCTGATGATGATTCCATCTAGGTTTTTCATTGTCACCATGATGTAATTAACTCAAAGTTAAGGTTAAACACTTTCATCACAGAACTGCTTATGCACAAATGAAACCTATCTAGAGAGAACTTGTACATTAAATGGGTTTGCTGCTTGTGGATCTGTGTACATTTGTGGTTTCCACAGCAGAGGCAGCTGTCAGGCCAGTAGGACTGGGCCTATGGCTCTATTTTAGGAACCCGTGTTCAAAAGGTCAGATAAAGAATAGGAATCCTCACAAAGCAGGGGGAGGGGGATATTGGCTAAAAGGGGGTGAAGGCATATAACCACAAACGCATCTCTGCTACAGAGCAGTGTTGCCTGAGAGGGTGAAGCAGAAACTGAGACGAATAAGTAACATGATCTAAACTTGTTAGATTTAGAGGAAAGTAAAGGGGAAACAAACTTGATAAAGTAGACAAACTGCTTTTATTTTGGTATCATGGATGAAGAACCACCAAACCAAGAGAAGGAAATGACCTGCCAGTCAGACACCACCAACAATAACCAGGTCAGTTTTGTGCTTTGCTTCACATGTTAGTGATTTGTATGAAAGATGACGGCGCAAATTTGGTGATTGGCATTTTAGAGTCCATACAGGGATCGTTCAACCGGCGCATTTGTGGCCACAGCAGGTGTCGTGAATCCGTGATTCTGGCTGCATATGTCGCATTGCACCTGTTCTAACTCTTTACTGAATGACTCATTTGTTATACAGGGTGATGCACACTGAGCGTACTCGCTCACTGGGGCTTCCTATTCCCGATGACTCTGTGCTGGGAAACCTGCCCCGATGTAAATGTTGTGGGAGGTCATTAAAAGACGGGGCAAAGATTCAGATCAGGCAACACTAAAAGTTCAAAAATTAGGATTTTATATTTACTCTTATTTAGAAGTTTCATATGTACATTGGTGGTGTACATTATGAGGTGGTTTAAAACTATTTTTGGTTAAGATTGACCAAAGTGCTACATAGACGATGAAAGTTATTAAACATTTAACAAAAAATGGATGTTTGAACCCAGTGAAAATAAAATATGCCGTCTGAATCTTGGATAACGCATCGAATGCCTTGTTTCGTCCCTTTATGTGCGCTCTGCAATAAACTGTTACATCTGAGTTTATCAAAACAATTTATATGGGATCCTTGAACTTTAACCTATTAAATGGAAAACTTTGTGTGAATTTATTTCACTGAATTCATGAAAAATATAATTTGACAGATGAAGTAGGAAAAGTACCACAGCTTCCATCCCAAAATGTTGCCTTCAGAGGAATAGAAAGTGGTTAGGATGTCTAACAACAACCAAGGAACTGACCGGAAAACGCAGGAACACCTTCGTCTTTGCGTAATTTGAAGATCACCATGGACTGAGAGCATAAAAGCTAAGAAAGAAGCAGTTTCTCCAAAATGAACACTGTTGAGATCAACTAAATTATGCAGCTGCCCACGTGGATAAGTCGGATCTTTACAGGAAATGTTTATGGTCAGAAGAGACAAAGACTGGGAAATGCAGCTACAGAAATCATGTTTGGGGGGTGGCTTTTACACCTAAATACTGGATCAGCTGTCATGTGTTATGACAAGGCTCTGCTCCAGTGCCAGTGGTACATTTCCATTGCACAAAGTAGAGTGCTATTCAGGAAGTACTACTCCTAAATTCCTTAAATTGATCTTACATATACAGCTACATGACTGAAACACAGGTGTTGTCGCAGTACAATGATCCTGCGTCAACACCTTGACGCAGGATCGAGGTGTATAATCAATCATTATACTAGATTAGTATAATGATCCTAATCAAAACTACTTTTGAATGTAAATTAGCTGACCAAAAACCACATTAAAAATGTTATGTTTCCTTAAAAACTGGGACAATGGCAGGCAGCCAATCCTGCCAGATGGTAGAATCCATCCAACAAGTTTCTACCAAGTAGAAACATGTTGGATGAATTGTGTACCAAGCTTCTTACACAATTCAGTCAGAATTGTGTAAGAAGCTTGTTGATAGAAAAATGGTGTGAATTCTCAGCAACAAAATGAGATTCATTTCTCCAAGTTTTTCAGGGTTGTATGTATAAAATAAAATCTATGTGGATAATTTTGGCCTCCTCTGGTTTCACCATAAATTTTAAGTTTTGTGTCCATTTCTTTTTTATTTATTAAAGTTGTTTGTTGCGTGACTTTGAAATATAGCTTAAATAAGGGAGGGCATAATTAATGACATTCACTTTGATACAGTGTTGTATTTCCTGTCTTGTTGTCCAGCTTGACAAGCCAGCGCTGGATGACGGGTGTAAAGACTCAGAGGACACCACAGAAGGTCAAAGGGTAACTGGTGTTGTAGAGAGCAAGGAGGCAGAAAAAGCACAAGATAAGGCTAATGCTGAAGATAACAACATGGAGGATGTCTCTCAGTGTGATGAAGAGGGAGGACAAGATAAAGAGAATAGGTCCACAGCTGATGAGGTGAAGGAAGCTGAATTAACAGAGAAACAAGATGGGAAAGAAGATGTGGAGAATAGTGACAAGAAAGAAGAGCAGGTGGATGAGATGCACAATCAAGAAGGTGGGAACATCACAGAGGAGATCAAGGACAAGGAGGGAGTAAAGGTAAAAAACCAAGGAGAAGATGTGAAAAACAACGAACCAAAAGAAAGTGAGCAGGACAAACATACAAAACAGGAAGAAAAAGTGGTGGCCGACAAAGGAAAGGCAAAGGAGACAGAAAAACAAGTGAAGCCTAAAAGAAAGGGGGCCTCTTCCTCCTCCATCTCTCGACCAAGAGCCTCTGCACGTTCCATTAGAGCGTCCAATAGAAATGACATTATTGCTAAGTTTCAACAAGGTGCTCCAGAGTGAGTAACAGCCGAAATATCTATAAACTTTTATGGTACATTAAAATGAGATTCCAAAAAGCTTGAGGAAATTGCATTTTCTTTCTCCTTTTTGTTTGTAGGACACCAATAGCTCGCAATTTCAAAATTCAGAAGTCTACTACAGCGATGGCAACTGGAGCTTCAATCAAACAGAAGATTCTTCAGTGGTGCCGCAACAAGACACGCAAATATGAGGCAAATTCAACATGTCGAACCCGTCAAAAACCCATCAGATTCAGGTCATGATGTCAGTGCCAAGAAGAAGATATTACCTATACTCTTCTTTGATCCCTGTAGGGTGTAAACATTGAAAACTTCTCCTCGTCCTGGAGTGATGGGCTGGCGTTCTGTGCTCTAATCCATCGCTTCTTCCCGGAAGCTTTCGACTACAGCTCACTGAAACCACAGGAGAGGGAGAAAAACTTCACTTTGGCCTTCCAAACAGCAGAGTAAAGACTTGTTTCATTTTAGACATATTAACAATTAAATACCACATTTAAAGACCTTTAAATTCAGGGTGGTTGAGATATATAATGGGACCAGATAGTTCCCATTAAAATCTGTAGAAACAAAGATGTTTCTCTGACCTTTGTGGCTCATCAGATTTCTCTCTCTGCTGCCTTCTCCCTCCAGGTCCCTGGCTGACTGCTGCCCTCTACTGGAAGTGGCTGACATGATCATGATGGGAAATCACCCAGACCCGATGTGTGTGTTCACATATGTGCAGTCCCTCTGCCACAGCCTCTCTAAAATAGAGAAAGAGAGGAAGGATAAGGAGGAAAAGGAGAAGGCTGGAACCGAAAAAGAGGAGAAAGAGGAAGATAGTGAAGCAGCAGGAGAGAAATTATGTGCTGACTGTGAGAAAATGGAGAACCAAGAGGAGAAACTGGAAGAGGACAAAGAAGCAGAAAAGGGAAATGAAGAGGAGGAAGATTGCCCAACGAGGCGTCAGGATGAAGATGCTGAGGGAGTTTTGGTTGAGGCACAGACTTAGAACAACACTGACAGAAAACAAAAGACTGAAAAGACCAAAGATTACTGTTGTTGTTGATGACTTAGTTCAGTGCTGCATATAACTGTCTCAACTCAGATGCTAGTTGTTTAATGTTCCAAATATATGGAAATTTTTTTTGTCTCTCGTGCTGTGTTTATCACTTTATTTTAATCACACTCCAAAAAAGATAAATTCTTCCCATAAATGTGTGTAAATAAAAAAAGTATAATGAAATGACTGATGGAAGTATCACATAGAAATCGTTGAATGAAAATTAAAGATGCATTGGTGGATTTGTTACTGAAAGAACAAACAAGCATAACAATAACCGTAACATTAATGTTTTTTAGTTTAGCTTATACAAACAAATACATGCTGTTAATGAAGCATGTTCAGTAATGGCTTTTAACAATATGATTTTCTGCTCAGAGCAGTTCAGTATAGGAGAGAGTGTAAGCATAAATTCCAGCATTTTGTAGGGGTCTGCTGCCCTATTGAGGAGTAAATGAAAGTTAAAATTGATTCAGTGATGAATTATGTATTTTCCTCCAGTTGTTGTCAATAGCAATGCCAACAATGGCAGCTAGATCTTTATACATTTCCTCCTCCTGAATGTCTTCTATGTACAACACTTTTCTACATATTGTTGATGGAGTGTTTTCACAATTTTCTGAGACTGCTCTACTGTACAAGTAAGTACCATTGCCTAAACGTCTATGCTAATTTGTTCAAACATTTTGTGCAGAATTGCATTACATTTTGACCTGCTGGAGGATTTTGAAGATTTTTCGTATTTTGATTAGTTGGTAGGCGGTGGGAGCTTACCCGAGGGGCACTCATGCAAATTTAGCCACCTACTATTACCATATTGGTATTGTGTTGGACTTTAAAGATTGCATTTAATCACATCTAGTATTAAATCGAAAATACAGTGGGTTGGTCAAACATTAACTGCATTAATCTACTTTTGTCAGTGGATCTTTAAATTATAGTTTGAAATGTGATATAAATTAGCTTTTTTTTTTCATTAGGATCCCCTTAATGTCAAACATGAACACAATTTATAGACTGACCATATCTGGACTGAATGTTTTACAGAACACTGAATACCTAAATATTAATAAATAAAAACGTATGAAGGCTGAAACCTTTCAGTAAAAAAAGAGGATATGTTTAACAGAAAACCTAAGGTCCGAGTGCATATCTGACAAAGTTTTCATAATTTCCACTAATCCAACAAAAACTTTTGAACCAACAATAAGGAGCTGCGTCTTCTATCTCAGCGTTACGGTAGTCGCCCTCTTTACTACCCGGAAGGAAGACTGTTGTGTAGTTCGTTTTCAGGGCTAACACACATAGACCGAGACCCTGCGGTGTTGTTTTCCAACATACTTCCCTGTAAAACATGTCCGCAGACATGCCAGCGGCGCTCGGCAGCCTCAACATGGAGTCGCAGCTTCTGTCCATCATGAACGTGTTGGTGAAAGCTGCCGTAGCGGAGATCGTACAGCTATTCTCGGAGAGCTCCGAGTCTATGCGGCTGCATCTCAGCCAGAGTCTGAGGGAGAACGAAAACCTGAGGACGAGGATGAAGGTGATGAGGAGTGAGCTGTTTTCCCTGAAGCTCCAAACCAGGACGAACCGACCGGCCAGCCGCTTCTCTGCCTTCAGGGGCAATGTAACCAAACCTCGGCCAAAACTGCAGGGTAACCACCTTCCTTTTTTTAAGCACTACTTTTACTCTAATAACAATAAAAAGACGCCCCACACGTGGAGAGCACTACGTTGTTACCAACAGGGCCGGTCCCACGATTGTTTTGGGGCTACAAGATTTCGGGGGCCCAATTTCATTTTTTAAATTTTTTTATTTGCAAGCCCTGTCCTTGGTTAGGCTTTTCGAAGTTAACATTTAATAATAATACAAATAAAATTACAGCAAAAGAAGACTTTAATACATTCAAAAGTTAACATGTGGAGCTATAATTACAAAGAAACATATTCAGATAAGATAAGTGAAGAAATAAACAAAGAAACTACAAAATAGCAATCCATAAGAGGTGCTACAACTTTAAATGTTCAGATATTTATCTTTGTTTGAGCCATTTTAACATGACATTTAAAAGCAGTTATCTTTTAGAGGAGATATATCACTAGCCTTGAGAGTCTGAATGCATGATACTTAGGTTATTAGCTATTATTTATTGAATATAATAATATCTGCTATTACAAAGAACAGTGACATTGCAATAAGAATATATGTTCAACATATGCTAAGAAAGACCTAAAATGCAATGTTGCCTATTTATATTATACATCAGATATTTTTTTTGTTCTGGACTTATAGTGATTGAAGAAAGAAAATATGTATTCTTTGTGTCAGTTTATTGTCGGAACCAGAAGGAGGATATCAACATAATTTCCCTTTTTTATTCACATCTTATTTTGTATCGGCCTCTAGTATTGCTTTAACCTGAACTGACCACCAGAGGTTGACTTTGTACCAGGGTCATTCTGCATTGGTGCTGTGCCTGTCACAACAAAGTACATTTGAAGAGCCTTCTTGAACGAAAGAAGACTTTGCCTCATTAATCTTTGTGGTGTTTTTCCTCACAGTTCTGAACACTAATGTTCATCTATACCAACTGCTGTTTTTGAGCATAAACTTTCTCCTTTCTCAGCAGGGTTTATGAAGCCAGCACAGGGTGATAAAACAGTTCTTGAAACTGCTTCCACCTCTGTCACCCAAACCAAGTCGTCTTCCTCCGCTGTCCAAGTGCAGGTGAATATAGTTTTATGTTGTTGTGAGTCTGTTTGACGTGTTGATTTGCTCAGGTTTCTGCCTGATTGTTTGCCAGTGTGCAGATGTGGACAGTCCAGAGGTCATTCTGATCAAAGATGAGGATGATGTTGTAGGATCTGCGCCTGACATTGGTGAGTCGGCTTCACCTGTTCTGTTTTGTTGGCAAGATAACGATAAATGTGTAATAAATAAACGTTGATGTTCCTTTTTATTTTTTTTTTTAGGTCAAAATAACTTTGGAGAGGATTGCATGCAGGGTGCAGGGAATCAGAGCTTAGACTCATCCGGCTCATCCTGCTTGATCAATAATAACAAGCAGCTGAGGATCATGAATGTTCACAGCGTGGGAGAGGCCCCTCTGCAGGAGGACGGCGACATCCTCTTCTCTGCCTCTGAACTTCAGGTTTTGAGCGTTCTGTCTGACCACAGCATCCCTCCGGAGACGATTCTTAATTTCACGAGTGGTGCGAATGGCCGTGCACCGGTAGGAGCGGTGCAGGAAAACCGTACTGAAGTGGTGAGAAACATTCAACACGAAAGGGATCCTCCCACTCGGAGAGCTTCAGCAGCAGGGAACCAAGCATTAAATTCCCCCGCGGTGGACGCAAATGGACAGCCCATCCACTTCTCTCAACAGCACAACGTCCTCCCCAACCCGATCAGCAAATCCCTGGACTGTGGCTTCTGCGGCGAGCGCTTCCACAGCCGCGAGGAACTTATCGTGCACCGCGCCGGCCACACCGGCGAGTCGCCCATACCTTGTTCCTTGTGCAGCAAGACTTTCGCGAACAAGACCACGCTGGCCATCCACATGCGGATTCACACGGGCGAGAAGCCGTACGCCTGCACGCAGTGCGGGAAGCGCTTCACGCAGAACGGCAGCCTCAAGATCCACCTGAGGACGCATTCTGGAGAGAAGCCGTTCTCGTGCAGCCAGTGCACCGCCAGCTTTAACAACCCGAGCAACCTGCGCAGACACATGATCACGCACAATTCCACTGTAGGGCTGTGATCTCAATTAAGTGGTCAGGATCCAGATTTTTTTATTTTCTTTTATGACTTCCTGGAATAACATTTTGTTTATCATAAGAAAGCAAACCGCAGCCGCACTGCAGTGTTTGTTGAGTCAGAGTTTAACATTTCCTGGCTTGCAGTGTGAGCAGTAGAAGAACTCCTGACTTGATCCCTGAAATGAAAACAAAACCAGAAATATGATCCAAGTATTCCAGAGCATTCCTTATAAGACATTTAACTTTACATTTTGTTCTTATGTTGCATATGCAAAGCTCTGGTGTTAAATGCCAAACTAACCATGCTGTTGGTTGAAGCTATGTAATTAATTGGAGAACCGTAAAAGCAGGATATTAATTTTAATGTTTCGACTTGATTCAGCCTAAGAAAAGCTGCTGTGAATGTCTTGGCAAGACGTTGCGTGAGCAATGATGTTTAAAATTCAATGATTCGGTTACTTTGCAGTCATGGGAAAAAGTTATGGTGTTGACACTAATTTAGAGATTAAATACAGTACAAATACAAAAGGGTATCTTGTATAGGTTGTAACGCATCACGTAAGACGTTAATAAAAAGTGGAACAAATACGGGGCCTGGTGCCTCAGCCTTCCGGTGTGTTGGTGGTTCTCTGTGCTCGGGTGAATCTCGGGTCTCGGTGTCCATGGCTGGATCTGCATCAGCGCAGCTGGGGGACCTTTGACTGTCGGTGGCTCTGATCTCCTCCATGTCTGCCTGGTGTCCTTGGGGACAGGTCTGTGGCTCCTCACACCGACGATTGTGAACATTCGGTAACACTTTAATTGAAGAGGTGTGCATAAGACTTGACTTTACATTGTCATGAACATGACAAAGCATCTGTCATGAACATGTAGGAGACTTCATGAATGTTTGACTGTTTTCATGAAGTGTTATTTGGTAAATAATTACACTTTCAGTGCAAAGTTGATTCTTTTAATTGACTTTTAATGTAACTTTGGATAAAAATGTAGTTATTTACCAAATAATTCTAAGTTATTGCAACTTTTAATCCATGTCTGCATTAAATGTGTCATTATTTACCGAAAGACGCTTCAACGTGTTACCCCACATTCTTACTGAGAAACCTTATACAGCCACACAAGTGCGTTAACACCCTCTCGCAAGTGTTTACTGATGCACTCTATATTGGGCCGCGGTTGCCACAAAATACATCGTGTTATAATTACTTTTACTGTACTTTTCAGTACAGTAATTGTACTGAACAGCATATTGTGCTTTTCAGTGACAATATGCAAATGTGGTTTGTCACTGTGGTTTCTCTCTTTCTGCGGGTGTTTTCCTGTGTTCCATTTATCATTCTTTCTTTCCTTTTCTTAAATCCATCTTCCTCTTTTAGGCCAGTGTCGAGCTAGCTCTGCGCTGTTGGTATTGCCATTGCGCATTCTTTCTGGCGCTTGCTCAACACTCCTGGACACCATAAAACCATTTTCTCTACAACAAAATCAATTGAAGACCCTTAAATGTTTATGTCCCCTGCAATATTGGTTGCAGATTTCCTTATGTATGAGCCCAGTATGTCACCAGTTGCTGCATGTTTTTTTCTTTCTTTTGGAGGGAACTACTGCTAACTCAAAATGACAAAGGCCTCCATCACATTTACCCCTTTTATAATGCAGTTAATTAACTAATTAGGTTGATACAATTATTTTATTTGTTCTCCTTTACGGTTTTATTCAAATTAACTGGTATTTTTAGCTATTGGGCAATGCAGTGATGTCATTTTGGCTATTTTTAAGCCAATAAAGTTCATTTAAATGAGAAAGTTTGATAACTAAATTGACCTTTTGCCGTAAAAACAGAAAGACCCATGTGTCACTGCCAAAACCTTTGATCATGACTGTATTCACATTAACAGTGTATTTACATGTGCTTTATTCCCAGCTATTTTAAAGTACTACTTAGTTATTGTGTTATGAATTTTGTTGATTGAAAACATTTTATTTTTAAATCTTGCATAAATCTTTTTCTAGTTTTTTTCTTTTGAATTTTTCTTCACGTCATTGTTTCAGTCATTTGAAGCATTTCTTGTTAATTGATTCTTGTTTGAATTTAGTTCAGAACATTGATGAAATTAATTGGTTTAAACTTTATAATTTTCAAGTATTTTAAAAACTGTTTTTTTTTTTTTTTTGTAGTTACCAAAAAACATATTTCAGGTCAGAACACAAAGCTTGTTCTAAATTATTGGAAACATTTTGCCTCGGCAAATTTTATTGTTGATATACTAAAAGAGCTACAATACCAGAAATATGTGTTACTTGCCTTTTTTAAGATTTGGGGAGCATTATTATGTTTAAGTTTTAGATTCCAAACAATCATTTAAATTAACACTGACCTTAGAATAGATCTTAATTTACTTTATCGTATTTTATTATCAGTCAAATGAACTTTGTAGAACATTTCAACATAGCTTTGAGAAGTTCTTTTTCTTTCTTTCCAGAATTTATTTAAGAGCAATTTTAAAATTTAGAAAAGAATGACTGTTCTTATCTGGGAGCATTAGGTGAGCTGTATTTAAAGATCCTTTAACACATACTATGCATTTTGAAATAACTGTCTTGAGTTTTCATATATAGCACAATGAATTGTAAAAATAGACAAAGGAAGGGAACATTTCCTTTTTTTGTGATTGTGTGCAATTTTCATTTATAAACAATCTTCTACCAACTTTATTGCTCAATTTCCAAGTTTTTATACTTAACAGATAGTTTATGACTTGTTTTTTGTTTGATTTGCTCTTTAGTGTCGGATATTCTGTCATAAATAAACAATTTTCCACTCCGCACTGCCAGAGGACAGCACTATTGTAAATATTTCTTGTGTGTAATATTTCTCATTCTGATGAGCTTTGGGGGGGGGGGGGGCTCAAGGAAACTGTGGGGAAATTCCTTGCATTGTTCCTCTTTCCACTCAGCCTTTCTTAGTGTGAATCATGACTGGAAAGACTTTTGGATTACTTCATGAATGTATTTTATTTATTCATATGATTTTGGTTTTACAGAAGTTAACTATTTTGCAGTTTGCTTTTATTCTAATGGAATGTTGTTTTGATTTTTTTCTTTTACTAATAAAAAAAATGTAAAAGTGTAGTGTGTATTTGATGCACACATCCTGAGTCAGTGCCTTTTAGAACCACTTTTTAGTGCAATTACAGCTTTAAGTCTGGATATGACTAACAGCGCTAGAGATTGATTTTTCGTCCTATTCCTCTGCGCAAAAATAATTTGAACTCAGTCTGAATGCAGATATTATTTTTCAAATCTTGCCTCAAACATTTTATTGGATTTATTGGCCTGGGCTTTTCAACTTGAATATTCTTAGATTTCAGCCATGTCATTGAAGCTCAGGTTGTATGTTTAGTGTCACCCTCCTGAAAGGCGAACCTTCATACCAGGAGAATTAGGTTTCTTGTAAAGGCGTGTTGTTTCAGTTTTTATTTAGGGATATCAGAGTAAATGGGATTTAATACAAATATATTGCCAGACTTTTCAGATTTCTATTCATAAAACAAAAAAAAAAATGTATGAACTTTAAAAATTATATTTTTTAAAAAAGTAAAACAAGCAGATTTAAATTAAGCAAATCAGGAAATGCCTAATATAGCCAAGAAATGCTCAGTGAGTCATACACAGAAGCGAACAGTCACTTGCCGCGTTGTTTTTATGTGCCAACCATTTTCTCGCGTTAATGTGGAATGCTGCTGCTTCCCCCATGGAGTTCATCCAAGCTTCCCCTTTCGTGACCATTGTTCTTGGGCAATCAATGAAATGACATCAGTGTGTGTTCGGAGGCGGAAATACATGGGAGGAGACAGGAGGCGGCACTACAAACGGAATTTAAATCCCCTTTTTTACAATTGCAATAACTAACCTGGTCACACAAGGAGATGTGTGTTTGATCAAGGGAGTTTAATCGTAGCTTGGTAAACTGTTCGCAGGGACTACACACACCTGTACGACACATTCTGAGTGCGACGTGTTTACCGTAAAGCCTTTTAAATCCCGCCCTCCGTTTGGTAGAAAACTCTGATGTCGCTTGGTTTTCCACAAGGCTGACCCACAGGACTGGGAAGGAGGGGGAGAAAGAGAGAGAGGGCAGAAAACACTAAAAACGGAGTAGTCTGGAAGGGGTCGGGGCTGGTATTCCCTCAGCAGGTGAGTGAATCCATAATTATTTCCAGATGTTTGGTTGTGATTTGCGCTTTTCGTGCCCCCCTCCCGTTACTCGCACATTTTGAGGGCACTGCAGCGTTGGCAAGGAGTGGTCGCTTTTTCGACAGATGAGCACGACTCTCGGTGGCTAACGTTAGCTAACGATGCTAATCTAAAAGTTCAAACAGATTAATCTCTCGGTGAAGTCTGCGACTCAAAAGACCATATAATACCAACGGGTATGACTGTAAATGCCAGGATAGGTTATCTGTAAACGCCGCTTGGCCGCTACATTTAAATTATTTAGTGGATAATGTGTTTGCTATGCTAACGTTAGCTCCCCTCTCGGAGGGCTATGTGGGTTATTGTGATGCTAACGTTGCAAGACAGCCAATCCAGGTCATTTTGCTGCTGAGCGAGCATTCAACTCAGCAGAGCTGGGTTTTTTTATAATCTCATTTAGCAGGGCGGTGGCGTTTACAAAGCACCCTACGTGAGTAAAACGTACAACTCCAAATTTGTCTTTTTTTAAATGTAATTTTCCTGTTTGATGACGTCCTCTTCATTGCTGCTGACCCATATTGCCAAATAATCTGTGATTTCTAAATCATTGGTATGCTAGCTACTCCTAACTTGAGATGGTTCTCACTTTGGCTCCACATTTCTGGCCTATTTACGCCGCAGCTGATCATTTTCACGTTTGAGAGAAATAGAAAAGATGAAACTGACTGCTTATTTCACTGACGAATATACACCGACAATGGAAACACAGCTGGGCAGTGCGCTACCGAGTTTTCTTGCAGGACTTTACTGAATACAAAGTAAACGGGAAAACACATTTGAATTGTTTGTTACTTGATAACAACGTAAAAAGTAAAATAATTGACTTGATCAAGTTGCACATTGAGTAGACGGGCTACTTTTCCAACAGAAATGAACTGATTGAGTCTTTCTAGTCTGCCTCTCATGTGTTGCCAAATTGCTCTATAATTGGTTCAGAGGTCTTAAAAACTGATGTCTTGCTAGAGTCACACAGAATAAAACGGATATTAATATGAAGCAATTTTATGAGCTTTAATCAGTTTTCATTGTTAAGTTTTTTTCTTCTTGATTAACTAGATGACAAAACAAATGAGTATTTTTCAATAATGACGAACCACTGTATCTAGAATTTGATTGCTTTTATAGAAAAGTCTCAATAGTGACTTATTTTAATATTTCATCACCGCTACTCCTTTTGTTGATGACTAAACCTGACAGTAAATAATTAAGGCACGATTGTGTATACTTTAAAAAATGTCTTTGCGAAATCCATTCCTCTGTGTGGGTGGTGGTCGGTCACACAACCTGAGATTATCAGTGAACCTGTTGGGTGGGTCTTGTGTGAACTTGTTTTGTTACTGGAAGAAGAAGGGAAAAAAAAAAAAGCATGGGTGTGGATAACCGTCAGCATGAGTGCGAATATGTAAGCTAGCCTTTTTCCTCTTTGTAAACACCGGTTTCATGCAGACGTATACTGGATTGTGGCATTAAAGACTTCCATTTAAGCTTTAGGTCTGTCCTGGTAGATGTTTATATAGTAGGTGTTTGAACTATAGGTGTAACAGGCTCAGGTTTATTGTTGATCTGCTGGAGCCGCCACTAATAACAGCACACGCCGGGCTCTCCTGGCGACTTGTCTCCAAGCCGCTGTTTGATTGCTGACACATGCTCTGGACGTAGCCTGTGATTGTGTCTGCCCTCTTAACGACTCTGGGTTAATCCATAGAGAGCCATACCGGAGGGCGTCTGCACATGTGCGTACATGTTAACTTCACATGTGTATGTGTGAGGAGGTAAGTGGATTAGTGGGGTAAAGCTTCAATCCCATTACAAGTCTTGCTCGGCTTTAGCATCACACTGACTTCGACGTCAAACCGCGGCGTCGGTTCGGCTGAAACCGCTCAACCAGATGTGGGCTCTCTTGTTTCGGCAGGTGTGAGCGCTCATTTCAATAACTCCAGTTTGATTAAGTCTACAAAGCCCTCATTGATGGTTACGCATGCGCGTGGTCATCACAGATGTCTTCTGACAGGGTTAAGTGAGTCATGCTGACTGATGGCTGCAGAATCAGATGGGAATATCTGGCTCGTGGTGTGTCAGGGTTCAATCAGATGTTGTTGACCTCGGAGGCAACGTGCTTGTCGTTTTGAACTTTTGCTGCTGTCATGCTGTGGACGAGCGAGCGTGACCCCTTCCTCTGTGCCCTGTTGTTCCCTTCAAAGTTTGGAACGCACTGTCAGGACTTTTGGGGACATGTGACTGGTTGTATTAACAATTACGCTGTGGGATTCATCCAGTATTATTATGGATATAAACTGAAATAACTTTTGCTGGTACAAAATAACTGATGTTTCTAAGGTTTCTTGCAATTAATATTCTTACGTTTATGAACTTCATTATGTTTAGGCAATCATAAATGACGATTAATTTCTAGTTTATGATCTTTAGTAGTGTATATGATCAGGTTGTCTTTGTGCTGTAAGCACAGAAGTTGGTTTAATGTGAATGCCCTAGTTGGGGGCGGGGGACATCAGAAATGTTGATGTCTAATAAAATATATAAAATTGAGTTTTGCTTATGTATGAATTATTAAGCTTATTATGTTTTTGGAATGCATTTAGGGCTTACAGTCTTTAACTTGCTAAAGTTACTTGTAGAAACGCTTTGTAGAGAGTAAAAGGGTAGGTAATAAAAATGACATTGTGAAATGTAACTGGACAGAGGTTTTTTTTTTATTCACAGATCCTACATTAGACTAAATAAGACATCTAAGACTTATTGTCTCTTTTTTATACATAATGAGTGAAGAAAGAGTCCAAGAATACATCAATTCATTATAGCAGGTATGCTAGACAACTTTATTTGGACAGAATGAATGCAAATCAGGTTTTGGTGTAATCATTGTTTTTGTCTCCCTTATAAAGGTCATAGAGGCGGAAGTGAAAATGGTGGGGAACTGTTTTAGCAAAATTAGGAAGTGGGCTATATTTGTGTAATATAGTCATGGGGGCAAAAAGTGCAGCATGATCCAGAATAGCGGCCATCGGCGAGGGCCCTGTAGGTGGCGGCCCTGTCGTGGAATTTGTTTTTCGGGGAGCTGAAGATCCATCTCCGATGTCGAATCCATAACATCCTGTTTCTCAGGAAGCTGGCGCGAGGGGAAAGGGGAGGGAGCGGCTATGGGACAACATTGATTGTTTTCATTGTTTGGCGAAACACACTTCTAACTTTCAAGGCCAAAACCAACAGCTGCGCGAGAGGCGTGGGGAGTGGACAGAAGCCGTTCGAGTTCACAGAGGAACCAAATTTAACCCCGTTCTCGCATGGACACACATACAGGCCCGCTCAGATGTGTGCGCTGATGTTATCTTTACTCCCTGGCTCTTTTCACATTGCTGTCTGTTCTGTCAGTTGCACAAACTTCACATTGTTCCCACCAGCCTCCCAGACTGACAGCTGCAAATTCCCTCCTGCCTGCGGTTAAACTCCAGTCACTCACACACTCCATGCTCTTACAAAATCACACTCCCCCCCCCCCCAGCCTTCCTAAGAAATGACAATCATGGTGTATTATTCATCTTCTGGACGCTGCTTTTTCTTTGCATATGAAGTGAGAGCTTCTGGATGGTTGAAAGGGTGGCTGATAAGATATTTAGTTTTCTTTCCTTGTGTCACAGCGACCGAATAAGTCACCTTGAAATGCAACAAAAGTAAACGGAGATAGCTGAATGATGATTAGCCACTGTCCCAAGCTGTTACTTTTCAGTGCAGACGAGGGTGGGCTGTGAAGTTGAATTGGCCCAAGACAATGGCAGGAATGCAAGATTAACCATTATCCTTTATTCAACAAGCCCAACCTTATCTCCATTATCTCCGCTGCTCTTTTATCCTCATGTTTGCTCCTGCATTGCCTTTGTTTTCCTATCTGAGAGTCTACTTAGGGCAGTGTAGAACAGCAACGAGCCCTATCTGTTGTGGATGAAATCTGCCCTTTCCCGACTCTGACCAAATATGGTCATGTGTGAAGCAGCGCAGCAGTTTGTTATTGGTTCAGGTAGGAGGCTATGACTCCGAGTGTTGGGTTTGTGACATCATGTCTCTGTCAGTCGCTCCTATCCCGCATGTAAATCCAGCTCCCAGTGGTTGTTGCAGATTTTCTTTCCTTGGGAAATTTCACCCAAGCCACTCCTTTTCTCATTAGACCGCCCCCCTTTCTTCCCGTTTTAAATCACCCTGCTTGCCACACCCCATGCTGGGAATAGCGTGTCACTTAACTGTATTTTTTAAAAAATGCCCAAGAGCACATGGAGTCTTCCTGGTGAAACCACTAGGATCTTTACACGGGCATCACAAAGTCTGATGGGACTTGCGCAATCTGATAGAGGTGAAACTGTGAGTCACTCATCGCCATCTCTTGCTCTCATTATGCCTCGCTTGTCTCTCCATTTACACTTGTTAGTGCTTTACCTGTCAGACCCAAGAGCACCTGCTTGAAGTGTAAATGTGGGTCCCAGTTGGTTGGCCAAACTCTTGACACTGAGGTATACGTCTGCTTGTTGACCCGATGCAGTGAGACAGAAAAACACAAATCGAGCCGCTGCCCCTCTCACCCAACCGGTCAGGCAGGTGTGTGGCAATGGCTGCTGCAGCAAAGCGTGGATTAGGAGATAAGGGCATCCGTTTCCACGGTCCACTTGTTTAACGCTGATATAACAATGTCTCTCTTTGAGCCAACGTAACGCGGAAGTTTGGACGGGTTGGATAAAGAGCAGCTTAGTTGAGAAAACAGCAGCATCAGGTTGGCGTTTTGTCCACATTTAAAACGTGAGTCCACCTGAGACAGAAACCTGAGCTCTTTGTGGCCGTTTCGATCTCCGAGACACATTTTCTCATTTCTGCTGACGGTGAAATGTTCTGTGGCTAAGAGCGAGCTGCAGGTCGGTCAGCTTCCCACAGCGGGCTGCCGTACGCAGGCCAAATGTTGGGTAAATACAGGGTGTGTCTGAAGGCTGGGGCTACTGTGCATCTGTGCCTCTTCCACTCACTCTGCAAACACAGCTCTGTTGACGCGCTGTTCGCCTTTTACTCGCCATGTTGCTGTTTTTCAGACTTGGGGACATTTACTAAAAACATTTCTCCCTCGCTGTCTCCGTTGTTGTTTCCCCTCCACCTCCCCTCTGTCCTTCTCTGTAGTTCATCCCCCTGTTTGTTTTTTGCTTGGATGTTGAAGAGGCCTTCTCCACATGTCCAACTAGAGCCCCATCTCTGAGCGCAGCGTGACCTCTCACCTCTTCTACCAAACCACGCCCACAGGTGAAGGTGTGTATCCGGGATTTTTGCTGAGCTTTTAGACGCTTTGTTTGCTTAATCTCCAGTGAGAAATGTGAACTTCTTGTTTGTATTTGTGTTTAAGCCAAAGTGAGAAATGAACACTTCTCCTTTCGATTTGATGCTTAACTTCCTGCTGAAGTTTTATGCCGTTTCTTTATCAAAGTAAATTTAAGTAGTGTTTGAAATAAAAGGGCAATGACTCTAACAATGGTGAAATAACAAAAAGTAACGGCCTATAATCGGTTTCTATCATACATTTTCCCATAAAACGAAGCCTCTTCTTGACTGCTAATGAGGGAACTCAAGGCAGTCAGAAGCCTAAAGTGACTCCTCCATTTGTGCATGAAGCTCATTTATCGATCTGGATGCAGAAGCAAACCATGACACTGACAAATCAACATATTGCATTATTTATATTCGATGCATTAACTGGAACATTGAAGTATCCGACTTTCTCTTATCGCTGCCCCACACAGCCCTGACGCCGGTTTGATGCCTTGACTGTATGATGACCTTCATTAAAATACCGCTTTCTTGCTCTAGAGACGTTTGCAGAAAAAATGCGAAACACTATCCATTTGGTTTTATTTAAAACGGAAAAGCCTGAGTTATTCTTACTGCAGCTGAAATGCATTTCAGTAATGATGTTTTAAGATTTTATTTCTGATACTCTGAAGGAAAACGTCTAATGATGTACATTTACTTTTATACATTTAGATTAGCAAGCTGTCATTAGATGACATGTTAGTCAGGTTTTGTTCTCATGCAGCAATTTACCATCAACTTCTTCACAAATGTGGCGTTAGTTGGTTGCTTTGAAACCAAACTGCATTAATAAGAGAGCTGCATGTATTTTCTTCAGTGTCTACCAAAAATTGCCTCATTGAAACTGGAGCTTTTAACAAAGAAAATATTTTTCAATTAAGAGTTTTTTGTGTTTTTTTTTTATCACATTTATTTCAAGAATCTTATTGCACTTGTGTGAACATTTTTTTTATAGTTTGATCTATTTTAATCTAATATTTTAAATAGTCTGGTTTTGATATCACTTGCTGCCGTTGCTGTAGGTTTGGCATTACATCTGAACCGTTTCCTGCTGCAGCGTAAAACCCTGGAGTTTCATTATTTTTGCTTTCACAGGTCGGATGAAAGTCGTTTAAAGAAGTGGGGAGTAACTTTGAAGTCGGACCCGGCCTTATCAAAGGAATAACATAATAATCCACTGTAGTCTAGGGGATTTTTTTTTTTTGATGCAGGTTTCAGATGTCATACCTTCACGGTTGTGACTAATGTTCTTTTATAGTTGGGGTAAAGGCAAAACCAACTCTTGTACAACTTTGATGCCAACAGCTGTCTAAGATGATGCCCAAATCTGAGTCATTACAGATGGTTTTTCAGCTGAAACTGGACAGAAAAGAGTAACTCTCTTCTTTTCAGCACCAAACCTCCTGTAGAGTCAGATGTAGCTCCCTGTTGTTCTGGAGTGCCAGGTTTTACTTTTAAAAACCCCTCCCTGTGTGCTGCTGTGTTTGCATCTGTATGGCTGTGTGTAACGCCCCCACTCTCACCCCTTGGGGCTGTTCAGTGTGTATGGAGCAGTGTGAGAACGCAGCGGCTCTGCTGGAGTCAGTCAGGGAGCAGGAGGTGCAGTTTGAACAGCTGACCCGGGCTCTGGAGGAGGAGAGGAGGAGAGTTGGCCTCCCCGCCACCAGCCCCACGGCCCTGGGTCACCCCTTCCCTCTCACACAGGTAACACGCCCCGACGAAGAGTCCAAAACATCCCCATTTCTCCCATCTTCTGCATCATGGATCCTTCTCCCCCCTTCATCTGCACCATCCAGTGAATTTAGTTTTAGTCCTTCGATGGCCTCCATCAGTCATTCTTGCCCTCTCTCTCCTCGGCTCCACCTCCTCTCCATCAAAACTCTGCAGATTGTGCCTTTTGTGTGTTTTGCAGTGAATTCCTCCTTGTTTACAGATATTGTTGCATGCCTTCATACTTCCTCTGCCGCTGACATTTTTGAGATGGCCGTCACTCTTTCAGCATTCTGTCACTCACCGGATGTTCTCTTTAACGTTGATGAGCATCTTTTGTTGCCTGTTCTGGAATTTCAGAAATGCTCCTCCTCCCTTTCAGCATGATGAAATGGATCTGATGGTTGTGCATGTCGCTTGGTTTTCCATACAAAGAAGTACAGACTAGTTTACAGACATTGTTTTGTCATCCCAGCTCTGCATTAATCATTTTTCTCCTAATGGGATTTAATGTGCTGTTGTTAATGTAGCACCAAAGTAAGTTTTTATCGTTTTCTTATGCTTAAATGCCTTCTTAATGTTTGGCTTTTACTGTTATAATTGATACAATTTTAAAGTGTAGAGTAGAATAAACTCCCTCCAGTCTTTTTGCTGGCTGTGCTGGTTTATTCAAATAGTCTCAAACTATTCAAATCATTGCCTCAACAAAAGAAATGTGCAAATATGAGTTGTCAGAATTTTTTAATAGATGTCCAGAATTTACTCTTTTGTTGATTTGAAGGAAGAAACTAGTGATGAAATGTCCAGATTTATGACTAAAGCAATATTTTTTTACTAATTATTGCAGGGGTTGTTTTTTTTTATATTATCCTCTTTATAAATTAAATTTTTTTTCCAAACGGTATTGTATAATTTAGAAGCATTTTTTTTCTGTCTTACTCTTGAAACACTGTTTTGTATAAATTATTGAAGTATTAATGATTTTTTGACAAATGGGCATCTGCTGCTGCCTTGAATGCATCAGAAGCTTGACTTTTTTTTTTTTTTTTTTTAAGTAAAGTCTTGATAAACTTTAACAGGAAAAGCAAATGTTACCTTTGCTAAGGTCTATTATTGAGAGCATTTTTTATTTACAGAGATTAAATGGGTTCCTTTGGATTATTCACCATCAGATTTAATCTTGCCTGAATCCTTAGAGGCTCTTCCGGTAGGGACAAAATAAATGTAGACCAAATATTTTTTCTTACTCTTAGATAAAAAAAAATCTTAATTTATTTGGATAAAAGTCTTTGCCACATCAAAACTTCTTGCACAGGTCGTTGGAGCCAGTTTTAAACATTCATGTGCAAATGTGAAGTTTTTTTTTATTTAAATTTTTTAGACTCCAGTCCAGATTTTTAAGGTAGTATTCATTTTAATTTGCCTGTCTGTTTATCTCAGAGGCCGTTTTCAGCTGTGTTTTTATTATTTGTTAGGCGGGTAATAGAATCCAACTGGTGTTTGTTTTGTAATCGCGTAACTAATCTCGAAACGATAGGAAAAAAATGTAGTATGTATACAAATGTGACATCTTTACATCAGCGTTGATGGAGGTGAACCGAGGTTTTTCCACCAGGACAAAGTTCATCGGGGTCTGTAGACTAGGAATGACGACCTGTAGAGGAAGTGCGCCCCGCTGGATATAAAAACACTGCCTTCCCTTCCCGTTAATTTAAAATAACAGGCCTTCCTACTAGTTAGACACAGCACCTAATCTGGTATGATACATTATAAATGTGGCCTGAGTCAGAAGGTCGTCTGACTCGCCATCACTGTCATAGAGAAACTGATAGTAACTGGGCGGATGAATGATGGCTGGAAAAGATATCTAAAGCAATGTAGCGATGCTGTGTTCGCCTGATGACTGATATTTCAGGGAGTTTATCTTAAGAATGAATGTTGGTCACAGTTTGATTCGAATGTGTGGCAAGAGGTGGTTATGTAAGCGAGCAGAGCAGGAGGAAGAGGAGTGCAGGAGCGTCTGTCTGCATTCCAGTGTTCGCCTTTTGTGTCTGTGTGTGTCTGGCGCTGATTCACTGAGCCATTAACATGCAGGGACAGGTTGGTCGGCCCTGACTGGGCTTTAGCAGCAGTTAGAGGAACTCTGATTACTTAAAAAAACACAGTTTTACAACTAATGAATATGTGTTGAAGCAAACTGACGTGGTGTTTTAATATGATGTTGACGGTGCTTCTTCTTCTCCATCTTAGAACGGGCGTTTAGGGGATGCAGACATAGAACGTCTGAAGCTGACTGACTCGTACATGAACGGCACGCAGGTGTGTTGTTTGTTTTTTTTGGTATTTTATGCTTGATGTAGGGTAATTGGATAAAATGTAGTGTACAGATTTTTCATTTAACCACTTCAGCCTTTTTTTCCTTTTTTTTTTCTTTTTTACATATTGCAAATTCATTGAAAGATGCAAATAAGCCAGTTATTTTTTTTTTCAACTATATATATTTTTTTGCCTAAAATGCAATGTTGTAGCAGAGGATGTATCTAGCTGAAGAAATACTGTATTTTTTTTTAAATTAATAATGGGATAGCAAAAGATGCCTAATTTATTTTTAACAGAAATTGAACCAGGTGAAGCTAAAACTGACATTTGAATTCAGTGTAGAACAGATTTACCAAAAAATAATTTTTATATCTTGAATACAAAATGTAGATTATTTGTACAGTTTCGGCATAATTACTGATCTGAGGACGATGTTCTTTTAGCAAGTCTGCATATTCCAGTTAACGATCAATCAGTTGCTAGATTAGTTGACGATTATTTCACTAATCAGTGAATCATAATGAATTTGGTTAATTATTCCTGCGCTAACTTGATCTTTTTGTGTTTAACGTTTGCTGTTGCTATTACAGTACAGAATGGTGGACCCCGCACACGGAGCTCTTGATGACAGCTACACACCTGAGGATGAATCCCAGGAAGTGCACTCTGTCTTTTCTGAGGAAGGAACCACCCGGAGGACAGATAACGGAGTACGTCGATGTTTCATGGTTTTTGTATCTTTTAAAGCGTTTTCCTAAACTAACGTTTCTTGCCGTCTCTGTGTCAGATGAAGAAACCAGTCTCGCGCATGGTTCCGGCCTCTCAGTCGTCCATGGATGGGATGTTGTCGCCTGCTATGGGGATCTACAGCGCCACACTGGACAGGCCTTACAGGCCCTCTGGGGTTGGGGACTACCCTACCGCGACGGTACCCCGAAATTATCACTATGGTCCGGTTGGCGGCTACGAAGACTACCGGCCAGGTCCGCCGTCGGAGGCATACACCAGCCTCAGCCGGGGCTCGCACATGGATGAGCGCTACAGGTACGGAAACACAAGCAACTCGGAGGAAGTAGAAACGCAGAACTTCAATTTCTGCTTCATGTATCACATTTGTTACAGAAACTGTACACTTTTTTTTTTTTGGAACGGAGCATACTCTGCAGAAATTTTAAGTTTCAAGATGGAATGCAAAACCACTGGTGGATACTAATAAAGGGCTTGCATGCCTCTGCTGATTTATTTTTATGTTTGCTCTATTCTAGGTCAGTTCCATTACGCTGCTTGTATTTAACCAGTGCCATGGTTGAATTATTGAACTTGTTACTTCCTTTTTGTTTTCTTCACACGTTACATGTTAACAATCAGCCAGAAACTTGTAAAAAGGACTGAGAACCGAGAACACTTTACATGTTCTGTTTTCTGTATGCTTCGTACAGGAAGCTCTAATGTGGCCAACCAGAAAACGCACTCTGTTTTCTGTGTAAATAAGTGCCCAAAGTAAATGTGAAACTGTTTTACCGTTCACGTGAACCACTGTGGTGTTTTTACAAAGTTAAGACCTCTGAAATGCGCTTTTCTCTTCTACCAAACACCTCAGATGTTTGCCACACAGATGAGATGAAAGCATCTTATCTGGATTTATACTAAACACATCTTGCTACAATTGAAAGAAGACAAAACTAACTTCCAAGTAACTTTTCAGAAAGAAGTGGGAGCTTGTTTAAGTCAATTATTTAATATTGATGAGAAAGTGGTGGTTATAAATAAAACAATCTGCTAGTGGAACAAGACATTTTTCCTATGTGACAAGTTAAAATGTTGGCAGATTATCTCATTTATAGCTAAAACCTTTTATCAATATTGAAGAATCATTGACTTAAACAAGTTCCCACTTCTTGCCTTAAATGACTTGTAAGTTAGTTCTGTCTTGTTTCAAGTGTACCAAGGTGGTAATATTTGATGTTTTTGCAGTAATCTGCTTCTAACCTTTTAACTAAACCTCAGTTCAAAAATCCTGAACTATTCCTGTAACGGCTTTTATTCTGTAGTGTTTGGGTCAGCTGGAGTGAAGCATTTCACAGATTTTGGTCTCCATTATTCTCCTCCTTCCCTCGCAGGCCTGTCGATGGATACAGAACTCTGGACTCTGGCTACAGGGCCCCCAGCCGCCAGCAGCTGGACCCGTACGCAGCGCAGCCCCAGGTGAGCCGCATGAGGGCGCTGGGGTCAGCGTTGGAGATGAGGTATGGCCACGGCCACTACGGACTGGAGGATGACCAGCGCAGCATGGTGTATGACGACTACGGCATGGGGCCTCCACCCATGCACCCTGGAGGCTACGGTACAATGCCTCGTCTCGGGCCGGGTCCAGGAATGGACAGACGCAGACTCAGGTATAACGGCAAAGTTCTGCTCTTGTTGGATAATTCCTTGACGTCCCAGCTTCAGGATGCTCTTGACAAATATTGCTCCGTCTTCCTGAAACCTGCAGAAGTTGCGAAGACACTTTGGACAGTGACGTGGGAGGAGTCGACCCTTATGCATGGGCGGTTCCCATGACGTTGGAGAGGGGTAGCATGGCTTCCCTGGAAAGCACGCTGAGAAAGGGCCCTCCCACTTCATGGAGGCAGCCAGATCTACCAGAGGTGATCGCCATGCTGAATTACCGTCTGGATCCTGTCAAGGCCAACGCCGCCGCCTACCTTCAGCATCTCACTTTCAAAAATGATAAGGTGGAATATTCCTCAGTTGCATAAACAATAATTATTCACGATCCAGTATTTCAGCTTTTGTTGCTTAATATTCAGGTTTTTACATAAGGTTTCTAACTGCTTTTAGGTGAAGTCGGAAGTGCGCCGCCTAAAGGGCATTCCAGCCTTGGTGTCGATGTTGGACCATCCCAGTAAGGAGGTTCATCACTCAGCCTGCGGCGCTCTGAAGAACATTTCATACGGACGAGACGCAGACAACAAGATCGCCATCAAAAACTGTGATGGAGTTACTGCCCTGGTCAGGCTGCTGAGGAAAACCCACGACCAGGACCTCACTGACACGATCACAGGTCTGACCTCTCTCTGGCTTCTTAGTTTAACTAACCTGTTTTGTTTTATTTTGTTCTGTTTTTGTTTGCTTCTTTTTCTTTATGGAGCTGAGCAATAACATGATTCTGATCAAAGTTTTGGTTTTTAGATGTGTAAATTTTGCCAAATCTGGCTCTTTTTTTTTTTTTCCCTCCCCAAAGCAGTTCTTTGGAGGACCGCTATAAAACATGCTATCTTGTTTGACAAGCATGTTTTATAGCTTCAGTTTATTTGGACATTGAAGTCAAATCTACTCTGCGAGAAAATATTAGGGTTAACATTTTTTCTTTTTTCTTTTTTTTTACATTACCAGAATTTTTTTATTTTTTTTTTTACATGACACTTTTTATCCACACACTCTACAAATCAGTCATACCACAGATGTGAGAGGCCTTGCTGTTCCACACAATCTGCTTAGTTTTCTTGCATTCAGACCCACACAACAAACTTAAAATACGCTGTAATTTTGCGACAGGCACCTTGTGGAACCTCTCCTCCCATGATTCGGTGAAGATGGAGATAGTGGACCACGCTCTGCACGCTCTCGCCGACGAGGTGATTGTTCCTCACTCGGGCTGGGAGAAAGGCGGAGGCGAGGAGAGCTCCAAACCACGACATTTGGAGTGGGATACAGCCTTGACCAACACTGCTGGCTGCCTTAGGTATTGGACGGAAAGCGGAGAGAATTGAGAGGGAAAACGTGAAATTATGTCCTTAACTTTTCCACCTCCTTCATCAGGAATGTCAGCTCAGAACGGAGTGAGGCCCGACGAAAGCTGAGGGAATGCACAGGGCTGGTGGATTCGCTCATGTACATTGTCCAGTCACAACTCAACCACAAAGACGTGGATAATAAGGTTATTATTTTACTGGAATCTGCACATTTCTCCATATGTGCATCTTTAATCCCTACGTTCTGTTTTTTTTTTTCTTCTTCTTCTTTTTATTACATTAACTTTTGTCTCTCGATGTTTCTGCAGCTGGTGGAGAATTGCGTCTGCCTTCTGAGGAACCTGTCCTATCAGGTTCACCACGAAATCCCCGGCTGCGAAAATTTCAAAGAGCAGACTCCGCTCAACCAGGGCCCCGCCTCAGCCCACAAGGGAGGCTGCTTTGGTTCGCGAAAGGGCAAAGGTCAGTGTCGGACAAGTTTTTACGTCCAAAATGTCCTCTGCGTCTGAGACGTCTGCTGTTTGAAAGCCAGGCAGTCGCTGGTCGGTTTGAGCTTGCTGGTGGCGGAAGCACCTGTTGCTGTTTTTCACACTCTGCCACTGTTTCCCTTCTCCTCCCCCTGCTCCTTCTGTCTTCCCACCCTCCTTCACGTCTTCCTGTCTCTCCGCTGTGTTTAGATGAGTGGTTTTCCAAAGGTAAGATTTTCCTCTTGGTGTTGAATGCTTAAAGAGCTGCTGCCATCACCCATTTCACTAACTCTAAACAAACATCAGTGAGAGACGAAGTCCGTTTACTCGTGTCACACGGGCATGAACATTCGCCACTGAAACGACGCTGCATGCCCACGGCGCTTTCATCACTGGGTGTCGTTTCTAGAAGTAGAACACATAATAATCACTTTGCCTGCATGGGAATATTTATTTGATCATTTCTCCAATTTTGAATTTTATAAAAAAAAAAAATTATTTTTGTTATAATTTGCAGCAAAGAAGGATGGGGATGATGGGAGTCCAGAGTCTTACGATTTTCCAAAGAGGACGACGCCTGCGCACGGTATGACCAGTAGTTTTGTTTTTATGCTGAACATCTGTTTGCTTAACAAGCTCAAGAGTTCGAATATGCAGACATGTTTGTATTTATCTTCATTTCAGTCTGAAAATGTTGGGTTTTGTTTTATTGAATGACATTTAAAAACCTTTTTAAACCAGAAGTTCTCAAATTTCATGTTCAAAGGTTGGGGAAACGAATCTAGATCAATAAATTTTAATCAAATGAATTTGATCATCTCTAAATTGTCTAAAATAATTCATACTTGTGACCGCAGGCTGCTGTCATTTTGACAGTAAAGCATGATAAATGCTCTAATTTTATGAAAGGTTCAGCAAGAGTTTAATTTCTTTTTGTGCCTCAGCAGTTAAAAGTACCTTTTAAAGCAACTGAGGTAAATCTCAGATGCCCAGAATAAAATAAACCAATAGATAAAAATAGCATTTTTTATTTTATTAAGTTAAGCACACAACTGCTCTATTTATGCGGCAGCCCGCAGTTATACGGCAGGCCGGGTTTGGCCCCTGGACCTCGAGTCTGATGCATGTGATTTAACTGTGATGCTGTTTCCTCGGGTCTGACATCAAACTCGGCTCTGAGTTTTAACTTCCCGGGTAGCTGGAACGCAGCATTGCTTTTAGGTTAAAGGCCTGTCAGGAATCTGTCTGACCCAGAATGCTGTCTGAACTAACATGTCGTCGGCTAAAGGTTCATCAAGCTCTGTTCATGGTTTTGTTGACATCAGGTTATGAGCTGCTGTACCAACCAGAGGTGGTCCGCGTTTACACTTCTCTGCTCAAAGAGAGCAAGAACCCCTCAGTGCTGGAGGCGGCGGCCGGCGCCATCCAGAACCTGTGTGCCGGACGATGGACCGTAAGTATCAGATGCTTCAACAACTGAATTACCTTTTTAAAATACTTGAGTTATCGTAATCCTGCTGTAAAGCCTCTGGAAAGCTTTGCTTGAGCTGATGATGATGATGATGATGGTGTGTGTGTGTCCAGTTTGGTCGGTACATCAGAGCCATGGTGCGTCTGGAAAAGGGCCTCCCCATCGTGACGGAACTGCTCTCCCATAGTAACGATCGTGTTGTTCGGGCAATGTCTGGAGCCCTGAGAAACCTCGCCATCGACAACCGCAACAGTGAGCTCTTGGGTAAGACGATCTTCTTTGTTTACTGAACAACACGTCCTGACGTTCGCCTGCGCTGCGAAAATGAAGGAATGCTGACTCGCGTCTTTTCTCACGTAGGCGAGCACGCTCTGCCTCACCTGGTGGCTGTCCTGCCCGGAGGCCAGAACCAGTCGAGGTGCAATCTGTCAGAGGAAACCATGGTGTCGGTACTGAGCACGCTCACTGAGGTGCTCGGCAACAGCGTGGAGGCGGCAAAGAAACTGAGAATCGCATCTGGCATTGAGAGGCTGGTGCTCATCAGTAAAGATGGGTAAGTGTTTCAGGATTACAGATTTAAAATCCGTGTGGGGATATTGAGAGAGAGAGAATCCTTGTAGAAAACATGCTGTTTGTATAGTGTGTAGGAATTAAAAAAAAGTTTAGAAAGTGTACACTTTTTTTTTTTCTTTTAGTTAGGAATATTTTAATGACTGTTTTGTCTATTCTTGGAAAAACTAAAGTGCAAAAGGGAATGATGAGATTTACTGACTTGCATGGCTTAAATTAAGTATTCTCAAATTGAACAAAAAAAATTAGAATTTCTTTAGCTCAAAAGAAACTTAAAATGTTTGCGATGACAAGTTGGGCTTTTTCCTAAGATAAAAGTGTCAAGATTGAAATCTTTTGTGTGGCTTTTGGAGAGGAAGCTGGTAACAAATTGAGTCGAGCCAGGATGCAACTTTTGACACACAACCTTCACACAGGCCTGCAACTTTGTTTGCATGAGTAGAAATACTTTCATATTTTAAAGTATTACGGAGGGTAAATCATAAATATACATACTGAAAGCAAACAAACGAAGCACAGGGCACTGTAGGACACCAGCTGATAAACTCACCTTGCGATTAAGAACTTGGAAATGAGACAAATTTGTAAGACTTTTTTTTTTTTTCTCTATAGAACAAAACATTCAAATAAAGTAACTTTTGTTGACCTGCTTTTTGTAAGTCAAGAATTGACAAATTGTGTCTGTCTGAAATCTCAAATCAAACTGTGTTGAATGCACCAAAAATATTTAATCTGATCAGTAGCTTGATATTAAACAGGCTTTTCCAACTTTTGACATTAAAGTTACAAGTCGAAAATGTAGCACGGCTCACAAGTTTAAATTGGGAAACTGTCCCACTTTTAAACCAGAATCGAGTCGTTGCTTGTTCTTTAAAGTTCAACATCTCCCCTAGTTTATGTAATAAACCGTCTTCACGGTTTAAGCTGAACACGTCTTTAATTTGGCCGCTTATTCGGGTTTCTTCCAGTAGCCGCACTGACCGCGAGGTGCGAGGAGCGGCTCAGGTGCTGCAACTCGTCTGGGCTCACAAAGAGCTGCGCCGGCCTCTGGAGAAGGACGGCTGGAAGAAGACGGACTTCATGGTGAACCTGAACCCAAACACCACGACCACCAACGGACCGAGCACCAGAGCAAACGGCACCTACGAGGACAGCACCACTCCGCTACTGGACAGAGGTACGGACGTAATTTCTGAATACGGGCGTTTCTTGAAATTAAAGTCTGTAAACTCAAATGTATGTTGTATATTTTTAAGGTTATTTTTCCACTTCTGCTTATTTCTAGGAGATAAGAGGGATCTAATTCCCTTGAATGATCTCGGCCCTGGTTGGTATATTAATCTCTTCTTCTCTGTTTTTGCAAATTAGTGTTAAAGTCACTATGAATGTGTTGATCGGATTTTTATTTGATCGTCCCTCAGATTCCTACTCTACACTGGACCAGAAGGAGAGGAGACACACTCTGGACGAAACCACAGACACTTTACCGGTACTTTAAAAAAAACCCGTTTCCTGCCTGAACTGGACTAATCCCTAACCCGATGCACTGTGTTCAACATTTCCTCGCTGTGACCTTTTTAATGTAACTCACTGACACTTCTCTCACAGTCACTTCCTGTCCACCTTCTTTCTCTCTCTTCCTCTGTCACTCAGCGAGGGGTGTATGGGAGCAGAAAGGGCTCCCTGCCTCTGTTGGACTCCTACGATGGTTAGCCCCGCACCCTCCCCTCTACCCCCCCTCTGCATGTAACAGCATGGTATGTCCAACTGACCTCTAATCCTGCATGTTTACTCTGAGCTTATTTTGTCTCTTATTACTTCAGACCCTCGAATAAACTGGTGTAAATCCACGGTGGTGTGCTGGAACAGAGGTGGAGGTTTATTGTGGTCATGTTAGATCTGTGACGCCCCCCCACCCCGATGTTCTGTGCTGTACATATTGCTGTAGTTTGCCCCTGAGCTGGTCCTTGTGCGTTGTTTCTAACTCTGGATAATACAAGTTTAAACGCTAGAGCGAGGACTCTGTGGTGTTGTCACAATATCATCAATTTTTTTTTTTATGGTCGAAAAATTTGTTTTGCTTCCTCAAATTTAGTCAATCTCAAAATGTAGAATAGGAGTAAAAGATATGTATAATTACATGACACAAATGGACATATTACTAACTGAAAAGGCATATTTTTTATGGTCAGATTATTCCTGTAACTTGATGTTCATCCATGCATTTCTAATGGATTATCTATTGGCGGGTTAATTTGCTTTGGTGTTTAGGAGCACACCCTGGTGGTTATCCTTGAAACTGCACCTGATGTCCCAGCCTATAAGAAGATTTAACTTGTCTGATTTTATTATTTGGCACCACTTTAGAAAACGCATATTTAGGGCAAACACCATTTGCAAGTATTTGGATCAAAACCTTTTTTCTTTTTTTTTTTTTAGATTCATGATCTGTGATACTAAACCATCAGGGATGATTTTGAGGTTATTTTACAGGCATTTTCTAAAAGAAGTTGTTACAAATTCAGAAAAATTACAATTTTATCACAGGTAATTTTAAAAAGCATAAAGAAGTTGATGTATTCTGAATATATTTTGCCTTTTTATTCTTGTAGTACACAAGCACAGATTGGTGATGGAGTTTTTTTTTTTGTCACGCCTCTGTGTGAAAAATTAGTCAAGTCACAGGATTCACCACTTCATGTATAAACCATCACAGAAGTGTTCATGGTTTAAAAAAAAGTTAAACGTTTAAGTTGGTCTTAATTCAAGCCTTAAAGTCTTTAAAATGTCACAATTTCCCCTTTAATTTCATTTTGTACATTTATACAATTGGTCATCTTTTTTTCTCAAATCTAAATTACAATGAAAAATGTCTGAAAGCATGAAGCTTAAAAAGTTTCCCTGTGTTACTGTGTCTTCATCTTAAAGATGAAGGGGGAAAAAAAACATCTCAATTTCTAAAGAATAAAGTGCTTTTATTTTCAAAAATAAAAATAATTGTTGCCGTTTGTTCAAACTGATCAAAGTTCAGACACTAAAATAAATGAAATGCTGAAACATTTCAAAAAGGTAAATGATTAATACTCAAAAAACTTTGGCACCAAAACCATCAAACAGCCGCGTCGTCGCCTGTTCAGTTTGCCTAACGTAACCTTTTAAATAACCTTTGCTATATCTGATTAGTTGTCACAGAAAACATTGCAACCCACTTGATCTGCCGTTATTGTGCAAAGACGTTTAACTGATGTAAGCTACGTGTTAAATCACTGAAGTCTTATCAAGTATTAAGTTTAACGTGTGCTAAAATCCTTCTCATCAAAGTAAGTTTTCTTCATCAGCTTCAATTAAACACGTGTTATTTTTAAAAGTTGTGACAGCACCAGTGTGCAGCTGCCATGTTGTATCTTTGTTGTTGTTGTTCATAAATACCTTTTTATTTTCCCCAGTGGTTTTTAATTTGCGTGTTTCGCCGTTTGTTGTTTCTACAGAAAAACTCATAGTGTGCATCACCCAGACCGGGCCGTCCCTGCCCTACCACTGCTACTGAGGAGAGCGAGGAGGCAGACCTGGACGCCGTCTCCTCCTCTTCCTCTGTCTATCCCTCCTCTCCGTCGCCACACAGCTGGGATCTGAAGATGAGGATCAGCATCCAAAGAAAGTGGTCGTGTTGCAGAAAAACAGTTACAGACAGCACACACACACACACACCTGTTTCATTCAATTGTAGCAGCAGAACTATATTCAGTTTATAAATTATAGTTGTCTTCTGTAAAGGCAATCACCTTTGTTGACAATCATTTTATTCTGCAGCCTTCATCCTGCTCCCCCCAACCCCCCATTTCTTTTTCTCGCTAAGTAAACAAATAATCATGCTCAGTATGTTGCTGCCAGCCCCTGCATCCGAACGATGGATCTGTCTTTAGCCGTGTGTGTAGGGGAATATAGTGTACATAGGCGAAACAGGATGACTGCATTGGTTTTGGCGCATTAATTTAAATTGTCCCTTTCCTGGGAATGCTGGGAGGCTGGCTGCACCCACAGGCCGCCCTGTAGATGGAGAATGTTTATATAGGAGTTATTTTCCTGTCTAGAGTTATTTTCTCTCTGTTGGGATGAGCACAGACCTGTATATTTGTCAAAATGCTAAACCTGTGACCGTGTGTGTGTGTGCGCGCGTTGTGTCAAAATGATTATTTGTTTTTTGTTTTTTTTTATTATTATTATTGAGTAATGTCTTTGCTTGCACGGACCAGACGCTTTTAATTGTTTTTGTCTGATTGCCCTCTGTTTTATTTTTTAACCGTCTTATGTTCCTGCTGCCTCTTTTTCAGTTTTTTTTATATTTTAAATTTGTTTCTGTTCCTCTCCCCCTAGTAGAAAATAAGTTTTGAGCTGCTTGTTTCGTTTTATTTCTGCCTGGATTTAGCAGACTCGTCCAGTACAACGTGTCAAACCTGGTACTGAGATGTGAAGCTGTGACAAACACTACTACACGTTTAACCACTAACCAGACTTTTCCTGTCTCAATACTTAAAAGAAAAAAAAAAATCAGGTGAACTTTCTCTGACTTTTCAAATAAGAGTCTGCCATGTAGCCATTTGTACCTTCACCTCTAAATCCGTTTTGCGTCGACTGAAATATGAATTTCAGAGGCTTTTGTTACTCAGAGGAGACTCGAGTTTTCCTGTAGCTTCGGGAGAGATGCTCTATAATTTAAATTTTGGTCTAACCCATTTGTTTTGTATTTTGTGTCCAGTGTGTGTGTTTGTTTTTGGGGGTTTGTATGTGGGTGAGAGCATTATGCAATTTTTCTTTTTAATTCAACTTTCACTGCTATGTTTTTAAAAGCAAAAGAGACCAATCTTTTAGTTTTTTTTTTTTTTTTTCTTAATCTCTTCACACATATAGTATATTTGTACTGTTGCCTATCCATGTAAAATTATGACGTACCATACACCTGCCTTGGCTCTGAGCAGTTGCTTTTTCAGTGAAGTATGTAACTGGTAATACTGTTTGTTTTTTTTATAAATAAAGATTTTTTCTTAGACAAGTTTTTGCCACCTGTGTCGTGCTTTCTCCGAGTTGTCAACTAAGAAATGGCCCCATAAGATGTCGAAGCTTTTTTTTTTAAAGTCCTTTTAAAACGTATTCAGTTTTTCTTGAAATTGTGATATTTTATATTAATCAATTTTGATTATGATCTTGATTCTATTAGGCTAGTTTCAATATAGTCTTTCAATTTCGAGTGCCAATATTATGGAATTTATGTAAAATCAAATTTCATGTTGCTCCCTCATCCAAAACATACTGGAAAATTTTTTAAACGTGTGATTAATTAAAATGTTAAATCTTTTTTCTTCTTTCGCATTGCTTTGAGAATTGTCTGCCTTTATTCTGAATCAGAAACGAGGAGCTACTTTCGTAAAGTATTCATTTATCTGACTCTCTGACACTTGATCCTTCAGATTGTTTCTTTAAATATCTACACACCAACAAAAAAAAAAAAATCTAATCTAGGTTATAATTTCCCTACATGAGATAAGTGGGAACTTCTGTCACCAAACATTTCTAATTAAAGAGCCGGTGTGTCTCGGTAATTTCATCCCCTGGCACTCGTTGGGGCGAGTTGCAAACACTAAAACTTGACCCCGTCTGCTCTTCTCTCCCTAACATCAGTTTGCTCTGTGAAGCCCTTTGAAGTTTGCTTCATGGATTAACTAATTATCAAAGCTCTTCTAATCCAGCAAAAATGATTTGCCTTTGAACGAGTCGCGTTTCTACAACCCCTGCGTCAAACGCATCGAACGTGTTCACAACAAAGCAACAGAAGACTGGAGCGCTGACACTCAACTTTTCTGTTGTCTCCCGTTGCATATCGACATGATTTTGTGCTTCAGGGTTGCGCTCCGGTACATGTCTTGTCGCTTTCAGTATGTGGCACATTTCGAAAGGCAGCTGCTGGATCACGAGGGGGCTTTGGAAGTGCATAGCCGACTGTAAATGGTTTTAGTATTAGTCAGGCTACAGGATTTGTTACGTGTCAGCCAGTGAGCCAGATTTAATTTAATTTTACAGGCTATGATTCCACAGAGTCAAAGATCGGATTGCTCACTGTGTCTTTTAGCAACATAGCAGAGTGTGAATGTTCGAAGTTTCCCCACGTCTGACAGCAGAAGTCTGAATCTGACCTAGTTTTTTACGCTACTCCAGCATCAAGTACGATGTGCTTCACCCTCGTAGGAACACGTTGTCCCTTTTCAGCTGCACTTGCCTCCTCTGAACATTGTGTAGTGTTTGCAACCATATTTATACTGTTTTTGTCTCGATACAACCACAAAAAATGTCTCTTGTTGGGATTTTATGTGATAGACCAACACAAATATGTAAATGTGAAGTTGAAGGAAGATCTTTCAAATGCATGTATGTTTGTATAATTAAATTGTAAAAATACAGGTCTTCTGTGAGTGTAAGAGAGCAATGAAGGCAGCTCGCTGGTCAGGGTGGAAGTTGTGAGGCAAACAAGAAAAGGCAAAACTTTGAGACTAAAAATTTAATCTAAATTGTTAAGCTTTTTGGCTTTCAGTCAAAGAAAAAAAAAACATGTAATGACAAGAAGAAAAACTAAATACAGGGTAATCACGAAGGAAAAGCTTCACTAGACTTGAGATTGGATTGGATTTCAAGAGATTGAGATTGCAGGAGGTTTCACCTTTCAGCAGGACAATGGCCTTAAACATGCAGTCAGAGCTACAACGGATTGCTTTTGAGCAAAGCATGTTATCGGGTTAGGATGACAGACACTTTACCTAATTAACTGAGCTTAAAATATTTTAGCAAGGATGGAGAAAAATGTTGGTTTCTACACCTGCAAAGACCTTTGGCTGTGAGAGCAAAGAAAAGGTACATCCAAACATTCACTCCAGGTTACTTAACACAAATGAATGACCAAACTTTTCAAATTTTAGTCGTAAAGCAAATATAAAATTCACCTCACAGTTATGCTTTATTTCCCTAATAACCCCCCACCCCCCTCGAAATGATGTACATTCATGTTTGTGGTAAGATGATAAAATGTGAAAAACACTTTACAAGACACTTTAAATGTTGCCATCCTGTTGACATGTTCTTTAGACGAACTATATTTTTAACCGCTGGGTTTAAAATACACCAAATAAGTAAATGATAGCGTTTTAACACAGCATTGAGACGGTATAAAGTTTTTACTAGCTGTGAAATCCTCCCGCTGCACCTGTCTTAATGTAAGAACTCTTTAGTCAAAGCTGTATTATTAGAACTGTAATAAACAAGTGGGAAACATTAACGTCCTCTCACTGATGCAAGCACATTTCTGACCTGCATGTGTGTGCTTGTCTCTGTTAGCCACCCCGCGTACGTACGTACGTGTGTGCGCGTGAATGCGTGCGTGCGTGCGTGCGTGTGTGTGTGTGCGTCTAATATTTTAACCTGTTCTCCTGGCACACACGCAGCCCTTAAAACCGAGATCACCAAAAGTAGCAGCACCCTTCCTTACACGTGTCCTGTCATTGGGTGTCAAATCTATTTGTGGCTTCCCTGCTGCTCTTTGATTCCTCTCGGTCCGTCCGGAGCTCAAAGAGAAGGAGGAACATTTAATGCCAGTGCGCAGTTTATCTGACGGGGTGGGGGATTCGACTGGGAGGCCTGCAGGACCCGAGACCCGAGGTTTGTTGAGGGATTTTATCTTTGGATTAATCACAGCAGGAGTCCACGTCAGAGGAACCACAGATTAAGTTTGGCTTCATCCTTACTTCTTCATAATCTCACTGGCTGTTCCTTTTTTTTTTTTTTCTTTTTCGGGGAGTAATGTGAGTAACCTATAGTATCTGTTTGGGTGCAAAGAAAGGACTTGTATTGCAGTTACAACCCATGGATTCATCCGAGGGCCCCTCTTCGTCCTTTTCAAATTCACCTGAGGAGTTTTCGGATAACACTCCGGCCCCAGACTCCTCCCGCCACACAACCCACACCGGCCACCAGAGCGGGATCAGCAGCCTCAGCTACGGAGTCGGTGTTGCCTGGCACCACTTGAGGCCCTTCCTCCCCTTCTTCCTCATCAGCTTCATGGTTGTGGCCCTCGTCTATCTGATGCAGGCCATCATCTACGGGGGGCCCTTCAAAGACCCGCTCTTCTTTGTCAAGTTTTACGAGCGGTGGCCGCGACCAACTCCTCCGCAAGAGTCTCCGTCCCCTACAAAGGTTTTCACCACGGTCCCCTCCCCGTCGTTTGTCCAAGTCCTTAACGGTGTGCTCAGACTCAACGATACATCGTAAACTGGAGAAGATGCTTCTTTTCGGTTCGACTTAACCGAAGGATGTTCCAAATACTGACTGGAGGGATAAGACCAAAAGCAGATCTTGTTGTTTGTGTAAAAGTTTTATATTGTGTCACTTCTGTGGAAAATATTAAATGGGAGAATAAGGATTTGGGCCTCCATTGATGCGTCCGGGTACAGTCACCGAGAAATTAACAACGTCAGCGAGTTAATCAAACGTGTCGATCTGGTAGAAATGACTTCTGGGTAAGGATCTGTAGGTTGATAAGAGGAAATGACTAACATTCTCCCAATAAGATGAGCAGGACTCGTCAACACGTCCTGTCAGAGTTGAGCAAGAGTTTTCCAAGAATGAGCTATTACATCATACAGGGGATGTTTTCTTCTGGTTCTCAATGATTAAGCATAATTATTGCTAAACGTGTCTCTTTTCTGATGATGAGATTGTTTTACGCTGAAAGAGGTGAGAAATATGTTTTAGAAAAAAAAAAAAAAGATTTTAACCAAAAAATACTGCCAAGTCAGTTACTTAGCTGAGCCAGTTGTTTGTTGTTGTTGTTGTTTTATAGAGATTGTTCGTTTCTATCAACTCTAGCATTTTATTATCACAGTAACATCTATTAACTACTGGAAATATAACACACGGAAATATACATTTAAAAAAAAAAAAGTATGCCAGTATTTCAGTCTGAAAGATGTTAAAGCTCATCAGAAATTTGAGCTGGTTGCGGCCAGAAACATTTCAACACTTGTTTGCTTTAGTACCAAATGCCTGTGTTGTGTTACCATCTCCATAGCTCAGCACGCAAACAACTTACTCATAAATGTGAGGACTGCTGGGGCCTCGCCGTCTTTTTTTATCTGCTTCGGAAAAGGCTCAATGGGCAGATGAACCAGTTACATGCCTACAAAAACATACCTCTTAGGAAGCAGGAGTCCTGTCTTTGTCGGAGTCATCCATCGCAAGTGGACAAGCAGTGGCCTGTTTTTTTCTTGCTTGTTATAACACCTGTTTTACTTGCTTGCTGTCAAACACAGAGAGATTATGTGGTTTTTATATCAAAACACGACTTAGGCCTTTTCTGGTACTGTCATCAATGGTTTGTTAATGACAAACAAACGATTTCAGAAAAATGAAATCTGAATCTCATAAATCTTGCTATCATGCTGTATCATCCGGGACTGGACTCAGCTTATAATTCTGCACTATGCTTTGTAACTAATGGAGTCAATATTACGCCTTATACATATTTTTTTAGGAGGAAATAGAGGAGAAAATATGCTCATGCTGCTATATTTGTTGCAAATTACAGAAAATGTTTTTTGTTCCTTTGAAGATGTCTTCATGTAGCAGATGCCATCACACAATAAATGTGTCTTTACATCTCTGTGGAGGAACTTGGGTCCACTTTTCCCTGCAGAATTGCTTTAATTCAACACTGAAGGGTTTTTTTTGGAGCAATTTTGGCCAAACACTTATTTTTTTATTGTTGAGTCTTGAATACTAGGACCTGAACTGAGGCTAGTGCAACCTGCTGGCCGTTAGAAGTTTTTCTGGGTTATTTTGTGATCTGAATGATGACTTCTGGAAACCACAGTTTGATATTTTCTCCTTCTTTGTATAATGTCACTGTCTGTGGTTCAATGGAGTCCAAAAGTCTTATAAATTACTTTGTAATCCAGACTAAATCATGTCAGTGACTTTCTACCTCAACTGTTCTTGTTTTTCTGTATATTAGGATATATTTTGTTGCTTTTTTATATTTTTGGCCTACTTTCTGTTGTCAGATAGATACTATTTAAGTGATATTTTGATTTTATAGGTCTTTTCTGAACCGTTCCTAGGTGTAGTGAAATCCAAATTAACTTTATAAAGAATCTGGTTTATAAATTTCTTATTTTACAAAGAGAGAGAGAGAGATTACATTTTCAAATAAGGCCATAGTGGTTTGGAAATGTTGCTGTTTTCCTTATAGAAATGAAATCTTTTGAAAAATAAAAGGGGAAATGTAAGACATCTTCTTTTCAATTCTCTTTCTACATTTAATTCAAACCTTATATCGTGTCGTGAAAGTATTTATAATTTATAAGATCTACAAAAATATCATCTAAAATGGTATTGTTATATTTAGCTTTTTACTAGTTTGAATTTCTAATGTTGTTGTTAATCAATGAGCTAATTCTGTTGGTAAAGGGTAATTTACAATCACACAAAGATAAAAAAAAATGTGTACAAAAATAACTCACTTTCTTATTTTGAGTAAAAGAAGACAACAAATGCAATCCTATTTTAATTACAAATCAACAGAAATCTCAAAATCCAGTCAAAATTGGATTTAATCGTTTTGTTTTGATTCACAAAAGAAGCTGGAAGTACGTACAGAAACCCTCTTGGCTTTATTTTCACTCTTTGGTTGCCTATCCAAAGAGTCAGGTTTTGGTCATTGTGGAGAGCCACTGTCGCCACCTGGCGGCGACAGTGGCAAACTGCTGCCTCGCTGCCCATCCCGCTTTGCTGGCGACCACCAAAATGACCCGTGGTTAGTCTCTACCTCTTTTAATCAGACGGAAATAAAAAAAGAGAGAATAAAGACTCAATTCACACGTTCGTGTTATGTATATAAAATATTCTTTTTACATTTTTGGACTTCAGAAATCATTTTAGGGCCCTTTAAGACGGTAAGTACCAACGGTGTCGGACACCTGCGCGCGTTTTACTGTATAGTAATTTAGCTAGCATAGAGGTTGTTTTTGGCAATAAAACTCAGTAGAGTTATTAGACTGTATATTATGGTGTGTTTGAAGTGGTAACTAGCAGCTGGACTGTCAGGACCGATTAAATATGCTTATTTTTGAATAGTCTGGTTTTATAGTTAGCCTGCAAAAGGTTTGTAATGCTAAACTCAGGTGTGCTTGATCCAGGCGACTTGCCTTTGAGCCTGGACCCCTGTATATGTCTGCCTAAAAGTGATAAAGTTAGCTGATATAATTAAAGGAAAACTGAAGTGATATAATTATTTTAATGTGTAAAAGTTTGCCTAAGAATGGTTTTAAAAAGTCATAAGTCTCATAATTACCAGTGTGTTGAAATAAATAGGATAATTATGTTTATAATACTATTTTATATACAGTTGAGACAGACAAAAACCCACTTAAAGTGAAAAATAAAGTTACCTATATGAGTGACTTCTGTTTTTTATATAATGCAGTGTAGTCTTTGCAAGAAAAAAAATGCTGTGATGAATTTATTTTAAATAATTTTCAGGTGGGTTTTTATGAAAATGACAAGATTCAGATAATCGAGGCTTTCTGTTATGAATTAAAAAGCATACTTGTGTTATCTTCCAGTCTGATTCACCTTTATTCTGTGCCTTTTGACTCCTGCTTTGAAGTGGATGGAGAAATGTGGTGCTACCAGAAACCGGGCTTCGAAGCCCTCATTGTTGCTGAACTACGAAAGCAGCAGCAGTGCAGCCAGTTCTGTGACACTTTACTCAAAGCTGGAGGTACAAACTCACTCACAAATTAGTACAAATGCATTTTTGTTGATAATTTACATAAGGTTGCTGCTGATGATTACTTGTGGGACAAATATTTGCAAACAGTTCGGTGCAAATTTTTATATTACTTAGGGTTTTCATATAGAGGAGCAGAAATTCTCGCAATATGTTGTAAATGGGTCTTTATTAGTAGTTATCCGAGCTGTTTTTGGAAGTTTTCTTTGCACTTATGCTGCTTTCTTGCTCAATGTGACTGCAGAACAAGATCAAATCTAAAGGAATATCTTTATTTTTCTAATGCATATTGTTTAAACGGTTTTTATGTCAATCTTTTCACCGTCAGGTCTTTCAGTCCCAGCACACAGTTGCATTCTGTCGGCCATCAGCCCTCACATCTCCTCGGCTCTGTCGTCCTCTCCGGCGCCCCCTTCTGGACAGAGCCGTCTCCTGGAGTTCCAGGCCCTGGGCGCCTGCACCCTGCTGCACATCATCCGGCTCCTTTACTCCGGAGAGATGGCCGGGGAGGGGGAGAACGAGAAGCAGGAGGCCATTTACGCTGCAGCCAAGCTCGGCATCAGCGGCTTGGTGGAGGTGACGAAGAGCAGGGGAAGGTTTGGTGGAGGGACGGAGCACTACGCGGAGGTGGGGGTCCAAACGGAGCCACAGAGGACAGAGGAGCATGAGGGGAGGCTGGTCAGGTGGAGGAGAGAGGTGAGGGATGGGTCCACCTATATGTGGAAAGAGGCGGAGGTGTCAGGTGGAGGAAGAGACATGTGGACTCAAACTGAGGAACAGCTTGTCGACTCATGTCCTCCTGTCCCCGCAGTGGTCCCCTATGAGACCATCGACATGAGCGTCCTCCAGAGTTTAGGACACACAGACTCTCATCAGCTTGTCACTGTCATCTACCCACCTGAAGAAAACCAAACGCTGCAGTACACTGCTGCTCCACCAGGCTGTCTGCAGGAATCCACAACACCTAGAAGCACATCTGTTGCCATCGTGACGCCACAGTACGCGCCTCTTCCTGCTCCTTTTCCTGGTCCTCTTCCTCATTACTCCACCCAGACGACTCCCTGTGTGGTCGATTCTCAGAGCTGCTGGGCCGACCCTAACCCAGAGGAGTGGGAAGGAGAGAGGTTGGAGCAGTTTGAGGGAAACATCGTGGGATTCATCAACCACTTCCTGAACCCGGAGAAGAGGGAGATCCCCCGCAGGGGGCGGGCAAGGAGGAGGCCAAGGGGTGCCCAGGCAGCCAGAAGCGGACAGGAGAGGACCAGGAGACCCAGAGGGAGGCCGAGAGGGAGGGGGGGGCAAGGCGCGTTCACTCAGATGGTGGATGTGCAGGAGATTGGGGTGAGCAAACTGCAGAAACTGTTCCTGCACAGGTGGAGGGTGAGGACGCCCAGAGCAGGTCAGGGTGGGGGCGCTGTGGGCAGGAGGTTACACCAGAAGACCAGGGAGGAGCTGGAGCCGGCCAAGAAGAAGCCGAGGAGACGTGGAAAGGTGTTTGAGGAGGACCAGAGTCAGGAGTCGCAGCAAGGCGGAGGGGGAGTGAACACCCAGCGGGGGAGAAGAAAAACCACACAGCAGGTTGCCAAGGTTAGGGAATATAACCACTCAGAATTATGAAAATGAGAAAAAAAATTCCTGAATTTTCTAAAATTAAATCTTCGAAAAAGAAAAAATTGATTCGTCAATTAATTGTATCGCCCAGCCCTAATACTTAGATATGCTGAAGCCAGAGCGAACACTGTTTTATCAAAGTGTCTTCACACTTCAGTGCCCTTTCTGTGAATCACTTGGACTGAAAACCAATCAGAGCGCATCATTGCTTAGATATTTTTTATGGGGAAACAGTTTGTGAAGTTGAACTGAAGCTGATCTACAGTTAGAAAGTGTCTTTCTTCAGTAAGTAAGTTAGTAAACTTTATTTATGTAGCATTTTTTACAGGTCAGAAACCACAAAATATAACTAAAACACAGCAAAACTAATAACACACACTCCTGTTTTCACCAATTACTCTAAGATTAAATTAGCCTTTTTTTATAATATTTTTCTTCAGAGTATATGTGGTTTAACTGAATATTTGGGGGTTTTTGCGTCATAATTTGTGTTTTCTCTCTCTGATTCCAGGCCAGTCTTCCTATTGGCACGGATCAGATCTGCAGGAACCAACCAACACCATCCAACAACCTCTACAGTGGGCCTAGTGTAACGTCTTATAGTCCCTCCATTCGACCGATGCATTCGCATGCTGCACCATACGTTTCCCCAGCACCATCCCATCTCTACAGCCCACAGTTTGCTCCTCCAGCTCCTCCGCCTCACGAGGACCAGCCTGAGCACATTGATCGTTTGTTGGAGGAGGTCTTTCAGGATCTGGACATCTTACCAAACAACAAAGCTCCTCTTTCAACAGGCAGCAACACTCCTGGCAACTCTGCTATCCAAAACAAACACCAGGCCCAGATTAGCAGTTCTGAGATGCCAGTGCTGCAGCAGCAATGTGAGGGGGATCTGAACGACATTCTGGAAAACTTACTCCAATCATTTGAGCAGCATGTTGAAAGTAATAACACCAGCCCTTGCATTCAGATCTCTCCAGAAGCCAGTCAGCCAGTTCAGAGGAAACACAAAACAACCAAGAGTCATGAGGAAACCTCTCACACACCTTCTCTGCAGCGCATAGTCAAACGCTCTCAGACACCTGGAGTACAGAGGGCTGATACCGGACTATCAGACACCCAGGCCGTTTCCTCTAAAAACTTCAAATCCGTCACACCAGCAAAGAGGCCGAAGAGAAGGAGGTCAAACTCGTATCGGTTCTCGTTAGAGAAGAAAAAGGTGAAGAAGCTGGCACCGTCGAGGGACTCAAAGGCCGTGTCGGGTCAGGATCAGCAGGAGAAGCAGCTGGTGCAGAAACCGGTGGTGAAACTGGCTAGAGACAACTTGCTGTCAGTCAGAGCGACACTGCAGGGAAACAACTGTGAGCTTCCAGAGGAAAAGGTGACTAAACTATCTGCAACCTGCTGATGTTTTCCAGATTTTCAGTTTTTCTGAAGAGGACCAAGTAAATAGAGTAAAAATGGCAGCTAACTGAAGATGATACTGTCTCACTAAAAAGTAGCTTTAGGCAAAACTAGATCATCACTGTTTTTTGGAATACCATTTAATTGTATTTCAATACTTAGCCTCAAACAGTAAAACTTATATAGACGCGTTACGCAGCGATATATTTGAGATTTAATTCTGTTTATTCTAAGGATTATCACTTAAAGCTTATTTAAACAGAAAAATCAATTTACCCGAAAACTTACATATGAGTAAAAGATTCCTATTACAATGTGACAGATGACCTAATGTGTATTTTGCAGCAGTAAACAGGTCCCTGTGTTTACTGCTGCAAAATTTAATGAGTTGTACAAAGCTAAAAGGTGATGATGACTCTTGCAGAAAATGTATCAACTCTTGACTTTGGTGTGCAATACTTCCTGCAGGGTCCATCACCATCAAAGGGAAACTCCCATTTTGGCCATTTCAGAAGGCACTTGGTCACAAAGTTCTACCCAATCAGGAGCAGATTTAGGGATCCACACATCCAGGTGAGCATGAACCTTTATGGTAAGACAAATTCTTCTGGTATTCCGGGTTTTCCCCTTGCTAAGCCTGTTGCTCAGGGCGCTAGGGCAGTCCTCCAGCCACCCACCCTGTTTTTGAGTTAAAAAATGTTTAAAGTTTACAGGAAATTTAAAAACATCAATTGATAGTTATGCATTTTTGGAAGACTTGAAGATTAATACCTAAACACCAACTATAAAGTGCTTAAAAAAAGGCAATCATTAAAAAGAACTTAATAAATCAACAATGGTAAGCCTGGTGGGGGCACAAATAAAGCCTGGTGGCCCGCCAGGCTTGTAATACACTGAGGGAAACCCTGGGTATTATTAGGATGTGAAGAAGCACCACTAATTTGCAGTTAAAGGTTTACTTGCAGACTTATTAACTTGGGGCTATTGTTTGATTTTAAAGGCTTTCAGTGTACGTCTCAATATTTCCCCGTTTCCCTCCCTGAAGGCTTTTTTTCCTGTCCCTTTGGGCCAATGGTAATCCAAGGTTTGTGGTGGGGATGATGTTGTCCACACAGTCGATCATATAGTTAGTCACACACTGAGTCACGGCATCGATGTCCTCTAAACAACCTGCAGGCCTTCTTCAGCTTCCTGTGATCACTTTCTCACAGCTCTCTTCTTTACAGGCTGCCTCTGAACAAGGGGATTATATTCCACCTAGAGAAACATAAGACTGGTCTAAATTTCTTGTTTTGGAAACATAACATAATTGGAAAGAAACTAAACTGATGACTTCATATGTATTGCCAGCAACAGCTGAGGGTGAAATATAAGCAGTTGCCAAGATAACATTTTTAAAGTCTCTTGGAAAATAGTATGTAGTAATAGTAGTAATCTTGCTGTTAAGGTTTCATTTCGGGGCTGTAGAGACGAGACTTCACAATAACATGTGAAGTCTCTGTTGACAAGCACTGCTTTTAAGGATAAGTGAATCCACTGCCAAACAACATGAAGCTAAATCTTTGAGGAAGTTAACTTTGTGCCGTTGGTTTTCAGGACTTATTGCCTTTTCTGGAGGAGGATCCTGTAGAGACAACAAGGCCACCAAATCGAAGGCGTGGCGGGCCAAAGAAAAATGGAAATCTTCTTAGTTCATCTCATGTTGAGAGCACAACAACTTCAGAGAAAAACCCTGAGACAGAAAAATGTGAAACAGTCATTGAGGAGGATGATGTAGATGTGGTGGGAGGTATGGGGCCAGCCCCTGAACCTGTCATCATAACCTGGACAGACTCTTCAGAAGAAGAAATTGATGTTGGGATCTGATTCAAAGAAGTTAGTTATTTTCATCGGTTTGCAGGTTTTCACAGCTAATTTGTGGCTGTTCAGTTTGTTTTAGCTGTAAACAAAACCGTTTGGAGGGTTTTAAAGCCAAAGGGTGAGAGGTATTTTATCTTAGTTGTAAATATGTTCAGCAATCTGATTCAGATGTGTAAGATCAGGGCTATTTTTAAAGGTTACAAAGCAGTGTTTGAAGAATGAAGTCTTCTGGTTTAAAGCATTTTCATGTTGTAAGCATGGCCTAGTCAAAGTCCAGGCCTACAGTTAAGAATCTGTAGCAACACTTGAAAATTGCTCTCCACAGATGTCCTCATTCTGATGAGACTGGAATTGATCTGTTTCATAAAGTAAAATTAGGAAAATGTTAAACGTTTCACAAAGTTCTGACTCAGGAATGTACAGTTTTTCTTTATGTGGGCATCTGACTAGAATGACTTTAGAAAGTAAAAGCAATTCTCTATCTGTGAGGCGCATCTGAACAAGTTTCCAAATTTCTAAGTGGATTGTGCATTGAATTGGGAGTTGGCGCCCTCTTGTGTTGACAGGTGCTTCCTGCATGCAGCTGAGAATTGGGAGACGAGTCTGTTTGTCGCACTCTTCTCATGTGGGATAAATAAATTCTGTTGCATCTTCATTTCGATTAGTTTCTGAGCGCCATGTTTAGCAGCTCCAGTTGGGGGTGAAACGTTTTCATAAACTGGAACCATTTCTGTCGCTGTAGTGACGGGACAAGAAGGCTCGTCCAGGGCAATGTTCATGCTGTCATGGGGTGACTGACTATATGCACAAAAACACTTTTTAAATTTTAGTTTCTAAAACCGTATAATTTTTTAAATGTCACGCCACATAAGCTAAAATCCAAATAAAAGACTGACGTTTGTGGTTGTAACCTGATAATATTTTGGGAAATTACTGAATAAATGCTTCTGTATGCACCTGAGATGTTAAAACTTTTGATTATATCTTCCAAAAAGATTTGTTTTTTTGGCCCCTGTTTAGTTTAATCTTTTCATCAGATAGATTCTAAGTTTGCGTTCATCTCTTAGTTTTTTTTTTTCTTCTTTTTTTGCATTGTTTTCAATGATTCGCCCACAGTAGAGCCATCTGAAATAATTTATCTTTTGTTTAAATAATTGGCATGTCATTTGAGCCTTATGGAAGAGGGAAGGAATAAAACAAAACCACGTGAAGTAAAATGACTTTATTAGTAATCAGCATGTGGATCGGTTTCCTTCACACAAACAACACATCTGAGCTGCACCTCTGCTTCATTCAGCAGGGGGGATTATTCCCTGGGTCTCCAGGTTTCACACCTGTCTGATCGATTTCTTGTCCTCTCCACTGAGCTCGGGCTAGAATACAGCTCAGGTGTGTGCCTGCTGCGTGGAGGAGCCTTTAAACCAAATAAAAAGACACTGAGCGTCATTAATGTCAGCTTGTGTGTGAAGTGTGTAATTCCCTGTGCTTTAACAGTGCGATATTGTCTCTTATCACACTCTGGCAGCGGCTCTGAATCGTTGTGCGGTGTTGTCAGGTTGGGGCGGCTCAAGTCAAGAGGAAGAAGAGGAATGAGGGGAGGGAAAGAGAGGGAGAAGAGGGGGTTTGTGGGTATAGGGGAGAGGAACTGCTTGGCCTCAATCTCAGCCCATTCTCCTCTCAGTGCTGAATGCGTCTAATGGACTGGATCTGAGGGGTCTGGCAGTGAGAGCCCCAGTTCCTCCAGTGCTGGTAGTCTCCACTGTGTCTCTCACACTCCATGATGTACTGCTGACCCCTGTAGCCAGGGAACTGGTAGCACACGAAGCTGCAAGGGGACAGCAGCAGGACGGTACAGGGTCAAAGAGAGTAACAGAGGACAATCTGTGTAGATCCTGAGGAGCGTTTTCAGCTAGAACTTACGCGCCACACTGCACGTGCATGGAGCCGACCTCAGGCATCATCCAGCCCATGGCCTGCAGAGAGGGGTAGTCGTCGCAGATCTCTGCGTTGCGGCCCATGAAGTTCTCCCTCTCGAAAATGATCATGCGGCTGCTCTGGTGGGACTGGACAAGAGCACAGAGATTGATTGTGTCTTCATGTTCTCAGTCGGTCGGCTGGACAAGGTGAGGACGATGTACTCACAGCGCAGTAGATGGGGCGGAAAGACATAAGACGCTCCACATGGTAGGAGATGTTTCCGCTGTAAGCGTCCCAGTGGGGGTACTCTCCCCTCTCCATGATGAACTGCTGGCCCTGGAAGTCGTGGTGCTCGAAGCCCACCCAGCTTCACACAAAGACACAGAGACAGACCAGCTTACCAGAGGGCTCCCTGTTGCTTTGTTGAAGAGTAGAAGATATTAAACTGATGGTATCAATTGTGATTCACCCAGATTTTCCTAACTTGAAGTCTCTTTCTTTTCCATTACCAGCCCCTACTTGCTCTCAATGATTTCAACCTCTAAGATCTATGTTAGCTGTGGTCATAAACAGCAGTGAAGCTTCACCAGACTGGTCAAGTATGTTATAGATAAGCAGAGTTTGAAAGCATTCTACCTGAAATATAAATACTGCATCCACACCATTGCAGTTTGCAATTTTGCAAGTATTAAAGTTGTAATGACAGTTGAGATGCAATATATTGTACATAAAGATATTGTTTTGGCTAAATTCAATTTGTGCAGCTTGCTACTGTCACTCCAAAAAATCTTAAGAGACTTACGCTCCGCTCTCCACCCTGATGGAGCGGATGGTGTCCATTCCGCACTCCTGGATGTTGCAGCATTCGGAGGTGAACTCCAGGCACTTTCCTTGGAAATGCTCCTGCTCAAACACAGTCACCTGAGGAGACAGAGCAAGTTACCTAACCTGGCTGGTTCTCCTTCACACTGAGCACAAAATTAACGGATCATAGAAAAAGTTCATTACTCCATGTTTCCTGTTTGTGTAGAGAGGAGCGAGAGATTACCTTGAAGAAAGGAGCCATGCCCATTCCTGAGTTGACCAAAGGCTGCATCATTGGGGACCTTGTAGTTTTGTACATCTTGACTCCTGATTGAGGACAAGGAAATAATGTAGAACAATTAGCATTTTACTTTTAGATTATCTCTTCCTTGTATAAATTATGGCGGTTTTCATTTGAGAATCGTATATTGCGTCTATTGGTTGTTACTAAAAAAGTGTAAAATGGAGGAGATCTGGGCTCTGGTTGCAGTAAAAGTGCTTCTGGATTTGAGAGTGAGAGCGACCCTGAGCTGATAGAGCAGAGATGTCCTTACCTAGACTGGCACTTTATTGGAAGAGCTCGGAGTGATACGCGCCTACCGCCTGCCTCGCGTAGAGCTTTGAGAGAACCTGGCGCTTCAGTTTTATACCGACGGGTGGGCGGGAGGCGCGCTCACCGGGGCGCGCCCGCGTCTCTCTATGAGCCCCTGTTCGAATGTCCACACGGCACGGCAGAGCCGGCGAGGCGCGCACCCCGGCGACCCTCTGTGACCGCTGCACGCTGTTGTCCTGCCGCATCGACCAGCTCAGCAGATCCTATAGTTCCCCTGGCGCTGGAGAACAAAAGGCGCTCCGGCATGTTCGGACCCCGGTCAGCAGTCCAGCGCGCTGCCCGGCACAAAGGGCGGGGATCGGGGTGGAGAATGTCGGGGATTAGGGTGGCACACAGAACGACATCTGTGAAGGTCTGAGCTAATGTATAGAAATGTTACAGAGAGGTCGAAAGTCAATCTAACTCAGATTTTAAAGTCTGCAGGTGCTACCGCTCTCTCGCATTAATTGGTGAAGGTGCACGTGCACAGGTAGCTGTCTGGTTTGGCTAGCTCATGGTGGCTTATTAGCCCAGTGGTTCCCAAAGTTGGGGTCTGGATGCCACAGCTGGACGTAAAGCACAAGTTAGAAGGATTTGGTTTGGTCTCAAGTAAACAAAAAGAAATAAAAGATGTTTGTAAATAGAATCGTTTTATTATAATTGTTACAAGACAGAAAATTTATTTGATATTAAATTTTGCATATTTTTGCATCCAGTCTTTTTATTTTGCTGAGACTTAGTTGTAAAAAGCACCGACAGATTTAAATTTCTGGGCTACATAAGAATGAATAAATTCATTGAATGAATTGTCATGTAATGATTTAAATTATTAAAACAGAAAAGAATGGACACATTGCCGTCATTCACAAATACAGGAGCACAAACAACGTTAAAATAATTTAAGAAGAATTATGTGAGATTTAAAACATTTCTCTTATTTTCACTTGGCAACTTTTTAAATTCAAGATATAATTCAAAATCCGTCTTTTTACATATTAATAATCCTTATTAATAATAATAATAGTAATAATAATAACAATAATGCTTCATTATGTGGATAGAAATCTGAGTGTTTCATCTCAGACTGCAGGTTCTTTGAGTTTGTAAAAGGAGAATGGGAGACAGGCCTCTCAGTTAGACGCTTCCTCTGTGTCTCCAGCTCCCAATTTTTGTCCATGAGGCGAAAACTAGAATTAAAACTGTCCCCTGTGATAAAGTTTTTAATTTGAGTGACTGATGCTATCCTTAGTTTTCACTGTAGTTTTGCTGCTATAGGCTTGGGCTGCTGGAGGATAAACTGAACTGAGTATTTTCTTACTCTCAAATATTCAGTTCTGTAATTTCTTTCTCATTAGAAATAACAGGTGTAACTTCTATGTTAAACCACGTCTTGGTTTGTAGTGTTGACACCTGCCTGGGTTTCTCTTTCTGCGGTTGATACACCTGCCCTGTTTTTCTGCGTTAACCTCGTCTCTCCCAGACAAAGCAATGGGAGGAACTATTGCTGCAACCAACTCTGCTATGTACTCTGGTTGTTTTTCATTTTGCTACTGGCTCTGTGCTTATGTGTTTAGCTGTGTTTCTAAAGCTGCTATTTACTTTTTGCTTCTTATGTGACATAGAAACATAGAAAACGGCTGATCTAAGTACCGTTAGATCAGCACTGCATTTGAAGTAGTAGCATAAATAAGCCTAAAAAAATCTAATTTGTACTTTAGAACTTCACTCTTGCTGAGTTTGACCATAACTGGGCCTCTACCCTAACTTTAGGAAGCACTGCTATAAAAGACAGAAGTAAAAGTAGCAAAGCTGAAATTCTCTTTTACTGTATAAGTAAAATTTATAACAGCTATCACAGACACTAAAATCAAAGTGTTTCACAAAGACAAACATAAACAAGAATATAAAAAGTGACATAAAAGCTATCCGTCTAGTTAAAAGCCTGTCAGAATAACAATGTCTTGGAGAGTCACTGGGACAAAAGAGTTACAGAGCTTTGAGGCCTGAAAAGCAAAATCGTCACCCGTTTTAAAATTAATCACCAACAACCTCTGAGAAGAACAGCAAGGCTCTAATAAAATCTGAGAATATTCAGGGGCTGAAGTTCCCTGTGTGTCAGGACCAATACTTTAAAACTGCATCATGTAGCAAATAAACAGGGAGTCAGTAAGGAGGCCAGAACAGCGGTAATGTGCTCCCCTATATTTGTCCTTGTTGCCGCATTTCACACAGTCTGATTTGTTTTTCTAAGACATATAAAAAGACTGTAACAATAGTCCAAACAAAATGAGACAAAAGCACGAATTATCATTTCAAGCTCATTTTTTGACACCTGTAATCTTAATTTAGAAATATTAATTCAATAATTAAACCAATTTTGAACCAGTTGTTTAGAATGATCACCAAAGCCTAAAGAGCTGTTGAAAATTACACTCCTGTTTGTTATATTGGTTTGCAAAGAAGGTTGCAAAAATGTATATGCTGCTTGATAACATAGATCTGAAATGAGAGTTTTTGTCAGTATTTAATTTCAGATAGCTGTTTGCACGCCATTGTTTGATCAATAATGTCAGGTAATTTATAGATCTCCGAAAGATCAAGGAAACATTTATATGCTAATGATTTGATTATTTGCACTGCAGCACAGCTAGTTGTCACAGGACATTAGAAAAGCAAGAATTTAAAACTCTTGAAACATTACTTGAAAAGCTGTGGGATCGTTTTATTTGTTGTTGCATTAAAATGATATTCTGTAGTTCTGATTGCGTTGGTGAAACAGTTTTTAGGATTGGAAAGGCTGTAAAAAGCTGAAGCTGCTACTCAAACAAGCAAGAACTAAAAATATAGTCTGCTCCTGCTTGGGTTATTTTTCTTCTTTTGCAGAACAATAGTTCTGAATTTTCCCACTGACGTTCCTGACTTGAGCCAGCTGCAGCCTCGCTGGGATGCCAAGTCTCTGCTGCTGCCGCATTTAAAGCAGAGAGCTGAAAAGTTCAAGATCAGCTGGAGAAGCAAATCTACCAAACAACTGGATTGGATAACTAAAGATTAAAAGGTGTGCCCTAAAATAAGTGTTTTTCCTTGCATTTTCAAACTCATTGGAAAAAAGAAAATTCTTATACACCGGCTTCACTAATCACATGCTCTCACATTGGTTATAATTCATATTTAAACTGCGTTGTTCAAAGTCAGTCGCAGTCAGACTAGCACATTTAATGTCTGGGACCTGCTGATAAAAACAGGATGATAAAATAACCAAAAATTAGAAATATGATCCTATAAGTGATGGCAGCTACACCACATTTGTCGTCCCGTCCCCTGCTTCTGTCCCACCTCTCTGCCCGTCCCCCTCTGATGATGAGGAGTTTCTTTTGTCCCCCTGCTCTGACCTCAGCAGGTTTGTTTCTCTCCGCCTAATCCTCCTCCTGTGGGCGCCAGCGTATAAAAGCGAGGGGCGCTCTCCGAGCCGCACACACTCTGAGTGAGGCTCGGCGCAGGCATCACACACATAAACAGGTAAGGTACGCTGCACACCTGGAAGTCCAGTCCTTTCTGTATCTTCACTCAAATCCTGTTTTATAAATTTTATTTTTTTTTATTTTTTATTCAGCAATCATGTCCACTGGAGATAAGCCCAAGACTTCCTCCCAGACTGACGGCAAGGCCACCCAGGGCAAGAAGTCTGAGATGGGGATGATGTCCTACAAGGTTTGCCATTCCTCCCTGAGCTTCCCCTCTGTTAACATAAACTAATGATCACATAGCGAGTGAGTTTCTCTGTGGTTCTGTGTCTCCCAGATGTACGTGTTCGATCAGGAGAACTTCCAGGGTCGCATGATCGAGATCGTCAACGAGTGCATGAATGTGTGTGAGATGGGCATGGACCGCGTGCGTTCCCTGCGCGTTGAGTGTGGACCGTAAGTTTCAGCCAGTGTGCATACATTTACGTGTTTTATTTTTTATTTTTTTGCCTAAATTGTTGCATTGATGTCTCCTGACTCTGTGTTTCCTGCAGCTTCGTTGGATTTGAGCAGATGAACTTCTGCGGTGAGATGTACATCCTGGAGAAGGGCGAGTATCCCCGCTGGGACTCCTGGAGCAACTGCCAGAGGAATGACTACCTGCTGTCCTTCAGGCCTGTCAGAATGGTACAAAAAGGAAAAAAAAACTTCCACTGTCATTCTGTTTTCAGTAAGATCCGAGATCTTTCATTTTCTCAACGTTTTCACCCTCAGGACCCCGAGAAGCACAAGATCTGCCTGTATGAGGTGGGAGAGTTCAAGGGCCGCAAGATGGAGATCATGGACGACGACGTCCCCAGCCTGTTCTCCTACGGCTTTACAGACAGAGTGGGCAGCATCATGGTCGGCTGTGGAACGTGAGTACTAAACTACCAAAGAGGAGATCCGGGAAACAAAGATCCCAGCTTTATTCACCCGTCTTCCCTTCCCGCTCTCCCCAGCTGGGTGGGATACCAGTTCCCCGGATACCGCGGCAGCCAGTACCTGCTGGAGAAGGGCGACTACAGGCACTTCAACGAGTACGGCGCCCGCTACCCACAGTTCCAGTCCGTGAGGCGTATCCGTGACATGCAGTGGCACCCACACGGCTGCTACACCATGGCCAGCAAGTGAGGCTCAGGGAAGGAGAGAAAGAGAAAGAGCGTTAGTGAGGGAGAGGGGCGGAGGAAGAGGGAGCGGGGGAGAGATGTCTGAGGTCTTCATCTCAGTGCCTCTTGAAGGTCTGTGATCTAACGGAGTGAAAGGAGAAGGTCTGCGTCTGTCCCCCGCCCCCCCGATCAGAGACGAGACCTATGTGGAACGACCAGCTGGACCAGTAAAAACCACCAGATCCACCCTCCATCCCTCTCTGTCTCTACTTTTCTCTTTCTCCCCTCTGGGCTGCACTTTGCTTCCCCCTTTTTCTTCCTTTTTTTTTTTAAAACTCTCTCAGTTCAAACCCCCTCCACAGTCGTCTGAGACACCAGAGAGGAAACTCAGTACCTCTTGCTGTTTTACACACACGATTCTCGGCTCAGGGTATGATGCACCATGGGAAACTGAGTCCCACTCCGCCCCCTCCGCCCCTGTCTCCTCTTGCCCCTATGCTTTACAAACCCTCTCTGCTGTACAGAATCTTGGCCAAGTTTTCAATAAAAAGAAAAACTTTGATTTCAAAGATTTTTTGCCGTTGTTACTTATTAAAAAAACAGTAGTAATAATAACGAAACAGAACAGACAAAAAGAGCAACATCACAGCCGGGTCATGACGGTGTTGAAGCTTTTACGTACATAATCAAGCTGTGAGGTTTGGAAGATGCTGTGCAGAATCAGATGTTGAACATTTCCCAGTCACACAATGTTCAGTAAAAATGTCTGTAGTTTATAGAGAAGCTGAGGAAACAGGTTCGAACCCCACTGCTGCCAATCATCTGATATAATGGGGTATAGCCTACTGGAATCACTGGCTTTGGCTGATGACAGGCATTTGTAATGAAGATTGTGCAAAAATGTCAAACAAATAAATCCAATGAATGAGAAAAAAAATACAGTAAAAGAATCATGATTAAATTAGGAAAATAAATGTAGCATGAATGAAATGTCTCACCCTTTAGATTATTTATGTTTATTGACAGAAATTCAGTTAGCACTTATATTTTGAATGCATTTTTGTTTGATCTCTGTAATTTCAGTCCTAGTTGTCTAGTGATAATAATAACTATTACACTTTATATTAAATTGTCAGTAAGTTACTTATACACATATTTTTTTAAACATGTCTTTTTTGTGAAAGTAGTGCTTTATTAAATTGACACACTTTTACTTTGGGAGAGCTCATTTTTATGATTGAACACAAATTATTATTCTATAACATATTTTCTCAAAGGCTTAATGACGCTCAATCCAAAAGTGTCTTTCTTTTTCCTTGGTAATGATCGACTGAACCTCCAAGAGCAGAGACGTTGGCTGTAGATGTTAGCTTCTGCTGTAGCACTGAGGCAGTTTCTGCTGCGCACATTGATGCATATTAAAGTTTAAATGGGATTTAATTATTAAAACAGGCATTTATAAACATTTATAGACACAGATTTCATCTCACTGATATGATGTCGACTCACCTTACGCTGCTGCATCAGCTTTGACTTCTCCAGAAAGCCTTTCCACCAGGTTTAATAGTGTGCTTACGAAAGATTTGCATCATATTTCCATAGCAGCATTTGTGAGGTCAAACGCTGATGTTGGACAGGAAGGCCTGCTTGTCATCCCAGATCTAATTCATCCCAAAGGTGTAATCAGTGTGAGGACAGGACTCTGTGCAGGTCACCGCGTCTTTATGGAGCTTGCTTTGTGAACGGTAAATACTCATGTTGAAACAGGAAGGGGTCTCTGCACGCTGTTCTTGAGCTAAACTGAATCCACGTTAAATTTGGATGTCTGTAGTTTGTTTACTCTGCAGAAAGTTGGTGACCTCTGCACACTGTCCAACCAACGTCTGCTGACCCCACTGATTTTTATCTGGCTTAAGAATTGATGACCGTGTTGCTGTTATTCCTAACATGGAATAATACCACAAGAGTTGAGTGCAGAATGTTTAGTAGTCATGACATTTTAGGATTATACTTAGAGCACAGGTGGCGTCCCATCATGGTGCCAATCTGGGATCCACTGAGCTCCTGAGATCAACCCACTCTTGCACAAATGTTTGTAGAAGCTCTTTGCATGCCGAAGTAAAGGACTTTATACACGTTACCATAGAAATGATAGAAACACCTCAACTATAAATGGTTTAGGTGGCTGTGTGAATTCTTATGCTAAAATGTTGAAAATAGCTCTATAAGATACAAATCCAGTTTATTATTTTATTTGTTTTCTTTTTCTTCTTGTCTTTCTGTAATGGACCTTTTATAAAACATGTTTCAGTTTCAGTCAACCCATGACAAAAATGCTAAATCGAGACGTTTTGAAACAATATTTTATCTTTACAAGGTATTTTCTCATGTTTCTTCCCCATTTGGTCACTATAAATATAAATAAAGGTCAGTGTTCTATGTACTGGCTTCTCTTTGTCCATTTTTATTCATTATTAAAATCTGAATGTTTTACATTTTTACAAACATTACACTCAAAAACCAACCACTCACATATAAAAATATGTTAAAAAACAGGAAATCATACATTTTTCTTCTGCAAAACTGATATGTATTGCACTGCTGTTCATATTCTTTCATTCACCTTTGTTTCATATTTTCCTGTTTCATTATTTAATATAAAAATATATATATTTATCACAATAAAAATAAAGTTCACTGCAGAACCCTGCAGTTCCCTTTTCCTGCGTGGGGCAGCTGGGCTCATCAGCGAGACATCATCCGCACAAACTCTGAGAAGACGAAAACAGAGAAACGAATGTAAACATGGATGCTGAAATAGTCGCGTCGAAATTCTCTCTTACCCTCAAAGTCCACCTGGCCGTCTCCGTTGAGGTCAACGTCCTTCAGGATCTCGCTGATCTCTCTGTTGGTCACTTGTTCGCCCATCAGCTTCTTCATGGCTTCACGCAGCTCCGTCAAACTGATCTGACCGTCTCCGTCGGAGTCAAACTGAGCACAGGCAGGAGGACAAATGTGACAAAAAGCTCAGCAGTCTGGGGGAAGGAAGAGTAAATTCCTGTTCCTGATTTCCTGTTTCCCTGCGTCACTGTTATATTACAGCCAACTGCAAAATATGCAAAGCTGATTCCCCTGTTTTTGCTTTCCAAACACTTTTCTGTCATCACATTTTCAAATTTATTTATGTGAAAATGGTAAAGGGAACTAAGAAAAATACAACTGCAATGACAGATGACTGTAAATAAATGATTTATATTTAAAAAAAATGTATAAATGAGAATAAAATTGTTATTTTGTCCTAGCAATTTTTAAAAAAAACATATGCATACTGCACTGATTGCATCCATCACCTTTTTGGGATTTTTGAAATTGATCCTTATTAATCAGATTTACCTTCAGACTTTGATTAGGCCACTTCAGAACCTTTATGTTTTTAAATTAGTATAAGGTTTTTTTTAATTGACTCTTTTAATGATGGATTTTTGAATGTTGTTGTGTATAAGTTTAGTTCCAGCAGCAACAGGTGAGACACCAGCATGAACTGCATCATTCAATATCTCTAGTAACGGCGGCTTAATTTCTTTATTCTTTTAATAATAATAATTGTAGTTTTTTTTTATCTATCTGAACCTCTTTGAATGCGTCTCGTAGCTCTTTGACTCCGATCATGTCCGCTGTCTCTGCCAGCAGCTTCGGTCCCATCAGCTCCACAAAATCCTCAAAGTCAATCTTGCCTCCACCTGAAACACACAAACACACAGTCAAATACGAACTGTTCCCTCGCTCGTTGTTACAGACTAATCCACATAAGATACAACATATTTTCTCACATAGTGCTGGTTCGGAGAACATTAGATCTTGGATCAGGTTAAGTTGATAAGTTACATTTCTTTGTGACGCCCTTTCTTCCTTCCAGTTTCCTCCCCATGTCAAAAACCACCTGGTGTCATATTTGTTTCATTCCTCTGTGATTTGTGTTCAGTTTTGCGTTCAGTCGCTCCACTCACTGATCTGCTGGCTCAGTTCGATGAGCTCCATCTCGGTGGGCATGTATCCCATCGTCCTCATGCACTCCCCCAGGTCTCTGTGACTGATGTAGCCCTTCTTGTTCTTGTCAAACTCCACAAACGCCACGCGGAGCTCTGATCACAAACGGAAAACATCTTATTACTCTGAGGCATTAAAATAAGCTGAGGTTCAGTTTGATTTGCTGTCGTCTCACCTTCAAGCTCCTCTGGTCTCAGCTCTCTGTCCTGTTGGGAGAGAAAAGTTTCAGGAACTGAAAGATCATTTGGTAAATCACAGAGACAAAGCTACATCAAAAAATAAAAAATTCGTACAAAAAAATCACAAGTCAGCTCACGATTGCTCACTAAACAGAGATGAAATGAAGCTGAACACAACATGATACGGTTTTATGGGAGGAAAATTCGACCGTTTCATTTGCAGAACCAAAATGAGTTCACTGTTACATTCATTTGATTAAATAATAGTTAAAAATGCCACGTTTTACTTTTAGTTTCACAAACCCAGGCTAATTAACCCCACCTCTCACCCACTGACTCCTGTGTTTCTGGAACGAGAACTAACCATTGGAAATTCAGCAGAGGGACTTTACATATTCAACACTAAAATTTAGCCAAATTTTCTTGAGAAAATGTCTCATGTTGATCTGTTAGTGTGGAGAGTACGAAGTGCATCACAGTTTACCAAATGGATTTAGGTCTGGACTTTGACTGGGCCGTTCTGTGTGCTTGGGGTCGCAGTCAGGCTGTTAGCTTTCAGTCTTGTGGCCTTTTAGATTTTTAGGTTTATCTGTCTTCCTATCAACTCCCACCAGCTTGGTACAGAAATGCATTACCACTGTTATGTTTGACAAAGACGATGGTGTGTTAGGGCGTTTTCTAAAAACGAGTGGTTGCGTTGGACTTTTTTTTTTTTTTTTTACAAAGGACAGTTGAACACTATCTTTTTCACAACTTCATTTAAAAAGCTTTTGATGATTTCAGCACATCATCCACTTGCAGAGTCCAAAAAACTTGAACTTTTGGTTAATTGGTGTATTTGGTTTCCTAGAAGTGTGTGCGCGCGTCCGTACGTGCGTGCGTGTGTGTGCGTGCGTACGTGCGTGCGTGTGTGTGCGTGCGTGTGTCCGTGCGTGCGTGAGTGTCTGTGTGCATAGTTGTTTGTCCTGTGTGTCTCTATGTTGCCCAAAAGGTTGGTGCCACTAAGTGGCCTTTACACAATAGAAGGATGATTTATTGCCGTGTCATATTTGACGTTTAAAAGATAATGCAGAAAAATTATAACTTCTAATAAGTGCCATCAATACATCCAAAAACTCTCAGTTTAAAGGAGATGTTTTGAAATTTTCGGAGTTTCCAGCCAGATAATTTAAGATGTTTTTGCTCTCTTATTCAGACCTAATTTGCTTTATCGCCCACTCGTCTCAGTTGGAAAATAACACTCTGGCCTGTGCCAGATTTTAAGCGACAAGCTTCGCAAATCCGCTCGATAATTTTCCATTAAAGCCAGTAATCAATCCCTCCGAGCGTGTCGCTGAGCTGGGGGATCTGATTGTCTGACCCGGGCCTGTGTGATGAAGGGAGGAGGGTGATGAAGGGCCCAGACGTGGGGATGAAAGCCGACAGTGGAAAAGCTTAGCGAGGAGGACACAGAGCGCTGCCTGTTACATACGAGCGTCTGAACAAAGCCCTGTTTTAGGAAGACGCAGGCCGGGCCTACGATGTTGTGCAGAACTTTGTAGTTCTTCATCAGCGACCTGAAGGAGTCCTTGAACGTCTTATCCTCCGTATCCTGATTCTCCTCGTCCTCCGGCTGCTGCAGACCCTGCTGGCCCCTCGGCCTGCGCCGCAGGGTCCCATGCATGGCCTTCTTATAGAGACACAGCAGGCTGTTAGATCACAGCTCTCACTGCCACAAAAACCTGAGTAATCTCTTTAAGGGAAACAAGGTTTGGACCCGTGTTTTCTGAGCCCGCAGACATGAGTCCGAATGGGACTTGAAGCATTACGTTATATAAGATCCTCACTGTTTCACAGAATTCCTAGCTCACATTTACATCAGTTTTTATTCTGCAAAATATGTCAAAGAGCATTTTGATACTTGTCTTTTTGTCTCCATCCTGCTGAAATTCAATTAGTCAGAAGATATTTTAGATTTTCATCTTACACGTAACGTCTTCAGATCAATGCAAAAGGCGTTTTCAAATGATGATTAAGACCTTATTTGTAAAATAAAGGAAATAACTCAAAGAGAGGACAACATGAAGTAGGATAAAAGGCCTGAAAAAGTAACATCACGCTCTGATCCACAAGAAACTGAGAAGTCACCGACATCTACATGTTAATCTGAAAGATCTCCAGATATAAGGAGATGTTTGAAAATTTAGATAAAAAAAATAAAAATTACATGATGGACTCAGACTTCAATAAGGAGAGAATAAATTGAGGAGAAAATAGCAGCATTCTTTATTTATTGCACTATCCTAATCTTGTTGGAAAATAAAAGATTATTGTTTATTGTATTTTCTGGGATGTTAAATCAAAGTTAAATTGTGTTGTATCTGAAACTTCTAGTTTCTTACTGGACAGGAAAGCAAATGAAATCTGGAGATTTGATTTTGAGGCTGTACATTATGTTTTCAACTTAGTTAGAAGTGTTGCAGAAATGGGAAATGGCTGTAAAATCATTATATTCAATAAATTACAACATGATTCCATGAGGATCTTTTGACAAATTAAAACAGGCTCTTAAAAATAACAAACTTTCAAGCAGGGACTAGGAACACTTTCTTTTATCAAACGTAGATTTATGAGTTTGATATGTTTTTATTTTTGGTAATATTCTAAACATATAATTGCATTTTAAATTAACATTAATTGGAAAATCACCAAAATGAAATTGTAAGTCTTTAAAATATCTGTCAGTGTGTAACTGATCTCTACATTTGTTTTACTATATGAAACGAGTTACTGAAATAAATGAAGTTTCACTAACATTTTATTTCATTCAATATTAATAAAAGGAAATAAATACATTTTCGCCAAAAATAATAATAACAAATAAATAAATAAAAGTTATCTAGCAGCTACAGATTTTAAAATAGTGAACAAGTTCCTCCTACCTTCCTGAGTTTGGTTTTTATTGATGGTTCTGTGCAGTTACCCATCACCAAAACTCCAGATAAAAAACTTCCTCCCTGCAGCTGCCTTCCCCCGTCCTCTCCTTTATTTTCCTAATATGTTGCTCGGATGATATCAATGCACGAGTTCCCACCAAACTACAAACTAACTCAGTCAAGCCCACCGAACCCTGTAGTTGTTTCTGCAGACGCAGCATCTGTTCCTCCTCCCACTGGGTGGGCTTCTAACCCACCCATCCAACAACCCCCTCCTCTGCTTTCTCTTTCTCTGTTGCTTCGTGGTTTTGCGCCATGATTCAAACGAGTTCAGGGAGGAGAGTTCAAGAGGAAAAGCTAGGAGACCACAAACAGAGAGGCGTTAATCCCCATGTCTGATTAAAAAGGCGTAAAAAAGGGAACGAAGAACAGAAGGACAAAAGAGGCAGAGCCAAGTCCAAGTGAGTGTCCTACTAGATGCTTTATGCTTATGAAAGGCCTTTTAAGTTAAGTTTGAATTTAACTTTGCTTGATTTGACTTAAAATACAAAAATACAGTCATTAAAAATGCAAAGATTATTGGGAAGGAACTGTGAAAACCAGCAGCGTGAAGAAATGTTGGTGAAAGAGAGAAGAGAGAATGATGGTTTAAGACTTCAATTTTAAGGCAAGCTAAAAAAAAAAAATCCAGAGTAAAATACTTTCCGCAATAGGCAAGACTGACCACTAGGTGTCACTGTAGCAGACCGACAATCTTTGGAAAGGTAAATGTTGTCAACTCGTCGGAACCTCCAGGTAAATTTGATTTAAACACTTTGTATAACCTTACATTTTTAGTGCAGATGGAGCCAATAATTACGCCTTTGAACTTCCAAACATTTTGGCACATTGCAGCCTCAAACCTCAATGTTTGTATTCCGTGGCTTGGATCAACACTAACTGAGCTCATGCTTTTGATTTTCTTTCGTGCAAAATGGAAAGTGTTGCGCGTAGTTCTTTTTTTTTTGGCTTTCTAAAGACTGAAATCGTTGACAAATCTTACGTCCACAGAAACTCAAACTCAAAATGTAGCTCTTCTTTATTTACTCTGCTTCACTGTTTCTGCTGAAGTAAGTCATCCCCACTGCGTGATGCTGCCTGGCAGTACTGTGTATCAGTTTGTTAGTGGAGGCTGTTAACAGTGTTAGTGTTGGTTTAGTTCATTAGTTTAGTTAAGGTGTTCTGGTGTTTCCTCCATTCCCTGCATGGATTGTTGCTCACTGCAAACAGGATTTTTTTTAATGATTTCATTTAAACGATGGCTTTCTTTTTGACTCTCTTCCTTAAATTCCTGAGTTGTGGAGTTCAGTTCTAATATTTGTCCTGTCAACAGATTATCCCACCTGAGCTGTGGATCTCTGCAGCTCCTCCAAAGTAACCACAGACTTCTCAGCTTCATGCCTCCCCCTCTAGCCTGACAGGCTTACATCTGTGTCATATTCTGTTTCGTGTTACATATGAAAAAGTGCTTCCTGAAATGTCCAAATGTTTCCTTGGATGCAGTCGTCTCAATGTCTTCCTGAATAAATCTTGCTTATAAATCTTACATAAACTAAAACGTACTTCAGCCTTTCTCACGTCTCTGTCCTACCATTGATAATAGGGGAATTGCTGCTCTTTAAAATATTTATATGGACGCTAATCCTACTTGTCAGCACTGTGGAGTTTTTCTATCATCTAAATTATTCCCAACAGAACCGACACCAACAGCTGCAACTGAAGATCCTCGGCACCGGCGACCAGATTAATTACCAGCCTGATTCTCTCCTGCTGCTCTCACTGATCACTCCGCTAGAACCTCTCAGTAGGTGAGCGTGTGTGTTTGTTTACGTCCCGGGGATTGTGTACATTTTGTTTGCTTGTTTCAGAGCAGACGGTCACATCAGCAGCCGCTGGGTGGGTCAACCCGGTACGAGAACAAGACTCTGACATGGTGTCATGGGTTATATGAGCGATCTGAGGTAACACGACTCCGTCCTTTGCTTTGTGTGTGTGTGAGGGTAGGGCATGTACTGATCCGGTGTTAGATGTACATCAGCTGGTTTTAAGCATCTTCAACCAATAAGGGACAGAAACATTAGAGGAAGGAAGAGAGGAAGTTTATCTTCAGATATACATAAAAATTCTGATATATATATATATAAATATATATATTTTTTTGGGAGCACCATTTCCTTCGTCCCAGAGTCAAAAAACATGAAGTTTAATTGGTCTCTCTGATTTATCCTAAGATATGACTGTATGGTGCACTGACTGACGACCTGTCCAGGGTTTCGCCCACCTTTCGCCCAATGGCCACTGGAAATAGACACCAAGCTCCACTGTGACCATGCAAAGATGAGTGAGATGGATGGATGGATGGATGGATGGATGGATGGATGGATGGATGGATGGATGGATGGATGGATGGATGGATGGATGGATGGATGGATGGATGGATGGATGGATGGATGGATGGATGGATGGATGGATGGATGGATGGATGGATGG